>NC_134116.1:74939853-75569626 GCF_040939455.1 Microcebus murinus | reverse complement strand
CCAATCTCAACCAATGATTGGCACCTAGTAGTTGCTCGATAAAACACTTTCAACCTGATTAAAGCCATGCATGCTTGCTTGTGGCTTCAGTGCAAGTTCTTGCCACATTAGTTTGTGTTTTGTACGTTTGAAACTAAAGATTAGTTTCACTTCCAAGATTGTGACATGACATAATGCAAGGGTCAGCTCTGTGGCATCCGAAATGATTGTGTCAATGATCAGATAACCAGTTTTACGATGGAAGAGTTCCTACAGGTCATTGTGTGTCTCTCTCAGAAGTCCTGCTGCATGCCTGCTGGAAGAGAAATGCAAGCAGCTAAAACATTGCTCATTTTACCTAAGGAAAAAAAAAGAAGAAGAAGAAGAAGAAAAGAGAAAGGCCACCATGCTCCAGGTCACAAGCAACGGACAATAAAATTGCAAATACCAGTGAGTCCTTGGTGTTGGGATTAGGTTTTGGCTGGGGTGCAGATGGAAACGTAGTCACGCCCAATCAACCTCTGCGACAGTTCCTGCTACACGCTTCCTGAAGGGGCCGGATTTAGCAGAGACGCTGCCCTGGGGGTGTTTTCATATAGCCGGAGAAGAAAGTGCTTCCTGAGTGGTCCAGGCGCCACGTTGCTGAGGCTTCTGAAGCCACCAGGCTTTTTGCTGAGCACCTGGGGATTTCCTGGGGTGTCAGCGAGAGCCCAGGGAGCAGGGGGAAATTAGAGTCCGGCCCCGGGTAAAAATCACGCTTGAGGCCTTTGCTGTTTCTTTTCCCAAATTCCTCCGGCCCATCACCTCATGGCTCCCCTCTTCCCTCCTTCTCTGCTGCTCTTGACACAATGCAGAACCAGGAGAAACGAACGGAAGGTCACAAAGGAACCAGGCTGGAGGAGTTTGGGGAATTGGCCCTCAGGAGGTCACAGTGGCAGCCTCTATTTAGCCAGGAGGTGGGACAGCCAGAGGGGACTTAATGACAGCGCCAAGGAACAGGTTACATTCCAAAGGGAGTTAGATTGGACAAAGGAAGGGCTCACCAACCTTCTGAAAGTCTTTTGCAAAAGAGTGGTGGCAGGTTCTAGAAATCATGCCACACTGAGAGGCAGCCTCAGTTCTCCGAGGACATTCACATGGTCATTTGGAGATGGAAGGTATGTGATGTACCCCCGCCCCACAAAGAACACTCCTCACTGCCCACCTCCCTCCACAGGGCTCCCCAGTACCATATTGCCAGCCTTGGAAGAAGGCAGAAGAAGTCTGTGCTCTGGAAAATTTTTTAAAATTATTTTTAAATTCCTAATGCCAGTTATTTTACCATTGTAACTATATTCCTTTGTATCTTTAAAAGTTCCTATCTAAAATTTAAGTACCCTTGGGTCAGTGGTAGGGCCCACTAGCAAGAATAAATGGCAGCTGGTTGTTCTAGGACTCTTTGGTTTGGAATTATCTTGACACCTCAGACAATCTAGCCTGGCCTTGTGCTGTGCAGGGCCCTGGGCCTGCTGAGCTGGGACTTAGATTTCACTGCAGTGAACTTTCCCTTCTGGCCGGCTTAGGTTCCAGGACATGAGCCTGGCTAGGGATTTATATTGCCCCGGGGCCAAAAACAAAATTAAAAGGCAATCAACATATTGGAAAAATAGTTGCAGTTGTCGACAAAGGTAAATTGCCTTAACATAAAAATAGCCCTTGCAAATCCACAAAAGATGAATACCACATGCAAAATCAACAACCATCAAAAAAAGAAAAACTGACAAAAAATGAGGAGACAGTTTGTGAAGGGAGAAATACAACATAACAAAATGGCAAATGAAGAAAAAGAATTCAAACTCACAAGTAATTAAAGGAAATGCAAAATAAAGCAACCATGAGATCCTTTTTCACTTATCAAATTAGCAAACATTTTGCTTTTTCTTTAATGATGAAATTTAGTATTGGGAGGAATTTAGGAAAACGAATCTATTTTATACTGATTGGTAAAAGTATAAATTGTCACAGCCTTGAATGGCCCTCGAAGTCATATTGTCATTTTATGCACCACAGGGAATTGGTTAAATAAACTATGGTACTTCCATATGGCACCATTAAAAATGATGTTGCAGGGGAAACATCCAGCGATGTTGAAAAAAATGTAGGTTATAAAATAACATGTTCAGTACAAGTATAATTTTTGCTTAAAAAATATAGAAGGACCCAAAGAACTAAATTCTTTGTGATCTACAATTATTGTTTGGAATTTACTTTGCTTCCATGAGTGAAGCTACTTAAAATTTAATAGGAAGAATTTCCCTAGTGGTTAATTCATTTGTTCCATGAATATTTATTGAGCTCCTCCAAAGAGCCAGGCACTATTCCAGGTGAAGGGTACAGAAGTGAGTAAGACAAAATTCTCGCCTTTGTGTCCCTGTTGGTAGGGAACACAGACAATAAGTAAAACATACATAAGGAAGAGGGTGATAATTTCATGAAGAAAATAAAATAGGTTACAGGGATAAGACTATCAACAATGAGGGGTCTGGTGAAATTACATTTGAGTTGAAACCAGAGTGGGGAGAAGAATTGAGGCACATGAGAGGCATTCTAGGCAGGACGGAAAACGGGTGCAAAAGCCCTACGGTGGGAACAGCATTGGAGCGCTTATGGAACAGAAGTAAGTTCAGTGCGGTGAGAGTATGTGTATGAAAGAGAGCAAGAGGGTGGCAAGAAATGAAGTCAGAGTTAGGCAAGGGCCAAATAACATACACTGTTAGATCAAGGTAAGGAGGTTGAATATTATTCAAGGAGCAATGGGAAGCCATTAGAAGGGTTTATCAATAATTAGATAAAATGCTCTTTTAAAGATAAAAAATAAAACCTAAACTTTTGGTAATAACTTACAGTCAATAAATTAATTTCACAGATACCATTTCATTTTATTAAATTTTATTTAATAAAATGATTCCATGGTGTTAAGTATTATTTATTTCCCTCGCAGATCTGCTACAAAGGCTTAGAGAAGTCAAATGACTTGACCACAATCACACAGCTGATAGGTGGCAGCGTTGGGACTAGAATCCGGGGTTCCTGCAGCCCAGGTAAGTTGCTAGGAATGAACATAAAAACCAGGCTGCAACACTGAGCTTTAAGTCAGTCAATCTGGTAGCTAATGTTCGCACATTAGCATTAACATATGAGTAAACCAAATGAATGAATGAATGAATGAATCCATTCTTCTGTCACCACCTCCTCCAGTATAAGCTTTGAAGGAAGTAATCAAGGAACTCAAACTGGGTTTGCCACAGTTTATTGCACCAGGACTGGAGACTCTGAGACTCTGGTTGCAACGTGGCATCTCCACTTCACACTGTCTTGAAGGCTTTCCGAAGGTGAGCCCAGGTGTGCTGTATGTGGCTCTCTTTTGGAAGGGCCACACGGCCCCGCCTCCCTGGGCACACTCCTATAGAAGGACCGAGCACTGTTACAGAACACAAGGGTTGTCTGGAGCTGTCCGATTGGGCCCCGGCAACACCCGGCTTCACATCAGGCTGGGTACAAATACTTGTTTTTTATTTCAAACTTCTCCTGCACCCTTTGGTCTTCGTTTGAAAGGAGAGGCTGAGCAACCTGGGCCCTCTCTGCTGAGCCTCTTCCGGTTGCTGCTGAAGCCACCTTGCACCTCTCTGCTCCCTAATGGGGTGGCAGCCGCCACTCGTTGGGACTTCTTCCTCTCCGTGTGGGACACTGAGTCTTACTCCTCTCGCCGTCCATCCCGGCTCTCCCAGGCTCGCGTCTCAGGCCGCCTCAAGCTGGGGAAGTATCCCGTGCGCTCGGTGGTCTATTTTATCTCTGGGTTCCCAGATGCTGCTCTTGGTTAGCGGGACCCTTCCCAGCCTGGGCCTCGCCTGCCTGCACTTACCTGTTCTCCATGCAGCCCAACTCTTCTTCCATAGAGTCCTCCACACACGTATTCTCTGAGATTTGAGTTCAGACTGCTTAACCAAGCAGGTACGTTCCGTGAGGTCCCTAAAGCAGTCAAATTCACAGAGACCGAAAGCAGATTTGAATTGGCTTGGTTTTTCTGGCAAGGCTATTTCATGGGTGATATGTTCTTCCTCAAGAGGAATGTAATGTCCTGTCCTCCCTCCCTCTCTCTCTCTCTCTCTCTCTCTCTTTCTCGATTGTGATAAAAAAAAATGAAACCACATATATAAAACTTACCAGGGGCTGTCAGGGGCTTGGGGAAAGAGGATTGGGGAGTTGCTGTTTAATGGGTATAGAGTTTCAGTTTTGCAGATGAAAAACATTCCGGAGATCCATTGCACAGCAAGGTGAATGTATCTAACACTGCTGAATTATACACTTAAAAAATGGTTAAAGTGGTAACTTATATGTTATGTACTTTTTACCACAATTTTTAAAAGGCAGGTAAACAGTAGGCCTGACCTGCCCACAGCACTCCGCCATTCTCTGCCAGGCTGCCCGCTTGAAGACATGGAGGTCTCCTCCCTCGTGTGGAGGTCTGGCCTTTGGCAAAGAGACTCCTTGGCCTGTCACTTGGTCTCATGGGATCACTGAGGTCCTGCTACTCCTCAGTCTCCATGAGGACACATCGTCCTCAGTCTACCCCATCGATGCCTCTGTCTCCACCAGCCTCGGAAACCCTTCCTGCCAAAGTCACAGATGACTTCCACTTTGCCAAATGCAATGGCCACTTTTCTGTCTTTCTCTGTCTCAACTTCTCTCTGTGACACAGAGGCTCCTTCTTGAAATACACTCTTCTCTTGGTTTCAAGGCCACCCGAAGGTTCTGGGTTCCTTCTAACTCACTAAGCACTCAGATCCCCTTTTTGGTTCTACCTCTTCTCAATGCCTAAATGTTGGTGTAGCCCAGGGTTCTGTCCTTGGCCTTCTTCTCTTTCCTCTCAGCTTTTCCTGTCTAGATCATCTCGTCCACCTCTTAGATTTACATTCAAGTCCATAAGATAACTCTCAAATCCACACCGTCAGCTTAGACCTTCCCACTAAGCTCTAAAATTATGCCTCCAACTGCCTCTTGACTTCTCCACTTGGATGTCTGTATCAGCCTATGGAGAATTTTCAGTTCACTGGGGGTATAAACATGAAATTGTTTCTTGTTTTTCCGCAACTTCCCTGATTATGCTATTCTCAATAGCCAAGAATCTTGGGATGATTCAGTCCAATTCCACAATGTTCAGATTATTAAAACAGTCTCATTCTAGATTTTAAAATCTCAGTACTTTTTATATTTAAGCATTATCTCAATGGCCAATTCTCTGTCTGGGACAGGAAATGTGTGAAATAGACCTAAAACATTTTGGAATACCAGAAAGCAAGGAATTGATCAAAGAATTCTAGGGCCTTGCCAAAAGACTTCAGGAGCCAACTTGAAGAGTCTTCCTTTTTCTAAAGATGGAAATATTTGAACAACAATAAAAATAATAACTGGAGTGGATTAAACCATAAAAATGATTAGATTTATAAATTCACCATAAAACTTTAAAAAATCTCTCTGGCTAGGTGTGGTGGCTCACACCTGCAATCCTAGCACTTTGTGAGGCCAAGGCAGGAGGATGGCTTGAGGCCTGGAGTTCAAGACCAGCCTGGGTAACATAACAAGAACTTGCCTATAAAAAAAATGTAAAATTAGTTGGTGTAGTGGCACAGCTTGGGTGACAGGGTGAGACCCTGTCCCTGCCTTTCCCCACCAAAAAAAACCCAAAACCAAAACCAAAATTAAAAAAAATACTCTCAACTCATTTGTCATCTTTTAAGGATGCTTAGGGAATAAAGACATTATTTTGACAACTTGTAAATAAAGAGAAAGAATAAATGTTCCTAGTATAGAATGCGCCTTAGGGTAACCAAGTAGTTGATGTGGGAAATATCTCTTTCACAGAGGTATTGCAGTTAATAAATAAAGAAGAACTAAATTAGAATGTCACATTTTTGAGGAACTTCTGATGAAATCATTGTTCTCAACAATGAGCACCAACGATGGCTAAAAAGACAGTTTCCTGGGTACGATACCAAAGTAACAGGCAACAAAAGTAAAAATAGACAAATGAGACTACATAAAAATAAAAAATTTCTGTACATCAAAGGACACAATCAACAGAATGAAAAGATAACAGATAGAATAGAGAACATATTTCCAACTCATTTATCTGATAAGGGGTTAGTATTCCAAATATATTTAAAATCTCCTATAACTCAGCAACAAAAAGACAAACAGCCCAATTAAAAAATGGTCTGGACTAGACATTTCTCCAAAGATCATATACAAACGACCAAACCGGCACATGGAATGATGCTCCACACCACTGATCATTGCGGAAATGCAAATCAAAGCCAAAATGAGCTACTACCTAACACCCATTAGCACAGCTACCATCAGAAAACAGAAAATAACAAGCATTGGTGAGGACGTAGAGAAACTGGAACACTTGCACAGTGTTAGTGGGACTGTAAAATGGTGCAGCTGCTATGGGAAACAGCATGAGGGCTCCTCAAAAAATCAAAAATAGAATTACCATGTGATCTATTAATTGCATTTCTGGGTATATAGCCAAAAGAATTCAAAGAAAGAGTCTTAAAGAGATATTCGCAACCATGTTCATGGCAGCATTTTTCACAACAGCCAAAAGGTGGGACAACCCAAGTGTCCACCAATGAATCAATGGATAAATAAAATGTCTGCACATACAATAGAGGCCTTAAAAGTGAAGGGAAATTCTGACACAAGCTGCAAAAGGGACCTTGAAGACATTACACTAAGTGAAACAAGCCAATCACCAAAAGACAGACATTGCATCATTCCACTTATGTAGGTACCTAGAGTAGTCCAATTCGTAGAGACAGAGGTAGGATACTGGTTTCCCAGGCTGGGCAATGAGGAGTTATTGTTTAATGGATATGAAGTTTCAGTTTTGCAAGACGAAAAATTTCTGGAGATTAATGGTAGTGATGGTTGCACAACAATATGAACATAGTGATGCCACTGAACTGTACATTTAAAAATGATTATGATGGTAAATTTTATGTATGTGGTTTCATTTTTTATCACAGTCAGGAGAGAGAGAGAGAGAGACAGAGAGAGAGAGAGAGAGAACGGGACATTACATTCTTCTTGAGGAAGAACATATTACTCATGAAATAGCCTTGCCAAAAAACCAAACTAATTCAAATCTGATCAGGCCTTTGGATCTAACTACCTATTTACAGAAAAGCTTGGACAGAGGAACATGTTAAACAAGGTCACGTGGAAGCAATCTGGAAAAAAAAAAAACCTGAATTTCTTTAATAAATGAATTGCGAAATAAAAAAAAAAGTAGAAGGAAGAGGAAATCACAGATTAAAAGAATCTTGACATAAAAACCAATTGCAACGCGTAGAACTTATTTGGATTCTTATCTGATAAAAACTATAAAAAAACTATGGTACAATCTGGGAATATTTGATAATGTTCAGGAACGAAATGGTTATGTTTAAGTCTTCATCTTTTAGAGACATATACTAACATATTTATGAGTGAGATAGTGTGGGAGGCTGAGACTTGCCTTAAAATAATTTGGGGTGGGAAAGTTGAAAGGGACAAATGAGCAAGATTGGCTCTGAGTCGGTCACTATTGAAGCTCAGTGACGGGAGTCACCACGCTACTTTCTAACTTTATGTTTGAAATTTTATGTAATAAACATAATTTCTCTTTAAAGCATTAACCTTAGATTCTACTCAAAGTCCTCCTCCTCTTCCCCCAGCAGCTTGGCGTAGGGAACGGAGGGGTGGTGGGCAAACACCTTTCCCCTCCCTCTGCCCTGCGCCTGGGCTCCTGGGTTGGGGCAGGAGGTGGCACTGAGCCAGCACGGACAGCTCCCTGCTGGGCTGCCAGGGCAGAGGAGGCAGCCTCCTCTCTGGTTTGCTGTAGCATCTTCAGCAAGTCTGACCATTTGCGAGGCAGTGTCCGCACAGCTGCTCATGACATAGCTGTGGGCTTCCTAGATGAGCGTTCAGATGTCCTTCCCTGCTGCCCAGTCCTGCAGCATGAAGATCTGGCCCTGCCTCTGAGCTTTCCTGCCCTCCGCAGCTTCCACCTCAGCTCCTGGATGGCCCTTGCCTGAAGGACAGCGATCTTGGATGGTAGCTTAAGTCCAGCCACCCTCTGAGCTGTCTACAAAACTGGCAGGAATGGCCTGGAGCAGTGGCTCACGCCTGTAATCCTAGCACTCTGGGAGGCCAAGGCGGGCGGATTGCTCGAGGTCAGGAGTTCGAAACCAGCCTGAGCAAGAGCGAGACCCTGTCTCTACTATAAATAGAAAGAAATTAATTGGCCAACTAATATATATAGAAAAAATTAGCCGGGCATGGTGGCGCATGCCTGTAGTCCCAGCTACTTGGGAGGCTGAGGCAGGAGGATCACTCGAGCCCAGGAGTTTGAGGTTGCTGTGAGCTAGGCTGACACCACAGCACTCACTCTAGCCTGGGCAACAAAGTGACACTCTGTCTCAAAAAAAAAACAACAACAAAAAAAACAAACAAAAAAAAAACTGGCAGGAAATTCATGTGTGGTTTCTGTGTCAAATGCAGGAAGTGCAGGCTGCCCAAGTGGCACACCGTCTCTTGGCGGTCTCTCCCTACATCTTTCTCCATATCTGGGCAGCATCAGACAATGTCTGTGCAACTTTTAGACAAAAGACCATCAGAACTGGGGATGGTTTGGGGATCTGGTTGGGCACACCCACTCTTTGCAATTGGTTATCTCGGAGTCTCCTGCTTCATTTATTGAATGAATGATGAATAAATGATAAAATAAAAAACTCCGTGTAAAATGTGGCCAGACTGAGCCCACGATTAAGTTCTACTAGACCAAATATTCCAAATAGGGAGAGTCAGGATTTCATGTGATGTACATAATTGGCAACTGCAATAAGCTTGTCTCTAATTTTATCTTTTTAATAACTCAATGTTTTAGGAAAGAACTTCTAATAATTAATACTTCCATTTCTTTTGGGTCCATTTTATATAGTAAAAGCTATAATACTGCCCAGGAGCATAAAGTTACTTCAAGGCCATCAGTACAATCCTTTAATGAATTTTCTCACTGTGAAAGTGCGTTTCCTAGCACAGAACAATTGCACTGCCTGAAAGAGTCAAGAAACACATATGCAGCAAAGCAGATGATGGCAGGTCTCACTCATTAGCACAAGTCCGATGCTAGGTCCTCTGTCCACATTGCTGCATATAATCCCTCAACAAGCCCACACAGTATTCATTATTCTTTCCATTTAGAGATGAGGCAACCAAAGCTCAGAGAAAACTGCTTTAGTAAATGATGGAGCCAGGATTCAACACAACCCTGTGTTGCCTAAATCTCAAATGACTCATTTAATAGGAGCACATCGTGTACCAAGCAGCAGAGCAGAGTTTAGGGGAATTCCCAAGGGACTCTCCACAAGCCATTTTTATACGTAGAATTTACTTGAAGGAAATTTCGAAGTCCCCATGGACATGCTATTCAGCCAGATTCCTTATCTCCCTATATCTTAAAATATTTTAAAATACATCTCTTTTGCATAACAAACTAAAGTAAAGGTTTGCTACTTTAGCTTGCTAGAGGAACTATGTATTTCACGATATTGGATATTTTGGCATAAAATTTAAAATTTGGTTATTCATTTATTTTTTTGTGTTTGTTTGTTTGAAATATTCTTTATATAAAAGGCAAAATCTATTTATGCCTTAGGGAAAATGATTTAGATTTGGTATTTAAGACAAATTAAATTAAATTTTTCTCTGTAATCAGAATATGCCAGTGATTAATTTGGACCTTCTATCTTTCTCCTAAATAAAACTAGTAGGTAATTTTATCAGTTACCTGCTGCTGTGTAACAAATTATTCCAAACTTTTGCATCTAAAAAGTAAACATTTATTATCTCATGTTTTCTGTGGTTAGGAACTTTAGGAATGGCTTAGCTGATGGTTCTGGCTCAAGGTCTGTCACGGGGCCACTGTCATCTGAAGGCTGGACTGGGACTGGAGGACTTGCTCTAAGATGGGCACTCATGCGGTGGGCAAGCCAACATTGGCTATCGGTAGGAAGACTCAATTCCTTACCATGTGGCCCTCTCTACACAGCTGATTGAGTGTCTCATGACATGGGGCCTGACTTTCCCAGTGCGAGTGATCCAAAAAACCAAGATGGAAGCTGCAATGGCATTTATGACCTAGCCTTTGCAGTCACACATTGTCATTTCCACACTATCCTATTGGCTACATGGGTCACCCTAATCAGTGTGGGAGAGGATTATACAGGGATGTGAAAACCATGTGGTGAGAATCATTTGGGACCATCTTAAAGGCTGGCTATCATAGTAATCAAGGCACACTAAGAACCCACATTTCCAAAATAAAAAGTTGCTGTTATGGTGAACATGACACACATTATAGCATATGCTCTATAAAATATGATATGGTAGATTTTTATAGTAATGGCCCTCAATACATCGCATCTCTATGAACTCATGTCCTTGCATAATTTCCTCTCACATTGGCTCTGGGACTGGCCACATGACGTGATTTGGCCAGTGGAATATTGGCAAGTGTAATACAAGCAGAGGGTCGAAAAGCAAATGTACACTGGTATTTGCTCTCTCCAGCTGCTGGGGATTCTTTGTTCACTATGTGAACAGCCCCAGGTAGCCTCACAGAGGGTGAGAGAACACATGGAGAGAGACCCAGCCAGCCTGGCCATCCTAGCCAAGGCCCAACTACATAAGTGAGCACCACCAACACCACTCAGAGGACAGATTAACCATCCCTGCTGAGCACAGCCCAAATTACTAACACACAAATTAGTGATCAAATATATAGCTGTTGTTTTAGGCCACTAAGTTCTAGGTAGCTTATTATGAAGCAATATTTAACTGATACATTTGGAATGCAATGGTCATTCCAGTTTGATATTGGGAGAAATCGGAGAAGAAGTCATGGAGTCACAGAAGAATTCTGACTCTTCAGAATCTGACTCTTCAGATCTGTGCTGGCCAATACGGTAGCCACTAGCAACATGTGGCTATTGAGCAATGTGGCTAATATGAATTAAGATGTGCTATACACATAAAATACACACTGAATTTTTGAATACTTCATATAAAGAAAGAATGTAAAATATCTCATTAATTTAAAGAAACTGATTACATGTTGAAATGATAATATTTTTGACATAGTGGGTTAAATAAAACATATTATTAAAATCAGTTTCACCTGTTTCTTTTTGAGTCTTTAAAATGTGGCTCCTAGAAAACTTAAAAGTACATATGTGCTCAAGTTTGCAGCTCACATTACATTTCTATTGGACTGGGCTGCTCTAGACCCTTCTTAGTTACTAAGAGAACTCTTGGCCACTGTCAAAGTTCTGTGCCAATGTCTGTCCCCAAGAAGCAGAGGGAGCTGAAGCACCAGACCTCCGGGCTGCTTTGTAAATCCCACCTCTGTCATTTCCACTCTCGGCCCTACACGTGTACCTTACATGACCCCACCCCTGGCCAGCACCCTCCTGTTTTCCTATGAGAATATGCTATCAAGGAAAAGTCTAAAATCGGTCACACTGCATATAAAATTTAGTGGTAGCTTAAGTGCTTTCTATCATTTTCCTTTTAACATAGAAGGTAACTTTTTAAAGTTTGAAAATCAAAAGGTGAAATAATCAGGGTCAGGTAAAAGGACTCCCCTTCCACTGCCACCCCCAGGTAGTAATTGGGAGGGAGGAGCACCTGGAGGAAGACTGGACTGATGACAGAAATGGCCTCATCAGGAAGGAACTGCACTCCCTCTGCATGGCCTGACGGTGCTCTCAGTTGCTAATAATCAGGAATGAAAAAGCCTTCCACTGTGGTCTTAATGAAATCTTCCTTAAAACCCCTTCCATACCTCTATATCACTGCTACAGGCTGCAAAAGAACTTCACAAGCCCAGCTATGAGCAGAGAGAGGGACCCTTCAAAACAATTTTTTGGTCCGTACATAGTTGCCCATTATCTTTCCCTAAAGCAATCCATGCTTACCATCATGTAGGATAGAACTGGGTCCCAATGAAAATATTACTCAGTTTCATCATGGAGGATGGGAAATGGGATGTCTATAAACATTCCATTGCACTTGCTCTCTCTCTTATACCTAAATGAGACCACTCACCCACCGTCAGGAGGGCTTATGTATTGAGATAATTGTCTAATAGAAGGGACACATTTTCACTGCCACCCTTCATCCTTTGCGATCAACACATGCATTTAGAGAAAGCTCTGAGGCTCTTTCTTCTAGGCAAGTATGGTGAACAGTTAACACCTGCCACACATGCTCAGGGAGCTCCACGAGGAACAGAGAAATTCAGACAGACATGGATCTGCACCTTGGTTCCAGAATGTGTGATCTGATTTGGGATGAGCTACTTGACCTCTCTGAGCCTTGTCTAGAAGATGAGGACGATGTTAGTTTCCCTCCTGGGTTCAGGTGAGAATCCCTAAGGTGCTCTGTTTAAAGCCGGGCCCACGATGAAGGGTCTTCCCTCAGTTTCCCTTTCCTTTCCTTTAGTTGACATGTGCACTGGGGGAGTGACAGGCACGACTTCAGCTCCGATGTTTCCTGTGACCACAGGCCAGAGTCTGAAGGAAAGCAGAGCATCACCACCGGTGGCTGTAATCAGGTTGAAAGGATCCCTTCTTCTGAACGTTTGCAGGGTAAGATGGAACTCACTGATTCAGACTGACAGCTACGACTGGGCAAACCAGCCCGAGACAAACAACAAATGTGTTAATGAGCGAAACGGAATGAATGAAGGAATGGTGCAAGAGTTTCTGGTGTGGTTGTGTGATGAATGACCCGTGCACAGCAGGTCCAGACAGGATGGGTCTTGGGGGTGGGGGTGGGGGTGGGGTGGGGGTGGGGGATCCACCATGCTGGTCCAGCTTATTGGGAAAGGCTCTGTGAGAAAGGTTTGATTTTAGAATTATTTGAATATAGGTAGGAGGGGGTTTTGAGCTGGGAGTGAAGGGGTTGTTCCGGGAACAGGCGTGGCCCGAGAAAGAGTTCATGGGACAGCCAGGGAGGAGACGCAAGGCCACACAAAGGATTATTCCAAATCAGCAGGGAAACAGCAAGTCACCGGAGGGAACAGGGAGTGGGTGAAGCTTCTGAAAAGTCGGCAAAGTGAATCTTTCAGAAACGCACAAATACGTTTGTTTCCTCTAATGGTGGGAATGGGTTCAGGCCAGAGACCAGACTTAGGTTAGAGTGAGGTGCAGGAGCTTGGAGCCTTTCCCAGGGGAGTGACAATCAAGGCCTCATGAGGAGAAGACAGTGGGATCGGACTAATTAATGGGGGGTGGCAGATGGGTTAGGAGAGACCCGGGGCCTCTTCGTTTTCTTACTGTCCACTCTGGGAGGAGCGTGCCTGTGGCTTCTGGCTCCCGTTAGTGGCAGCGGAAAGGACTTCGGCTGCAGCAGAAGAGCACAGACAAGGAAAGCGAGTGATTCCCGTGACTACGAGACAGAGCGCAGTCTGACCAGAGGCCTCTACAATTTAATTGCTGGGAAGTTCCTTCGGAGAGGAGAAACCCACGCTGTCTTCGTGCCACATTTGTTCACGATCCCTCCGTGTGTGACATTCAATAAGTGAACATGTGTGAGATCCAAATTCGTAATGCAGTCTACTACCTCAGCGTCCCCGATACCCAAGGCCTGGCCATCTTATAGTTCTCAGGTCCCTTTGAGCTGGAAGTGTCGGGAAACCAGCTCCCTCCCCCGGGAATTTTGTGTTCTGCCGCATTTCCCATCCACCCTGCTGCGGTTCTGGTCTCTCTTCCGCTCAGACGGACCTTTGCCTTTCTTCAGACCAGCGGCCACCTCCTCCCACCGGGGCGCACACACGGAGGCGGAGGCGGCAGAGACGCTTCCCTGCGGCAGAGTGGGGAGAAAGGAGCTCGGAGGCGAAGGTCTGTGCAGCAGCTAGGAACACACACACCCAGGCACTTGTTTTTTGTTTTATTTTATTTTTTTGTCAATCCTTAAGATGGATGGTAAGATGGTATGGCAGAGACCTTCACCAAATTGTGTCTATTTTTCCTCCCAGCGCACAGCGAGTTGACATCTTTCAGTGTCTCTGGTAGCCAGTGGGGGCCGCGTGACCGAGTTCTGGGGAATGGAGGCCCTGTAGGAGTGAGGTGCCCCACATCAAGTTCCGGCCCCTGAAACAGTCCCACAAGAGCCTCCGTGTTCCCTCTCCTCCTCCCCTTGACTGCCGGCCAGAGCCAGAGGATCGGGTGAGGGGCACTGAAGCTCATGGGACAGCAGACCTGGCCGCCTGCATCTGGCCAGCATTCTAGGGAGGAAAGAGGACTGAGGAGGGGACAGCAGAGCCACCAGCTGGAGGAGCCTGAGTCCTGAGTCACTGTGTGGAACACCCCTCCCCCACCGACTCATGTCAGACTATAATCAGGCAACCTTAGCTATGTTGGGTCACTGAGATGTCGGGGTTGTTTGTTACAGTACTCGGTCTACCCTGACTAGCACACGTGGAGATCAGAGAGTGGCTCTTAACTGGGTTATAGCGATGCCAGGGTGTGTGTTAGACGGGTTTCTATGGGAAGGCCTGGCTGCGCAGCCTGAGCTGCGGGGCCAGAATGAGGAGTGGAAACAAGCAGATGTTTAAGGAAATTGGGAGTTAGCATCAGGTGAAAACGTGACATAACATTGCAAAATCCATTCCATGCCAAGACAATTCAGTATGGAAAGAATATTCTTTCCGACAAATGGTGCTGGGACAACTGGGTTTCCATGTGCACAAGAGTGAAGCTGTACCTCTTTCTCACACTGTGCACAGAAATTAGCTCCAGAGATATCAGAGACCCAAACGTAAGAGCTAAAACTCTACAACTCTTGAAGAAACATAGGAGTGAGTCTTTGTGGTCTTGGGTTAGGCAAAACCTTCTTAGATGTGATATCAGAAGCACAACAACAAAAGGAAAAATAGATCAACTGGACTTCATAAAAATTAAAAACTGTTGTGATTCAAAGGACACCATGGAGAAAGTGAAGACAAACCACACAACGGGAGAAAATAATTGCAAATCTCAGGAGGCACTTGCATCCAGAACTATCACAACTTGATAATAATAATAATAATAAAAAAAACCCTCGATTTTAAAACGAACAAAGAACGTGAATATAAATTTCTTCAAATAAGACATACATACAAATGGCCCATCGCACACAAAAAGATGCTCAACATCATTAGTCATGAGGGAAATGCGAATCAAAGCCACAGTGAGACACCATTTCACACCCATGGGGATGGCTGAAGCTAAAATTAAAAGGTCAGAAAAGTACAAGTGTTGATGAGGATGTAGAGAGATTGGAACCCTCATATGCTGCTGGTGGGGATGTGAAATGGTACAGCCTCTCTGGAAAACATTTTGCAATTCTTCACGTTATTCAACACGGAGTTAGCATATTACCCAGCAATTTCACTCGTAGGTAGGTGTACACCCAAGAGAAACAAAAACCTATGTCCTTCTTACTCAGGTTTCACCAGTTTCACATGCACGTATTTACATGTATGTGTGTATGTGTGTGTAGTTCTATGCAATTTTCTCATGTGTAGATTTGCGGAACCCCCATTACTACCAAGGTAACAGAACTGTTCCATCTCCTCAGTGATCCCTTGCACTACCCTTTATCTTCACATCCAGTTTTCTCCCTTGCCCTCATTCTCCTATCTCTAAACTCTGGCAACCACTCATCTCACTCATCTGTTTTCCATCTCTGTATTTTTGTCATTTTGAGAACATTATGTAACTGAAATTGTACTTTATGTAAACTTTTGAGATTGGCTTTTTTTTTTTTTAACTCGGCATAATTCCCTTGAGATCCATCCAAATGGTTGCATGTATTAATAGTTTCTTTTTCTTTTATATTGCTGAGTAGTATAGATGTACCATGGTCTGTTTAACCATTAACCCATTGAAGAGCATTTGGGTTGTTTCAAAATCTTGGCTATTACAAACAAAGCTGCTATGAACACATGTATACATGTTTTCGTATGTACCTACGTTTTTATTTCTGAAGTACTTTTTGAGCAAATAAATTGGTATACTTTGTCTTAAAAAAAAAAACCTATGTCCATGCAAAATCTTGTACATGAGCGTTCATAGCATCATCAATAATAGTCAAAAAGTAGAAATAACCCAAATATCAATCAACTGATGAAAGGATAAACAAGTAGTATATCCACACAAGGGGACAGTATTCAGCAATGAAAAGGAATGAAGTACATGCTGACACATGCTGACATGTGGATGGACCTTGAAAACATTATGTTATTGGGAGAAGACAGTCACAAAAGGCCACCTATTGTATGGTGCTGTTGATATAAAGTGTTCAGACAGACAAACCTCTGGAGACTGAAAGTAGATTAGCGGTTACCTCAGGCTTGGAGTGGAGAGGAAAGACTAGGGGGAAGGGGGATGTGACTGCTAATGGGTATAGGGTTCCTTTTCAGGGTGATGAGCTTGCTCTAAAATTGATTGTGGTGATGGTTGCACAACACTGAAAATATACCAAAAATCATTGATTTGTACACTTCAGGTGAGTGAATTATATGGTATGCGGATTGTATCTTAAAGTTTTTAAAATCTATTCTGCATTATCTGCTATTTGATTATATAATGACATATTTCCAACTACAGACTGATGACATAATGCACCAGTACACAACAATCGGGTTGCAAATGACAGGCCCTATATTACAGTCCAGCAAACATTGCTCAGAGATCACTAAGCTGGATGGCCCACAGCACCCCAAGGCCTATGGAAACTTAAGCAAGTCTATTCCTTAGAGACTTCAGAGGGTCCTGTGCAGTGATGTGCTGGTAAATACTTAATAACTGACTCTGGTGGGAACAAAAAGCCCCGAGTTGCAGCATTTACCGATTTCCCTGGTGTAAATACTCCCACCCTGGTCAATTTTAAGCTGCCATCATGAGGCCACTGAACACAGAGCTGGGGGAGAGATAGGTAGTAGTATACCATCTACAGCATTTCTACCATGCATATAATAGATGTAAATAACCTCAAAAGCATAAGAAATGGTAAAATGCATAATAATTAGCAGATTATGAGTTTTGAGCATTTAACACCTTTGTCTTTAATATCATTTATTTAAGTGTAAGTTTGTGTAATTCTTAATAATGGATGTGTCTATCAGCCATTTTGCAAAATTCCTGAAAATTCAGCCATTGGCTCTTGTGAGCTGGACCTACTGTCTCCAGTGGCCGCTGGGTCTCTTGGTTTATTCAGCCGGCGGCTGGCTGGAGGAGGAGAAGGGACAAAGGTAGTGCTTCTCTCTCTCTGCACTCCCGTCCACACTAGGCCCCTCCGTTAACTGAACAGAGCTCCCCGCCTCCCTAATCCAGAACGGGGCAATTCCTCGAGGACTGTAAATCCATTGGGAGTTTCGTTTTTCCTCTTATCTCAATAAACTTTATGGCTTTATGGCTCTACTCACCATATCCACCTTCATCCCTAATGTCCCGCCCCTGGCCCAGGCTCACGCCCACGGAAGAATAACAAGGAAACAAGAACCGGGCAGACAGGGATGGCAGCTGATTTAATGCCTTCTTTACACTCTTCAGAAAGGGAAGGCTCAGGTCCCTTCCGTTCCCAATGAATGAATTTTGATGTTATAAGAAATCTGGTTTGAATCTACCAACGCTGGAGTCAAGGGAAACATGAAGGGGCGGTAATTCCGTGGAAAAAGTCTAGAGACATTTTCAGGCTGTCAGCCCTAACAGCTTGAGGTAATATGTTTAGAGCAGAATCCAGGCTTGTTTTGTCTCTTTTGTTTGCCAAAACACACAGAACCTTTAAAGATAGAGCAAGGGCTGCTCCCGGGCCCCTCGGAAGGCAGGGTGCTCTCGCCCTCTCTCTCCTCCTCCCCGGGAGCTGATGCTCATTCTGCAGCCGCCAGGGAGGATGAAGCAGCTGCTCCTCTGTGTCCCCGGAGAAGCTCTTTGTTTATTTTTCTACTTCTGCAATCGGTCAGCAAATATTTATTGAAACAACCCAGTGTGTGCTAGGTAGCTGCATATACAGTCATGAAACGACCAACCCAGTCTCTGTCTTCAGGGATCCTAATGTCTATCGGGAGAACTCATCCCCTCATATTCTGGCTCCTTATGTACGGGTCTATGTCTGAGCCCATGTGCGCACCAAAATAGGTTTCCAGAGCACTGTGGGTACTTGACAAAGTCGTTGAATGAATAAAACAGGTCTATAGGGGCAGACTATTCTATGGGCCCAGGTCTCTGAAAGCTCTTAATGAAAGATCTACCCTAAAGGTACCCGGAACTCTTTAATTTTCAGAATCCAGGCACAAATATCCCAACTGCAATCTTCCCCATGACGTACTTTCGTATATTTAAGCCAGCCACAGATTGACTTCCTAGCCACGGATCAGTGCATGAACACAAGAATCAGTAATTTAAGAGCAGCTTAAATTTCTGGGTCAGAGATTCCCCCGAAGAGAAAGCAAAATGATTATTGTTCAAAAGATGTTTTAAGAGTCCTGGAGGTTGCAATTTATGACTGCTGTGAGGGGGTCTATTCTCAACCAGCCATTGCCCAAGAATTTAAGTATTTTTTTAAATTGAAAGAAAACAAAAGGAGAACCAAAGAACAGATGGGAATTTGTCAGACCCTTTCAGCCGTGCCCATATATCATGTGCATCACTGTACATGCCTGAAACACAGGAACAAACACCCTGAAGAGATGCATAAACATTTGGAACACGTGCAAATGCTCACACGTGTGCAGTCACCCACGACCTGGAGGATCACTGGGGTCTTTTGATTGTAACAAATGAACTCTTAAAAAAAAAAGAAAAGTACTTTATAAGTAACACTGAAGAACAATTTTACAGGCATAGCTAGTATAAATCCATGGGACTTTTGTTAATTAAGTGCACTCTCCTATATTTAAAATAATCTCCTTGATGTCTGATTTTACACTAATCAAATGAGACCTACCTATTTTGGAACATAGTTTATCTGATGTAGTGAATGCCTGCTTTCATCTACAGAGAAATATTCTGGAAAAGTCAAATGCTTATGCCCTTTCCCAAGTAGCTTTAAATGCAAGAGGAAAAGCAGTCAGAAAACAAGAATCCATCCACACAGTTCAATAAACCCCTCATCACACAGTTCAATAAACCCCTGAAGAGTCAATAGGGACAGTAACTGCTTTGCCTGCAGAAGGAAGTGCGGTCTCCACAGCCACTCGGGGGACCGGGCTTTAGAATCTGCAGCCCGGGGTCCATGGGATCGGATAATGAGCTAGAAGGCATCTTACAACTTTCCCTCAGAAGGCATCTTACAACTTTCCCTCAAAGGCCTGCAAGATGCAGACACTAACATGGGGTCCACGGACACCTGTAATGAAAGTGAACAGGTTGCGTGCCGCTCCAGATCTGCACCCATCCTTCTGCTGCTCCTTGTTCTGGGAGGCTGACCTGCATGGGCTACGTCAGCGGTTCTCAAAGTACGGTTCCCAGACTGCCTGGGAACTTGTTAAAAACGCAAATTCCCAAGCCCCACGTTAACCTCCTGAATCAGAAACTGATGTATGCAAAAGTTAGAACTCCACTGGACAACATCAGACAGATTCCTTGTCCACGGCTTCCAACTGGGCCTTGGCCAATGCGGAAACCTGGAAATGGATCCCAGACAGAAGGAGTGAGTGCAGGGTTGCTTCCCCCACCCCCCCCCCAGATTCTCCCCCTGCAGAATTGTCTCAGACTGGCTGTTTCAGGGCACCAAAGGCCACTGTACTTCTCAAGACAGCCCACTGAGCCACTTGACACATGAGTGGCTCACTCTTTCTGGAGCCAGGAACCACTCCCTCCCCTCCTCTTCCAGGTTTGAGAGTGGTGACAGTCCCTGTTACTTGTTCCAGACACTGCTCTATCCCTCGTGGTTCCTTACATCCCACTCACATCTTTGTCCTTTTGCTCAGCCCTCCTCTAATTCTCCTAATTTAGAGGTGCCATCTGGGACATTCACCTGCCACACGTCCAGATGGAAAGCTGTTTGCCTGGGTGACAGGGGTGGAGCGCAGCCTGGCCCCGCAGGACTTTCCCCACATGAGCTAAGAATCTATCTGCTTCTCTTCTACCCCATTAGCGTGAATGACGCTGGGATAGTTCCAAATACCACATTTATAGCAAAATTGATTGGTGCCAAACACGACTGTGGTGTTTATTGTGTACTTTCCAAGATGAAGAGTGTTTCTCCCCACAGGTGGCCGATCTTTTATTTCTTCTCCCCCCCCCCAGCACACACCACGTGGCAACAGAGTTGGCTTGGTCTGGCTTAAGACCCTCTCTAGGGTCTTTAGCTTCTAAGCCCTTTGCTCACAAACTCTTTTCTCTTAAGTCCTGCCTCTTCTTGTTTTTTTATTATTATGATAAAATACACATAATGTACAACTTAACCATTTTCAAGCGTGCAGTTCAGTAGCATTAAGTACATTCACATTTTTGTGCTATTATCCATGCATAGAACTCTTTTTATCTTGCAAAACTCTGTATCCATAAACAACAACCCTCTATTCCCCTTGTCCTCCAGCTCCTGGCAATCACCATTCTACTTTTTGTCTCTACGAATTGGACGACTCTATGTACCTCATATGAGTGCAATTATACTGTATTTGTTTTTTTGCAACTGGCTTATTTCACTTAGCACAGTGTCCTCAAGTTTCAGTTATGTTGTAGCATGTGTCAGAATTGACCGTTAAGGCTGAATAATATTCCATGGTATGCATATACCACATTTGTTTACCCACTCACCCGTTGATAGGCACTTGGGTTGGTTGCTTCCGTGTTTTAGCTATTGTAAATAATGCTGCTATGAACATGGGTGTGCAAATATCTTTTTGAGATCCTGCTTTCAATTCTTTTTGGTATATACCCAGAAGTGGAATTGCTAGGTCATATAGTAATTCTATTTTCAATTTTTCAAGGAACCACCATGCAGTTCTCCATAGCAGCTGCTTCATTTTACATTCCCACCAACAGGGCACATGTGTTCCAATTCTCCTCATTCTCACAAACACTTGTTAGGAGTTTTTTTTTGTTTGTTTTTCTTTTTTGATAGTAGCTATCGTAATGGGTGTGAAATTGCATCTCATTGTGGTTCTGTTTTTATAAAATGCTATTTCTTCCACCTAGAATGCCTTCCTTACATGCCTATTAAACATCTTCCCAATTGAAATCCATCTCCTTCTCCTTCCTATTATCTTAACACTGTACTTTTTTAGCAGCTACCACTCTCTCCCTTACATTCTCAGGGTTTTCTTTTATTTTGTTTTGGTTTTGCTTCTATCCTCAATCTGGGTGCAAGTTCCTTGAGGACAGAAGCTTTGGATGGTTGATCTTTGTATTTCCCAGTGTATCTAGCCCAGTGCGGTGCACAGTGCAGGCTCTAAAACCCTGCAGGTCGTCCAGTCAGTGGCAAAACCAAAACCAGACCCAGGTTTTGGGTCTAAGTCTTAGTTCAATACTCTTTCTGCTGCTGAGGAACAGTGGAACCACATTAAAAAAACATGTGCGGTGTTGGGAAAAGAGATATGGCTTCCTGACACTAGCTACTGACTCTCAATTTCTTCCTTAACGTATTCACAAGAGTAACACTAACAGCAAAACACCAACACTGTGCTCTCAAACCCCCAAAGTGCATGCTGCAGTGGATTTCTGGCAGTCAGCTCTAAATGTGTGGTGCTGCTTCCTGCCCTAACTCTGCTGGCTTTGGACAAGACACAGGCAGATGTTGTTGCCGTTTTTCCCGCTATAGCTTGTCCCGGTGTGTTTTGTTTTCATCCTGATGTGTTTTAACGCGCTTCCCGTCCTCTGAGGGACTGATGCTCACGTATCTTTATCCTGATAAGGATATCAGCGTTCTCACAGAAAGTTCAGAAGGTAAGTTACAGGGCAGGAAATCTATCTGGTCTGGCGTTAAAGTCTCCTGTGATGCTGTCAGGAACTGGCCCAGGCATCTTCCACTCATCCACCGCTGTCCTGTAATCTGGGGAATGGGTTCATTCATTGTGTTGCCTTTTACGTCAACTCTTCAAAGTCTTAGCGACAAGACTCTCCTAGAGATTATGATTTAGGCCCCCGATTAAGCAGCCAACATCCTGCTGACAAGACTGCCATCAGCTCCAAGGGCCACTCAGATCTTCAAGAAAGCAGCTCTCCTTATCACTTCAGGGAAGAGGCCTCCTTTTTTTGGGCACTAAAGCACCGAGTGGGATGCGGTGAGATCACAGGATAAAGGCTACTTCCGGTCTTCAGGCTCTTTGATTTTTTTCTTTAGAGACTCTCCAGAGGGAAGTAGATAGGGATGGGAAAGCACACATTGTTCCCTTTTAAAGAGGTCTCTGGGAACTCAGGGCTTGAGTTAGTCCTCTTAAAGGGCTCCATATACCCTTTGAATAGGGCTGTGATCGTGCTAGGGGTCATGTGGAGCAATCTAAAGAACTTCCATTTGATCATTTCCTTCCTAATTTACACTGCAGGACCTGAAGCGCTAGTAGCCAAAACATCTCCATTGTGTCCTTTACATTCTAGATTAATGAATAAATAGCTGTTGATTCGGGAGGCATTTCTTGATTCCTTAGATGGCTGCTGTCCTCATGCCACCCGGAATTCCTGTCAGTGCTTGTCCCAGTGGGAGCACCATGCATCTCGTCTGTGGTTGGAGAGATAGAGCATGCAAAGGTTTTCCCAGGGCTGCGATGCCATTTTCCATGAAAAGCTCTAGGTGTGCCTTTGTAGGGCAAAACTTCATTTCATCAGCAGGCTCCCTCCTAGAGAGGGGTGCTTGCCTCAGTCAGTTCAAAGCCTCCTGGGTCAGGGATTCCTCTACCAAGACTTTGCTCTCACTGGAGTTCTTACACTCACTTCTGCACACTGCACCCCAATCCAGAAGACAAACATGGAGGTGGTTGCTGTCATGTGATTCAAAAACACACTAAATTGGGGTACGATCTAACTCAAATCTGAGGTTTACTCTCTTCATTCACCTGTGTGCCTATACTGCTTATGAACTAAAATAAAATCTTAAGCTCCCCCCTCCAGCTGACTGAATGGACCCCTTCTTGGCAGAGGGGACCCCAAAAATACCATAAAGCTAAGTTGCTGGCCATGAGAAGGGATGTCAGACATGCCTCATCATGCCCCCTTCTTGGAGATGTCCTTTGTAACTCATTAATAGCCTATGCAAGACAAAACTTACACCATACCTCAATTTACTTAACAGATCACTTGAGTCTGGGTATATGTCCTGGGCTTGTCTCTGATTAGCAGACTTACTTATCTTAACTTAAAACATTCTGAGCCTTTAGACAAAGCTTCATTTCTTTAACCAATTAAAAATCAAAGAATCTTTAAACCCACCTGTAACCTATAGGCTATAGAGGTTATAGACCTATAACCACCCTCCACACACTGGGAGATGTCCCACCTTTTCGGGCCAAACCAATGGACGCTGTCCATGTATCGATTTATGATTTTACATGTAATTCCTGTCTCCCTGAAATGTATAAAACCAAACTGTAACCCAACCACGACAAGTCCACTTGCTCAAGGCTTCTTGGGCATGGCTCCAGGCCATGGTCCTCAAACTTGGCTCAGAGTAAACCTCTTTAAGTTATTTTGTAGAGTTTGGGTTCTTTTCTGTTGGCACATTGCAATAAGATCGCCCCATCACCACCAGCAAGAGGAAGAGAGAGGTATTTATGGTACAGAGGTTAAGAGCAAGGGCTTCAGAGTCACACTGTCTGGGCTCATTGCTTGTCTCTGCCATTAGTTGTGTGACCTTGGGCAAGTTAGCTGACCTCTCTAAATGTCGGTTTGTTCACCCGTACAATGGAAATATAGTCTCATTTAATCTCCATAACAATCATGCAAAGCTGATCCAAGTAAAACATTTAGTGAAGTACCAGACATGTAGTAAGTAGAGGGTGTTATTTTTATCTGATAGGGAATTGCCAGTCATCTGAAAGAGTGCAGCTTTAATCAAATGCTGTGGTTGTAAGAAGACATTTCCAGGGCCCTCTCCCAGCATCAGCTTTGACCACTGGAGCATCAAACAGGACCCTCATATTCATTCTCAACAACCCCCCCCCAACACTTTGCTGTGCCTGTTTTATAATATACATCTAGTTCCTCTATCGCCCAGACCTGCCCTTAGTCCGGAGGCTCCCTGTCTATTCCATTCAGAGCCCAGTGGCTGACACTGGATCACTGAGGAATCTATGCTAAGATGTGGATTCATCCAGTGCCTTTAGAGCCCGTGCCAGACATTAGGGGCACAGCCCTGAGCCAGGCAGACAGGGTCTCTGGCCCCCAGGAGCTTACAACTTGGAGTCAAGGGTGGTACAGTCTCTCTGCTGCAGCCACACCAGCTTCGTTGCTGTTTCCCAAATATGTCGAGCAGATCCTTCCTCTGGGCCTTTGTATCACTCGAACATCATGTCCCCAACATCTTCAAGGCTTGTTCCCCGGATTCCTTCAAATCTCTGATCCAACGTTCCCTTGCCAGGATGGCTTTCTCTGTAGCACTTACTAACGCAGGATGTATTATATAGCTGGGCTTCTGTTTGTTAATTACTTATCTCTCTCCTAAAATGTAAGCTCCAGAAGGCAGGGATTTGCCTGTTTGTTCACTACTGTGTCCCCGGTACCTAGCACAGTGCCTGAGACATCATGGATGCTCAATAAATATTTGTCAAATGAATGAATGAACGAATGAAAAGAGATACTTAAACATGCAATTACAGGCCACTGAGCTAAGGTCAAAACTGGAGATACGGGATGTTACAGGGGCACTTGTGAAGGGCACTTAACTCAGATGTGAAGGTCAGAATCAGGGGCAAGTTGGAAAGAGAGGCACAGCATGTGCAAAGGCCGGGGAGTGTGGAGCACTTGCATCTGAAAGGCCTTCAGGTTGGTTGGAAGGTGTCACAAAGGGAGGAGAGAGGAGGCCAGAGGGGCCAGGTCATGCAGGGCGGAGCTGCGAGCTTTCTACCTGTGCGTGCTCCCTGCAGTGTCATGCTCTCTTGGGAGGGAAACAGCAAGCAGGTAGAGACCCTAAGTGCTAGGGATAGGGCAGAATCCAGGGGCCCAGCTGTGCATGGAAGGAAACAGGAAAATGATTTGTAATCTTGTGCTCAACTAAGTTAATAAATTTCATTCATTCTTATTGATTTGTTCTTTAATATTCTTTCATTTGTTCTTTAATTCAGCAAATATGTATTAAATCCCTCCTTGTGCCAGGCACCATGTGGCCATGGGGAATGACCCTAGATGTGTGACTACTCCCCAGCCTCACCAAACTCACTGTCCAGTGGGGTGGAAGGAGAAAAAACAACAAGAAGCAAACAGGCAAAGGTATAAAATGTCTGCAAGCCAGTGCGGTGGCTCACGCCTGTAATCCCAGCTATTCAGGAAGTGGGAGGATTGCTTGAGCCCAGGAGTTCTAGAACAGCCTAAGCAACATAGCCAGACCCCACCTTTAAGACAAGTAAATAATAAAAATTAAACAATAAAATATCTTTAAGTTGTAATAAGATAGGAAGGAAATAAATAAGAGGCAAGACTGAGGGGACCCAGCTGTAGCCAAACGGCATGAAGCCCATGAAAGGCAGGCTTAGTCACCAATGGCAGGTGTGAAGTGAGGGCCGGTGGAGGGGCTGGAAGAACAGCTGAGGTTGTGCTGCCCACCTTTCCTCCGGGCGCTGCCCACAATTACCCGGAAAGGCTTACGTGAGGACCTGGCCAGAGAATCGTCATTGGTGGGTTATTTGGGAGACAACCGTTTTATTCTGAGACCTCTCCTCCTTTCCATCTCATCACTGACCATTTCTGCTTCCAAAGGTACCAAGAGCCTCACTTGCTGCCTTGGCCCTCCACCTGCCAGCTCGGGCCCCTGCTTTCCAATGGCACTTCTGTTCTTTTGCCTTTAGTGCCCTTGAAACAATAGGTATAAATGTACCATCTTCACAGATCGGGCAACGCAGAGTAGAAAGTCCTCCAAAAGGATGGGGCTCCTCTCTCCTGGAGTTAGCTAAATTCAGTCAGTTAGCACATATCCGTGCAGGGTTCAAAGCTCATCTTACAATTCCCATGGGGCTCACTTTCTGAGGTTGTCACTTGTGGGGCCCCCAGTGAAGGAGCCCCTTGTCAGCTGCGGTATTGCTCTAGCTAAGTCGCCTCCCAGTCACCTGTGTCTGCACTGTCGTTCCTCCCTCACGGTTCACAGACGTCTCCTCAGCCGTTGAAACCGCCTCCGCAATCTTCCTTCCTTCCTCGGAATCTCTGCTGTAAGAAAGGTGATTTTCCCCTGACCTCACCCTGTCTAAGCATGTTCCTCCCACACTGTGCTCCTTCAAAAACACCTGCCTTGTGGCTTGCACCAGGTGAATTGTCTGCTGTTTGCCCTTGGTCCCTCCATGTGTGTGTGGGCGGGTTTATCTGCAAGCTTCCAGAGGTCAAGAACTATCTGTTTATTTGCACAAGTATCATTGCAAGGCAAATGTATAGAGCAGCCAAATGAGAAAGCACAGAGAAACGCAGCACCTGCTCCAGAGAACCAACCATAGACAATAGTTACCGGTATTAAAGAATAGATTATTTTATACTGTGCATTTTTTTGGAGGGCGAGTATGTGAATACGGTATGAAAGGGACAGGTGAATCCTCTCCCCAGCTACTCACATCCCCTTCTCAGGCAGGCACTATTGTCTGTCGCTCCTGCGTTTTTTCTAGAGGATTTGTAAAGAGGATCTTAAGAAGTAGGGCTCGCACCATAGGATGGAATATTACAATCTGGCTTCATAGTTACATGTGGAAACGACTCTCTTTCCTTCTCTCCTCATCCCAGTCAATCTCTGTCTTCATTCCACATTCCCATTGAGTCATTTCAATCTGGAAGAGAAAATGAATCAAAGTAACAAAAAAGGTTTTAATGAACTTATTCTCCCCACTGTGGACAACACATTAAAAGAAACTGTACTTAACCAGGAAGCAGCAGAACTCTCCAGGCTGCCAGATCATAGCCTGAAGCCAATTCCTCTATAATATAATTTGTTCACTAATGAAAAGTCATGCAGAATTATAACATTTGACGTGATAATTATATATTTTAAGGTCTGTTTATACATAAAAAACTAGCACACCAGAAAAACTTTTATATATATTTAAATATAAGATATATGTATATGTTAGGGTTTGGGGACTGAATGAATTGTCTTGTTTTTAAATTTTCTCAATATTCTTTCACATATTTTTATGATGAAAAATTTAGACTGCACTCTATAACTTACCATACTTTATTTGATTTAATTTCATTTATCTGGCTCTCATTCTGCATGTGTATTTAAGCATTCATTATACTACATTAAAAAAAAAGTAATAAACTCTTCAATGGATTCAAATACATTCCGCAGATGAAATCCATTCCATTCTTTCTGTGGTGTGGATTTTTTTTTTTTTTACAATGAGCATGAATTATATTTGTAATGTCTAATTTGTAAAAGCCACTACAGAGGTGACCATCTCGGAAACCGTGGTGGGAGAGGGCCAAACCTTTCGAGTCGGCCACAGGGCAGCATCCGTCTCTCCCTCTGTCTGACTTCACTTTCCTAAACGTGTGACCCCGTCTCTGTCAGCCAGGGACAATGATAGCAGCCACCTCAGAGGTCTTGTGAGGATTAGGTGTCTATATTACCTGTCATCATCCTAGTAATCATCTATGTAGTTCTTTTCCCTGAAATATCTTTACATTTCTTCCTCATTTAAACCTGGCAGTCAACCTGTGGAAACTCCCGTTTATCAAGGCAAACCGGGAGCCGAGGTCCAAGTCACAAAAAAACTTGGGCGACTTTGAAAACGCAGCTCGGAAGAGCCCTAATTCCCAACTGTCCTTGCGCCGGCCCTGTTCCCATTCCCTGAGCTCTCTCGGGAGGGTCGTGACTTCCCATGAAGTAACATCGGACAAAGAAATTAGGTCATTTTAAAAAAATTGGTTTTTCTTTGAACTCTGAGAGCGTTACAAAAAAAAAAAAAAACCTCAAAATTAGTCAAAACAAAAAACAGCAACTGCAGGCGTCCAGCGTGTCTCTATGGAGGAACTCGAGCTCCACCAGTGGTGGCCGGGGACAGAGCCCAACTGGCCCCACACTCCTGCAAGGCCACAGGGGCCCAGCCCCAGGTCAGATCAAACCTCTTCTCTTAAACCCTCCTGGGCTAGGAATGGTCCCCAACCAAGGAGCAGCCATAAGGGCGACTTCACCAGAAGTGACCACAGGGGGCCGGCCGTTGTGATTCCTGAAGGTCAGTGCAGGCCTGCGACAAAAAAAAACACTGCCATGCTTTTGTTTTGCACAGGAGAGAGGGCAAATAAGATTTGATGACTGCATTGCCCTCCAGTAACGGTGAGGAAACCACTGCAGGCCACAGAGACACATTTTAAGCCAGCAGGACACTGTGAGCCAGGCAGGAGCATGGGGGCCAGACTGAGCAAAGTGCCTGCTTTTCACCGTTTCTTCAAACCCTTCAATTTCTTGTGCAAAAAAAAAAAAAATTCTGATGTTCGGCTGCTGCTCCCGACATCTTCTGAGGCACGCCCGCTTCCCCAGAGGAAGTGGACTGCGAGTTAGAGGGGGACGGAGAGGTTGCTCTTCCCTCCGCAGGAAGCAGGGAGATCCTCGCTGTCTCCACAGTCCTTTCGTTTGAACACGTAGCTGTGCGACCCGGGGTTCGGGGCCGAGTTAATTAGCGGCATCGACGCAGGAGAAAGTTCCCAGGCAGGATGCTGAGGTGGGAGGTGGAGCTGGCCTGGCGCACGTAGGGGCAGAGCTGTCCCGCTGGGCCACGGCGGCCAGGGGGGCGCGAGGTCCAGATTAAAAAGTGGCCCTGGCCCTTCAGGGAGCAAAACAGCCACGTCTCAGAAAACACACGTGCCTTCTCTCTCACACACACACGGGGGGTGGGTGGGGACACAGAACAGAATGACCCCTCCCTGTAGACCAGTTATGTTCGCAGCAAGAAACGGAAGGAGAAAGGTCCCCGTCCTGGAGGGAGCAGGGTTAGAAAGCGCTGACGTGTTCGCCAGCGTCTCTCACGCATCCAGGTCATGTGGGACAAGCATGCAGCGGAGGGGCTGGCCTGTCTTCTCTTAAGGAGAAAAACAATCCATGAGGGGAGAATGCATGCAAAGGAAGATGAATGTTATCAGAGACCGGGAGTGTGTGTGAGAACGGGAGTGTCCGTGAATGACAGTGTTCATCAAAGAAGACGTCAAGGCCTAAGAGCAGGTTCCTGGGATTAGCAAGAATGAAGCGAGACTCAAGAGTCCAGGGAAATGAGAGAGGGACACAGGGAAGAGGGTAGGGGCAGCAGCTCACATTCAGGGAGCAGCTCGTGGACCAGGGGACCCTTCAAGTGTCACCCTTCTTCTCCCCCGAACTTGAGGTCGCTCCGCAGATCCCATCTCTGGACAGGAATTCTGAGGCTCAGAAAGGTTGAGTGATATGATCGGCTTGCACAGCCATTCAAAGGGATTTCAACTCAGTTCTGCCTGATGCCAAAAGCCCTACCGCCATGTTGTCACTCAAGGCGGGGAAGGACCACGAGACATCTCAAGAAAAGAGCCTAAGAAAGTTGAGAGCAATATGCAAGTCTCAAGTCAGCCTGGGACTGACCCTGGCAAGGACCCTGACATTTTAGGAGGGACTGGCTGTGCTGGGCCATGCGTGTTCTACGTGACATAGTGGCTGAGTAGGATATTTTAATATTTTGGCATATTGTCTTTCTGGGTGTGGTGCACCATTGTTACCCATGCCGCACACCCAGACAACATTGTCTGAGGCTTGCTGCTTACCTGGGAACTCCGGGCACCAGGATTTGAACTGCAATAGTCAGAAGGGGTCCACCCTGTGCAGGTATCTTGCTATAACAACAACTGGAGGCTGTCCTCAACCCCAGACTTTACGAAGATAACAAAAGGAAGTATCGAGAGTGTTTGAACCCATGCTGTGAAATAAGACCAATCCAGTTACTTCCAGTTAACTTAAAATTTTATACCACAAACTGGACATGACACGGGAAAGCATTTGGCCATAGAATCCCCAATGCTTCTTACTGAGGAATTAGAAAAACTCTTAGCCAGCAGTGACTAGAGGAGTGTTCTCTGTTCTGGTCTTGTCTGAATCCTACCATATCGTGGGGCTCCAAGTTCTGGTGATTTTCTAAGCATAGTCCGCATTGATCTTGTCACATTTCTCGAGTAAGACCTCCATCTCTACACTGGGACCTGTTCAGATTTCACTGTGAGCACCAAGTATTTAGCTCATAGATGCCCCTGAGTCCCTGCAAATCTGAAAACCCAATGTTCTGGCCAGTTGTATTCAGTTTCTTCCTAATTTGTGTTGTCGGAAGTGATTATATTCAACTTCTTTTGACAGCAAAGGATGACCTTTTCACTTGAGACGCTCCTCCCATTAACATCAGGAATGCAGAGCCAGGTGTGATAGTGCCTGGGATCCCAGCTATTCATGAGGCTGTGGAGGGAGGATGGCCTGAGCCCAGGAGTTCAAGATCAGCCTGGACAATATAGTGAGACCCTGTTTCAAAAACAAATAAACAAACAAACAAAACCAGGATTGCTCCGCCACTTCCTGTGTAGCCTTATTACAAATCCTTGGGGTGCAGCAGCCCAGGGATGTTACTATTAATCATGTCATCCTCAGTTTTGTGGGGTAAGATCACCAAGATATGCTGCTACAAGGGTCTAGGTTCTTAAAAGAAAACCATGCTGGTTTGGATGATAGGGGGACTAAATTTCACATTTTTAATATAACTAAATGTGAACACCTTTTATGTGTTGGTGGTATGTTACGAGCGTCACATACAAGCTTTCATTTCATCCTCAGAATCTGTTTATGAGTGGGTGATCTATGCCCATCTTACAGATGGGGAAACTGAGACTCCAAGAAATTAGGTGACTTGTACAAGGTGAGAGTCACACAGTCACTAGGCCCAGATCTTGGATGTTTTAAAAATTGAGATCGAATTCACATGACATAAAATGTACTATCTTAACCATTTTTAAGTGCACAGTACAATAGTGTTAACTATATGCACATTGTTGAGCAACAATTGCCAGAACTTTTTCATCTTGCAAAACCGAAACCCTGTACCAATTAAACCACAGCTCCTCCTTCCCCTCTACCCCAGCTGCGGACAACCCCCGCTCTACTTTGTCTGTATGACTTTGACCACTCTCGGTGCCTCATCTAGTGGAATCGTGCTGCTTCGTCCTTCTGTGGCCGGCTTACTCCACTTTGCATACCGTCCTCAAGGCTCACCCATGCTTAGGGTGAGTCAGAACTTCCTTCCTTTATAAGGCTGAATACTATTCCATTGGATGGACATGCCACATCTTCCTTATGGATCTAGGATTTTAATCCTAGTTTGTGAGTCTGCAAACCCCATTCTCTTTGCAATGCGAGTGAAACATGCTACTTTGTCAGTGCTTTAAATTAAAGATAATTACACATGTCACATTATACATAGAACAGAAGCGAGATGAGATAGTGGTGTCCCAAGCTCAGAGACGGAGGGACAGAGGGCTGACAAGGCCCTTCACTGACTTTCACACTGCTAAGGGGAGCCTGTCTTTCTTGTTGGACAGAGAACAGCTCCCCAGTCCTCTGTGCACCTCCCATGGGCCCGGACTGCCTCCCACCACCTCCTACCCCCGTGCACATCCCGGCCTTTCCTCTTCTGTAAGTCACGTACCAAGGGCTCCAGGACATCGCCAACTGAATACAAATAGCCCTGACACCGCAGACTTCCCACCCTTCTCCCACCCAGCCTTCCCTGTTGCCCAACTTCTCCATCCTGCCGCGCTGAGCCAGTACCCACCACTTCCTCCAGTCTGAAGCCTCGGTAATCCGGGCCGCCTCTCTAGTTTTCGTCACACGCTGGCAGCTGCCAAGGACAGCAGCTTCCTTCTCCACCGCCTGCCTCACAGCTGCCCGTATCTTTCCCTTCCCCAGAATCCCATCCCCATCCTGTGCCCAGGCCCCGGTGGCTTTGCAACATATCCACCCCCACATCCCCACTGCGGAGTGGCTTTGAACCACCTGTAGCCATTTCTCCTGCTCGGCTGTGTGGCTCCACCACGCTGGGTGCCTCCCGAACCTTGTCATCAAATCACAGCCAGCACCGGCTCTCTCAGGTCTTTCCTTCTGCTGCTGACCCACCCACCGCCTTCCTCTTCACCGACACCCTCCTGGGCAGCCTGGCTCCGATCAAGAGTGTTTCTGCCCCCATCCTGTCCCAACATCCCCAATCCACACGTTTCACCTTCCACTTCCAATAACCCACGGCCACTCGTTTAAACCACCGCCCAGACCCGGGACTCCTTTCTCTCCCGCTGCCCACCTGAACTTGTCCTCCCGTCTCCTCCCTCCCTCTCTCTGGATTGCAGTTCGCAGCCCAGACTCACGCGGCCCATTGTCTCATTTGTATCTCTTGAGCTCTCGGATTGCAATATAATTAATATAAATACTGTGTCTTTATAAATACTTCTGTAAGCCATAAACCTGTAAGCTATAAACCACATAAACCTATCTTCTTTTTATACACGTTCTTTTGAGGCCTGACGCGCTAGGGCTGCTCCTCACATTCCCACGTGGTCCCCTCACCCTGGAGCTTACGTTACACCGTAAATAAATTGTACCGTAAACAAAGCAAGCGAAGGGGATTCGAGTTGATGTCAACTGTCTTCTTGCCAAGCTGAGCTGAGTGGGCCAGTGAGGGCAAGAGGAGAAGTAGAGAGAGGGTCTTAGGGTCCAGACACCCCCAAGAAGGCAAAGCAAGCCCTGTTAGGGATCACGGGGTTTGGAGGATGTCTCGTCTGACGTCTGTGTTCCAGTTGGCACCGAAGCACGAGGGAGGACCCTGAGCGGAAGGCGTCCGGGCAGCGTGGTAGAGCCTGCCCTCCAGCGTGACGTCAAGGGTGCACCTGGAGTCTCCCAGTGCCACCTGCCCTTCAGCTCGGGGTGCATAGAAGTGGCTGAGAGGCTGGCCGCACGGGATGCCACATGCAGGACACCATGCCAGGGGAAGTCTCGCCATCAGCAGGGACCAAGGGCAGCATTCTGGCCTGAGGGCAGGGCCCAGCTCCTTGGAGGCAATGACAGCCACGGAACAGAAACGAGGTCACTGTCCCCCCCCCACTGTCAACCCAGATCCCACCCAGGAGAAGGAGAAAGAGAAGGGCCAGAATCGGCAGAAGGGCTCCTCCAAAACAACAGAGACTGAACTGGACGTGACCGAGCAGCTCGCTGGTACTGGCAGGACCCCCTTCCACCGCCGGGGAGAAGCGGGGCCTGGGAGCTGGGCTGGCTTTGCTGCCAGGTCTGTGGCTTCCTTCCTCTCCTCCCTACAAACTCTGCACCCAGCAAACAGCCGCAGGTGTGGTTGACTTGTGAACCTGGCCCTTTGGCGGGGGCTCTGGAGGTGACCTGGGTGGAGCCTGTCACCTGAGTGGCAAGGACCCTGGCTCCAGGGAGGAGCACGGATGGAGCCAGCTGGTGGGGAAGCAGCAGTGGGCCCAGCCCCTGCCTGGAGGCCAGCGCTTCCCGCCACTTCTGCTGTCTGCGCAGCTCCGGTGCCTTCCACAGGCGGAGGAGAATCGGGCCTAGCAGGGCAGCGTGTTTTAAACTAAAGGACTCAGTGGTTCCAAATATGATAGTGCCTGTGTGTGTGTGTGTGTTAGGAGGGTGAAGGCGATATGAGTGTGGAGGCGTGGAGAATCCATGATTTATTTATTTTTACATCAAAATCAAAGTGGGGCAGAGTGGGGTGGAGGTGTGGGAAGGTGACGCTTCCTGTCCTTGCCAGGCCCAGGGACTTGGAGGTGAAGGTGGGACACCTGGAACCCACCCTCCCGACAGCCAGGAAGAAGCAGGGCCCTTGCTGGGCATTTCTGAAGCTGGAGGGTTGGTTACACTTCAGTCTTTCCTCGACAAACATTTGCTTTGCCTTTTATACAAAGGCAGCTTGCAAAATAATTGTGCCCGTTTGCACCATTGTCTAATGCTTTCTCACTGTAAGAGAAGAAGCAATCCCAGGTTGTCCTTCACTGTGTGAGAGCACAGTCCTAGCCCCGCTCCCGCTCAGCTACTCAGCAAGAACAGAATACTGCCGTGTTGAACGAAGCAGTCATGGATGACCAGTCGTGGCGGTGAAGGACTCACCGTCCCTGAGTTAATGCCCCATTTTCCCCACAGAACCGGCCACGTGTAGCACAGGAGCAGAGAAATTATTTTAATGCTTATTATGAGTAATCTCATAATCTTATTATGAGTAGGGTTATTCCAAGTGACAGAGACGGCAAATATCTCTTTCTACAGTGTCTAGATAAGTACCCATCTTGTGTACGGAGCACTTACTGAATGAAAGGTGCCTCAGTGATCACAGCCAAATGTCTCTATCAATATCATTGGATAGAATAATTTGGGACTTACGCAGCTGATCACATCTGCTGCTTATTACATCTCTGTTCTTACATTACAAGATGATAATTTTCAAGTTTGTACATGCACCCAGTCAAATTGTTCCTTGCTGGCCTTTTGGAAGTGGGTGTGGGGGTGGGGAGGGAAGAGAGGGTAGTGGAGACCTGGGCCTTTGGCTGTGGGGTGATTACGTGGTCATGCTTATGTACTTCCTAAACAGTTACCTTGTTTCCCCCAAAATAAGACAGGGTCTTATATTTATTTTTCCTCAAGAAGACACCCTAGGGCTTATTTTCAGGCGATGTGTTATTTTTTTTAAGTACGGTACAACAATCTACATTTATTCAAATATAGTTAAGTCGTCTTCTTCTAGAACATCATCATAACTCTCCAAACCCCAAATTCCATCCTGAATTTCTTGCAACTCTATTTCATTTAGAACCATTGGCCCCAATCTCTCATGTCAAGCAATAGAGCTCTCGTGGGGCAGATGAGAAGGGCTGCTCGTCTTCTTTACCGCTCCACGACGAAATGCATGGGTTGTGCAGATACGCTGCGTAGCCACGCCCATCACTAGGTCTTATTTTCTGGGTAGGGCTTATATTGTGCAAATGCTTAGAAATCCTGCTAGGGCTTATTTTATGAGTAGGTCTTATTTTCAGGGAAACACGGTAGAAGTGGGTACTGCACCACCCTGCCCGGGTCGGGCCCTAGGAACTAGGAAGGGATGCATGCTCACGGTGTTAAGGTGCACAGGGCTGGGGACAAGGGAGGCTTACAGCTTTCTGCTCACAACCCCCCAGGCCGTGTGACGCCCACGCACAGAAGGGCATCCAGCACCATTTCCTTGCATTGAATATTAAAGAATAGCTAATCATTCTCTAAGATCGTTTTGAAGGTAACAGCAACAATAATGTCCTCATGAATGTTGTGTTGTGCCCTGCACCTCACACACACTGTCCCATTCAGTGCTCTTCCACACCACAGGAGGAGGTGTATGATGAGCCCCCTTTTTGCAGATACGGGGTCTTTGTGAGTGGTGGACAAAAATGGAAGTGGATCAGCTTTATTTGTTTATATGACAAAAAGACGGACGTGGGGACCGGCCCCTTACACATGTGCACACTTGTGTTCTTCATAACAAACACAATGCCACGTGCTAGGCACTCCTCAGAGCTGGATGCATGCTCACTTGTTGACTCCTCATCACAGCCCCGAGATGGGTCACTTGCCCAGGGAGGTGGAGCTGGGACTGTGGCCCTTTAGTGGCTGGTGCCAGTCTGTGCTACCCCCACTGCACCCCCACCATGCTGCGCCACCTGTCTTTGGATCAGCATTGTGCAGTCCTCTCCTTCATACCCATAACCACTAGGTGAGGACGTAATCACTGGGCCGCTCCTTCCTCGCCCACGCCCTCCACAGTGGCAAACGCAAGGCCCGCTCTGCTCACCGTGGTCTCCAGGACCCAGCACGACACCTGACGCGTCCCAGGCCCTCAGAAACAAGTGACTGAATTCAAGGCTTTGTTTTAGTCATCTGCAACGTATGCAGAGCTGAGCTGACCACACACCCAGTGTTATAATGAATCCTGTTCGAAACTGACATATGCTAAGTACACAAGACATTGCAAAACTCTGAAACCATCTAAAAACTATAGTCTTACCAAACGGCAATTGAGTTGGCATCTATTAAATTGAGAGTAATCGAGGTATCTATTTAAAATGCACTGTGTTTTTCTCATTTAATTCTTGTAACAACCCTATCGAGTAGATACTATGTTGCCTGTTTCACTTGGTTTCCAACCTCAGATGTGCTGGCATTGGGTCCATCGGAATCCTTGGTTCAGGGCACACTGTTATTGTTCCAAGCATGGCCCTCTTTCATTCACTTATTCACATTTTAAATAATAAAATAAACTGACTGCCCAACCTAAGACCTGGAACCTGAGCAACAACCTGCATCCACCTGTGTGCTCCTCCCTTGCTCTCTGCACGTGCAACCCCGACCCAGAACTTGGTATTTCCTTGTTTTTCTCTATGCCTAAATTACTTGCTTGTTTACTTTTAGTCATTTGGGACTTTATTTACATTGTATTTATTGACTCAGCATCATATTTCTTAGATTCATCCATGTTGTCACATGTAGCTACAGTTCATTCATTTCCTCTGCTGTGTCATTTCTCCATACAGTCTGTTGACGCGTGTTTTAGTTGCTTTCCATTTTTTTTTTTTTTATTCTGAAAGACTGTTTCACTTGGGTAGAATGCCAATTTTACAGGGGAAGAAACTGAGGCATACAGAAGTTTTGAATCACTCACTCAAGATCTCCCAGCCAATAAGTAGATGAACCAAGATTTAAGCCTAGATTTCTCTAGCTCTAAAACGTGGGCTCATTTATCACCATAGCACACGGCCTCTACTAATCCTCCCAAGAGGAAAAGATAGTAGAAGGGAAAGAGCACATTTTCCTTCCTCATTTTACTGGTAGAAAGTTACTCCACCCACTCCTCGCCTACTAAAGAAGAAAAACTTGTAAGTTGAGTTAATTAGCCTTTCAAATAAAATCACTTACCCTCTTGACTTCGGGAACTAGCCACTCCTCCCCATTTCAAAGAGTAACACTGTGGAGTGCTTTATCTCCAAGACCATATGCCTAAATAGTTTGACTTCTCACCTATAATATGTTTAGGTTTTTGTTTTGTGCTTAAATTCCCTTTGCAATGGAACTGTGTGTGTACGTGTTTTCCTTTTAGTCAAAAGTTGTAAAGAGGGAAATGATGGACCAACACAGTGACATTCGCTTCTACAGCCTGCCATAATGTTCTAAGAAGCAAGAGAACTAAACTCCCCTCTTCAGATTAAAAATAGGTTTTTACATGGAAAATACATCAGTCAAATAAAAGAAGCTCTGATCATACAAACTATAAGATCACAGTTTTAAAGCAGAAATGGTTTCACTTATGGTGCAAAGGAATTTTCCAAAGCAAATCCTTAGGCATTTGGAGTTTAGGAAAAAACGGGAATGAGTACATCGTATCTTTGCATTTATACAGTTTGTGCTTAAAAAAAAAAAAATAGGCATTTCTGTACTTTGGGGCACTAAAAAATGTAAACTTTGAATTTATGTGGATTTCAGATGTAGACCAGATTTAGGTCTGTTTCTACAAGGTCATGTCCCCCAGCCCCACCTGGCTCCAGGCTTTCCGTGCCCTGCTCCTCTCACCCCTCGCTTGCTCGTCACCGGCCAGCCTGGAACTGCTCATGTCTTCAGCAGCTCATCCTCACTTCTGTTTCCAGCCTTCTGTGCATGTGGATGTGGAGCGTACAGATGCTTTTCATTGTTGCTTAAAAATATTAAACAACTGGTCGGAGTGCAGTGGTGTTTACAACTAATCGATCACAGCCAGTTGCAGATGAACTCCCACTGCTTCCCTGGACTAGGCTAAAAAAATATTTTTTAATAAAAATATCAAATAACAAATAGTTTAAAGCCTGTTTTATAGGACATTTAGGAAGGAGGTGGAAACGCACACACTCTCTTCAGCCTCATCCACTCCCACCGCTGCCGCGTGTCCCTTCTCCCCCTCAGCCTGGCTGCACACGCACGGTCCACGCGGGGGCGCGAACAGGGATGTGTCAACATTCCCCATCCTGCAAGTCTTGCCTTGGATTTTCCCAGAAGCAAGCCCTGAGGAAAGGATTCCGGAGAAGGCAGCTTATTGGGGAAGTTCAAGTAACAGGGTTGGGGCATTGGGGATGCAAAACAGGGAAGGGAAGGCCACCCACAAAGGGGCACTTATTAAGAGGTAAAGCTTAATCACCAAGGAAATCTGGGGACACAGTGCCAAACTCGCACCTCAAAATTATCCTTCTGCAAGGATGGTGGAGCTGGGGTACTTACACATCAGCTCTCCACAGTCATTGTTTGAGGACAGCTTGGGGCGCGAAGGGGCCGCTGGTGCCTCAGCCGTGTGGGTGTCCACAGCCAGAGCTTCGCTGGAGCTGGGCTGGAGCACACTGAGAGCCCTGTGTGGCAGGGGCGGTCCCCCAGTGCTTTCCTGCCTTATTCACTTAACGTTAATTACAACACAAGCACTTCCTTGTTGTTCCACAGTCTTCACACTTAGGAGATTAATTTCTGCATAATGTTTCATAATGGAATCATACTTGGACTAACTTCAATATTGGATATTGTAGGTTGTTTCAAAATGGAACGAGTGAGTTGGCAAGCAGCAGCTAACCCATTTCTGTCCAAACTCAAAAACAAACAAACAAACAAACAAACAAACAAAAAAAAAAAAAACAAGAGCTCTATGCCAGGGAATGGACATGGACATGGCAAGTGTTCTTGAAGGTATTGGAGGTTCTGTAGTTGAACCAGCAAGCGGAGAACCACAGGTGAGTGAGGTTCATGAACTCTGAGACTCATGAGAAAGTCGCCTAAGCAGCATGTGCTCTGTCATTTAGAGTGACACTTTAATAGCTGGTCTGTGATCAAGCAATAGGACTCTATTCTTCAGAATTTCCAGCCTCTATACATTGTGTATATCAAAACTGTATCAGGGCTATGACAGTTGAGAAGGGCATAGATAGCTACCAAATCATTTTGTGCCAAAAAGTAACATTGAAACAAGAGCCCTGGATTTTGCTGTGGTTTGTCATCAAGCAGCTGTATGGTCTTGGGGAGGCCTCAGCGCGACTCTGTGCTTCACCTGCACATCAAGGTGTGTGGCAGGCACGGCCTGCAGTTTCCCTTACGGCCATTTCCACCTGCCCCTTCGTCCTCACTGGCACAAATTTCATGTGGATGCCAGGTGGAAAGTCCCTGCTCCCAGGTAATCAGTCCTGAGAAAGCTCAGGCGATAATCACAATTGGCTTGAGTCACTTGCAGTATTTCCTTTCTGCTTTGACACATACTTCTGTCCCCAGCCTCCTCTGCAGTTAGGGACAGCCAAGCTAAAAAAAAAAAATAATAATAATCATTCTTACACAACATAACACTTTCCATGGGATGCTCTTTAAGTACGCCACTACAGGCCCATGAGCTAAGCGTGCTGTCGTCATCCTATTTTGCCAAGGAGGAAACCATGCGATGGAGACATGAAGCAACTTTCTGCAGGTCACCTGGCTCATAGATGCTGGAACAAGAACGCTTATCCAGGCTTGCCTGGCTCTAAGACCCGTGCTCCTGGGTCATGTGTAGAAATCCAGGCCTGTGTGTGTGGAGCTAGGAGCGCATCCAGGCATTGCTCCTGAGTTAGCAAAGGTCGGCGTTGGAGACAGTAGCCTTCCACACAGCCTTCCTCCTCCCCCGAGGGACCCACTGGAATGGTCTTCTGGCTCCGAATGATCAAAATTTGTAGTGTCCTATCTTAAGGGCCTCATCATTCATTGTAGACATCAGTCAAAATCACACGACTGAAAAGGTAGCAGGTAAGAATGTTTAACTCCCTCTTTGTCCTACCCTTTTAGGGTTAGTTAGATTGTACAGGGTTAGCCAGTGTGCAAAACTGCCTTCGTCCAGTTCCACACTGTGTCTTGCACGTGCTCATGCAAACACACACACACACACACACACACACACACACACACACACACACACTGGGCGCCTCATCTAGGTGGTGCCCCGGGACAGGCTCGCCTTCTGTGTGCTCAGTCCTCAACTTCTTATTTGAGGAAATATTCCCTCAAACCTCACCCTCCCTGACTTGCTCTCAACTCTTTAAGTCACTCTTTTCCTTCGACAATCACTTTTTAGCCTGAGACACACTGTAGGCCGGGTGCAGTGGCTCACACCTGTAATCCTAGCACTCTGGGAGGCTGAGGCGGGCGGATTGCTCAAGGTCAGGGGTTTGAAACCAGCCTGAGCAAGAGCAAGACCCCATCTCTACTAAAAAAATAGAAAGAAAGTAATTGGCCAACTAAAAATATATAGAAAAAATTAGCTTGGTATGGAGGCGCATGCCTGTAATCCCAGCTACTCGGGAGGCTGAGGCAGGAAGATCGCTTGAGCCCAGGAGTTTGAGGTTGCTGTGAGCTAGGCTAACGCCACGGCACTCTATCCTGGGCAATGGAATGAGACTCTGACTCAAAAGAAAAAAAAAAGGCACATTGTAATCTTTCAGGCTAGAAATATGGGTTCTTTTGACACAGAGTCCTTATTTCCAGCCTTAGCGACCAGCTAACACCTCTCCTCTCCCAATTCCACGGGGCATGGGAGGCCTGCCCACCTTGATCACAGCTCTCAATGCGGCACCCTCAGCCGGAGCGCCAGGGGTCCCAGACAATGACTCTCTACCTCTTCTAGTTGTCAGCGACATAGTCCTCTCCGGCTGGCACCGCTCAGCCCTCATGTGAGGCCCAGGGACTCGGAACAAAACCACTGGAGGGTTTGCTTGAGGAACCACCCTCAGTCCTCTCTGAGAAATCATACAGAGTGAGGGAGTTTCCAGAACGCTGGTTATAGAACACATCGTGTCAGTTTTCAGATGGGAGAAGGCTGCAACACAGAGACTGTGAATTCTTCAGCTCAATCCCTCCTGGACGTCTTGAAATCCAAGGAGGACTCTGAAGAGTCAACGTGAATTCCCTAAGAACAAGCCAGGCCAGGCTGACCTTGTTTGCATTTTTTTGGGGAGTGCTGGTAAATTAGAAAAGCGAATCTTAACCTCAGCTCTCAATAGCCTGGGGTGTAATAATTGGTGAAAATGAGGGAGAGGGAAGAGATATAATCAGCCCTCCAGAAAGTGCATGTACTTTCAATCCATATTAATCTGTTTCAGCCCTTTCAAATATAAAAGAGAAAGCTCCAAACTGAGCAATTGTTATATTTAGATATTCTTTAGATGGCTGTGTATAGAAGAAGGATTAGATTTCATAGGGCAGAGCCAGAGTAAGTATGTGCAATTTACAGGGTGGCAGTTTTGCACCCCAAAAACTAACACCTAGAACAGCTTTTCTTAAACCTGAGTCATGTACAAACCCCAACAGAAAAATATTCTTGCAAATCTCTAAAGTTTAAAATTATTTTTCTATACCATTTCTTAAGTGTGAACAAACATACAATTAGATATAAAGTCCTTATGGATACAAGTATACTGATTTACAAATTAAATTTATAAAATACAATTACAAATGTATACATTAAAGGCAAACAGAGCTATAATATTTAATATTTTGATAAGAGAGATGATGTTTTGCTGAAAAAAAATCTTCATTCAGAGCATGATCATGATATTGATGGCTTTTGTTTGTTTAGGTATAGACAGCTACATGAATTGTGATAACCCAAACTAAACACAATTCTGTTTCTAAGCCACAGGGAAACCTTCATATATGAGGCATGCTATGATGTCACTTTCCTTCCCTAAAATTGACATCATTGTTACCTATTCAGCCACTTAATTCTTTTCTCATTCACCCCAATTAAAGTAGAAAGACTTTCATAATCCATAAACAAAAGAAAGCACTGAAAAATATCTTATGGTGGTACTTAGATAAAAAGTGGTCACAACATTTGCCAAAATCCATAAAACATATAGCACAAACAGTGAACCCTAATAAAGTATGAACTTTAGTTAATAATAATGTGTCAAGGCCGGGCGCGGTGGCTCACGCCTATAATCCTAGCACTCTGGGAGGCCGAGGCAGGCAGATCGCTCAAGGTCAGGAGTTCAAAACCAGCCTGAGCGAGACCTCATCTTTACTAAAAATAGAAAGAAATTAATTGGCCAACTAATATATATACACAAAAAATTAGCCAGGCATGGTGGTGCAGGCCTATAGTCCCAGCTACTCGGGAGGCTGAAGCAGGAGGATCCCTTGAGACCAGGAGTTTGAGGTTGCTGTGAGCTAGGCTGACACCATGACACTCTAGCCTGGACACAAAGTGAAAAAAAAAAAAAATGTGTCAATATGGCTCATCAATTGTGACAAATGTACCACACTATTGTAAGATGTTACAAATAGGGGAAATTGGAAGCTGGGCATGGTGGCATGTGCTCATAGTCTCAGATGAGGGAGGCTGAGACAGGAGGATTGCTGGCCCCCAGGAGTTCAAAGGCTGTCGTGTGTGATTATCACGCCTATGAATGGACTGCACTCCAGCCTGGGCAACATAATGAGTCCCTGTCTCTAATAAAATAAAATAAAATACAAAAATAGGGGTAGAGGGGTCAAGAGGAAGTCTATGCTTTTTGTTCAATTTCTCTGTAAACCTAAAACCACTCAGAAGATGAAAAAAAAGTCTACTAATTAAAAAAAAAGTGGTCACTATAACATGCTTACATACTAGTTCTTTTTAGGTTATTGTCCAAATGAAAAGACAAACATTAATAGATCTTGTCTAGAACTCTTGGCCCTCCAAGAATATGTCTGTGTAGCCCAGAGTTCCCATCACTGCTTTGAAAATGCTGAAATCAGGGGTTCAAGAATGGAATGAGGTATTCTGAGAACTTGTTGGAGCCTCTTTACTCAAAGTGCACCAGAGAGTGCCTGGAAGGGTTATCTTATGGAGATGTTCTTCTGGGGCTTATTGCTTTTGGAGAGATGTCAGAACACATGCTCTCTAATTCCAAGATTATATAATTCCAGTTTTTATGAAGATTTAGCCCTGAATTAATTTGCTGTTAGCTCTGCTTTTCACAGGCTGTGTATCGGCCCCAAACCAGAACAATAATGTACTTGTGGCTTTCTAAGTCTTTTTTCTTATTGCCACAACCCTGTCCAAATAGCCACAATTTCATTTAGACAGACCAATTGTCAACCAATCAACCAACCCCACTTCATTCCAGCAAACCCAGATTGCATTCCTTTCTGATGGCCTGTCACACTGCACTCTGAGCTAAGCACCACACCGCACTGCAGTTACAGCTCCATTGGACACCTCGGGGTAATCCATTTTCTAACTGTTCTCTTAGAAAAAAATCTAGAAAACTCTTCCATTTCATTATTCCCTTTGGAAAAGATTTCCTTCCAGGAATCTGAGGCTAGGATCGACTCTGTATAAGGACTCCTGTAATCCTAACCTTTTAAAAACCACTTTTTTATGTTTTATTGAATTCACATATGTACATATTTGTTCAGTTTTACCAGATGACACCAGCGTGTTAAATACTGTAACATCCTTGTGATTGAGTATGTAAAATTCTTTGGCAAAGTGTCGATTGGGTCTAAAGATTTCATTTCTTCGTTTGGGGTAGAATTCCTGAATTAGGGTAGAATTGTTTTCCATTTGAAAGGTAGGAAGCTGGGGGTCCAAGGAAAGGTAGAGCTTGTGTTTTCTGAGTGCCACTCAGTCTGTCTCCACCAGGCAGGCTTCCTTCCCACTGCTCTCACTTCTGACTGGGGACTTCCAGAAAGGGTGTCTGGCTTAGAGGCACGGCTTCTTGTCACCACCCACCGTCTGCTCCGAGAACTGCATGAGTATTTCAGGCAGCCCAGTCTCAAACCCACCGGGAGAGGTGACTCTCCCAACAGCAGAAAGAGAAAATGCATTGGAATAGAAAGAAAGAATAAAACAGAAGAGCAAACAAACATCTGGGGAATCCATCTGAGAAATGAGTCACCAAGGGAAACCTGTGTTTGTATCTCTATTGTGGTATTTCCAAAAGGAAAGTCTTATTTGTAAAAGAGCACAACCAGAGTCCGATGGTCTAAAATGAGATGATGTTTTCAATATAAATGACAAGGTCTACTCATTATTCTCAAGTTGAATTAAAAGCACTAGTTGGGTAGCATTTCCATGGAGTGATGCAAATGTATTTGTTTTTCTAACTGTTATCCCAGTGTGTTCCCTATTCGAATGCTATTACAAGGTTAGCATCAATGTATATATATATATATATATATATTTTTTTTTTTTTTTTTGAGACAGAATCTCACTCTGTTGCCTGGGCTAGAGTGCCATGGCATCAGCCTAGCTCACAGCAACCTCAAACTCCTGGGCTCAAGCCATCCTCCTGCCTCAGCCTCCCGAGTAGCTGGGACTACAGGCGTGCGTGTTTTCTACATATATTTTTAATTGTCCAGCCAATTTCTTTCTATTTTTTTAGTAGAGATGGGGTCTCACTCTTGCTCAGGCTGGTCTCAAACTACTGAGCTCAAAAAATCCTCCTGCCTCGGCCTCCCAGAGTGCTAGGATTACAGGCGTGAGCCACCACACCTGGCCATCAATGTATTTTTGAGGATGGTGGCAATCTAAAAACAGACAGAACATGACTCCTTAATGTGTTGAGATTCTTCTCCTTTTTTCACTTTAGTGGTAATTTTTTTTTTTCATACTTTCACCAGTTTCAGGAAAGGGTGGGTTAGAGTCAGGGGCTTCCTGAAACTTTTCAGAACAAGAATTCTAATGAAGCAGTGTGTTTGGAGGAGTCCCCTGAGAATTGTGTTTTGGAACATACCGACCCCATGTGGTATTATCTTTGTCATATTTTGCAGTTTCGTGTGAAATTTATTTTTAATCTTTAACAAAGCATGCCCATGTTTATCTTAAATGCTGAAAAAGTTTAATGGTTTAAAACAAAACTTTTAAAAATAATTAAATATACAATGAATGCTGAAACATAAAAGTCAGACAGAATGTTACCTTAACAAGAAAGGGCTTCCTAAAGATCAAAGGATTTTTGTTTGTTTTATTTGCTAAAGATGAATAACAAGTACTTTCACTTTAAGGGATTCAGATTGCTATTGAAAGAGCTAGAAGTTCTGATTGCCCTGCCCCCACCAAGAGAAATGCATCCTACACCTCATATTCATGGAGCTGGGAAATTTGCTTATTGATACTAAAAAGGTATACTGCATGTTTACAAAAATAGAATGCTGAGATTTGATTGAAGATAGCATAGGATTCAAGCCAATGGCATTTTTCAACATCTTTTGATCTTATTTAAGACAGCAAGGGAAAGAGACAGTACCTTGGGCTTTGCCTCATTTCATGTGTGTGAGTAGTGAATAATCAGTGCAGCATTGATCAGTAGCTAATTGCATGGGCTGCTACGGCTATCGCTGAATGCAAATGCTTCTGAATTCTACCTTCTCTCATGTGGAGCTGGTTTTAATGCTACCTTTGATAAAGTAGGGAAGAAATAGAATTTTCGAGAATGAAAGTCCTCTTTGCCCCTGAATACCTACAGGTTTGGGTTTTCTTTAAGTCAGTGATACTAGTTAAGTTTGTTATGGACTGACACGTCAGAACATGGTGAGATGGAAATTCACTGTCAGTGCAACTTGCAGTGGCATATAACAGAGGGGTTTGTATGGGCACTTTCTTTGGTGGGCCCTTTCTTTATTGAACAATTGTAATCAGACAAAGTGACTTTGAATGTTATAATAGCTGGTCATTTCCATCTGCAGCTATCTAGCCTTTTCTAGTCCTACAAAAATACTACTCAAAAAGAAACAACAACTCTTTTTTTTTAAAATCTTGTATGTGTCAGCTCAAAACAGCTTCAAAATAGATTTGCTACTCTTTGTCAAGGCTTCAACTGGCTAGATGGTGATTTCTGGAGTTTTCCTGTGTTGTTTCTGGATTTCCTACCCAGGCAGTACAGTAAAGTGTTTAAGAGCTCGAGCTTCAGAATCAGACAAACTGACTCTCACTTACTTGTTTGAATTAAACAAGTCAGTGAAGCTTTCTAAGGTTTCATTCGTTCATTTGTCAAGTGGCAGATATTAATAATCCTTAACTTGAAGGGTTGCTGTGAAAATTGAATGCAAGTAAGGAGCTCAGCGCGGGGCCTGGAACTTAGAAAGAATCCATTAAATAATAACTGTTTTTATGATAAATGAGGACATGTGTCCAAGTCCTTAGATCAATTACAAAGAACCTAGAAGACCTTTGGCAGTAGTTAATGCTACCACACTTCTCAACTCATGTCCTTTTTGTCTTTGCCTCATGGAATGGTGTGGCAGTTCTCACTAGCAGGCCTGTCTGCGGGCAATCTACAGCTCAGGTTGTGAGGGGCAAACGGAGGAAGAAGACCCTGAAGCAGAGAGAGTGGCCCTGGTAAGTGTAGACACGACAGAATATTCACGCAGAAGAGGGTTTTGTTGAACCTATGGTTCTTTAAGACTATGTATGGGACTGAATGTAATCGCAGTGTGTGATAAATGATATCCCATGACTTTAGGAAATCTTACCAAAAAACTCAACTCTCATGGTTGGGAGAGTAGTAATGAAAAGATTCCAAACACCAGGTACTCCCTAAATCATGGCTTTGGAATGCACCAAATCAGCAAATTACTTTGTTTGCTTAATTTACTTTAATGGGAGGCAGTATGGCAGAGTGGTAAAATGAGGTAGCTCGATTGTTATTGTTGTTTTAAAAATTATTTCATAGTTTTGCTCTCGATAATTGCTTGTCATTATTGATTGACATTGTAGAATTACATGCTCACCAGGGCAGTGGGACACTGCCTCTGTTCATATGTAGCAGAGATAATAAAAGTAAGATTTAAAAGTATTAAAGAAAGAGTAGGAGACTACCTCTTACAAGGAAGGATTCAGAAACTAGAAACTAGGTATTTTGTATAGACTAATTCTGTTGTATCTGGCTATTAAACGAGTGGGTTTGGAGAAAGACTTGACTTTGGATCAGAAGAAAATATTTGAAAGCTCTAATTTATCATCTGTTGGATATGTTTTATATATAGCTTTTTATTTGGTTTCCAAGAACTGACGATTTTAGGAAACCATTTCATTGACGGCATGATTAGTATTTAGACTGACTTTATGAGTGTTTTTCCCAATGTGGATTTCATAGTTCCTTTTCAGTTCTGGACGTCAGGGACAAGCTTTGTTTGACCTGAGGCGTGGCTGGTTCTGAATGAGATGGTCCTACCGTATCTCTGTTGGAATGTCCTTTGCAGTCACGTCCTGCCCTGCCAGATTATTAGTGAGTAGACAGTTGTAGCTCCAATCCCACAGCTCTCCCACAAAAATAGAACTGCAGATTCTTTTAATATGAATGTTATCTAGATAAAACTATATCTAGGTCTTCCCTGACAAGTCATATAACTCAGTGCTTTGTTTCTGTGAGCTAAAGTTAGAAACTCGGAGTGACTCACTTTTCTTTTTTGTACACATTTAAGTGTACAAGGAAATCAGGCTGCTTCTGGTGTTGCTTTCTTTAAAAGAAGGAAAAAAAAAAGACATGCTCCTTCTGGAGTATCCTTTTTAGGTCAGCAATTCTGAAGTGCGGGGCTTATTGGCATCCGAGCAGAAAGGGCTGATGCTCTGATTTCTCCCAGCTCCCTGTGAGTGGAGTTCTTCCATGGCTGTACAGAAGAAAACATTTGTTGTACTAATACTGAATGTGCTTCCTGTGTAAAATAACCTTTAACTCTGTGGAGATCCCCCATTTTCATGGCCGGGGACATAGTGGAAGAGGAAGAAAACCCAAACTGCCCCCCGGCAGCCCCTCTCCTCCCCAGCTGGGCAAGCGCAACTCTCCTCGTGACAGAAATGACCGCTGAGGGAAGGTTCCACTGGGCTCTCTCTCATCCATTTGAAGACATGACTACATGCATTGCTTAACACGTGTGTGACATTTTGACCCATTACGAAGGCTAGGTGACATCAGTCAGGTCTCGAGAGGTGGATGGGCCTGGGGGAAAAGGGTCGTTCCCCTCACTGGGCTTCGGTCATGGCATCGTTGGGAATCTGGTCAATGGCAGAACCAGCCCTCAACCCCCAGCCAGACCGCACCGTTTCCAAATCACCACATCTTCATTATGGAAATGCCCCTGAGCCTGCAGGGACTGCCTGGCCTGGGAACTCCTCTTTCTATGCAAGACTGACACTGGAGGGGAAAGCCCAGCAGTGACCTATGATTTGGGTGTTTGCAAACCCCAGGTAGCCCAGTCCTCTGAGTTCTGTGGAAAATACATCCACGAGATGGGGAGAGAGGGGGTTAACACACGTTTTCAGGGCTTCCCCAGCTCCCTGTCATTGTGGTGTCTTAGGGAGGGAGACAGTCACGCTCTGTCTCAGCAGCTGCCCCTTAGTAATGACTCTGCATTTCCAGCTGCAGTTAGCAGTGGACAGGGGTGAGTGTTTTCCACCGGCAATCGATAGCATATCTGCCTCCAAGCTCACTTGCAGGTGGCTCCTTTTCAAAAGACATCTCTACTTATTAAAAGACAGCTGAGCTGGTTAGAAGAGAGGAGAGTAAAAGCTACTCGCTATTTTCACCTCTCTCCCATTCTTTTTCTCTGTCTTCCCCACCCCCACTTACATCTGCAACTTCCTCAAGCCAGATCTCCCAATTCATCTTGATTTTCATCTGTCTTGCCGCCTCCTCCTGAAAAATGAATGATTCGCCTCAGTGAGTACAGAACAAAGCGTATCGATCTGAGTCTTGTATTTCGCATCCCCGAGACTCGATCAATAGGTCATGAGACTCCAGTGACGTCTGACATGGCTGTGGTATGGTGGAGGAAACACTACCTGCTACTTTAGTTATTTGATAACATCTGTTTATCGACTTGTGTTTGATGTTTGCTGATGGGTTGAACGCTGGTTAGGAATCCTGAGAGCCAGGATGTGTCAGCATCCAACTACTACTAATTGCCTGGCCTCTCTGGGTTTAGCACTTTCTAAAAGAATTGCACGTTCCTGATCCTTACAGTGGGGTATGTAGATCCCTAGGCAGAAGAGTTCGAGATCGCGTCAGAGGATGTGCATAGCCAGGAGGTAAATGTCTTCTTGGAGTATCAATTTCATCTGAGGATAAATAACCTTAAGGTTTTATTCTCTATTGTTACACAAAATCAAGCAAGGACATATTAGGCACTCTGGAAACCTAAAGTGTGTATACATTTTATGCTTGCAGTCAACACTTTTGACTCGTGCCCAGTGGAGAAAAACTCTGAGGAGTACTGTGAGGTGACAGCCACTCTCTCTTTTAGCTCCTGTTTCTTTCCAGGACTTTGATCACCACCTCTATGTGGATGCTGTACTTACTTATGTGTCTCCTCCGGGCACTAAGTGTGTATGTCAGCTGTCTACTTAGGATTTCCTTTTGGATGTCTCAAAGGTGCAAACCCAACATGTCTAGCGTAGAACTCACCGTTGCCTCCCCAAAACCTCGTCCCTTTCCAGTGTTCCGAGTCTGAGTAAAGCCGCTACAGCCACTAAGTTGCATGGATTAGAAACTTGCGTCACCCTTGACACCTTCCCCTGTCTTATTCCCTAAAGCCGATCCACCACGAATCTTGTCATTGTTGGCTTGTAAGTCGCACTCAAATCTGTCTCCTCTCCATTCTCAAGCTACTCTCTTCCTCTGTTTTACCCCCTCACTATTCTGGCCCCTCTACCTACAAGACCCTGCACGCTCTATCCCGACACTTACCTGGAGCAGCCCTGCTGTTCTGCCCAGCTGCCAGTCCCTTTCTTCCAGTCCCTCAGAGCCACCAAGATCCATCTTATGGCAGGACCTTTGTGCCCATGTCTGTTCTCACTACCTCCCTTCTTACTCCATTAATTTCTACTCATCGGACCAGAGAAGCCTTTTCTGACCTCGCTGACTCCTCTCTGAGAGCCTTTTATTTCTCTTTGGTGGCCCTTGCTGGAGCTGCAGTTTTACTTTTGTTTATTTGATCATTTGCCTAATGTGTGCCCCCCACAAGATTGAAACTCTATGAGGACAGTAACCATGTTCAGCAAGTACTGTGCCCCCCCAGAAGCTAACACAATAGACACTTTAATCAATAAACATTTGGTGAACCAATGAATAAAATAGTTAGAAATGGGGACTATTGATAAATACCATAAACAATAATGAGTTAATACACATGAACATATTCTGTGAATCCAAACTGCTGTTCAGGTGCTGTTCTGTTTAGAGTGATTAGTTGGGATGTTATTTTTCAAACATCAAATGCAGGTCACTTGAATGTAGTGTGTAGATTTATGAAGATAAAATGCAAATGAGTAGTTGAAGGGCACTCCGTACCCTTTAACAGAACTGCTGACCTTTTCTTTGATTTTAAATTTTTTCCCATTTATTTATTTTTAATTTTTTTGGAGACAAAGTCTTACTTTGCCACCCAGGCTGAAGTGCAGTGGCACTATCATAGCTGACTGTAACCTCGAATTTCCGGGCTTCAGTGATCCTCCTGTCTCAGCCTCCCAAGTAGCTGGGACTAGAGGCATACATCAGCATGCCTGGCTAGTTTTAAAATTTTTCATAGAGAAGGGGGTCTTGCAATGTTTCCCAGGCTGCATTTATCTTTTATATGCCTATATTCAAGAGATACAAGTGCACTTTTGCTACTTTGAGAACTGCTGATCTTTTAATGGCTGCTATACTTAGGCATTCAAACAAAAGAAGAATTTTTATACATACACATAAACCGGACTTTCCATATCTGTTAGCTATTAAAATTAATTGGTTTCCTGCACTTGCATGACTTTCATCTTAACAAGATAAATACATTTTCACAGTGTTTCCCCCTAAAAATAAATCTTCCTGAGAATGAATGGCATTGCCTGGGATTGCCAGTAACAGAATAACAAAAGAATGATACTCTTTTACTTTTAAGACCCAAGACTTTTGTTTAACTGACAATAGGAGTCACAACACTAAATTTAAAAAGAAATTCCAAGAAATATAGTTTTCCAAATAAATTTTCAACTGAAGGAGAAATCTTATAAAGTTGTCTTTAATCGATGATTAATCTCTTCTTAGTAGCCAGTAACTTAGACATATGCTCAAAGACAAAACACAGATTTCTCCATGTGCGTGATAAAAACAATCAGTAGTCACTTGAAAAACATGATTGTGCACTATTTACTCTGTTACAATGTTGTAACACATTTCACAGGGGAAATAAAGTATAGTGTTTTAGTTGAGATTGGTTTTGGATACAACAGAATACCTGACTAATGAGAATAAATTAAGCAAAGAAGGCATTTATTTTTCTCCTATAGCATGAAGTCTAGAGGTAGGCAATCTAGGGCTCAATGGGGTTAAAAAGGACTTAGGCTCCTTCTCTCCAATCTCGCAATTCTTGTGTTTGTTACCTCATGATTTCAAGATGGTTCTCAAAGCTCCAGACCTCATAACTGCAATTAAAGGTAGTAGTGATTGTGAAAGGGATGGACAGGCCAGGGAAAAATGTGAATTTTTTTTAGAGTGGCTCTCCTCTTGTATCATGGAAGTTTTAGGATGCCTAAAAAATTCAAGGCAGGATAAATAAAAGGCATTCACACAAACACACCCTGTAGTGACATGTAGACAAAGAGACACTCTTAAAGCAGCCAGAGAGAAAAGTATAGATTACCTACAAGGGAACAGTAGACCTTTGGCATATTTATCAACAGCAATGATGGAAGCCAGAAAGCAGTGGAATAATATCTTCCAAATGCAGACAGAAAATAGCTGAAAATCTAGATTTCTCCCAGAAAAACTATCTTTCGAGAAGCAAGGCAAAATAAAACATTTTCCTACAAACACAAAATGAGAGGTTACTATCACTCATTAGAGGAACTTCTAAAGGATATGTTAATACTTCAAAATGAAGAAAACTGATTTCAGGAAGAAAGTCTGAGATGCAAAAATAAAAGAGATAGTTAAAAGAAAATGATAAACACATGGGTAAATCCAAGCAATCACTGACTATGTTAAATAATAATAATGTCTTAAATAAATATGGGCTTAAAAAATAATATAGATCAAGCCGGGCACGGTGGCTCACGCCTGTAATCCTAGCACTCTGGGAGGCTGAGGCGGGCGGATTGCTCGAGGTCAGGAGTTCGAAACCAGCCTCTACTCTCTCTATCTCTCGTCTCTACTATAAATAGAAAGAAATTAATTGGCCAACTAATATATATAGAAAATTAGCCGGGCATGGTGGCGCATGCCTGTAGTCCCAGCTACTCGGGAGGCTGAGGCAGAAGGATTGCTTGAGCCTAGGAGTTTGAGGTTGCTGTGAGCTAGGCTGACGCCAGGGCACTCACTCTAGCCTGGTCAACAAGCGAGACTCTGTCTCAAAAAAAAAAAAAAAATATATATATATATAGATCTAAATGTTGGTAAAAATACAGCATATAAGTTGGAAGGAGGTGATCAGGAATAAAGCATTCAAAGGTATTTGTTTTGTTCAGTAGGGTAAAACATTGATTAACTTAAGGCTTTATTAAATCACACATGCGTGTGTGTGTGTGTGTGTGTGTGTGTGTGTGTGTGTGTGTGTATAAATATATGCTAAAAATTCTACAACATCCCATAAAAATATCAAAAACAAAGGTATAAGCACCAAACTAGTAAAGCAAAAAACGGAATAAGAAAAAATAAAACATAAAACTTAATTCAAGAAAAGTCAAGAAAGAAGTTAAAAGAATACAGAAAAGGCAGAATAATAGAATGCACAAAGTAAAATGGTAGAAATAGAATCCAAATATATTAAAATAAAAATAAGGGTAAATGGACTGACTCTTTATCAGATTAGATAAAAAGCAAAATCTTTTTGCTTTTTACAAGAGACACATATAAAACAAAACAACATGGAAGAATTGAAAGTAAAAAGATAGAAAAACATTTAATAAATATTCACCAAAAGAAAGGTTGTGTGGATATATTATTATCAGGTAAAGAAAAAATAAAGCAAAAAACATTACTAGAGATGCAGGTGCAGTACATGTTGATGAAGGTCCGGTGAGTTCATTAGGAAGATACACGCAATTCTAAACTTGCATACTTCTAAAATCAAAGCTTCAAAAAATACCAAGCAAAAAAACTGGCAGAACAAAAAAATGAAATTGACAAATACACCATTATTGAGGTAGATTTTTATCACATCTTTGTCAGAAATTGATAAGACAAAAATATCAGAAAGAATTTGAATGATATGGCCATTACAATAAACAAAACAGGTCTAATGAACATATATAGAGTCCTATACCAAATAACTGGAGATACACTTTGTGTTCCCAGGAGCTATTATAAAACTTGACGACATATTAACCCACAGAGCAAGTCTGAACAATGTCAAAGAATCACTGTCATCTAGATCACGTTCTTTGACCATAATGCAACTAATAACAAAAATATAACAAAATTTTAGAAATTTAAAAGTCAAAAAAGAAAGCAAAAGGAAAATTAGAAAATACAACTAACAGTAATGATTCTATAGGACAACTTGTGAGATACAGCTAAAGTGTCAGATGGAAAAGCCTTATAATACCTAGATTAAAAAAAAAAAAATTAAAGGTGAAATTACAAGAACAAAACCCTAAATAGAATAGAATAAAGGAAATAACAAAAAGAGCAGAAAATTAATAAAACAAAAAAATGACATTCAGTAGAATGGATCAACAAAACAAAAAGTTTGTTCATTAATTGAAAAATAAATTAATAAAAGTGACAAGCCTTTGGCAATCTGATGGAGGAAGAAAGCAGATGCTATTGCAAATTGATGAAGGAAAAAAGCAGATACAATTTTAAGAATGGAAAATGAAACATTGTAAATATAACAGCAATTAATAGATAAGAATATTATGAGCAAATTATTAATATTATTATTATTTTTTTTTAAGAGATGAGGTCTCACTCTGTCACCCAAGCTGGCATGTGATGGTGTGATCATAGCTCACTGTAGCTTTGAACTCCTAGGCTTAAGTGATTACTCCTGTCTCAGCCGCCCAAGTAGCTAGGACTATAGCTACATACCACGACATCTGGCTAATTTTTGAAAAATGTTTATTTATTTATTTTAGAGATGGAGTCTTGCTATGTTGTCCAAGCTGGTTTCAACCTCCTGGCCTAAAGCAATCCTCCTGCCTCGGCCTCCCAAAGTACTGAAATTACAGGCATGCGCCATCATGCTTAGCCAATTAATTTTAAAATTTGAGGAAAATGGACAATTTCCTGGAAACATATAATTAACAAAACTGACTTAAGAAGAAACATAAAATCTGAAATTGAAAACATCAGAGCTATTATTTAGCTTGTATGCAACTCTATAGACATACTGTTTGCTGAAGGCCAGGTTCTGTTCTAATTGACTGGTACAAACCATTCTAATTGGTTATTAAATAGTACCATAATAGTTTGTCATTAAGCCTATAATCATTAGTGAAATATGATCAGTAGTTAAAATTTTTCCCACAAAGAAAATACCAAGTCCAGGTAGTTTTATAGGTAAGTTAAGCAAGATTCAAGGAGCAGATAATTCCAATTTTAAACTCTTTCAGGGAGCACAAAAGGAGAAACATCTCCTGACTCATTTTTATGAGGCCAGTATAACTTCATATGAAAACAGGCAAGAAAAATATTACAGTCTAATTCCACTTTAGCTTATGGATGGAAAAACCCTGAACAAAATATTAGCAACTGTATCCAGACAATGATCAATTGTATTTATTCCAGGAATGGAAGGTTATTGCACCACTCCAGAATTTATTAATGTAACTCACCACGTTAACAGACTAAAAGAGAAAAACACTATGATCATTTCAAGAGAGGTAGAAGAAGCATTCAAGACATTTTCACAAGCCATTTATAATAAAAACAAACAAAAAACTCTTAGCCAAAAAGGAATAGAAAAGAACATCCGAAGCCTACCTAATAAAAGGTATCTACAAAATAATCTCCAGTAAACATCATGTTCCACAATAAAAAAATATTAAAAGTGTTTCCTTTAAAAACAAGGAATAAGACAAGGAGATAAACTAGCACCATTCCTAATAACTTTGTGCTGGATTTCTAGTCAATGCAGAATATCAACAACAACAAAGCACAAAGAAGGAAGTATAAGAATTGTAAATGAAAAAACAAAATTGTCATTATTTATAAATTAAATAATTGCATGGAAAACTCAGAGTCTACCACAAATTATAAGAAATAAGAAAACTTAGCAAGATTGCTACATATAAAATCAACAGGCAAAAAGTCAATTGCATTTCCATATGAGCAAAAAACAGATGCAAATTTAATTTAAAATATCATTTACAATAACACAAAATATAAGTTATCTAAGAATAAATCTAACAAAAATATTTTTAAAACTTCATGTAGAGTACCATAAAAATTTATTCATAGGAGAGAAAACATATATTGGCCAATAATATAAAAATATACTAAATTTTAATAGTAATCATAAAAAATCCCACAGTGAGATACAATTTTATACTTACAAGATTGACAAAAATGGAAAAGTTGAATAAAATGAACTATTGACAAGAGTGTACAGAAATGGAAAGTGTTAGTTGAAGCGTAAATTGATTCAACCTGTTTGGTTAACATTTGGTATTATGTTTGTGCATATTCTACAATGCAACATTCCACTCCTAGGAGAGAAACTCTTGCACCAAGAGATGTGTACAAAAATATTTGTATAACTACTAGTTATATTAGCAAAAACTTATATTAGCAAAAACAATCCATACATGTTAGCTAGTTTTGTTATTGGAAAAATAATTAGATCATTTTTAGAATAGAGAGTACCAAAATGTATATTAGTACACATGGGATTTTAATATAGCCATCCAGAGGAAAATAAAATTAGATCCCTATTTAATCCATATTCAAACATAAATGCTATATGCATTTAAAAAATGATATTTTAGAATAAAATTTAAGATAATAAATTAAATAACTTTTAATAAATTTTAAATTTTCCTTTGCAAAGGAAAAGAGAATTTTTAAAAATGTGCATGTCAAAGATATCATAAACAAAAGAAAAATATTATAACACTGCAAGAAATATCTGCAGTTCATAAGACAAAGGTTGACATCTATAGCACATAGAGTGCCCACGTATTTATAGGAAAAAGAAGAAAATCTCATAGAAAAGTGAGCAAAGGATGTGTGAATAGGCATTTCCAGAAAAGCAAATCTAAACAGTAAATAAATATGAAAACGATGCTTCATCTTAATAGCAATCAGAAAGATGCAAACTAAACCAGGAGTTACTACGTCTCACCCATCAGATTGACAAAAGTGAAATTTTTGTTGACAGAAATGTAAATTTAAACATTTGGGATCATTTTTACCTTTTGAGGAAAAGGTGTTTCAAAGCAATCCTTTAATAAATATAGTGGCCACAGAGGAGATTACTCGGTATTGCAATTCATCAAACACAAACTACACCATTTTGAAAGTTTGGATTTTCACGGAATGTAGCTTGTCAAACCTCTGACTTACTGCTCTCTGTGTCACAGTGTATGTTCCTCTCAGCTCCAAACACAGGATTTTGCAGCTACTTTGGGTCCCTGGACATTTTTTTCTTCATTACCACTCCAAACCTTGACCACGTGGAAGCTCCGGATAGCACCCGCCTGAGCACTCCGCCCATGCAAGTTTGGCAGCCCTGGGTGAACTCTGGCTAGCCAGGCCTGTTTGGATCGGTGACCTGTATGGCTGCCCACCTCTCATCCTTGAGCTTCTCTCAAGCCCCTACTTTCTCCACTGACTCCTGCTCCTTTTTCCTTTCCCATGCTCCATCTTTTTTTTTTTTTTTTGAGACAGAGTCTGGCTTTGTTGTCCAGGCTAGAGTCAGTGCCCCGGCGTCAGCCTAGCTCACAGCAACCTCAAACTCCTGGGCTCAAGCAGTCCTTCTGCCTCAGCCTCCCTAGTAGCTGGGACTACAGGCATGCACCACCATGCCCGGCTAATTTTTTTTTTTCTATATATATCAGTTGGCCAATTAATTTCTTTCAATTTATGGTAGAGACGGGGTCTCGCTCTTGCTCAGGCTGGTTTCGAATTCCTGACCTCAAGCAATCTGCCTGCCTTGGCCTCCCAGAGTGTTAGGATTACAGTCACTGCGCCAGGCCCCAGGCCCCATCTTTCTTGAGAATCTCAGCAGTGCCTAGGTTTGGTCCAGGTTGCCTGGGGTTGGGTGGAGTCACTGTAGAGGATGACATCCACTGTAGTAAATAAATTAGACCCAGTGCCAGTTGTGCCCTGGAGATAATTTCCCACGGCCCCTATCACCAGACCTTTGAAACGGATAAGCTGAGCTGCTTACTCTGGGGGTGCTGTGGAGAATAAACTCGGGAGCAGGCGAGTAAGAGTGGAGGTGGGCGGGCTTGCTGAAATGCTATTGCCCTGTTCCTAATGAAAGACGAGAACCACAGAAGGATACACTCAGCTACAGAAAGATGGCGAAGGGAGTTTATAGTCTAACTAGGAGTGGCACGCATAAAAACAAGAAGTACAACAAGCAGTGTGTTATACCTGCTGGGATACAATTACTCTGACGTACGCATATGTGATGGAACACAAAGGGTCTTTTATCCCTAGAAGTGGGGTAAGCAGGAAAGGTTTCCTAGAGGAAGGGACGCTTGACCTGAGTTGGTGTGATAGAACATTCCAGAATGAGAGGGGAGCAGGAATAAAAGTACAGGGGCATAAAATCAATGACATTCTCAGAGAATTCCAAGTATTTTAATGACTGCAGTAAAGGATTTAAGAGTGAGGTTGGCAGATCACAGAAAGCCTGTTTCCCATCCCAGAAAGTCAGAAATTAATCCTACAGAAAGTCAGAAATTAATCCTATAGAGCAGGCGACGAGGAGGTATTGAGGGTCTTTAAGGAGGAAAGTAATAGATTTGAGTTTTAGAAGACAAAACACCTTTGGCAGTAGTACGGAGGATGTTTTGGCATAGACGAGGAGCTCTGTCTGTGGCTCAGGTGTCAGGTAATTAATTCTGTTAGCCACAATGTCCTCTTTTTCAATCAGGTGAGTTCACTGAAGCATTTCAGAAATATTAATAATAACTTTCATTCTCACTGATGTAAAGATACCTAACTAGAATGATAAACAAGCAAGGTCTTTTGCCCCCTTAAACTCTATTGTATAAACTCTAATTTAATAAATGGAGTGAGGCTGAATAGACTTTGGCAACCATCCCAGGCACCGAAACAATGAGAAAACAACACAACATGGAACATAATATCTACCCGCAAATCCAACTGTATGGCTAGGGTTATGGAGAATTTGAAGAGTTATGATTTCCTGGCAAAGTGTCAAAAATACCTTAAAAAATTATTCAGAACAGCCATTTGGCATCCAATTATGCTGACAGAATGAAAAATGTTGAGTAAATGCCTACGTGTAATTCCACACTCCTGAAGAAGTAAAGGAAGGATTTTTTCAAGGCTCCAGAGTGACATATTTTACTAAATAATAACATGGTAATTTTTTTTAAAAAGCCAAGAGAAGACTTCCCAGCTCACTTAGAACACAGAATCAGTCGATTTTTTTTGAAAAAGATACATAGAGGTATTCTGTTGCATGGAAGACTATCTGAGAGGGTACCCACCGACACATTCACAGTGGTCATCTCTGGGTGATGAATTAAAGTTCTTGGTGTTCTCTTCTTTCTGCCTTTTGGTGTTGTCTAAGTTTCTACAATGAGCATGCACTGCTTCTGGAAGTGCAAAAGTCTAATAGACCAGTTTATCATTGGCCATCTTTTTCAGCTTTCTGATTCTCCATGAGCTTTCTGATTCTGAATAAGACTAACATAAACTGCTTTGAGGTAACCTTCTAGTGTGCTTTCAGTATAGTCTAAATTTCTTTCCTCCAGTCTTTGTCTTCAAGGAATAAATTTTTTAATTTTCAAAAATACAAAAACAGGCTGAGTGTGGTGGCTTACGCCTATAATCCCAACACTTTGGGGGAACTAGGTGGGAGGAGTGTTTGAGGCCATGAGTTCCAGACCAGCCTGGAAAACACTTTATCTTTATAATATGTTTATTCTCTACAAAAAAATTTAAAAAATTAGCCAGGCATGGTGGTGTGCACCTGTAGTCCCACCTACTGGGGAGGCTGAGGCAGGAGGAACCCTTGAGCCCAGGAGTTTGAGGTTACAGTGACCTATGATCCACTGAACTCTAACATGGGTGACAGAGAAAGACTCTGTCTCCAAAAAACTAAAAATAAATATAAATGCAAAAGCATCAACTCTAAATTATTCATGTCAGTGGAGGGGAATACTGACACTAGTATTCAAAAGCATCAGAGAATTGAAAACACCACCTATACATGTATATTAGGCTTTGTAAGGTACTGCACACGATGCTTTTGGCAGATATGTCTTCTGAATAAAATTTTTCTTTGGGTAATTTTAAAATTATTCTATACTCCTACATGTGGGCTGGCAAATGAAGAGAGAAGGCTATAGTGAAAGAAACATGTCCAAGTTTAAAATTCATTGCATATAATCTATAAAATGTATACTGTGCAGGCAAATGAATAAAGACTTTTTATGGTGAAAATGTAAACCACTTTTAAGCACAGACAGACCTGAAATTGAGCTATGAAAGCATGGAAAATGGAATGCTAACCTCTGCAGTGTCTGATGCAATGCAGATGTAAAATAGTAAAACAAAACATCTGGATTCAAAATAGTCCATTCTAGTACTTATTCTCAAAACCCAGCTTTTCATAATCAGAGGACACTCTTTTAAAAGCTGCTCCATCTGAAATCATAGTCAGCAAAGTATTTCAGAAGAAATATGAAACACTCATCTCCAGGGGTTAAAGAAAAGGGTCTGTCAAATAAACTTGGGACAAAGTATTTCTCCATCTCTTAACACATAGGAAGGGTCTTGCAAAAAAAGATATGTAAATATGATTTATCTTAAATTAAACATATTGAAACTTTCACAACACTGCAAGAATTTAGATCATTTAAAGATTTTTTTTTTTCCAGATAGGGTCTCTGTCACCCAAGCTGTAGTACAGTGCTGAGATAATAGCTCACTGCAGCCTTAAATTACTGGGCTCAAATGATCCTCCTGCCTCAGCCTCTGGAGTAGCTGGGACTACAGGTATGCACCACCATGCCTGGCTAGTTTTTTTTTAATTTTGTAGACACAAAATCTTGCTGTGTTGCTCAGGTTGGTCTCAAACTCCTGGGCTCAAACAATCCTCCTACCTCAGGCTCCCAAAGTACTAGGGTTACAAGTGTGAGCCACTGTACCTGGCCAGAAGATTTGGATGTATTATTTATAATTTATAGATCCTTTTCAGATCATCTGAAACCTAGTCAATTTTTTTATTGGTTAATGTTTATACCACCTCCTCACATGAACTCTCTCCCCCAACCTTGAAGGAGAGTAAAGTTTCTGAAACTTATAGCACCATACAATATTCTAATTATAAGGAACCTTGGGGAAAATTTTCCAAACTTTTTACCCTAATTTTTTTTCCCTCTCATCTCTCTCCAACAAAGGAGTTCTTGTGCTTCTCCTATTCTAAACTCTGAAGGAACACCAATACCACCAGTCCCTGCTGCCAGGCCCTCTTCAAATCCACTGATTCTGCTTTTGAAGCCCAAAAGAATCCAATCAGCTGAGAAGAACTGTACTCAGAGACTGGGAGGGAAAAAGACCAAGCAGGCCTGACCAGAACCAGGAGCTAGCAAGAAGAGGGCTTGGCACATCCATGCATTAATACTTTTCATCCAATCACACACACATCTGTGATTCTTGATGTTGGTGGATGTCAGATTGCAGACTGTGTGGTGGGATGCCAGTTTTTGTTGAGTCTAGCCCTGGGGGAAAGGATATATATGTATAATTGGAACCAGGCAAGGAGTAGAGCCTTGGCTTACAGTGCTGAGCTTTGTGGGGGGTAGGTCAGGCTCTAGGCCAAGGGGGCTGCTTCTGGAAACAACTCCAAGTACATTCTCTTAGATCACCAATTTCCCAACCAGACTAGTTAGTCTCGCCTATGAGGCCCAACTGTCCATTCATCCTTTCATTCCCACACTCTTCTTCCAATGAACACTTATAAAGTGCTTTCTATTATTTCCATACAATTGATTTTAAGGCATAGCCCCTGACTTTAGGAGTTTATGGGAGGAAAGAGATAAACGTGGAACTAGGTTAGTCAGTGTGACCAAGGGTTAAAGGTTACTCTAAAGTGTGCATAGGCTTCATGAGGGGCTTAAGGAACCTTGACCCCTCCACCCTATGAACTCTGCTTTCCCATGATCCGCCCAGCCCCTGAGATTTCTACTTTCCTCTGCTCTAACCCTTTCCACTATGCCCCCTGGAACACGCAAGTAGACTTCCCAGTATTTTTTACTTTGCCACACATTCGCTTTTCCACATCTTAGCCCTTATGGAAGCCAAACCTAGCTTTCTCATAGATGCCACCTTCCCTAAAAGCTTGTCAGTGGCATCTACTCTTCCTCCTACTTTCTCTAACCCAAGGAAAGTGTCCACACAGCCTCTTGCTCCCCACAAGCTGCTTGCTAGTTTACATGACCACTCAAGCCCTTCTTACAAGTGTAGCCCCCTGCTTCACACCACTCTTTCTCAGCTTTGCAGGGATGAGGATTCAACCCAAGCCACGGCCATTTTTCAACTCAGCGTGCTTTTCCGTCTCTTCTAACCAGCCTCAGCTTCTGCCTGGCTGTATTCATTCACTGTCATCTCACCTGTGTCTCATTACCAGCCTGCATGCTGGAAGGGAGTTTCTGACTATGTTCAACAACAAGCATTCAACAAATGTCATGCCAGGGAGTGGGTGTTTAAAGGTAGACAAATTATAGTCCCCACCTGCAAGGAGCTTGCTATCTAGAGAAATAGCAAGTGAAGAGCTTTCAATACAAAGGGGTGTTAGAAGACTAGACAGCAGGTGCCCTAGGAGGGCATCCTTGTATTCCTTCCTCATCATTTTCTTTGCCTTTCTGACTCCCTCATACTCGAGAGTCCCCTAGAACCCTTATCCTGCTTACTCTATGTTGTCTGCTTTGTGAACTTTTTTCATCTACCCATGTGTTGCTGAGAATTCTGCAGAACACAGTGAAACTGTGTTGATCTAGCCCATTACAAATTGATGCTCCTCACCTTCCCTAATGTTCTTTATGGTTCTGAGAGGCTCTTTTAATTCATCTTACTGATCTGCAAGTACATTCTCCATGGTGACTTTTCAATTTTTCTGCTCTTATAATGCCACCACCAGTCCCTCTCACCCCATCACTATTAACAGTGGTAATCAGAATTCCAGTTATAGCACTCCTCCTCCCGAAAAGTTCAGGACTTTTTCTTTACCACATTTTCTACCAAACCTTTTCTCCTGTTTCTAGCAACTCCATGCTTACGACTGCATCCCCTTCACACCTGCTCTGGGCAGTTTGCTTTTTGCAGAAGCAGATCTGCTAGTAATGTTCTTTTATATGCCCTACTACCCCCAAATTAGTTCACTCTTATCCTTTAGCTAACAGTCCAAGGGTTCCTTAAGTTGTCTCCATTATATGGTGGCAAAGCAGAAAGCTATTTTATCACATTATATTTGGAAGACAATACAGGATAGTGTCATGACCATGGATTATGGACTCAGACTAGGTCTCTACTTACCCTCTTTATGTCTTGGTTTTCTTACCTGTAAAATTTGGGGTAATAGTAGTACCTACTTCATAAAGTTATTCAGAAGATTAGAAATAACACATCCAAAGCACTTAGAATTGTGTTGATATGCAGTCCTAAGAGCCCAGTATACGTCAGTCATGATCACATTTACTTAGTCGTCACTATCCCCCCATCCCTTGAAGTACTCCCGCTCCTCTAGCCCAGGAACCGCGCCAGCCTGATCCTTTTTTCTTTCCTTAGCCTCAGCACAGGGTTCTGAACATGGCAGGCCTCAGGTGTTCTATATTTTAAAACATAAAAATAAATGGACAAAGCTTTGAGTCCCACTTCTGCCTTATTAGCTAAACGATCTTAGGCAAATCACTCAAACTATCTAGGCCTCGTTTACCCTTTTGTAAAATGTAATACCTACCAGAGAGGTTCTGTGTTAAATAAGGCAATGTAGCTACAAAAGCACAACGCACATCTTAAAATGCTGTAAAAACAGTAGACGTTTATTAAAAAAGCCGAGTCCACGTCTTTCCTCCCCTCCGGCACATCTCTCCCTCCTCCCAGCCCACACCCCTACTATGCCCTTGGCCCTGGGTCCCTCGGGACTGCAAGCGTGGGAGCCGCAGACCCGCGCAGCTCCCTCCCGCCTCCCTTCGCCCTCCTTCCTTCCTCGCCCGGACGGACGCACTTCCGGCGGATGTGGAGGGCGGCCCCCGGAAACGGAAGTAAGCGGCGGGGTCGGCTGACGGTAACTGGGCTGAGGAGCTGTTTGCAGAGCGTCTGAAGATGGTGAGTGAGTCCCCGGGCGGCCCGAATTCCAGGCGGGCGCGAGACCGAGGCTCGGCAGGAGCAGGCCGCGGCCTCCCAGTCCGTCCCTGGGTGGCGGCGGCGGCGGCGGCGGCGTGGGCATGAAGCCGGCCTCGGGCGCCATGATCTGTCGAGTCATTGGGTAGGGGCGGCTTGTGATTGAAGCCAGGGCCCGGCTCCGACACTGGTCCTACAAGCAGAGGTTCAGCTTCATCCCGTTTCTCTTCTTCGGTTTGCGCCTTTTCTTCCCCAATCTTCCTAGCAGCTTGGGCCCCTTCCCCATAGTTGGCGCGGAGCTGGAAAGGGAAACCCGAAAGTGCAACGTTCCGTGGGGTGGCGCCGCCGACCCCTGTCCCGAAAGGGGTAACCTCTAGGAGCCCAGAGCCCTCACTCCACACCGCCACCCGCTTGCGAGTGCATAATAACCAACCCACAACTATAGGTCGCATTTATATAGCTAAGCTTTACTCTGCAAACGGTGTGGAGAACTTGTAGTATGCCAGGTGTCGTAGATTAAAAAAAAAAATAATGATGCAGTTATTCCTAATTTGTCAGTGTTGTTAGGGCCTTTCCCCCTTCCCTCTTACACCCCTCCTCTTTCTCTTTATCTTAAAAGTTGTGATATTTGGGAAGCCTCCTGAGTTACCATTGCCACCGACTCTGATCAGTTAATGCTGGTAGGCCATCTATCCAAATCTAGAAAGCTTCTGTTGGTAAATACTGCTAATCGTTGTAAAGAAGTTTTGTAAACACTCTGAAGTGTAACTGGTAACTAGGTTTTCGTAGATTTGTTTTTCTCTGCTACTTTATTGGAGCATTAAATTACTGGCCCTCATATTTTACAAAAGGAAATTGGAAAAATGACTAACAATAAAACCCAGAGGTCAGTATTCCCCTTTTCTTTGTGCATAGAAGAAACTTTTTCTTTCACTTTACACTAAAGCAGTGTAGCTGGAGGAGAATGTCCATGTAGGAAAGAAGCAGAAGGTAGATACATTTGGAAAGCTACAATCATAGGGCTCTATGGAGGGTCCCCAACTGATGATAGTTCAACTTAACTGTTTTTCTAGATTTTATAATATTGTGAAAGTGATACATTCAGTAGGGACTGCATTCAGTAGAGACTACTTCTAGTACCCATAAAGCCATTCTATTTTTCACTTTTAGTGCAGTATTCAATAAATTACATGAGATAGTCAACTTTTTTTAAAACAATAATATAGGCTTTGTATTAGATGATTTTGCCCAACTGTAGGCTGATGTAAGTGTTCTGAGTATAGTTAAGGTAATCTAGGCTAAGCTCTGTTGTTCAGTAGGTTAGGTATGTTAAATATATTTTTAACTTTTGGTATTTTCAACTTGTGATAGTTATATTGGGAAGTAACCCTATCATAAGTTAATGAGTGTCTGTAGTCCTGGAAGGAGTTCAGCTACCTGGTGCAAATGAGTAAACAGGGCCAAAGAGGTGGTGTGCTTTGCTGGCAGGTTCTTCACTTCCAGGTTAAGGACTCCGGACTTTATTCTTCAAACATTGATGAACCTATGAAAGATTTTATAGCAGTTTTGGTGGGAAAGGTTGTACATTTTAGGAAAACCTTGATACGCAGAATTGGACAATGGGGGAGTCTAAGGCAGCAAGACCCAGTAGAGTGCTAATTATTCCTGTGTGAGAGCCTGTGCTAGAGTGGTAGAATGAAGAAATCCCAGACAGGAGAAAGTACCTGATGAAATAAAATGTACAAATATATTAAGAAATCAATAAATCAAACTATTCTGGTTTCTCAGAATAGTTTCTATTAGAGTAGTATTAAGATTAGATACCAAACTACCTGTAGCTATTTTATGTTTTACGTTTTTATACAATTGCAGGGATGTTTACAACAAGTGATTTAAGTTAGCATTTTGTGCTTTATCTGTTGTAACACTTACTATTTTATTTGCTCATTTGATATATGTTCATTAGATGAAGCCATGAGAGGTAGACATGCATCTACAGCACCTACCAGAGTACCTGACACATAATAGGTGCCTAAGATTTGGTGATTGCATGTTTTCATAGTATAACTGTGTAGGGTGACAATATATCTGTACTAAATGCACTGTCTCTTCTTTTTGGTTTTTGTTTTCTTTTATAGTATTCTGATTAGATACTTTTAGCTTTTATAGATAATGCCCTTCTCTTATGGAAACCAAACACTTTTCACTGGGGGCAGTCAGTGGTGTATTCCTATAATCCCAGCTACGCAGAAGGCTGAGGCAGGAGCTTTGCTGGAGCCGAGAGGTTCAAATCCAGCTTGGGCAACATAGTAAGACCTTGTCTCTAATATTAAAAAAAAAGGAAAGAAAGAAACTAAACAATTTATGAATTATCTTTTTTCCTAACGTTTTTTCCTAGCTGTCCTGTTCTTAATCCCATTTCTTTGTTCTTCCTTGTCTCTAAGGATTCTGTCTTCTACTTGTTCATTCTGTGCTAAACATTCTAACCTAAGGGAGAGAGCTTTCCAGGGAAAGCAAATCTGATCATGCTATATCCCTTCATAGGCTAAAACTCAGATTTCTTTGCATGTAAGACTTTATTTTTCCATTTTGGCAGCCTTTACTTCTGCCTACTTATACAAGTATTTAGCCAGTTATCTCAAACTATTTATAACTTGTTCATTTATATTTTCATGCCTTTATCCATATTATATCTTTTTTTTTTTTCTTTTTCTTTGCTGAAGATGCTACATAATATGCTATTTCTTTTTTCCTGGAATGTCTTTCCATTTGACAGCATTAAGAGATCAGCTCAGGGATGGGTATGGTGTGCTCATATGTAATCCTAGCACTTTGAGAGGCTGATCCTCAAGTAGGAGGATCACTTGAAGCCAAGAGTTCAAGTCTAGCCTGGGCAACATAGTGAGACCCTGTATCTACAAAAAATGTTAAAAGTTAGCCACCTATGGTGGCACACACGTGTAATCCCAGCTACTTGGGAGGCTGAGGTGGGATGATCTCTTCAGCCCAGGAGCTCATGGCTGCAGGAGCTATGATCACACTACTGTACTCCAGCCTGGGTGACAGTGAGACTCTGTTTCCAAAAAAAACAACCCCCCAAACCCCCGGAGATCAGCTCAGAAATCCTTCCCAGTCACAAATTTGGTATTACTCATTGTACCATGTATGTCCCTCTATCATAGTGCTTAAGGCTTATTGTAACTGTCTACTTTGTCAGTTCTTTGAGGGAGACACCTTATCTTTTCTCTCTAGTGCTTAAACAGTATTTTTGACATAGGTGCCTGAGGGGGTGTATATGTTTAAATTTTTTTGATGTTTAATAGTGTTTTTTATTTGTATTGTAGAATGCCAGAGGACTTGGATCTCAGCTAAAGGACAGTATTCCAGTTACTGAACTTTCAGCAAGTGGACCTTTTGAAAGTCACGATCTTCTTCGGAAAGGGTATATGGGGGAGTTGTAACTTCAACTTTGTTATAAAATGTTTTCTGTGAATTATTTTTCATAATATTCCTCATAAGACTATAAATGTATTTTTAACTTGGTAGATGGAAGTAATATACCTTAGATGGGTTAGGCAGCAGGAGGGGAAGAGGCTTAGAAGAAGCATCTTCTCAGAGTGGTAGGTTCCCAGAGTAGGGCATCCTTCTAGGCAGGGATCCTCAAACTTTTTAAACAAGGGGCCAGTTCACTGTCCTTCAGACCATTGGAGAGTGTGCACTGTGGGCCCTGGATGAGTTGGCTGCTAAGCAGGACAGGCAGCTGCAGCAAAAACACCTGGTGAGGCCGGGCGCGGTGGCTCACGCCTGTAATCCTAGCTCTTGGGAGGCCGAGGCGGGCAGATTGCTCGAGGTCAGGAGTTCAAAACCAGCCTGAGCAAGAGCGAGACCCCGTCTCTACTATAAATAGAAAGAAATTAATTGGCCAACTGATATATATATAAAAAATTAGCCAGGCATGGTGGCGCATGCCTGTAGTCCCAGCTACTTGGGAGGCTGAGGCAGAAGGATCGCTGGAGCCCAGGAGTTTGAGGTTGCTGTGAGCTAGGCTGACGCCACGGCACTCACTCTAGCCTGGACAACAGAGTGAGACTCTGTCTCAAAAAAAAAAAAAAAAAAAAAAAAAATAGAAAAATGTCTCAAAAAAAAAACAACAAAAAAAAAAAAAAAAAAAAAAAAAAAAAAAACACCTGGTGGGCTGGATAAATGTCCTAGGCAAGCGGCATGTGGCCCATAGGCTGTAGTTTGAGAACGCCTGCTCCTAGGCAATGGTAGCCATTAGCATGGTTTGATAGGAATTATTATTATTATTATTATTATTATTATTATTGTTACTGATAACTTGGAGAGCCATTTGCTTCCTTATTTTTTTTTTAAGTTATTGGAGTAATTCACCTTTTTGGGGGAGGCACCAGAACATAGCAGTTAAAAGGATGGACTCTTGACTCAGGCTGCCTGGATTTGGATCCTGGCTGTGCTATTTAGTAAAGGCTGTGTGTCCCTTTGGGCAAGTTACTTAATTGCTTTATGTCTCCAAAGATAGTGACTTTATCTATAAAATAGGGCCAATAATAGTATATATCTCATTTTGAGGAATAATGAAGTAATACCAAATACTTAAAATGGTACCTGACATTGGAAGTACTCAGTAAGTGTGGACTGCTGGTGGTTTTCTTTTCTAGCTTTAACATGCAGTTATGCCCCTTTCTGTGTTTTCCTTTATGTTTTTGTATGTTTAAGTCTCAGTTTCTGCTACACTAGTCCTTCCTGTCTGGTCACTTTTCTGCTTAATCAAATAAGAATAATGCCTTTCCCTCTATAAACATCTGTATTCTGAATTTTTAAATTTTATATCTAATTTTAAAGTGTTATTATATTAGAGTGGCATTTGAATGCTGGTGTCTGGGTACAGACATAATTTCTCATTATGGACTTTCAATTTTATAGTAAAAGATGCAGTATATAGCCTGTGGAATTGGAGATATAATTTGATTTGTAGTATAATCAGATTCACTGGGTAGGCAGTAACTAAGACCTGATGATATTTTTTCACATGTAGTGTTCCTTTTTCTTTTTTTCCTGATTGAACTGTAAGATTGCCACGAGCAGGACAATTTTCAAGTCCCACTTATTGGATAATGTTCTATACAAAGACAATATTCAATAAATGATCGTGGCAGGATTTCTAAGGTTTCTTTCAGCTTTCAAATCCAGATTTGGACAATAAGATAGTCATCTGTATATATCTAGAGTGATAAAAGACCAGTGGCCTGGTTCTAGCTGTGCATCGCCTAACAGTACTTTTGCACAGAGGTGTTTAGTAAATGCTTTAACATGTTTATTAAAGATATATTAAATATTGAGTATGTCATAGACCTGTAGGGAAAAGGCTTAAGTATTTTATATAGTGTTAGAAGCATCTCATCAGAGTTATAGTAATACACATATGTTTATTAAATTTCTTCTAGGTTTGGGGCATCATTTAGCACCAGGTTTTGGAAGGTTCTCTCTAGTGATTGGAGTCTTGACCACCACCATAATAGATGCATTCTTGAGCAATTATCATACAGTGCATTTGACTCTTTTTCATTTTGGTGAATAGCTCTATGAATTTTAACATGTGTATCAATTCCTATAACACCACAGTCAGGATACAGTACCATTTTTCATCTCTTCATAAAAACTCCTCATGCCATTCCATTGTAAATCACACTCTTAATAGATATGATTTTGAGCTGTGGATATTGAGTGATAGTTAATCGCCCTTTTAATTTTTTTTCCAGTTTTTCCTGTGTGAAAAATGAACTTTTGCCTAGTCATCCTCTTGAATTATCAGAAAAAAATGTGAGTATGTTACTTGTGTCAGTCTCCTTATAGGCTTTCAAATTATCATTATACTGTTTCACTAAAGCTCCCTGTCTACACATCCTTTACTGTCTTTTATGCGTATGTCTAAAGGTTGATCCATTTCTCCATTCTTGTTATTTTGTCATTTGATAATCTTGTTTTCTTTTATATTTTTCCCTACCGTTTTTGTTGTTAAATCTCCAAGTCCATACCCCTAGCCTTGACAATTTTCTCAAGCCCTGCATTTCCAAGTTACCGAGGGGCATATCAATTAGGCACAGTAGGTACACTGATAAGTATGATATAACCCCTATCCTTAAGGAACTTAAAATCTGATGGGAAAGACAAGCAGTGGACAAGAGGAGGCTTCATAAAGTGCTAGAGAGGACCAAGGATGGGTCAAGCACCTAAGTGCTTAAGGCTTTTGGAAGACTTTATAGAGGAGGGAACATTTGGGCAGTTTTAGGCCATCAAGTAACTAGGTGGAGAAAGGTCACTTCCAAGGAAGGGATGGCATGTACAGATCTTCTAGAAACAACTTGAAGCCTTCTTAAATAAGCATTAACAGAGAGAAGATAAAGGCTTCTCACTACTTGGGGAAGGTGGTAGATGTTATTAGGTAACAGAAAACTGATTTCATTTAAAAAATTTTTTTGCTTTCTCATTAACAAGGGGATAGATCTTTCTATAAGAGTAGACAAATGATATAATTATGACAAGTAAGATGAGAAAATGAAGAGCTTCCAGTTGTTTTGATTGCATTCAGGTTTCTGGCTCCGAAATTGACAGCCCAGAGTAGACCGAAAAGCATATGAGTATGATTATAAAAGCATAGTTGATCATCTTTGAGAAATAATGGGAGAAATGAAAATTGCCTGTAGACTGAAGATGGATAAATAGTCTACTTTTCTAAAAGGGATTTAACTAAAAGGTAAGATTGTTTGTGGTAACATTGGCCCCTGACACGGTTCTTAAGTGGACTATTGAGTAGAGGACCGTGAGCATTTAATAAAGTAAATGATGATCACCAGCAACTCTGTGAGCTCCTAGCAAATTAGTCTTAGTTTGTTCTTTTATTAAATTACCAAATGAATCAGTGAAGGGACCAAATTATCTGACAAGGGATAAGCTTGAGGCTTAGATGGTAGATTATGGGCAAAGTGAAAGTAGTGTAGGGTGAATTGTATGTGGTTGATAACTATACCCAGAAAGCAATGATTAGGGAATTGTCAATTTAGAGGAGATATGTTGGTAGGGATCTTGGGCCTCTACTTACATTTTAGGTAGTAAGATGAACACTTAGGAGGTTAAATATTTTTCAAAGATATGAGAATAACCATAGAAAACATATAAATTAGGTTTTTAGAAGACAAAGTTGATAAAGATAGTTCATTTTGGTAAATAATTGAACTATATCACAACAACAAAATAGACCAGAAGGCTAGGCCAAAACTTTCAGAAAAACATTTATAGAAGTGAACATGAAGTTCTGCATTTGAGTTGCAAAAATGAATTGTACACATTTAGGTAGGGTAAACCTGACTTGATATGTAATATTTGACAATTTAATTGACTGTATACTCAGTATAAGTCTTTAGCTATTAAAAAGAATGGTTAATGTAATCTTGAACTTTATTAATAAGATGGCTGGCCAGTAGTTTTGAAATATTGGTTCAGTTGTCAGCAATACATATTAAGAGAAATTTTGACAAATCTGAGTGAGACTGGCCAGAATGGTGAAGACTCTAAAAACAGACCTTTTGAGACTCAGCTTATACCTACTGCCTCTGTTCTTCCTTAATCACTTAACCAGCTAATGGCAGTTTTTCTTAAAATTCTATACCACTTACTATCTATTATAAGTCCTTTAGCGTGGGTTGTGTAGTTGAACTATGTAGGCACCACACTTATTATGTAAAGTTGAGTAAATTGCTTAATTTTCTTTACATCTTAGTCTCCTCATCTGTAAAATGGAGTTAGAAATAGTTCATCTCTTGACATATTGCTGGCCTCTAGTAGCTCTCCATGATTGGGAGCTGCAGTGTTGATAGTGATGGAAGATGACTGTCATCATCTGTATCAGTGGTTCTCAACTAGGGGAGGAATTTGCCCCCTACCCAGCGGATAGTTGGCAATGTTTAAAGATATTTTTGGTTGTCACAAATGATGTGGTGGGGGTTGGAGTATTGTTAATACTGGTATCTATTGGGTAGAAGCCAGGAATGCTGCTAAATATCCCACAATGCATAGGACAGGACAGCGCCTCACAAGACAGACTTATCTGACCCAAGACATCAGTAGTGCCAAGAGTTAAGGAGCCCTGATCTGTATGCAATGCTTCCCAACTAGAGTACAACCTCCTCCAGGATACACTTTCTTCTGTTTTGTTGTATGTCACCACAGAGCCTAATTTTGCACATAGTTGCTAATTTGTATGTTGATTGATAATTGTGGATTTAATATCACATTACAATGTGATACATGTGAGTTGGATGTTTTCATCAAAATTTATAAAAATGGAATTTTTTTCTTCATGAAATTGTATTTATTCCTGGGTGTAGTGATGTGCACCTGTAGTCCTAGCTGCCTAGGGGGCTGAAGCAGGAGGCTCACTTGAGCCCAGGAGTTTGAGGCTGTACCTTTGAATAGCCGCTACATTCTAGCCACATAGGACAACCCCACTTCTTTAAAAATCATATTTACTTATCATGAGGATATCTCAGTATTTAAAGAAAACCCTTTATTTAGAAATTCAGATCATATACTCATAATAAACTATTGCAGATTTTTCCTAATGACTATATCAAAATTTTGCTGTGTCAAGCTAAAGTAATTAAAACCATATTATCAGACACTTTCATAATAGGCACTAATTTCTCCATTGATTTTTGATCAAAATGATTTTGTTGGTTACTGTTAGAAAAAAATCTTATCAAGAGTATAGTGTAATAAAAAATAATGACAGGTCACTTTACCTCATTATAATTACCTTAGCTCAGACAAATCTTTGTAGCAATCTGTATATCATATTCACTATCTTTAAGAACCATTTTGGGAAACTGTTTTAGAATCCATGAGTCAAGTTGATTCTGTTTACTTGAAATACATTAAATTATAATCAAAGTTTCTTAAATGTAATATTCTTATTGAAAGTGTGATTCCAGAAAAAAATTATTGATTTAGACCCAGTACAAATTGAATAGACTTTTCAGAGTTTGGGATTTTTTTTCCCCCTCGAGTCAGTTACCGAAAAAAAAGTGGAGTTTAAACATCATAGTTAAATTAACAGGATGGTATAATGGTCTGATTATTTCTTTTACTAAATCCTTTGAAATATATACTTTCATACTTAGAAATTCTAAGTCAGTGTAGGTGACATTTTCTGAATCTCAAATTATACTTTGCACCCCAGGTTTGCAGTACTTTTAATCAAAAGCATGAAATATGATTATGCCTTATAAATATACTTCTGAAATATGAAAAACATTCCTTAATTTATTAGTTTTGTAAATTCAAAATTTGAAAGGCCAAGACAGGAGGATTGCTTCAGGCCAAGAGTTCAAGACCAGTGTGGGCAACATAGTGAGATCCAGGCTCTATTAAAAAAAAAAGAAGTATATTTGCATGCTGAATAAAATATAGACATGTATCCTAAAATTATCCTAAAATTTATCAGAAGAAATTAGTAAAAATCCTTAGTTTTTATTATGAATATTAAAATTCTTCATATAAGTATTGTGTTATATATGTGTCACTGCTGTTTCAAAGACAGAATATTCAGTGTAACATTTAAAATTACATTGTCTTTTGTAGTTCCAGCTCAACCAAGATAAAATGAATTTTTCCACACTGAGAAACATACAAGGTCTATTTGCTCCACTGAAATTACAGATGGAATTCAAGGCAGTGCAGCAGGTGAGTGTATCAATCTCAGTTATATATGTGTGCCATATGTGTTGATATTAGTCCTGAGGACATCTGTTTTCATAGCAGCTATTCAAACCTTACCTTTCCTGCTCCCTTACAACTTATGCTACTTTCCCCCTTTATAGGATATGACCTTGATTCCTACTTCATAGAAGAAAAAAAAAGTCATTAAATGGAAAACTCGTAATTACAGGCTCAGTGCCTGAAAACTTATCTGCATGTACTTTCATGTTTTTCTGTTTTGGGGGTTATGTTGAATTTATGACTCTAGGAATATCCAAGTGGAGGTATCAGGTATGCAGTTTGTATGTAGCTTATATACCTGTTGCTGAGGAATAAGTACTTGGAAAATGTCCTTCCCAATGTGTAAGAATTATCTCCTTACCACTGCTCTGGATTCTGTCCCGTCATAATACTTCAGGAAATTCCCTTTGTCGGTGATCATTTCTATATCTGGTATCTTTAATAGCTCTCTCTTTTCTGTCTTGGCAGCAGCATTTACACATATTTGAACCTCTTATCTTTTAAAACAAAACAAAAATTGTATCAATCTCAAATCCTTTATAGTAACCTCTCTCTCATTGAATGTGCTTTTTGCAGGTTGAACTTCTTGAAAAAGTTGTCTACATTTGCTTTATGTACTACTTTACCTCCTATTCATTTAACCTTCTATAGTATATCTCCCATCACAGCAACAAAACAATGGGGACTCATTTTACTTGATCTTTCTGTAGTATTTGATACTAATAGCTCCTTCTTCCCTTGGTTTTTAGAAGACCACACTTTCCCTATGTCCTCCTCCTCCTCTCTGAACTCTTATTTTTAGGTGTCTCTGTATAGGTTCCTTATATCTGTTCCCTAAAATGCTAGGCCCCATTTGGTCCATTCCTCACCCTATTTCCTGCGTATAGGAATATACGCTTTAGTTATTGTGGCTTTAGTTATCATGTATATGCTGATCACTCCCAAGTTGTAATTCTCATGAGCTGTAAACCTATCCTTTTCCAATTAGAGTTTCACATGTACAAGTACAGAATAACTCATTATTCCTCACATACTCCTTATCGTGTATGCATAGGTTTCTGTCTAAGGCAGAAATTGGCGCATTGGCCTTTGTTATCTCACCCAGCACCTCACCCGGGCCCCTTGCCCCCTTCCCACAAGTCACCCAGTGTATTACTTGATCTTCTCACCATTGCTACTACATTGATTCCCCACCCCTGCTATACTTCATCTGATTACTGCAACACTCACCCCTGCTGCCCCTTCTGTCCTCGTAACACTCAAGCTAGAATAATCTTTGCAAAACGTAAGTTTGATCATACCACTCACCTCACTTTGCCCTCAAAATAAAACCCAACTCCTTAATGTGGCTCTGTTCATGAATTGGCTAAAATTGTGTCTTATTCAATAAATTGTATTAATGCCATCAATGAGTGCTATGAGTACTTCTCTCTTCTCTCTTCTGGAAGCTATTGAGTACTTCTCTCTTCAAGAGATAAAACTCTAAAATAGCATGGCTTTAAATCAGAGTAATCTGGATCTGAATCTTGGCTTCATCATCTATTAGTCTTAAAAACATAAGTAAGTTGGAGACTTTTCTGAACCTCAGATTTTTTCTTTGTTTTTAATGTGAAATGGAGTGAACAGTAACAACAGCATGGGGTTATTCTGAAGATTAAATGAAATGACATATTTGGCAAAAAATTGTTAGCTTCCCTTTTATTTTACTGTGTATTACTCAGATTTCAACTATATGCTCAAATTTTGGACTTAAATTTCTAATATTATTTAATCCAAAAATCTTTGCCCAGAATTCTGACCTTTTTTTTTTTTTTGCTATACTTGAGCAATTCTTGCTTGTCAAGAATTGCTGCCTGCTCCTCCCTGCTTCTGATGCCTTCCTGTACCTCTGATCTAACTACCAGACCCTTTCCTGCTTGGTTGAATTTACAGGCTCCTATTTCTGTTCCTCTTCCTCCTCTTCCATTTCCTTTTTTCTTTTTATTTTTTAGGGTTAGTGATCTAGAGAAATTTTTCCACACTATAAAGATTGAAAAAACTCTGTAGGCCATTAGTAATTGAAAATAGTATCTTTAGTCTAAATACATTTTGGGGAGGAATAAAATCTGAGCATAACTGCCCCCTTAGATTCTAAAGGTATGGTTATTTTCAAAATGCTAATATCATTTAGTCACTGACCACCTGCTACTCTTTTGATAGTCTTTTGGCAGTATCTAAATTTACCTGCATTGACTTCAATTATAACTGCTGGACAACTAACAAAGAACAGAAAAACTGGAAATTTCTACATTAAAGTTTATAGAATACCAACTATGTGCCTATGAATATACTGGGTACATACTTTACCTCACATCTTGCTATAGTTTTCATAGGAAGGTGGTATTAGTCCTGTTTCACAGATGAGGAAACTGAGGCTGAGATGGATCAGGTAACCTACACAGAGCCATATGATTGGTAAATGATAGAGTCGGAATTTGAATTTAAATCATTCTGCCTCTATAGCTTATGTTTTCTCCACTACACTTAGGAGTCAGTCTGCTGTATATGTATTTAATATATGGCAGATTGTGATCTTCAAAAAAAGATCACATCAGTTTGTAATGGTGTTGTGTTTTTAAAGGCTCCACAAGTGACTTTGATCTGCATTTCTGGTTACTGCTGCCTTCAAAGGGTTATACCTTACATTTGTGCAATGAGCTGTACAAAACAACATAGAAAATGAAGTAATCTGTATACTAAGTAGAATAATGCTGTCACTGAGTTGGAATTTCTTCAGGAATTTGATCATCCCATATATATCAGGAACAAGGTATGGTGTTAGGCTTTGGGATTTTACATTTCATCACATGGCTGTGTGCTGTAGTTTTTCTGGACAGAAGCAAAGCCTCAAAGTATGTGCAAACATGATGTGATTATTAAGTGTTAATAAAATGTAAGTTCATTGTCTTCACATTCTTTGAGTTTAGTTTTGAGGAAGTTTTAAAAATTTGCTGTCTAAAATATGAATTGCTTTTTTTTCCTCACTGATTATATTTTACCTAGTTTTGTGAATTTTTTTTCAAATAAAACCTGAAATTACATTATATATTATTATATTTTTTCCTCCTGGGTTTTTTCTAATCTTGCCCTTTTGATCCTTTCCCCAAAGGTTCAGCGTCTTCCATTTCTTCCGAGCTCAAACCTTTCACTGGATATTCTGAGGGGTAACGATGAGACTATTGGATTTGAGGATATTCTTAATGGTAAGTGGTCATTCAGTACCTTTATGTGGAGCCCCGTGATATTCAAGGCGATGGCAGCAAACAAAGACAGAGAAACTTCTTGCCCTCATGGAGGTTATGGGCAGTTGGATTCACTTGTGTTTATTCTATGTAGTAAGATAAAATTTAATGGTAATAACTGTTCTTTAACTGTTCTTAAAAGTAAAAATTATTTATAAAGTTCTAATAGTATAGTCATTTCATTCACGTAATGGTAGTCATTCATTTCATGTCCTAGCATCAAGTCAGATGTGTCGATCTAATGCAGTATTCTTAGGGTGGCTAAAACAGTGAGAGTTGTTTCAGTATTCATGCTTGTGGGATGACTACTGTTTGTTTGTTGGGGTTTTGCATGTGTGTGTGTGTGTGTGTGTAGAGTAGTGTTTAAATGACTGGAGCAAATCTTTCTTCAAAAAGCGTCCCTCCAGACAATGATTTCTGTACTTCTATAGGTGATGAGTAGGAAAGAAGAACCTTGTCGTTTTTAACAAAATTCCCTGAATAGTTGTGTCATGTATGAGGTGACTTTCAAGTAAAAATAATACACACAGCATCCTCTATTTTTTCTGGTCCTGAGAAAGATAAACAAATGTCATCCTGTCTGGTACTGACTCTGCTCATTATGTCCCAGCAATGTAGGAGAAATAGAAAAATTCAACAGGATTGAGTTTTATTAGTTTTGCTTGGCTGCTGATGTCCGGTAAGGAAATGCTGTGGACATAACAGAAGTCTAGTGAGCCTCTTTTTAGAATCTTCCTTGAGGGAACTTTTTAAAGGCAGGAAAAGCTGGGATTCTTGTGCTTTTCAATTGAACTTAGACTTTATTTAAAACTAGTAAGGTGATAGTTCAGGTCTATAAAGTCATAACTTTTAGTTATGAAAATGCATTCGTTTAAAAATCTTCTGTAATTCTATGTAAAGAAAGGGAGAGGAACTTACTAAGCATTTATTCAGTCAGATATCTGTCAGGCACTGGGCTAGGCTCTGAATATATAAGCAGTGAACTAAACATCTCTGCTTTCTAATGTGGGAGGCAAACATTAAACAGATAAAACACAAATGTAATTATAAATTGTGGTAAGTTTTAGGAATAACAAGGGTATTGTTGGGTTGGGAGAAGCAAGTGCCTCTGGGAATACGACACATAAGTTGATTCCTAAAAGAGATATGAATTAGGTGAGCTACAAGTAGAGGGAAGAATATTTCAGGCAGAAGAGATAATATGTTCAGGGTCTTTCATGGTCTGTAACCTGAGAACAGCTGAAGAACTCTGAAAGGTTTGAGATCTTACAAACTAGCACATTAGCCTGCCATGGTTTCATGGATGCTAGCAGAAGACACAAGACTGCTAAAGGACAGTTCAATACTCACAGCAGTAGCCAGAGTATCACTGTTTTTGTTGGTTTCTTGAGGGCAGCAAGAAGAGGATCAGGTATGCCTGCATATAGTGTATTTCGTTACAAAGTTCAGGGCTTTGTCTTTAGTGAGCTTAATTCATTGGTATTAATTTTGAAAGCTCTTTTGCATATATTATCACAGTTAAAATAAGACTTTTGTCTGACTCATCTGTAAACACAAGAGTTTGAAGATTTTTAAGATTTCCTTGCTTTAGAATTCTGATTTATGTTGTGTGTATGCAACAGAGCAGAAAATGATACATGTAAGACTTTTTTGCAAATTAAATTAAGATTGTTTCCATAGTCATGTGGGAAGCCACAAGAAAACTTAAACCTTGAAAAAGGAAAACTTTTTCGTCGATTTTTTTTCTTTTTAAATCAGTAATATTGAGATGTAATTGACATACAATAGAGTACACCCATTTTTAAGTGTACAGTTCTGTGAGTTTTAATAAATGCATCCAGCTGGGTCCCCTCAATCAATATATAGAATGTTTTTATCACCCCCAAAAGTTCCTTTGGTCCTTTTGCAATCAGTCCTTACACGCCAGCCCCAGGCACTCACTGGTCTATTTTCTGTCACTTTAGATTAGTTTTGGCTGTTCTAGATTTTCATGTAAGTGAAACCATTGAGTTTATCTTTTTTGGAGACTCTTAAAATGTTTGTTTTTGTTTGTTTTCAGATCCATCACAAAGTGAAATAATGGGAGAACCACACTTGATGGTGGAATATAAACTCGGTTTACTGTAATGCATTGTGCTGTTTGTGAAAATAGAGGGGCTGCATCTTGTTTATAGTTGTCTTTTTACTGTAATTTGATGTATACAACATTAAAAGTACTGACATGAGAATTTTTGCAAAAGTTGTATCAGTGATTATTTGAACTTATTTGGGTCTTTGGTTTATGGCCATGTGACAATTGAAAGCACTGAAGGGACATGATTTTAAAGTTCCTAATTTATATTAAAACAATAGCTTTCTATGTCTTTAAAAAAATGTTGTTCCTGAATTATAAAACGGTCCACAGATTTCAATCTATCCTATTTTCTATGTATTCCATAAATTTAATTTTGAATAACCATTATCAGTAGTTGAGTCTGTAAACTTTATAATAGCATCTTTTAGAATAAACATTTGTAATTGATTTCAGTGGTAACACTTCAAATTGAATGTAATATATTTATCTTGTTTCAGTATAGTCCGTTAATACTCATAAGAATAATATTCAGTATATTGATACTATTTTAGAATTATAGCTATTCTCTGATTCTTTCAGGTTGAAAAGTATAAGTTCAGAGGGTTTGATTTTAGTCTTATCTTTAAAGTGTAAAATTAAATCAGTCACCAAATGTAGGTTAAGCTGTTGTACTTCATAGACTTAATATGTATTTAATGTATTACCAAGCAACAGTGTTAAAAGTCAAACTAATTTTTCCTTGTTTTTAATTTATATATCGCAAAATGCTTAACTTTTTAAAAAAATTATTAGAACATTTATGTATACACTATGCATCCATGAGCTAATTCCATAGTAATTTATTTAAAAATAAGTTTTTACCATGGTTCTTTCTTGTAAGGTATTCTTTATGAACCCGGTATAGAAAAATTTACGATTTTTAGAACATTAGTGAATGGGTCATCTTTGACAATTAAAAAATGTATTTTGGTTATCAATATTTTAGTAGCATCTTTTATTAAATAAGTTACTGATTTGAAACATTTGGCAATGTCTAGAGACATTTTTTGGAATCCTAACTTTGGGAGTGAGTTGCAACTGGCATCTAGTGGGAGGAAGACGGGGAGAAGTCCATTTATGGTCATGTAGCTGGTTGAGAACATTAAAGTTTGTTTTATGTCTTAAAAGTTACTAATGAATATTCTAAAACTCTCTGCATCTACAGCTTGCTCCTTGCAACCAAGAATCATTTGGTTCAAAATGTCATTAGTGGTGGGCCCAGTTGCTCATGCCTGTAAACCTAGCACTTTGGGAGGCTGAGGTGGGAGGATCACTTAAGGAGGTCAGGAGTTTGAGGTTGCAGTGAGCTATGATGATATCACCACTGGGGTGACAGAGTGAGACTTTGTCTCAAAAAAAAAAAAGTCAATAGTGCTGAGATTGAGAAACCTTAAGATAAATCAAATGACACTTTTTCTTGAAGATTTCTCTTTTGCGCCTATTAAGTTGAAAATCGTCTTTACCAACACAATATTTGCCAACCCACTTTACTCTTAAATAATGAGAAAATGTAGAAATGATGCAGGTTCACTTATTTCTAGATAGATTTTAACTAAGGAAGCTGAAGATTTCTGTACCTTAGTTCGAGGAATAATAGGTACTCTTCCTGACCAATAGAAGGTACTATGAAATTAGTATAGTTTAAATGGAAAATCTAATGCTTTTTTTTTTTTTGGGAGACAGTCTCACTTTGTTGCCTGGGCTAGAGTGCCATAGCGTCAGCCTAGCTCACAGCAACCTCAAACTTCTGGGCTCAAGTGATCCTTCTGCCTCAGCCTTCTGAGTATTTGGGACTACAGGCATGCACCACCATGCCTGGCTAATTTTTTTCTATATATTTTTAGTTGGCCAATTAATTTCTTTGTATTTTTAGTAGAGATGGGGTCTCACTCTTGCTCAGGCTGGTTTCAAACTCCTGACCTTGAGTGATCCTCCCGCCTCAGCCTCCCAGAGTGCTAGGGATTACAGGCTTGAGCCACCACGCCCAGCCATTCTGATGCTTTAAATATAGAAATTGGTAATCTGGAATAGCACGTACTTTCTGATTATCTTTGCTTCTGCTCTCCTTTTCTTCCTTTACCTTCTTTGCATTTATACCAATTGTCCTCATTCCTGGATTTATATAGGAATCAACTGGGAATCTTTTGAAGAAATTTTAGTGTCCAGGGTCTTAGTCTCAGAAATTCCAATAGGACTAGCCAGAAGTGATCCCAAGAAGTATATTTTTGAAAAACTCTCCAGGGTTAAGAACCTTTGATGTAAGAGTCAGTTACAGGTCCCTTTGAGTTAACTCCCTAGAGATACCAGGCTCTTTTTTCAGTTAGGCATTTTTTCTTTCAGATGCTATGATTTTGTTGGAGAATTAGTTTAGTATTTTAAAGACAAGACTTGGCTCTGTTTTGTGTGTGAAGTACTAATCTTTGGGTTTACAGGTTGGTGCCTGACCTAATGGAAAAACCAAGTCTTCTATTATACTCACATTCACTCCATAAATCACTTCTGATGCCAGATTTTTCCCCTTCACACCAAGCCAGTGGACACCAACAGGGTATCTATAAATTAATTCAATTCTGACACTGCCCGGGATTAGAATCAGATCCCACAGGGTAAGGACTCAGTCCTACAAAACTGCCTCTACTTCAGGAACTAATTGTAAGTCCCAGGTTGTGACTTGTGCTTCTGACCCACTGGACATAAAGTAGGGTTCCCATGTTTCCTCCTCCTTGGGGTCTGTAACTTGCTAGGACAGCTCATGAAACTCAGGGAAACTTCACATTTATTCCTTTGTTACAAAGCATATTACATAAGATACAGGTGAACAGCAGATGGAAGGGATGCGTAGGGCAAGTATGTGGAAAGGGCGCAGAGCTTCCATGCCCCTGTCAGGCGCAACACCCTCCAGGCATCTCTGTATGTTCACCAGCCTAGAAGTTCTGAACCCCATAGTTTCAGGGTTTTGTTTTTTGCATTTGCCAGGAACAAGCAGAGAGAGGGATTTTTAGGGAGGCCTCATGTAGTTATTAACTCAATCTCCCTTCCCCCTTCCTGGAGGATGGAGGAGGCTGAGTGGGACTAAAAATTCCAAGCTTCAAATCATAATATCACAGTGCTTGATTAGAATTTATTAACAGTAAAATGATAAAAGGGATAGAAGCATATCTTTTGTGGGTACAACCCAATTCTGTATTCAGCCTCTTTTTAAATATATATGAGAACAAAGGAGTTGGTGGGTTTTACCACCTGGTGGAAGTATTGGGGGTTTGGCATGTAGTTGAGCACTGTTTGGCACTCGTGGGATGACTTTGACTAAACACATTTTTTCACTCTACAAAATGTAAATAATAGGTTTATCACTTTTCATTAACCACTTCGGTACCAGCATCGACTATAGTCGACAGTCACAGATGAACGTGCACAGCGACTTTAGCTGACAGCTCTGATATGAAGGAGCACAGCTGAGCGTCGACTTTAGCCAACAGCTGATATGACTTTTCTAATTTTTCATTTATCAAAATAAAATTGTGAACATTTAAAAATAAGGTAATGAAAACATATATGTTACCTATTCATATTTACATTACAAGTAAAGCTGCCTGTAAAGTAAAACAAGCTTTCAGTGCTTTAAAGCTTTCCTCATCACACAAGAGCAAAACGGATTCGTCGTCAGTGCACAGCACACACTACCGTGCGGACTGTGAGTGCCGGCTGTGGGCAAGGATTCGTGGCCGGTGAGCACCGTACCGAAGTGGTTAATTTTGCCCTTTGTTTTGGGCATTGTCCCTTTATCAGGAGGATGGGTAAATGTCGCCCAGTGTTCTGCATTTTGTTATTCTTTTGTTTTATTTATTTTTAGAGATGGGGTCTTGCTCTGTTGCCCAGGCTGCAGTGCAGTGGCTATTCATGGGAACAATCATAGGCACTACAGCCTCAAACTCCTGGGCTCAAGTGATCCTTCTGTGTCAGCCTCTTGTGTAGCTGGGAGTATAGGCATGGACCACTGTGCCCTGGCTTACATACATCCTTTGAATGCACATGTTCAAGAATGTGAAAAATGTTCTGAACAAGTAAGATTACTTTTGGAAAAAATGGAGCAATTATGCAATATATATTCTTTCACTGGAATCTACAATTGGATAAATGTATTTTTTCACACACATGAAATTAAGTATCCACCAAATTTTGACTTGCTATTTCAACAAAACAAAAATGCCGTGATACTTCATTGGACTTATGTACCTAATGATTTCAAATGAAATTTACGTGTCTTCATGTATAATAAATGCTTAAGAACGTATACTTAATTTGTTTTACTATAGCTCCTTGAATGTTATTAAAGAATGAGAACATACTATTAATTTTTCAAATAGAATTTCTGTAGGGTTTTTCCCCCAGATTAAAAAAGTGTAAGGGATTTTAAAACTTTTTTTTAAAGATGAAAAATCAAGTTTTGAAGGTTTAGAGTTTGCTTCCAGATCTTGAATTTATTTTTGGAGCCAATGGATGTGCTTTGTCAGCTATACTTTGTCTTCTTATTTCAGTGTCTTGACCTAATAGAGGCAGGAAAAAGAGCTACAAAAGTCAATCAATCAGAGAATTACTCAGTTACTATATGGGCCTCCAGCCCTTAAGACATTAGCTAAACCTAAAAGAAATGATCTTAAATAATTTGGCATATTGAATAAAGAGTGCTATTTGCAGGAAAAAGCCCTAAGCAATACTATCAAACAGAAGACTATCTGCTTTCAATAGATTACAATGAAATTAACCATCTAGTTGCACTTCAAGACATATGGTAACTTAGAAAATGGGAGATATTGAAGGACCTATGAAAATACTATAAATGCATATGGGTGGCCCCGTGTGGTGTCTCACACCTGTAATCCTGGCACTCTGGGAGGCCGAAGTTGGAGGATCGCCTGAGGTCAGGAGTGTGAGGTTGCAGTGAGGTAGGCTGACACCACTGCACTCTAGCTGGGGGCCACACAGTGAGGCTCTGTCTCAAAAAAAAAGTATATGGGCTGGCTTAATGACTATGACATGATATCAGTAGTTACTCTCATAAGGAATTAAATATATAACTTGAAAGAATTTTTACAAGTAAAAATAAAACGTTGTAGTCATTTAGTTCACAAAAAACTTTATTGAGGATTTAAGAAGTAATCAAAGATTGCCCCTATAATCAAGGCAATGATTGTCAAGTTGCACAATCTAATAATTATAAGACAGTGGAAAATGCTAGGATGGAAGTACACGCAAAGAGCTTTGGAAGCCCCACAAGGACTCGGGGCAGGGGGTATGCCGAGAAGGCTGGCTATGAAGAGGGAGCAATGTTTTGGCTGAGACTTGAATGTACTGAGGGAGGAAGGGCAGATGAACCGTGTGTAAAAAGACGCAGAGGCATGAAACAACACGGTGTTTTCAGGGACCAGGGTGGATCCCAGGATGAGCTAAGGCAGTAAGAGATGAGATGGGAAGGGGTCTAGTCGCGTCCAGCTTGCTTATTTGATTGTTTTCCTATGGGCATTAACTGCTGAAGGAGTCAGACTTGAACAACACAAGACCTGTGTTTTAGGAGTGCCCTTCTCAGCGCAGTGGGGAGGAGGAACAAGAGCTGGGTAAGGAAGACCAGGAGGTAGAATTCCCAGCCTGGGCCTGTGGAATGCAGATATCCTACTCCTGGCACAAAGAACAAATACTGGTGCTGCAACATCAGTGGCTTTGTACCATGATTAGCTGTTTACTAAGTTTTTAAATTTCTTTAGAATAATTTTATTTATAATCTTATTTTTCCCAATTACCCATTTTACATTTAGAAATGTTATCACGCTTGTTTGTCACTGATAAAACATACTCAGAAAAGCCAAAAATACATAGTCTTTAAAGTGCCTGCCTTTTAAGGATTTTGTATCTATTAGAAGCTTTGACTATTAAGAACAACTTAATGAGCTCTATAAAACAAAGCATTACTCAAGTATAGGTAAAATGATATTATAAATATTTGAAAAATATAATTATTTTCCTGTCAGTGAGTGACTCATCATAATTTTCATTATACCTTCCTAATCCCTGAGAGAGGGGCCAGAAACCCATTTTGCAGATGAAGAGACTGAGGTAAAGAGTTCTTGGTTTCGTGTGAGAGACTGGAATATGTCAGATTATTGCTTTTGACCTTATCAAGTTTCTTAATCCCTTCTTACACCCTTATGTTTCGGTTTCTTTTCCGAGTCCAGAAGTGAGAAGTACAGGAGACTGGTTGTTCTGTGTATTGGAAATATATGGCAAGACACGAACAAAGTGCTCAAAGTGCGTGGCACTGTAAGAAGCCACAGCCAGGACTGTTTCCCTGGCCGTGCAGTTCAGAAGAAAGGGTGTGTCACATTGATTATTGATGAAGCACTGATTGTGGAGCTAGTTTACAGTCTTCAGAATCACAGTAGATGATATGTGTATTGATGGCTTTGTTTTAAAAGATCCCAATCATCTGTCTGAAGCATCTTCACTCGGTTCCTCCTGTATAAGATGTCCATAGCTGCCCTCGTTCCAGCCGGTGCACTTGACAACACTACAAAAGCAAACAAGACATTGTAAAATTCCGATTAAGACAATACATAAATAAGTAATCTGTATTCCATCTTTCCCCTAGTTACATGCTTTTAATTAATTATACAAATTATAAAAGGGAGTATCCTGGCATTTTGAATCCAACTGACTGACTATGCATAGTGTTCGGAAAATAATTAGAAAAGTCTACAGGCACGCACCACTATCCCCTGCTAATGTTTCTATTTTTTGTTGAGACAGGGTCTCACTCTTGCTCAGGCTGGTCTCGAACTCCTGGCCTCAAGCAATCCTCCCACCTCAGCCTCCCAAAGTGTTAGAATTACAGGCGTGAGCCACTGCACCTGGCTATTAACTTTGCTTTGGATACATGTTCACGAACGGCTTTGTGATAGAGCTGAATAATGCTACTACCAACGATGTATGAGTTGTCGTCTCATCATGTGCTCACTAGCACAGCATGTATTTGTAATTTTGCTAATTCGGTAGGTAATAGTCTCTTTTTAGGATATCTAGTAAGAATAACTTTTCATCAAAATGAGAACTGCAGATACTACTGTACTCTGACACAGATCTAGGTACCAGAATTCAGTTGAGACAGTATGTATTGAGCTACGAACAAGACGTGGGTCAGCAGTTTAAGGAGCTTGCTGCCCTGCAGAATGCTGAAGGGCTGTGATTGCAGGTTCTTCCTCGCTCACAGCCTCACCCCAGAGTGCCTAGCAGAACACAGACAAGGCCTGGCTCCTTGTCACCTCCTTTGCCTCAATCCCGTCACCATGCTCTGCTGTCAGCCATGTGAAAAGGACAGAGCCCAGTGGAGAGAGGATGATGAGCTTTTAGCCCGACGCCACTGCCCCCCAGGATGGGCGTTTTTAACCATCTGCTCAGTTGGTTGGCTCATACTTTTTGTGACATGGAAGGCAAAGGAGGAAATAAACATTTCTTTTATATTTATGCCTCTGACCTATCTCTTTATTATATGTACTACTCATAAATAGAATTTTGCATTTTGTTTCATTTGAATATTTACATTTAAGAAGGGAGTCATTAAACAAGCCAACTCTCTGGGAAGTGAACTCTTCATCTTGGTCAGTGTATTCCATCTGCTTTTGTTGTTTACCCAGGAATGCACATGAAATAAATCTTATTACAGGCCGGGCGCGGTGGCTCACGCCTGTAATCCTAGCACTCTGGGAGGCCAAGGCGGGTGGATCACTCAAGGTCAGGAGTTCGAAACTAGCCTGAGCAAGAGCGAGACCCCGTCTCTACTAATAATAGAAAGAAAATAATTGGCCAACTAAAAATATATAGAAAAACTTAGCCGGGCATGGTGGCGCATGCCTGTAGTCCCAGCTACTCGGGAGGCTGAGGCAGCAGGATCGCTTGAGCCCAGGAGTTTGAGGTTGCTGTGAGCTAGGCTGACGCCACAGCACTCTAGCCCAGGCAACAGAGCAAGACTCTGTCTCAATTAAAAAAAAAAAATCTTATTACAGCAATCTCGACCTTCAGGGAATGTTATACTCTGGGAAATCATAGTTTGAATATTTACATCTCTAATCTCAGATGCTAATTTAATGAATTATTTGTATATTTGAAGAGAGGCAGGTAACTTCTCAGAGTCTCCGAACCCAGCTTTCTTTCACCTGTCTGTGGTCAGCCTCGTCCCTGCCTCTTCCAAAGTCTCTGGAATTATTTACAGGTGTCATGTCTAAAAGTTCTTGAGAAAAGCACATTCTGAAGCAAAATTTTGACAGATCTATGTAATTTTATTGGCAAGGTTAAAAAATTCACTTAATCCCGATGCCCCTTGATAAGATGATTGGAAATAATTACATACCACAGACTGATCACAGGAATTAGTAATAGACCGGCAGACAGCAGGAAAATGAAGCCGGGGTACCAAGCTACAGTGGCCGAATAAATTCCGTTAAAAATAGAAACTGCAGCGACTCCGCCAAGTGTTTCTAAGAAAGCAATACAAGCAAACAGGGTACCTGTTTGGGGTAGGGGTGTGGAGAGGGAAAAAGAGAAGTCTGAATTACAAAACAACAAACAAAAACAAATGGAGAGAATTGTTACTCATTGAAAACAGCAAACCTGGGAGCACTGCTTGGTGAGTGAAACCTATACCCCCCCAAATCCCTGAGAAGTCAGTAACCCATTTTGCAGAGGAAGAAACTTAAGTCAAAGGGTTCTCGGACTTGATGTGAGAGATGTTGAAAACTCCTAACAGCTGAGTTCTCATGTCCACAGGGCAAAGCCACAGCTACCCCTGCAGTTCAGGCTGCTGTGTCCCACCCTCCATCCCCTCGCTAACCTGTGACACACAGAACGGGCAGGATGGCCCCGAACAAGCAAAGTTTCCCTGCAAGGGCCTTTGGAAAGGTAAATAAATCCTTTCCATCTGCTTCTCAGTTCTGGCAAGAGTGCCAGCTACAGGCAAAGAGAGGTGAGATTCTTATCATACATCCTGCAATTTGAATGTCATCCCTCTCACCAAAGTGACCAGAAAATCCAGTCCCCAGCTAGTTTCCTGCAAGTTTGACTCATCAAGTTAACTACCCTTTGCTCTAGTGAAGGTTTATGCCACAGTTTGATGTTAAGTGATTCTTTTTTTTTTTTTCTCCCTTGCTCTCTCTGCCCCTTCCCTAAGTGATTCGTTAAAGCATATTTTTCTCTCTTCTCTGCTTGCAACTGCCTCTGCCCTAAGGTGTCTTACAAGATTAGGAAGACTGGGTATGGAGAATAGTATGGAGGTTCCTCAAAAAACTAAAAATAGAACTTTCATATGATCCAGCAAAGCCACTACTGGGCATATATCCAAAAGAAAGGAGGTCAGTACGTTGAAGAGATATCTGCACTCCATATTCCCTGCAGAACTATTCGCAATCGCCAAAATAGGCAATCAACCCAAGTGCCCATCGATGGATGAATGGGTAAAGAAGATGTGGTATATACTCAATGGAACATTATTCAGCCCTAAAAATGAATGACTCCTGTCATTTGCAGCAACATAGATGGAACTAGAGGCCATTACGTTCAGTGAAATAAGCTGAACAGAGAAAGAGCTACTGCGTGTTCTCACTTATAGGCAGGAGCCGAAAAAAGTGGATCTCATGAAAGCAGAGGCTAGATTGGTGGTTACCAGAACCTGGGGAAGGGGTAGAGGAAGAGGGACAGAAAGGGGGGAAAAAAAGATATAAATGTATTTATTACCACTGAGTTGTACACTTAAAAATGGTAAAGATGATAAATTATATGTTTTTACATCAATAGAAAAAATTTAAAAAGAGGATTAAGAAGAGCAGGGATTCTGCTGTGGTCACACTTGTGTACGCCAAGCCCAGTAACGGGGCAGCCACTCAGCTCTGTGGCGGAATGACTGTGGGGTCAGGTCACGCTCCCGGTCGGAGGGAAATGGGCATTAGTCTACCGATCTTTAGCTCTGTCTGCAATCCAAGACCACGCCGGCTGAAGGGGTGAGCCTCCAGAAGACAGGCTGGCCATTCTGATGTACTTTTTTTTTTTTTTTTTTTCAGACAGAGTCTCACTCTGTTGCCCGGCTAGAGTGCCGCGGCGTCAGCCTAGCTCACAGCAACCTCAAACTCCTGGGCTCAAGCAATCCTCCTGCCTCAGCCTCCCGAGTAGCTGGGACTACAGGCATGCGCCACCATGCCCGGCTAATTTTTTCTATATATTTTTAGTTGGCCAATTTCTTTCTTTCTTTCTTTCTTTCTTTCTTTCTTTCTTTCTTTCTTTCTTTCTTTCTTTCTTTCTTTCTTTCTTTCTTTCTTTCTTTCTTTCTCTCTCTCTCTCTCTCTCTCTCTCTCTCTCTCTCTCTCTCTCTCTCTCTCTTTCTTTCTTTCCTCCCTCCCTCCCTTCTTTCTTTCTCTTTCTTTTCTTTTTTCCTTTTTTTTGAGACAGAGTCTCACTTTGTTGTCCAGGCTAGAGTGAGTGCCGTGGCGTCATCCTAGCTCACAGCAACCTCAAACTCCTGGGCTCAAGCGATCCTACTGCCTCAGCCTCCCGAGTAGCTGGGACTACAGGCATGCGCCCCCATGCCCGGCTAATTTTTTCTATATATATTAGTTGGCCAATTAATTTCTTTCTATTTATAGTAGAGACGGGGTCTCACTCTTGCTCAGGCTGGTTTTGAACTCCTGACCTTGAGCGATCCGCCTGCCTTGGCCTCCCAGAGTGCTAGGATTAAGGCGTGAGCCACCGCGCCGGCCCATTTTGATGTACTTTTCTTCTTCTTTGTAAAATTTTGGATCACTATATATAAGATTTGTGACCTTTTCGGTCAGACTGACATGACTTTCTTGGTCTAACCTCCTGTGTACATAGTTTCTGCTGGCTGCAGACTTGATCATCAAGCCATTGCGCTTATTCCTTCCTCTGCCACATGGACTGTTCCATGTGAGAGCTGCATGCATGTTCCTGTAGGCAGTGCAAATCATGCAAATTCTGTTTGCTTGGCCGATAGAAAGGGAAGCCAAGCTAGATGATTGTCTTTCATAATTAGGTTGTAGTTCTCATGTTTATATTCGAACTTTCTCCACAGTCTTAATCCTTTAGACTGTGTATTAATTTTTATTTATGTTTATATTTATTATATATATATATATATTTTATATATATATATATATATATTTTTTTTTTTTTTTTTTTGAGACAGAGTCTCACTTTGTTGCCCAGGCTAGAGTGAGTGCCATGGCGTCAGCCTGGCTCACAGCAACCTCAATCTCCGGGGCTCAGCGATCCTACTGCCTCAGCCTCCCGAGTAGCTGGGACTATAGGCATGCACCACTATGCCCGGCTAATTTTTTGTATATATATTTTTAGTTGGTTAATTAATTTATTTCTATTTTTGGTAGAGACGGGGTCTCGCTCAGGCTGGTTTCGAACTCCTGACCTTGAGCAATCCGCCCGCCTCAGCCTCCCAAAGTGCTAGGATTATAGGCGTGAGCCACCACGCCCAGCTATTTTTTTATAGAGACAGGGTCTCACTCTTGCTTGGGCTGGTGTCCAACTCCTGAGCTCAAGCGATCCTCCTGCCCCCACCTCCCAGAGTGCTAGGGTTACAGGCATGAGCCACAGCACCCTATTTTTATTTATTTAAACCTTTCTGGCCGGGCACGGTGGCTCACACCTATAATCCTAGCACTCTGGGAGGCCAAGGCGGGTGGATCGCTCGAGGTCAGGAGTTTGAAACCAGCCTGAGCAAGAGTGAGACCCCGTCTCTACTATAAATAGAAAGAAATTAATTGGCCAACTAATATATATAGAAAAAATTAGCTGGGCATGGTGGCGCATGCCTGTAGTCCCAGCTACTTGGGAGGCTGAGGCAGCAGGATTGCTTAAGCCTAGGAGTTTGAGGTTGCTGTGAGCTAGGCTGACGCCACGACACTCACTCTAGCCTGGGCAAAAAAGCGAGACTCTGTCTCAAATAAAATAAAATAAACCTTTCCATTCTTTTATACATATTCTCATACATTGCTTCAAATTCTTCATTGAATGGTAGGACATGCATTCATAAAACATAAATCTGTCTCCACAAAATAATGTGTGGTTATTTATGTGTCTTCTTTTGACTAACACGAAAGTTCTGCCAATGCCAAGTGCACATCTGCCTTGCTGGCGGCTATGTCCCCAGGGCCCAGCTGTCCTGGTGTATGGTAGACATTTAATAAATATCTGTCAAATGAATGAATAAAAGCTTAACTCAGGAGCCCACTGGTCAACCATCAAGTAGCATATGGATTTACTGTCTCCATGACTTATGATAATATATTAAGTCAGTTTAATTGGAAAGAAGTTCTCCAACTTGTTTAACTACATTATTATTTTCTTTTATTAGTATTTCCGATCTTGTGCTACAGCCACAGATAGTGCTATACTGAACAGACTGCACAGCCCTGGTTCTATTCTGCAAGGGCTTTCATCCATTCTTGATGGGAAGTGGGTCTGACAGTCCACCATCTGTTCTGACAGAACCGTACATGGTGAAGCAGCTTTAACTTGTTCTCTGAGCAGTTCAACTTGATTAATAGTTGCCAGAGAGAAATTCAATAATAAATGAAATTGAGTTTATTTTCTAAACTTTGCTTTTTAAACTAATAGACCTCAAAAGTCAAGTCTGTTTTACTATATTCCAATTTATGATCACAAGGAGTGCACGGGCGATGCCAAGGGAAAATAGCTAGTCCAAGTTGGCTTTAGCTATGAGTTTCACAGCTGTGTAAAGCACAGAGATTTCAAACAATTACCAAAATTCCATTTTCTCATCTTTCTCATTTAAGATAATAGAGATCTGAGAACCTCTGCAGTATTTCCCCTCTCCTCTGATTATTTTAAAGTGCATAATATTTTCACAAAATTGCCATTTTTGAATATATTTTTTTTTACTTTTTTATTTTATTTTTTTTTATCACACTGTTGCCCCGGCTGGAATGCAGTGGTGCGATCATAGCTCACTCATAGCAGCCTCAAACCCCTGGGCTCAAGTCATCCTCCTGCCTCAGCTTCCAGAGTAGCTGGGACTACAGGCATGCGCCACTATACCTGGCTAATTTATTTTTTAAATTTTTTTTAGAGATAGGGGTCTCACTATTTTGCCCAGGATGGTTCTGAACTCTTATCCTCAAGGGATCCTCCTTGCCTCAGCCTACTAGGTCATTGGGACTACAGGTGTGAGCCACTTTACCCAGTGGGAGTACATTTTAGTTATAGAAATTTTGACACCATTCGAAAGATTTCTTAGTTTGCACTTAAGAATAGAGTAATTATCCTACAACAAATGGAGTCACAAGTCACAAAGTTACTGCAATCCAGAATAGGAAATGCCAAAATGTTAAGCTTAACATTTTTAAATGTTACTATATTTAACAGTATAAGATCACCTTTTAAAAGACTTTATAAACTAAACAAAATATAAACAGAAATAAACTATATATCCTGACAATTCTATTTTAGCTCTATATAAAATCAGGTAATTATTTTTCCCCTAACAACTTTGTCAAGATACAAGTCACACACCATAAAACTTACCCTTTGAAAGTGTATAATTCAGTGGTTCTTAGTATGTTCACAGAATTGTGCAAACATCAGCATAATCTAACTGTAGATCATTCTCATCACCCCAAAAAGAAACTCTGTAGCCATTAGCAGTCAGTCCCATCTTGCCAGCCCAGGCAAGCCCTAATCTAATTTCTCTCTCTATGGATTTGCCTATTCTGAACATTTCACATAAACAGAATCATAGTTATATGATAATATGTGGCTTTTGTGACTAACATCTTTCATTTAACATAATAATTGCACAATTCCTCCATGTTACAAGCATTTATCAGAATGTCATTTCTTTTTATTGGTGAATAAAATGCTGTCAATAAAAAGAAATGACTGTCCACTGGGGAGACACACCACGTTTTGTTTATCCACTTGTCAGTTCATGGACATTTGCACTGTTTCCACCTTTTGGCTATTGCGAATAATGCTGCTGTGAAGATTTGTGTACACGATTTTGTGTGGACATATGTTTATTTTCATTTCGCTAGGGTATATATGTAGGGGCAGAGTGGCTGAGTCATAGAGTGAGTATCTTTAAGAGGAACTGCCATCAGCTGGCCGCACCATTTCACGTCCCACCAGCAGTGCACAAGGTTCCAATTTCTGTACATCCCCCCAGCACTGGTCATAGTCTGTTCTACTTGGGCCATCCTGTTGGTTCTCACTGTGGTTTTGATTTGCATTTCCTTGATGGCTAATGATATTGAGCATTTTTGCATGTGCTTATTTGTGTATCTTCTTGGAGAAGTGTCTATTTGAATCCTCTGCTCATTTTTTGATTGAGTTGTCCTTTTGTTGTTGAGTTTTAAGAGTTCTGATACATGCCTGATATAAATTCCCTCTCAGACCTATGGTTTGCAAATATATCCTCCCATTCTGTGGGTTGTCTTTTCACTTTCTCAATGGTATGCTTTGAAGTACAAAAGTTTTTCAAAGGACAAACTTTGAAAGAAGTTGTTGGATGAAGTCTAATTTATCTATTTTTTCCTTTTGTTGTTGGGCTTTTGGTGTCATATCTAGGAAATCACTGCATAATCCAGGGAAGCAGGTAGAAGTTTACACACTTTAACTATAAATTTTTATATTCCTAAGTGGTTTTCAAGGTAATCGTCATCACATAATCTAGAAGCAGCTGTGTGAATATACAGCTACATCCTATGAGTGGAAAAGAGTCAAGAAATATATTTTGTAATTTATTGAATTATGCAGTCTCCCCCAGTGTTGACTAATATACTGGCATAAATATAATACAGTTATTCATAAATAATCAAATAAGAACATTTGTACCAGGCCAAGATGGGAAACTAAAGAAAGTGCCAAAGTCTAATAATATTCATGACACAAAAGGGAAGGAGGACAGCCCAATATGTCTAATGTCTAACTTGCAACTAATTTGAAATAGAACTTTGTCTTCATTCCATACTGGTTTTCTCTGCCCACCCCTTCTGCTAGGTGAGCATCTGTGCCCTGTTCTGTGCTTGGGGGGCTGAGCCCACAGATTATGTGACTGGGACTTCCCTGCTGGCCCAGCTTCCTGCTGAACTTGGTCAAAAGGATGGAGGAGGAGAAAAGGTTATGGTGTTTCTTCTCTGCTCCCTCCCTATTTGGGGCATCTCCCTGGCTGCCTCTACACTGCCCAATCCTCTCTCTATATATATTTTTTGTCTTAGGATCTGGGGCACAATCAACCCCATTCCTCCATAATGCCCTTCAAGAGAGCCTCTTGATGGAACCAGGTGAGTGGGACCCTGTTTCCTGCCAGGACTCTTGATTCAGGCTCAGCTGTGACATTTGTGGGGCCCAGAGTAAAGATATGATTAGAGGTGTATATAGAATATCACATTCTCAGTAGTCAGAAGTTATACATCTGGCTAACAAACTGTTAACTAAAATATGTTCTGTCTCCCTGCTGTGAAAAGTATACCTTTGTAATGATCTGGGAGGCCAGACTGGAACTTAGCATTCTCAGACTTTCTCAGAGGTCCACATAGAAATGTGACAGTGCTGGGCGAGGGGGCCCTCAGCCCTCTGTCCCCAGCCTTCACCCCACCCCTCTCATCCATTCTACCCCTTGCTCCACCTGCTCAGAAAGGGCCATTTACACACGAGTGCAGACTCCTGTCCTGGACTCCCCCTTTGGTCTAGCATGAGCACTCTGTGCCCAGCCCACCCACAGGAGAAAGGGGCTGAGGAGCAGGATCATCCAGGCACCCACTGGGCCTGAGCCCAGAGCTCTCTGGTCTGGGAATTGCAAGGGCCCAGCTAGCCAGAGTGCAGTCTAGAAGAGGAGGCACTGTGGGCTCCCAGTGGGAATATCCTCTTGGCCTGAGGTCTCCTCTCTTCCTGGGGCTTGTGTGCCAGAGACAGGCTAGAGCCAGCCCTCTAGAGCATGAGACCCCCGGCAGGGGCTCCCTTCCCCAAGTGTGAGCCTCTTCCTAACAGAGCTCACCACTTTATTCAAAAGGAGACTCACGCAGTAAAAGGGCCGTAGAACATTCTGCAGCCTCAAACATGGATCACACATGTATTTGAGTTGGTATAAACTGTACATTCATGATATTCTTTAAACTCACCTTGTTCAGTAGAACGAACCACTTTTGACAACATGGAGCGTAGAACAGACAGCGGCACAATAACGAAAAGGAATGGTATCCTGGCTGTGAGAGAAATGATTGGAAATCACTGGCTAAGTCTGAAAGCTAACGGTCAAGTTACAATGGGAAACAAGTCCTCTCTGTCTAAATATTCCCTTTTCTATGAGCATCCTAACTCTGCATCTAAAGATTGCATCAGTTGTAGAATTCTGTTTAATGAATTAAAATAAACGATGGACAAGTCAATTTAAGGTTCCTTTACTCTCGAATTCTTATTCCGATACAAGAGTTCATTTAAATTTTAGGTCCAGATCTCTATAATCTGCCAATTGAGATTGATCTGCCTATTTTCCTAATTATGTAGTAACCCCTTATTTAGTGAATTGTGGCTGCTGATTAGTTGTTGTGCTTTTCAGAGTTGGCATTCTGAGTGACAGCATTCCTTTATTATATCGATTCATTTATTTGTAAACTGGTTATCATCTTGCTTGTTCATCTCTGTGGCTGAATAACTTCATGAACACAGATTGTGTCTGGTCTTAAATTGTGGCCCTTAATAGTAGCGTTTCTAGTTATATCATAAAACAGTAATATATGACATTTGCAGAACACTAAAGTTTTTCAAGTGTTTTCACATCTATTAACTTACATGGTCTGGGAAGCTCTTAGGGATACAGGGAGAAAAACCTGGCATTTACTGAATGATAGGCCTCGTGCAGAGTGTATTACACTTATCTAATCTTCATTATAGCTCCTGGAATTACATAATACTGTGCCCATCTTACAAATGAGAAAATGAGGGCTCAGAGGAGATAAGCCTCTTGCCGAAGATCACCTACTGCTACAAATGGAAATGAAGCCCAGTTATGTTTGGTCACACTGCTTCCCTGCAAGGTAGCAAGGGGTTAACACCTCCACTGGAAAATAGACTAAATCAGACCTTTCCCAAGGTCCCGCTTTATAGTCTTTATATATCTCACACAAACCCTGAAAAAACAGTGAGGAAGGGAGTTAAGGAAGCAGTCCAATTTGCCAAACAGCAATTCATCAAAAGTCAATTCACAAAAATGACTGATTTGCTCAACGATCAATTCATAAAAATCTGTCTTTAAGAATTTGCTTCTTGACTATATTTAATGAATAGGAATTTTTCTTATAAACCTCTGAGTATACTTTATATAATTATCCTAAACATTTTTATGGAAAGTAGCCTTCTTAATAGCATTTTAAGAGTTACTCTCATTGGTGAAAACTATATTGAAGAACTGATTCATAAGAAGAATGTGGCTCAAAACAATTTTTTGGCAAGTGTTGGCAAATTTGGAAAATTGTAGTTATCGGTGAATTAAAATTTTAAAGCAAATTTGGTTTTGAGCTCATTGGTTTCTGGCAAACTAGCTTTTTACTTTTAATTGAACTAGAATGGATTAAATAGAGAGCTCTATATTTCAGTTTTTCTCCCAAGAGACTCACTTGATTTCATATGAACATCACATACACAGTTAGTTCTAAGGCTACATTTGTAACTCACCGAGAAACATCATCAGTGTTGTCCTGGCAAAAGCAGTGATAGCCATTCCTGCCATGGTGGTAACAATCCCAATGAAGGCCATATGAATATCTTCCATACAATACGAAAAAAACCATATTCCTAGGAAGCTACTCAAAAAAGTGGCACTGCCCAAAGCTGACCCATAACCTATAAAAACTTCATTCCAGCAGAGCGGTGAATTCAATTCATAAAGGATAAAAACTGGGGAAATGCCAATGACCATGAAATAATAAGTCATCACCGTAAAAAGCAACAAACAGAGCACATACCGTCGCGTACCAGAAGCATTTTTAAAAAGCATGTAAGTTCGGTAAAATAGGTTTTTAAAGCCTTCACCACATGTCATAGTAACATTCTGAGATGAAGACTCTTTCATTGGATCACTAAGAAAAAACGAAATATAGATCAAGTTAACAGCAACAGCCACAGCAATAATGAAAAACGACCACACAAAACCTAGTTCTCTAATAAAATAGCCAGATGACAGTCCTGTTAGTCCAGTAACAACTCCAAGTATAAAGTCAACTATAGCTATTCGAATTGTTTTTTGTTTGTGTTCTTTACACTGGTCGACTATATAGGCAAGGGAGGCTCCAAAAAATGTGGTAAAATTGCCACAAAATGCACCAATGAAGGTAGATGCAATCAAAAGCTGGAATGGAAAGGCAAAATAGCAAAGCAAACAGAGCCAAATGCTGGTTGCAAGACCACCAACAGAAGACAAAATCATGGGGAGTTTTCGTCCATAGTGATCACTATTAGACAAAAGTATGAACGTAGACATTAGACCAGGAATTAACCCACTTATGTCCATCTGCAGACCAAAAAGAGATGCTTTTCTCTGAACTTCCTGCAAAGACATAAAAAGAAGAGAATAGGTTTACAGAGGTTTATATAATGTGCATAAACATATCATGGTGTATACTTTTCTTAACACTGACAGTTGGTCATGGGTGGGGTATCTCTGGTGCATGGGTGGGACTGATACAGCTTACATCTTCATGTAGTTCACAAAGCAAGTATAGGTGGAGTATCTCTTATGCAGAATGCTTGGGACCAGAAGTGTTTTGGATGATTTTTTCAGATTTTGGAACATTTACATATATATATAATGAGATATCCTGGGGATGGGACCCAAGTTTAAACTCAAAATTCACTTAAGTTTCACATGTACCTCTTACACATAGCCTGGAGGTAATTTTATACAATATTTTTAAATAATTTTGTGCATGAAACAATGTTTGTATTAAGTACTTATGTGTGGAATTTTCCATTTGAGGCATCATGTTCCTGCTCAAAATGTTTTGGATCTTGGAGCGTTTTGGATTTTGGATTAGCGATGTTCAACCTGCATGAAAAGGTGACATAATTATCCACACTCAGTCATGATATTGAAGTGCCACACTAGTAACTTAAACCCATAGAAAGAAAAATATGTATTGGTGTGTGTCTGTCTTGTACAGAGGGCCTGTAGACCCCAAGGCCTCTAATACTGGCCACACTGCGATTTTTTTTTTCTTCTACAAGCAGTTCACAATGAGAGATCATGACCACTGTCCTAAAGCAAGAGCAATACCCTTTTCTGTGAGATGTCTTCCTAACTGCTAATAGTGCATGTGAATGCCATGCTCGACAGGCCTTTATTTAAGAAGAGCTCAGTTGCCCTTTTTACCTGTGTCTCCACAAATAGATTAGTGGGAAACCTATTTCTTTATCTACTAAATAAAAGAAAATAAAAAATGAGACAAAAATCTGTTGGGAAATAGTCTAAGAGACTTGAGAAGTTTCAGGGGTTTTGCAGGGCTTTGCCTTGAAGGAATCTGTGGACATGTTAGTTCACAGACTAGAAGCTGCTTCCAACAAGGGGGGCATTGCCAGAGGACGTTTGCAAAGCAACGTTTCTTCTTTGCTGCCAGCCCTTGCCTTGAGCTTTTTGCAAAGCAGAAGCTCCGTTTGGGTCCTTGGTGGAGAAGTTGATTAAAATGCCTGCCCAGCAGATAATGTGCAGGTGGAACTATCCTAGACTTCAAGGCTATTCCTGATTCACTCCTGACTACATGTCTCTGTGTTTAGAAAAAGTAGATTAGAGTAGTACACAGACTCAGTGTTCTCATTTTATATATTTCATCTTTAATTTGTATGCTCAGCTAGGTCTGTTTCTAACTTAGGGCTTAACATGCTTACCTTAGAAAAATTTTGTAACCCTCTATTCTTGTAGACAGAATTAGGTAAGGTTCTCCTGGAAACCTCAAAAAATGAAGTGTACACGTAATTCTCTAACAAAAGACAACTATTTGCTGTAACAACAAATACTGATGCGGGACTTCACTCGTGGTCTCACAGCTCACAGGAATGCTGGGGACCCCCTCACTCCCCCATCATTTAAACTGCACTTTGTCTCCATCTCAATAATTTCTTTGTCTGTATTATTTCTTTATTTCCTATTATTTCCAAATCCCTTGCGACGATCCTGCCTTGGGTCCTGTTTTGCTGGGAGAGCAACTAAATCCCGGCAAACATCCAAAGAGGAGCCTGGCATTATCTAAAGATGCCTTGTGCCATGAATTGATGGGTAAGATAAACTCCACTCCTGGGGACCAAAACAATGAGGGCAGACAAGTACCTGCGCCCAGAGTAGAAGATATGGCAATTGTTACACTAGCTATTTGTCGGAAGGAACTTTGGGTTATTAAAAAGTATTTTTTGCTTGCCACTTTTATTTTCCAAATTTAATATAAAGGGTATATGCCATTGTATAATAGGAAATACTAAGCTCATTCAAAAATAGAAGATTTAAATCTTTTTCAGTGATTGAGTGAATCACTAAAAGTGATGGTGGTGCCTCCTGGGGACAAACAAGTGCCTTTGTCCTAAGGAGCAATAGTGAGTGGGCTGCCACTCCAGTGTGGGTGGCAGGTGGGGCTGGGGTGGTCTCCAGTTCCCAAAGGTCTAAGGGCACCGAGTTTTAAGCGAAGGGACCTAAAGTGGTATGTTCTCTTGAATATTAGTCCAACTAAAAAACAATAAATGAAAAAATAATCAATTTGAAAATTTGGCAAAAAAAAAAATCTTCAAAATGAGACCACTGCTCTGGTCTCAGCAGCTGGGCCAGGCCAGAAGGAGGCCAACGTCCATCACCTGCACAGTTGCAGGGGCCACCAAGGCATGTGGACCAAGGTCTGTCTCAACTCCGCCAGGGCACAAGCAGCAGGCTTTCCTGGACATCCAAGTCCTCTCCTCCCAGGCCCCTCCCACTGCAACAGGGGGCCGCTCCCAGACCCGGACGAAGGAAAGCACAGGGTCAGATACACAGTTGAGTGCATCTTCTCACCCCAGGGAATGACATTCCCGGAGGGAGACAAAACCACTAGTGAGAGCCTCAGCCCTTCTCTTTTTATGACCCTACTCTAGGCCAGAACCTTGATGTCTTTACTTTGAGACTGCCCTGAAATAATCAGTTCCAAGCAAGCTTCTCCCGTGGGGATGAGGAAATGAGCAAGGTCAGGGAATGTGCCAAACAGCTGGGCCTCACCCCAAGCAGCCACACCTGACACCTGGGGTCACCTCAGGAAGTGGTGGGGCCTCCCCTCTTGGCCCTCGTGGCCATTTCCTCAGACTCCTCTCCCAGTCACCTTGGCAGGAGGTGACTCAGTTCCCTTAAACGCTTTTCATCTGTGACTGGGAAGGCTGCACCACTCGTTTGCCATCACAAAATGTCCCCAAGGGGAAGAGCTCAAAGTTGCCAAGCGCGGTTTGTTTCTGAGGCATTGTAGGAAGAAACATTTCCAAATCTGGAGGCTAGCTCTTTGGTAGACATGGTAGACTTTTGTCAAAAACTGCCCCAGGGACCAGGAGAATGGTGAAGTACCTCCTGTTCTAAACAAAAAAAATTGGCAGAGGGGGCCGGAGAGGGAGGAAGAAAAGCCTCCATAAAATCTGGCTGAACATTTTCGGTGTCCTGAGAGCAAAAGTGAGTCCACACAGCTGCTTCCTCAGCATGTGGGAGCCCAGGCTGTGTGACACCACCACCAAATGGCAAATGCTCCCCCAGCCACAGCCTGTGGCAGACACTGGCCCACAGTATTCAGCGATGGGCCATTTTCTAGAATCCCTGCAAGCTGCAACATGCAGATGCAGTTGAAAGGGCTGGGAAGCAGAGAGCAGGGGAGAGGCAGAAACACCATGTTTTACCCACCCCTGCCCACTCAGTACCCAGTAGCCCACCTGGCTGGCCCTGCTCCAATTTTCAGACTTTCTTTCTTTTTTAAATATGATGAGGGAGACAGCCACAGAGGAGATAATACTGTGCTGAGATTTTCTGAGGAAAAGGAGAAGAAAGCCAGAGTGGTGGTGCACACCTGTAGTCCCAGGTACTCAGGAGGCTGAGGCAGGAGGAGTGCTAGAGGCCAAGAAGTTGAGACCAGCTTGAGCAAAAGCGAGACCCCATCTCTACAAAAAATGTTAAAATTAGCCGGGCATGGTGGTGCACGCCTGTAATCCCAGCTACTCTGGAGGCTGAGGCAGGAGAATCACTTGAGCCCAGAAGTTTGAGATTGCTGTGAGCTATGCTGATGCCACTGCACTCTAGGCCAGGAGACAGAGCAAGACTCTGTCTGAAAAATAAAATAAAATAAATTTAAAAAAGGAAAGAGAAAAGCTAGGGTCACAGAAGGAAGACAGTGTTTTAAGAAGAGGCAGATGAAAGGTGTCGAGAAACTTCCAATGGGATGAGAAGTTCAGTAAAAGCCAATTCAGTTTAGGATTTAGGACTTTGATGGTTGCCTTTGAGAGGCTGATGTATACGGAGTGCAATGTCCTCTTCTATTTAAAACCCTGGTTACACATTCCTTTTTTATTACATTTTATGGACATTTTAATGTCTTACCTCCTGGAATGCAAAAAACGGGCTGCTTTTGTTTTTGTCACACTCAGAAATATTGCTATCAAATGAAAAACTGTAGTTGCTTGTTTCTTCCCATATTCTCCTATAAACATATTGTGTTGTCAGTGGAGTGGTCAAGGCTAGAGCAAACGCATTAAGGAAAATGGCAGGTTCTACAAATAAAATCTTCATATTGCTTGCGTAGGTAGCTGAATTCTACAAAAAAAAAAAAAAAAAAAAAAAAAGGGAGAGAAGTAATCAGTTGCATTTTTATCCCAGAGGCTAGATTTTCAAAGATGGGGAAGTTAGAGCACGTTTGTGCAGTAAACAACAAGCAAACTAGAGAAGAGAAAAGAAGGAAGCACTTCCTAGGAGAGCAACTTTGACTTTGGAGTAGGGACTCAGTAAGCACCCGAGGCTGTCATCCTTTCCATTTTTAAGAGTAGGACCTTTCCGGACTCAAACAGCCTTTATAAAGGACGATTCTTTGAAAGAATCCGAATAAGCTGTCACCCAGCTTGGTTACCCAGGGGTCGCTCTACAGGCCCACATTGTGCATTGCCAGCCGGCTTTCATAAGTTAAACAACCAGGCTCCCCCTGGGGCGCGGCGGTTACACAACTGTTATTGTTATTTTGCAGCGTGTTCTCACGGACAGGGAGGGGCCTTTCAAAGAGCAGCTCCCAATCAGAGGGGCTCTTTTCGTTTTGTTTTGTTTTGTTTCAACTCACCCCACGAAGACAGTCCTGCTGCCAGGCCGCGCGCAGGTCCGACCCCTTTCGCGGGTGGGTGCCGGGCGCCCTCGGGGGCTGGGGCCGCCCGCGGGGACGGGCACGCGGCTACGCGGCCGGGGCGGGGAGGGGACGTGCCCGGCGAATCCGCCCGGCTGCGCCAGCCGGGGAAACTCTAGCCCCGTGTGACAGCAAACCCGGCGAGCGCGCTTCCGCTCCCGAGTGGCACCTGCGGCGCTCGCCGCGCAGCCCCGGCCCCCGCGCGGCCCTGCCACTGGGCCCCGGTGCGGTCGGTCGGCTGTCCCGGGTCCGCCGGCCGCCCAGCCCCGGCCGTGACTCAGCCGCCGCCAGCCGAGCTTCGTGCCGGCCCGGGGAGGCGGGGCGGCCGCTGTCACTGTCCTCCCCGGCTCCCCTGCGATTGGCCCGCCGCGACGCCGCTCTCGGGCGCCCGCCCCCGCAGGCCCGGAGCGGATCCCGCGCGCCAGAGCCGCCGCGGCCGGGGGCCCCGACCGCAGTTGCAAAGCGCGCCTGGGTCCGAATGTCGCTTTGCACGGGAGCACCCGGGAGATCTGTCGCAAAAGGGTCGCGTTTGGGCTGCAGCCCCCTGCAGCACCCCGGTCCGCGGGGCGGGCGCCCGCAGAAGCAGCGCAGAGCGGGCGGCGGGATCTGGGCGCCCCTGGAGGGCGCGGGGAAGAGCGCTCAGGGCGCCGTTAGCGGTGGCTGGGCTGTGGTCGCCGGCTCTTCCTAGTGGTGTGGCCTGCGGCCAATCGTTAAATCTCTGTGAGCCTCACGTCTTTACCGGCCAAGTGGGGATGATAACAGGGTTGTAGTCATTACTCCCTCCACGTGCAGGCACGACATAGCCCCCGGGGAGGAGGAGCCGTCAGTCCTCTCCAACACAGCCACCAGGAACAGCTTGTGGCCAGTGAGCTGGGGCTACTACTTCTTGCAGCCAGTACAAACGCATAGGTGGGGAGCCGTGAGGGCATCTCAGTAAGAAGGTGTTAGGGCTTGCGTTATGTGAGTTTGGGATGAGTTCAAGAAAGCAAGGCCTTACTCTGGGCTGGCTGCTACTGGGAACTGAGGGTAACTCTATGATTCGGTATCTTAATAAATCTTATTTAGAAGGAGTCAAGACTACACAGAGACTAAAGCCATAATTGATAATGAAGCAACAGTCACATATTAGTCTTTTTTTTCTTTTTTTTTTGAGACAGAGTCTCGCTTTGTTGCCCGGGCTACAGTGAGTGCTGTGGCATCAGCCTAGCTCACAGCAACCTCAAACTCCTGGGCTCAAGCAATCCTCCCTGCCTCAGCTTCCTGAGTAGCTGGGACTACAGGCTCGAGCCACCATGCCCAGCTAATTTTTTGTTTCATTTTTAGTTGACTGGCTAGTTTTTTCTATTTTTAGTAGAGACAGGATCTCGCTCTTGCTTAGGCTGGTCTCGAACTCCTGAGCTCAAGCAGTCCTCCCCGCCTCGGCTTCCCAGAGTGCTAGGATTACAGGCTTGAGCCACCACACCTGGCCTATATTAGTCATTTTTGTGGTTGAAACAATGTTCAAGTTTTGTCTGGGTTCATACTGGGTTATGGAGTGGTCTTGTTTTCCTGTTGATCAGGTTTATAGACTGACAATGTCTGCTGTTGGTGTTCTGTCAAATTGTTTTCATTCAGCAGGACACGATGGTCCAGAAAAACTCTTAGCAACACCCAGCTGATAGGCCCAGCTGATAGTTCCAGACCAGCATCTGGATGTCAGAGTAGCTTTCTCTTCCTCAATACTCAGTAAATGATAGTTACGCCATTAAACATAGAGTCAAAAGTCTTGGGTTGGAATCCTAATTGTTACTTGGTAGCTCATAACCTTGGGCTTGCCACTTGACTTCTTGGTTTCTTCAAACAAACTTTTATGAAGCACTTATGAGTTTCAAACAATGAAGCATAGATGTTGGAGAGAAGGTATACCAAAATGAATAAGATACACTTTGCTAGGAAAACAAGATAACATTTTTAAATAGTAGTACTCGGTGCTAAGTATTAGATTAAGGACACATTCAAAGTGGGATGGGCCAATGACAGCAGCTGACTCTAACCAGAAAAAGTTGGACTGAACAGGAGAAAGGGAGATTTTACTACCTCACAAGAACACAAGGAGGAATACATGAAATACTTTATGCAAAAATGCTTTTGACAATTGTAAAGCCCTGTATAATCTGAGTTACTATTTTTAAAATAACATTTGTTTTTCTGCTAGCTGAATTACTTTCAAAATATTTTTTTGGCTGGCTTAGACCTTCTTGTTAACTGTCTTAACTATTAACGTGAAATAAAATGATCACTTCAGGTGCTTGGCACCTGTAAAATCAGGAAGTCAAGGTCATGGCCCAGACCTTGCTATCTTTTTTTTTTTTTTTTTTTTTTTTGAGACAGAGTCTCACTCTGTCCACCTGGGGAGGACATCATCATCATAGCAGTGGCATCATCATAGCTCACTGCAACCTCAAACTTCTGGGCTCAAGAGATCCTCCTGCCTCAGTCTCCCAAATACTGTGTTTACCTGAAAATAAGACAGGGTCTTATATTTATTTTTCCTCAAGAAGACACCCTACAGCTTATTTTCAGGGATGTGTTATTTTTTTTTAAGTACGGTACAACAATCTACATTTATACAAATATAGTTAAGTTGTCTTCTTCTGGAACATCATCATAACTCTCCAAATCCCAAATTCCATCCTGAATTCCTTGAGACTCTATTTCCTTTAGAACCATTGGCTCCAATCTCTCATGTCGAGCAATAGAGCTCTCATTAAATGAGCAGGGCTGGCTTATTTATCAGAGATCCACAGAGAGTGGGCACTGGGTCCAATCTGCACAATGGAGCAGAAATGATCTCTCTGGGCTCAGCAGGAGACTGCTTGCTGAAGCTTTTCCCCGGTCCCCTGGTGTCTGTGGGGGGTGAGAGAGGCCCACAGTGCTGAGTAAAATGGCAGCCACAGCTTTCCTTCTTACCCCTGGGGACACACAATACCTAAAGCAGAGCGTCCTGCTCCTCACTTCACTGAGGAGACTTTGCCCTCAGAGCCTCAGCTTGCAGCATGCACAGGATGGCCGGGACCTGGCAGGGGGAGCCGACTTGTTGGTGGGGCTGCCCGCACCTTTCCAGTCACCTCTGGGATGATAGCTGTCACCATGGGGCAGATGAGAAGGGCTGCTCGTCTTTAATGCTCCATGATGAAATGCATGGGTTGTGCAGAGACGCTGTGTATCCACGCCCATCGCTAGGTCTTATTTTCGGGGTAGGGCTTATATTGTGCACATGCTTAGAAATGCTGCTAGGGCTTATTTTATGAGTGGGTCTTATTTTCGGGGAAACACGGTAGGATTACAGGCATGAGCCACCACGCCTGGCTAATTTTTCTATTTTAATAGAGACAGGGTCTGGCTCTTGCTCAGGCTGGTTCCAACTCCTGAGCTCAAACAATCCTCCTGCCTCAGCCTTCCAGGGTGCTAAGGGTTATAGATGCGAGCCACTGCACGTGGCCCAGACCTTACTATCTTAAAACAGCAAAGCTCTGTGTCCATCTTGGGTCACTGCAGAGCTTCACTCCCTGTCACTGGCACTCACAGACACAGACTGATGGGACCATCATCTGAATATTGTTGCTAGCACCACCATAGAGAGAATATGATGAGTCTGATGCCAGCTCAGACTTTCCCCCTGGAAATGATACAGGCCATTTCTGTTCACATTTTGGCCAAAACAAATCACAGGACCAGGTGGAGAAGTACACGCCTATCGTGCTCAGAAAGAGGAGGAAATATCAATAAATGGCTCTAATGAGTTTCCACATCCCCAGGCCATAATTTCGCATGAAAATCAATAGAAAAGAAATTTGCAATTAGAAGATGTCTTTTCTTGTGGGGCAGAAGGAATTAGTACAGAGAGAATGGACACTAAGCCACGCTTTTCGTCCCTGCTCTTCCATGTGAAGAAGAAAGCCAAGCCTTCTTAATGTCATCTGCTGCCCATCTTTATGGTGACAGCAACTTTATGCGAGCTTTTTGCTTTTTTCTTTTCCAAGTAAAATTAAGTGCTTGAGTATGTATTAAATCAGAGAAGCCTTAACTGACTGCTAATTGGAATCTGTCACTGTGCTGTGCACTGTGAATGAAACAAAAGAAGTCATTACGCCATAGTAAATCATCAAAGAAGTTTCCCCTTATGTGGTAAAAATAGATGGAAATACATTAAAAGAGTGCAATGGATTCTAAAACTAAGTATATGGAAATCATCCAGACCTGTCCCTCCCATTCTTCCTCATAGCATCCCACTCAAGCCTTCTCCCTTCAAAGACTCAAATAAAAAAATACAAAATAAAGGCTAAATGTGCAAAGAACAGTGGCCATTCACCTGGCATGATCTCCCTGGCTGTGTTTCTGAAAATAAGTTTATTCGTCAAAGCAAGGGCTTCCGGGAGGATTTTGAAATTTTATGTTTTCTGTTCCATGACCTAGAAAATTCAACGCAAGCATATTATGAGTTGTAATCAAGTACTGACATTTGATTTCAGTGTCTGTATTTGTATTTCTACTTATGATCACGTTGGCTCCAAGCAGATGTACTTTAATAATGTCAGACTAATGAGAAAAGAAATGGACTAAATGTATAAATGATATGCCCAAGCTAAGTAAAGAGCAAACAATGTCATTATCATGTTGTCAACTATAAGTTTCCAGAGTATTCCAATAAAAAGTGTGGGAGACTTTAGTCATGACCTGACACACAAATAGACATACTAGATTCAGAAGAACCTTTGCTGTGCTGGACAATGCCATATTCAAGTGACAAAAGCCAAAACGGGATATCGTTGCTATGAGATTTTGTTGGTTTCAAGAAGGAAGTGGCTTTTTCACTTCTGATAAAATCAGTAAAGGAAGATGTGATGAAAAGATCTCAGTTATACTAATTACTGCTTAGTAGGTGATTGTTAAGAGTCTAATGTGATAAAACTCCAAGCACAAATTGTGGGAAGGAAATGTAATCTGATCATATGACCTTGGTCAATAATTTACCAAAACAGACCTAAATAGGTCTTACTATTTGATAAATTTATTCATAACCTGACTTCAACTCTGTATTTCTTGACCTCTGTTGCTCTGGACACGGTCGAACGATTTCTCCTTCTGGAAATGTCCTCTCCCTTTGGATGCCATGACCAAACTGTCTTCCTGCTGCTCTGAGAGCTCCTTCTCAGTTTCCTCCATGAGCTTGCTGCTCCGATGGTAGCATTCCTCAGGTCCCACCCCAGCTCCCACTTCTGCCCAACCTCATCCGCTCTTGTGACTCACCTACCGCAAATATGCTGACCATTCCTGAATCTCTTACCTTCAACCCACCTTCTTCTCTTGAACTTGACACCTGGAGCTTCCACCTGAATATTAAAAAAAAAAAAAAGAAAGACTGTATATGTTAACTTTACAAAGCAGACATCATCTCCTTGCAAATCTGATACCTTTTTTTTTTTTTTTGCTGGTCAAGTGGAGCAGTGGGAGTGGAGAAGGAACAAAGGAATCTGTAACTGGCTGTGACCAATTAATCGTAAACACCACTACACTCGGACCAACCTGATACCCTTTTATAATCTCTATTTTAGTCAATGACATCACCTGTCCCGACAACAGGGACTTGGAACTCATCCCTGACTTTTTGGTTACCAAATGCATCATAAAAATTTTACAGCACAAATATAATTGGAATTGTCTCTACCTCTTTTAGGTATATAGATACTAATACTAGATACTGATACTATAGATGTATGGACACTTAGCCATGCTTTCCATCCCTACTTTTCCACGTGAAGAAGAAAGCCAGGACTTCTTAATGTCATGTGCTGCCCATCTTTATGGTGACAGCAATTGTTATGCAAACTTTTTTCTTTTCCAAATAAAATTAAGTGCTTGAGTATATATTAAATCAGAGAAGCCTTAACTGACTGTTAACTGGAATCTATAACTGTACTGTGCACTGTGGGTGAAACAAAAAAGTCACTACACCATAGTAAATCATCTAAGAAGTTTCCCCTTATGTGGTGAGAATAGATGGAAATATCTGACAGGAGTGCAAACGATTCTAAAGCCAAGTATAGATAATGCCAGTTATATTTTGGGTGTGTGGCGATAAGGCAGGTAGACCCCCTCATTTTGGAGCATTTTGGCTGAACAGCTGTCTTTTGGCTTGGCTAAGGTGGAGGGCCCTGCCTTGCCACTGGCCCCTTGGCGAGAGGCATTTGAAGATTGCTGGAGCAGAGGTGGGCAGGTATGCAAAGGGACCAAGGAGTTCCCTTGGAAATCAGGAATCCTGACCCTCTTCCCTCAAGGTTTCAAGATGTTACAACACTGCTGATGGGCTGGGAAAGTCCTAAGGAAGCTCAGTTGTCAGAAGTGTACAACGATGACCCTCAAGGAGAAATCCACCAAGAGGGTGGTGGTGGTCATGGAGAGCCAGCCTCAACACAGGGTCTGTCTTGTCCCTGTTCTCCATTTAAGAACAGGGTGATGAGGCTGCATCACATCCTGATCTATCACCTTGGACCATGGGGTTCCTGAAGAGAAATAGCTGGCACTTTGGGATGCTAAGGTGGGAGGATCACTTGAGGCCAGCAGTTTGAGACCAACCTGGACAATATAGCAAGACCCTGTGTCTATGAAAAATAAAAAAATAAATGAAACTATCACTACAGCTGTAACCAGGAACCCAGTGTCCCATGATGTGGAGTACTGGTTGCTATGACCTTTACACCTGGGAGCTGAACTTCCTGCCGTCTGTATCAGTGTCACCAAAGCAGAGGTTGGGACCTTAGGCAGAGCAACCAGACTTCTCAGTTTCTCTTCTGAGTAACAGTAGTAAACAAGACTAACTCATTTGGACTAAGTAAGCACATGGAGGGTTTTACTTTTCAAGGAAGAGAGAGCTGAGAGAATGAAGAATGGAATTCTTACAAGCAGGATGATGGAAGCTCAAATTTGATTTATTTGTGAAGTGTCTAAAATTGGGCTTTATTTCTGACTGCAGCCATGAAATAGGGCCTATGTGAAAGGTCCCAGAACAGGGTGTGACACTTGGTGGATATTCAGTAATGTTTGGATTTGAATCTACACCTTGCTTGATCAGACACTCATAGAACTGTCTTTGAGAAGTTAAAGAGGACACTGGCCACTGCTTCAAATTGACATTTCCTCTGCAGAAGGGTTAGCCCAACCTTTAGTGGGCTTGGATATGGCAGTGGGGAAGGGTTTAAAGCCAGCAGAGTAAGCTAAATTCCCAGGCACATTAACTCCACAATACAGACCGTGTTTAGAGGGTTGGCCCATCTCCTTTCATCTCCAGCTCATCACCCCAGGCCACCATTGTCTCCTGCCTGCATTGCTGCACAGCTTCTTACCTGGGCACTCCACCTCGATTCTTTAATCTATTCTCCACACAGCAATAAGGGATGATCTTCTGAAACCTTCACTGCTTTACCTATTGAATTCAGAATAAAACTCAACCCCATCACCATGGCCAGAAAGACGCCAAAGGATCTAGCCACTATCCATTCTGTGTCTTTGGCCAGCCAAGCTCCCTCCCACATCAGGATTGCCACACTGCTCCTTCCCTGCCTTCAGGTGTCAGCTGAAATGGCACCTTAGAGACGTTTTCTCTGACCATCCCACCCTAGGTAGGAAAGTGAGTGCTCTTCTGCTGTTCTCCAGCTCAACAGCAGCCTGTTCAATTTCTTTTAACAGTTCACCTTCTGTTTTATTTTATTTATTTGTATGTTTACCTTTGTTGGTCATCTATGCCCTGAACTAGAATGTAAGCTCCATGCCCTCAGGGGCCACGGCTGAATCCTGCATGACCACGTCCACATCTGGAACTGTGGCTGGCCTGCGGCCGATCTTTGTAAAATGGACGAAATGAGGTGTTTTTGTTCATTACCCCCCACATTAGGGAATTATACATTAACTCTGCCCTTGGGAAACACAGAGAACAATTATCTAGTGTACTCATTTTTCTAAGAGACTGAGTTTATGACAATATGCTCTGTCTTGCTGAATCACTTAGAATGAATGCGCGCCAGAACATTCAGCAAACTATGATTCCAAACAATATTCAAATATGATATGTGATAATAACAGAAATGGATAAGCTTCTATTCATAAACCAGTCTAAAATGTGTTACTCCTGAACTATTTAATAATTGTAATTCTATCTGAAATTTTATGCTCAAACAGAAAAAGAGGGAAAAAATGTTCTCAGAAGACTGAGGCAGGAGGATTGCTTGAGCCCAGGAGTTTGAGGTGGTGTGAGCTGTGATGTCACCACTGTACTCTAGCCCAGGCCCCAAAGTGAGACTTTGTCTCAAAAAAGAAAAGAAAAGAAAAGGCCATTATGTTTGTATGGAATATTTAATTACAAAAAAATTTTCATGCTATGATATTAAGTGGAAAAAAGCAGGCAACAAAAGTAAAAAGTATAGTAGTTTTTAAAAAAGGTAAGTATACATATAAATGCATAAAAAACAGCCTCTAAAAATACATCAAATGTTAATAGCAATTATCTCTGAGTAGTGGGGTAACTAGGAATTTTTATTTGCATATTAAATACCATACACATCAAAACTTTCTGTATTCTCCACATTTACAACAATGAATATGTATGAACTGATAATCAGAAAGAGAATTTAATTTAAAAAAATGAGAGGGAAACAGTAAAACAATCACATGCAAAATCATTTTTATTCATTAAAAAGCTTCAGGGAAGAAAAAACACTAAAAACATCAGACTTTCTCAAAGGTTGATATTTTCTGGATCCACATTCTTTGAAGATGAATCAGCAGCCACATGGCAAAATGACATTCTTGGACTGTCACAGGTGCCCAAGATAAGACAGGCTGGAAGTTAACTGCTGACTACAGCCGAGAGTCCTTTATCTAGAAAAGTCATGTCGGGAAGGGAGAAATAACTGTCCTGAAATGAAGGGAATGTTCAAGTTGCCTGGATCAACCTATTTAAAACCAGATTCAGAAAACGGTGGGAGTCACAGAACACAGAAATCCAATAGTCCACCCCTCACTTCATCCATAAGAAAACCGAAACCGCAGGTGAAATAATGTTATTCCTCATGGAACCCGTCTGCCCTCTGCTTGCCCTGTGCTCGGAGGCTGTGGACAGGGTCCCCCTTGGCATCCAGGCCCTGCCTCCACCCTTTTTCCTGCCTTCCTTTTCCTAACAGAAAATGGAACTTTTAAGGAGACTTAAAAGGAAACTTTAGGAGGCTTAAGAAGTAGATGCTCCGATCCCTGCACCTGCCACAGGAAAGCGACAGGTTCTCTCTTATCTTTCACTCCTGCAGCTGCTCCCATCATTACTGGGTTTTTACTACGGGTGTCCCTGCGGCCACTGCACTTCCCCAGGGTACAGAAACGGGACAGTCATGCCACTCTGGCTCTGACACTGAGCGGGAGCCGCACCCTGGGTTATCTTTAAATGCAGGGAGATAGAATTTGTCTGGTCAGCGATCCTACCAACCCTGACCGGTTATGGATTACTTTGTTTCTATCTCTCTTCTGTCCCTGATAATGGATCATTTGTGACATGCAGAAAACCCTCAGGTAATCATAACAGAATCTGCAAGCATTGCCTGCCAGGGAACTGGTAAGAAAAAGAAAGAGGAAAAAAAAAAAAAAAGAGTCTGCAAGTATTCAGAACATAACTAACAGAGCTCCCTATTAATGGGCTTTTTCTTTTTTCAAACTGTTCCTGCCTTAAATAATCTGCTACCCCACTGTATTCCTTTCTCGTGTTCCTCACGCTGTGACTATGCAGGATTTTTCTGAAGGCCTGTGAGTCAGTTTCCTACGGCTACTGTAACAACGTCCCTCACACTGGGTGACCCTGAGGCTGGAAGTCCAACATCAGGTGTTGGCAGGGCAGGGTCGGTTCCTTCTGGGGGGCTCTGGCAGAGAATCCATTCTATGTCCTTCTCTAAGCCAGGTGGCTACCGGCAATCCTTGGCATCCTTTGTAGAGGCATCACTCCAGCCTCTTTCCCGTCATTGCATGGTGTTGTCCCTGTGCATCTGTGTCTCTGTGTCCCCTCTTCTGGTAAGGACACCAGTCATATTGGATTGGCGTCTGCCCTACTCCAGCATGACTTCATCTTAACTAATTACATCTGCAATGACCCTATTTGCAAATAAGGTCACACTCTGAGGCACTGAGAGTTAGGATTTTAACTCATCTTTTTTGGGGGACGAGGGAGACAAAATTCAACCATCACCCTGTACGTCTTCTACATCTTCTCCACCCAACAACCTTTGATTCAGTGGTTTGCCAAGGGGAGGGAAGAGGAGTGTTCTGCCCCAGTTGCAGACCACAAGGGAAAATCATCTTCGAACAACGTAAAGACATAGTAACAATGTCTGAAAGATGGTCTGCCTTCTGTTATCAACCTGGGCCAGCACTTCTAAACCATATCAGTGAAGAAAATAAGCTCCCCCTCTGTTCGTTGGTTCTAAATAATTGCTGTGTGTGGTACTTTTAAAACTATATCTACAAATTCTTTCAAACTCCTATTTTCTAATTCCCCTCTCCTGAATGTGGGCTGGACCTAATATTTTTTCTTTGGTAAGTCAAAATGTTAGTGCATACATGATGCATTTACAGAATTTGAATTCTACCTTTAAATGGAAATTTCATATTATTAGTTGTTGTAAACTAAAGAAGGCATCAGGCAAACAAGCATAAAATGAAGTGTAAAAACAGTTGTTTTTTTAGTAATTACTGAAAATAATTTCGTTGTTTACAGCTGAGAGGCTGTGGGAAAATGATTCGGTACAGTTGTCAAATGGCATTATGCCATGGCTTCTACCACATTTAAACTTGAGACTCAGAGTTCTTGAGGCAGTATCAAATTTCTAATATATAAAGAATACTACATTTTCTTCATCATGGCTCTTTCTGATGTCAGAGAGTTAGATCACATAAATAAAGAGTGAAATCAGATGCTAAACCAGTCCTTAAATTTGGTACAGTATACTGTGCAGATTGGAAAAGGTTGAGAAAAAAAAAAAAAGAGTGAAATCACATCCCTGCCTTAGCTGATGGAAAATCCATCAGAGGTGTCTCAGGTACCCGCTGTGTGCTTAGAATCCATCTGCGGACAAAACAGGCTCCTGCCCTGGGAGGTGTGCACTAGGGCAGGGGACAGCAAACCAGGAAGCATGCGGCAGGTTAGAAGTGGGAGAGTGTTTGGGGGAGAAAAAGGAGAACGTCACAGGACAGGAAAGAGGGGTGTGCTGGGGTAGGACGGAGCTGGTTGTGAGATTACACGGGTCGGGCAGAGCAGGTCTCACTGAGAAGACACTTGGGCAAAGGCTTGCAGGAAGCCAGGGAGCGGGCCGTGCAGACAGCTGGACGGAAGACAAGGGTGCCAGCGAGAGCTCGGCCCTGCTTGCCTGTCTGTTTACCTAGCACGTTGCAGGAGAATCAAGGAACCAGCGTGAGCAGGACGGAGGGGAGGAGAAGCTGCCCCAGGAGGAGGACGAAGCTTGGAGGAGGTTGCTGCGTTCCAGGGGCAATGCCCGGGGGCCAGCTCAGCTGAGCCCCCAAAACCCGCACTCCCAGCAAAACCCCCGGAGTGCTGGAGTTCAGGACTTGAGTCATTCCATTTGGGTGGGGAATTAAAGGGCGATCCTGGGAAGCATATTGGAGGCTATTCGCATAACCCCCACGGGAGTCCACTAACACCTACAGGATGTCAAAGACCCACAGTTTATATAAAAGACAGTTTTGCATAGATGGGACCAAGACAGAAGCTAAAGATGACTTCAAAGGAGATGAAGGTCACGCAGCAAGGAGACTACAGAAGGCCAAAAATATTTCCTGGCTACTTTCTTTCCCTGTGTCTGAGATCCACGACCAGATAGTAAACTGCTAATGAGAAAGAAGTCAATCTTATACTTTCGTATGTGTACTAGTTTGCTAGGGCTGCCTTAAAATACCACAGTCTGGGTGGCTTAAACGACAGAAATTTGTTTGCTCACTGTTCTGGAGGCTGGAAGCTCAAGACCGAGGTGTCAGCAGGTTTGGTTTCTGCTGAGGCTTGCAAACATCTGACACTCCTGTGTCCTCACGTGGTCTTCCCTCCCACACATGGGCCACTGTGTCTCTTCATTTTCTTGTAAGGACACCAGTCCTAATGAATTAGGACCTACCCTGAAGGCCTCCTTTAACCTTAATTACCTCTTTAAAGGCCAAATACAGTCACATTGGGGGTTAGGGCTTCCACTCATGATTCAGGGGAACACAATTCAGTCCCCTACAGTGTGTTACACAACCTAGTGTCATGTTTGGCATGGAATACCATAAAATTTGGGAGTTGGATGAGTTATTAGGAATGTTCAAATTTACTTTTCCCTCAAAGCCAGAATCCTGGCAAACAGTTGTGAATTCACTGGAGAACTGAGCTTCCCTGTTGGCAAGTCTGGTAGACGGGATTAATAATTCATGCCGGGTCAAAGTAGAGGGGGAGGTGAGGGCTGGAAGGGTTAGGTGAGGATACTGAATCCCAAACACAATTGAGCTGTAGTAACAAAAGGAGGAGAAAGCAATGATAATAAAAGAAGAAACTCGCAACACACTAAATGCAGGGCCCAGAAAGGCAGCAGGCACTGCCCTGTGTTGGGAGCAAGGACCCGAGGGGCCGTCTTAACTCCACACCCAATAATGGCTTTCCCCGGGGGATGTGCCCACCGCCCCCAGGAAAGAAGTGGAATAATTAAATAGTTGAGACAAGGTTAACAAACTGGCTGTGCAAACAGCTATAGGATATAGATGATCAGGAGAGTGACTCCTCTTGAAATAAAGTCTCTCTTCCAAATTTGGACACTTCTTAGAGTGAAAGGAGGGTATTAATAATTATGTAAAGACGACAGGTGCACACGGGGAAACTGGGACCTACGGTCACTCCACTGTCGTAGGGTCATTGCGGGGAGGGCTCTGCCTGTAAGCACGGGCTGGGTGCTGGGAGTGTGTGATCCTCCCTGGCCTCTGCGAAGTAGCTTTCCACGTGGGCTTCACAGCGTTTCTCCTTGGCCACGGCAGGCCAAGGCTCAAGGAAGTTAATGAGATAGACCTTTGAAATGTCAAGTTCTGTATTATTCTGCTAACCTCAGAAAGGCCACCATTGCCTTCCACCCACTGCTCCTAATTCTCTTCTCCAGGCTTTCGGATGTATATTTTAACCCTTCGATAGTCAAAATTCAGTACTTGACAATAAATTTTCCCCGATTAATTCATACAGAATTGAAACTTATCACTACATTCTGTGCCTTGGCGGTAGATTATGCAAAGTGGCATTTCTTCTTGAGACATAACGTAGGATCTGAAAAACACAACTAGGGGGGTATCCCATTAAATGTTAATAATCAGCCCACGGACAACAAAAAGCATGAACTTGTCCTGCAGGTGTCTAAATAGCTACCTTGGCAGAGGAGAACAGAAGCAGTACTTCTCTGGGAGTACAACCGTCAAATGACTGGGGGCCAAAGGTTGTAGAGTTAGAAAATGTTATCAGTAAACTTGCACATTTTGAAAACCTGGGAGAGGGAGGTGGTTGCAAACGGGTTCCTCTCTCTGTCCCCCTCCTTTCTGCCACATGTGAGTTTTTTTAATCTTGCTGTTGGAGCTTGAGTTTTCTTCAGATATTTATCCTCTTCTAGAAGGCTTTGACTTCAAGGTCACTGCCCCAACCCCTAGACCAGAGGTTGAATCATTATTGGTTCAAATCAACCCCTTCCCCCTCCCCATGGATTACTTTAGCCATGGGTGTGTGATGAAGTGTGCAGAGAAGACTGCTGGGATGCTTCCAGTCAAAATGGATACACAGAAACACACCCTCCCTTTTTTGCCTCTGGAAATTGTGTGGTTATGAAACCCGGAGCTGCTGCAGCCATCTTGTGACCATGAGGGGAGCTCGTAGAAGACAAACAAGGTGCTGAGGGATGAAGGGCAAGATGGAAAAGAAGAGTTCAGATTTCTGAATGAATCATTGAGTTGCTGATCTATGCAACAGCAGAGTATGTTTTTCTTTGGACTTTGTGCTTGTTTCTTGATGTCTGGGGACCCTGGAGGGCCTGGGATAGAGGAGCCTCCTCCACGGAGGATTTGTATTTGCATCTGCCAGGCACCTGGAGGGTCCACTGGTCAAGGTCACCTTAAACCCAATACCTGGATTAAGAGTCCATAAGGCAAACTGGCTTGCAAATGTGCTCAAGGCAATTAGCGTCCTTCAGGAAAGATTTTTCTTTCTTCTTTTTAACTCCAGCTGTAGTCAGCACCCAGAAACCTTCCTTGAGGTCCCCTAGGGTCAAGGGGGGAATGGAAAGTTTATTTTGGGTACACATTTACCTTGACAGAGGGGCTCTTTGGAGTATTAGGAGGGTCTCCTGCAAGACCCCTGCCTGGCCACCGATTTCTGCCTTTCCCTCTGGGAGGCCGAGGAACCAAAGCCCAAGCCTCCTGTTTGTGCCCTCAAGGCAAAGTGGCAGGGTGCTCTGGCATGAAGGAGATGTGCAAATACTGCAGCAAGAAAGAGAAAATTAACGTTTATCACAGCCGGTAGGTATTTGGCAGTCTAGCTTTATTATCTCGGGACTGCGACTCTGTCCCTTAGATTTACCCAGTGAGATTCTATGACTTAAGATGTCCAGATAATGTTTTAGAACTAGAGAAGGAGAGGATGACAGCGAAGGAGAGGAAGGGGGAGAGAGGGAGAGGTCTGTTTTGTTCTGTTCCCGCCTAGACCACGCTCAGGACAGGTAGCTTCCTCCGTGTCTCCTGCTCTTTGGGGTCAGGCAGAGCACGCTGTGCAACAGGTCCTGAGGTCTCGCTGGACGTGGATCTTCCCCACGGGGCAGGATCTCCGCTCGTGACTCACATTGCCAAGTCTATAGACTGTGCAGTTTGTGTTTCACTTGACATTTTCAAGCCGGAACCTTTAGTTAAAATTCGTATGTAGAGCCACTGTAGTTTTGGTGATGATAAAGTCGATTTTTAGCTTTGTAGGCATATCTTGTGAAGCCAGACCTGGGTCCAGTCTGCTTTTCAAGTTGCTGCTAGACCTTGGGAAAATCTCAACTCCTCTGAGCCTCTTTGTCCCCGGCTTTTAAATAAAGAGCTCAAGGAGACCATCTATGCACTTCCTTTAGATTCTGAAATGCTGCTTTATGAATGCAAATCTATGCAGTATTTTAAAGACCTGATTTGACGGCAAATCCCTGAGATCATTCCTGTAGTACCGTCCTCATCCTTGCAATATTTCCCTCATGATTGTCCCAGTCCTCTTGTCGGCTCATCCTACTGTCCGGGCACCTTTAGCTGCAGGCGACGCCGGCTGCATAGCAAGGACCCTTTGCAGCCCAACCCTGGCTGCTGGGCTCCGGGCTCAGTCCCTGCCCAGGAAACAAATACCTCAGGGACGGGAGGCGCCTCGCCCAACACAGAGCCCCTCCATGGAGGCAGCTCACATGCGAGCAAAATACCACGTGGGTTTCTCACAGTTGCAGAGTTCAAGATCAAGATATCAGCAGCTTCAGCAAAACATAACTTCAAAAAGAAAACAAAAAATAAAAAAATAAAAAAAAAAAAGATATCAGCAGGCTTAGTTTCTCTCGAGACCTCCACCCTGGGCTTGCAGTCGGTCGCCTCCACCCTTGTGTAGCCTTTCCCCTGTCCACGGGCATCTTGCTGTCTCTCCCTCTGAGAAGGACAACAGTCGGGTGGGATCGGGGCCCACTTGTGTTGCCTCATTTAACCTAAATGACTCCTGAAAGGCCCAGTCTCCGATCCGGTCACAGGACGGGGCCCTGGGGCTGAGGGCTTCAACTGGAGGGGACACGGTTCAGTTCGTAACAGGGTGTAACGTGGCCCCAGACTGCCCACCTCAAGTCAGAACAACTCCAAAAGGCTGGCCTGGCCCCAGGGCCCCCCGGAGGCCTGGCGAGGGCTTTGTTGCTGCTGCTTCTCCTGAGGGTAGTCTCAGATGCCTGTCCCCCGGCCTCCTCAACGCACTTCCCATGCCCCGATCTCCAGCCCAGAGTGGGCTTTGGGATCCGGACCTAAGACACACCCGCCACCTTTCAGTATGTCTCTCCCGGGGAAGAACACTTTGGCAGTGGGTCAGGAAGGCGACCCTTACAATGTCAGCTTCCTTGAAGCATGTAGCGTCATTAAATAAAGAGTGGCCAGCCTGCAGGGGATTCAGGTGGAGGGAAAAGTGTCTCACTGAGGACCTTCTTCTGGGTCTTGCCTGTTCTAACTCATTGGTACCTGATAGCTCTTCCTTAGTCAGAGGACTTAGAGGAGTAAATAAAAGCACAAGTTACATGTTCTATGCTTGATTCTGGCTTTTTTTTTTTTTTTTTTTTTTTTGAGACAGAGTCTCACTCTGTCACCCCGGGTAGAGTGCAATTACGTCACCATAGCTCACTGCAACCTCAAACTCCTGGATTCAAGAGATCCTCCTGCCTCAGCCTCAAAAGTAGTTGGTACTACAGGTGCACTCCACCATGCCTGGCTAATTTTTCTACTTTTTTTGTAGAGACAGGGTCTCGCCTTTTGCTCAGGTTGGTCTTAAACTCCTGAGCTACAGCGATCCTCCTGCCTCGGCCTCCCAGAGTGCTAGGATTACAGGCGTGAGCCACGTCACTGTGATTCTGTTGTTCTTAAGCTAAACTTAGCTCCCTTTTCAAGCTCCCAGAGGCCCCAAACAGTTTCACTTTCTCTCTGTTTAACTTTCTTGTACAAACTGAGAAAGGATTTTGAGTCATCACAATCCATTACAGAAATGAAAATGACAATGGAGTGAATTTTGTTGAGGATCTACTCTTTGTTGAGCATTTTTTTTCTCTGCAAGACACTCTATCAAGAGGAATATAAATAAGTAGAATAAAAACCTTGGTCTAAAGTGATTACAAAGAAGATGGTGAGGGGAGATATTCAGATTGAAACTTGTCCTGTCCCTGGAGACATGCCCAGCGGGGGCCACTGCCCACGTTAGAGAAGACGTGATGTTGGTGGCCTTGCTTCTGGAAGTCAAATCAAACTCCACGTCCTGTAACCAAAGGTAACCAGAGCCACGGGAATCTCTTTATTGCTCTTTATCTCTCATTAACAGCCCTTAGGGAGCTATGACAATTTGTCCTGACTCTGCAAGACTTAACCTTAGGGGACATATAAGAGAAGACTGCCTCTCCATCTGCTTGGACCAAGGTTTCCCATGGCAATCTTGGTTCAGACCGTCGGTTGGAAAACTCTTACAAATTGGAAAAGCCTTTTGAGCTCTTTGGAAACAGATATGGGGTAAACGTAAAGATGATGTTTGTAATATTAACACAAAAAAAGAGCAACACAATTCTCAGCTGTTCTGTTTGTACCAGCAACTGTTTTTGTTCCCAGAACCTATAGCCTCAACAAAAAGTTAGTATATTTATGTCTGTCCTGTTTCCTCTAGGAGTCCTATCTATGTCCTTTAAAAAAAAAAAAATCACATGAGCCAAATATATAACTGAGGTAATGAGTACAGGATGCTTTCAAAGATTTATAAGAAAACCTGCTGAAAATCAGGAGAAAAGCAGCAAGAGTTAGCTATCAAATCCATTTCCTGCCTTCTGTCAGCTGCCGGTGGGACCACAGCAGAGCAGTGTACATTATGTCTCCACTCTTCTCCGGAGTGGCACCTACAGTGACAATTCAAGGGAGAATTAACCAACAGGGAGATTGGTATGCAGTCTAATAAAAGACTACAGGGAGGCTTGTTGTAAATTTTGGGACAGTTTTAAAGCCAAACCTCTGAAGGCTGTGTCACTGGGCAGCACCAGGTCACATGGACCCACCGTCACTCTCTGGACATGAATGTTGGTGTGTTTGACCCTGAGAAATGGGCCAGTATTGTTGCTGCCCACTTTAATTATCAGCAAAATAAAAATGATAACACTTCTCTGCTGACCTCACTTAGCTGTAATGGAGATTCCAGAAACGTGGAACCCGAAACATGCTCCAGAAACCCTGATTGGTACGAGGAGCCCGGGCGTTGCACCTTGTGGCTGGGAGAGCCTCTCGCTGGTCCGGGGCCTCCTGGGCGTGTCCCCTGCTGCTGTCCTCCTCCCTCCTGGGCTTCCTGAATCATGTGGTTATTACTCAAGTTATTTAACATTTTGAGGAACTCTGTTTTCCATAGCGGCTGCACCATTTTACATTCCCACCAGCAATGGACTAGTGTTCCAATTTCTCCGTGTCTCACAAACACTTGTTGTTTTTTCAGTATGCATTTCTTTAAAACATGAGGATTAACTAGGTTTTACTTAGTGTTTCTCTACACTTATTTCTGAAGATCTCCTCCCGAGAATCATCTGGAATGTTTGCAGAAAGGCAGACGCCTAACTTAGCTCAGACCAAACCTGACCTCAGCGGTTGGGGTCCCGGCGTGTGGTTTTAAGCAAGCTGCTGTGGGCACGACCTCCTCACCCACGGGGAGGCCTCCTACAGGGGGTCGTGGGCACTGACACACTGCTGGGGAGAGAGATGGGAAGGGGAGAGGACCTTCCTGGCCCCCAAAACCACAGCACACAGGAGAACTCAAGCCACAGCCGTCAGGATAATCTTATCCCCTGGATTCACACGACAACACAAATTAAAGGGTCCCCATCATCCATATGGTCTTTTCAAGTTTTCTGTCTTTTCAGTCACGATCTACTAACAAATCTAATCAAGGTCTGGAAACATGACATTTTTAGCTGAGGAAATGCTCTTGATCAAAAACCAGATTTTTACCGGTGATACTCGAGTGAAATACCCTATTATCAGCTTCCTACAGATCTCCTAAGAGCCATTCTCAGGCATTAGGGAAGCAATCTTCACAAGGGCCACTTCCCTGGCCACAGCGCCTACTGTGACATGAGTCATGCCTTTTGTCTTGTGCCTGGAATTTGGGGATGTTTATGAAAAGTTGTTGTAAATACTAGTCATAATTACTCTCTTTACAGATTCCTTATTTCAGAAAAATGAGTATTTCATCACGTACAAACGTCATATCACTTCCAGCCCCATTGTCGCCTGGAAATGTCCTTTCTATAATACCATTTTACTAGCGATTATTTAAAGGCTGTGGAGAACAGTGTGTCATAGATATCCTCCAGGGACCAGAGTTTCGGGGACACCACCAATAACGTTGAAACGTGCATCTGCACCAACTGTACTGTAGGAAAAAGAAATCTCTTTCCTTCCCATGGCTGAGGCCCCTATAAAAAGAGACAAATTAACAAGAGAACAGCACACAGATTTATGTAATGTCAGTTTTATGTGACAAGGGAGATTTCCCAAGGAAATGGAGACCCAAAGGAACAGGTTGACCTGTGTATTTTTTATGCTCATTTTGATGAAGAACTGGATAGTCGTGGAGAAGTATGGTCATGTGGTAATAAACTGGGGGTGCTTAGCGAGGCCTGCTTGTTCAGACTCCTCTCTGTGGCCCCGTGTGTTCACAGGCAAAGATGCTCTTTTCCTCTGGGCAGAGGGAGTCACCTCTCCAAAAAAACGATATTATGATCTGCTTCAGGGAAAGGTCTGAGCAGCTTTCCTAGGTTTGGTGGCCTGCTTCAGGGGCAAAGGGTGGGGCGGAGGGAGGTAGAAGGTGACCGTGACCTTCCTGCTTCTGTTTTCCCAAATGTCTAGGTGCTATGGTTTAGGGTAGCGTGTCCTGAACCCCATCATTGCCAATTTCATCTTTTGAAGGCAGAGAGGAAATTCTTGAGGTTAAGAAGTAAATGCTGGCCGGACGCGGTGGCTCACGCCTGTAATCCTAGCACTCTGGGAGGCCAAGGCGGGCGGATTGCTCAAGGTCAGGAGTTTGAAACCAGTCTGAGCAAGAGCGAGACCCCGTCTCTACTAAAAATAGAAAGAAATTAATTGGCCAACTAAAAATATATAGAAAAAATTAGCTGGGCATGGTGGTGCGTGCCAGGAGGATTGCTTGAGCCCAGGAGTTTGAGGTTGCTGTGAGCTAGGCTGACGCCAAGGCACTCATTCTAGCCTAGGCAACAAAGTGAGACTCTGTCTCAAAAAAAAAAAGAAGTAATGCTGTTGAAGGGCAGTGTCTTTTTTTTTTTTTTTTTTTTTAATACAGGGTCTCGCTCTGGCACCCTGGCTAGAGTGCAGTGGTGCCATCATAGCTCACAACAGCCTCAAACTTCTGGGCTCAAGTGGTCCTCCTGTCTCAGCCTCCTGAGTAGCTGGGACTATAGGTACAAGCCACCATGCCTGGCTACAAAGCACGTTTTTAAACGTTAGCTCCTTGAGTTTGAGTACATCTATTTTCTTGCTTCATTTAGATTCCTAAAGCAAGTGGAGATGTAATTAACACATACACTGAGATAGTATTTTCCATAGCACAATAAAACCTTATTTTCAAATTGAGCTGCTCTGATATTGAGCATTAACATTTTAAGGTAAAGCATGATGGTTTATAAATTAAAAAAAAAAATACAGAGGGTAGGTCACTTGAGCTTTCTTCTCCAGTGGCATCTCTCAACATTCTGCTGAAGCCCCAGACACAGGTACTAGACTAGCCCAGATGGATGCAGCCAAGCAGCACATAGTCCAGACTGCCCAGCGAGGCTCAAACGAAACAGAACAAAAGAAAAAAGACAACATTCCACTGAAGCCCTGTAAATAGACACACATATTATGCAAACGGTCACCTGTCTTCATCTGCCCTTGCTCAGTGCTGATGGAGGGAGAGAAGACAGGAAGAAAATGATCAGATGTGTGTGCCTAATCTATAGTCTGGGAGAAATAAGTATCCTGTTTATGGAAGTAAGCATCTAAAAGTGACCTTTTAAAAATTGTACTTTTAGTTGCTACCAGGACATACCAAAACGAACTTAACCTTAGTAAGCGTAGTTCCATTCATGCAGACACTGGCTATTTTGTACATGCTCTGAGGCAGGCGAATTAATCATTGGGTGTTTGGTGCAAGCTTTATTGTTCAACAAGATGAGAAAAATCAGCTTCTATTCTTTTTTTCTTCTGTCCTGTAGAGACGGTAGCAATGACTTCTTTCCCAGGTGGTCTAAAACTCTGGAGAACAGAGTTTCTCAGACTTTAACGTGGATAGATCCCTGGGGACAGTGTTAAAATGCAGATTCTGGCTTAGCAGGTCTGGGGGGAGACCTGAGATTCTGCATGTCTAACATGCTCCCAGGTATTGCTGACACTGCTAGTCCGAGGGCCACACTCAGAGGTGTGTCCTTGGTGCAGCATTGTGGAACCCACCGAATTTGTGTCTCGCTACAGTGGCAATACTGTCAAGAAGTAAACAGGTGCTTTGCTTTGCATTCTCTCCCAGCTGCAGGGCAGAAAGGCCCTACCAACAGGAAGACCAAGCCTCCCCAGCTGTTAACCTGTTAGGCTCTTACTAATCACAGGGCATTCTCATTTGAGTTTAAAGTATACTTTATACTTTCTAGTGGGAACTGGAGTGCAAACCCCAGGCTCGGCGTGCAAGGCGGATGGTTCAACAGCTTCCTCCGAGGCAACAGCATTCCCATACAGAGAGATGCAGCTGGATCCTCCTTCTGGGAGAAGCCTGGGGTGGGGGGCATGCCATGATCGGTGCCCACTCACGATGGGCTCTCATTCATCTTCCCACATTCCTGGGCCCGCTGCTGCTTTATTTCACAGACAGCATTAGTTAAATTTTATCAGGAGTGAAAGGTCATCTTGCCCCACTGTCCTGGCATGGGGCACACCAGGGACTCTGGCATTCAGCGAGTCAAAGGTCAAGGCCAAAGTCGTGAAGTCCTACGTGGAGAGGTCGACACCGAACCCAAAGTCTGCCAGGGCTGAGCTCTTACCTTTCTACAAGGTTACTTTCTTTGTTACTTGAATACGTGTGTTTCATTGAGAGTCACAGGCCTATGGGCAAAACAGTCTCAAATATTTTCTCTTCCTCTTCACGCATGCCACTCCCTCTGCCGCCTCCCAACTCTTAGGCATCTGGTGGCTTCAGGATCCTGTTGCAAAATTTTCAGCTGGTAACAACAGTACAGTAGGTTTGTTTTTTTTTTTCCTCTTGTCCTTGTCTTTCTATTTTTTTTTTTTTTTCTTGTCTTTCTATTGACTGGTCATCACCAGCTCCATCTGGTCCTTCCCCAAGTGCACGTGCACCTACCGAAACATTAGCAATGTTCAAAGATAAACTGAGGCACAGTAAAATGTGAAAGAGTTCATTTGAACAGACTTCACTCCTGAATAGGGCAGCTCCGGGCTTCTCTCAGTTGGGCTCCAACAAAGGGAGTGGTAGTGGTGGAAAGGTAAACTCACTCAGAAGTGTGAGGAAGAAGATATTTGATTCCTTAAAGGGAGGCCATAGCCTTATTTGGATCATTCTGCTAGAAAGTCCCTAGTTAGAGGTGAGTTGATGGTTTCTGACTGATTAAGCTCACCGTTTCCACTGAGCTGGGCTTTGGTTTGCTTATGGAGGAACCCCAGGCACCTCAGCCTGATGGTCTTTCAGTTATTTTTTTAAACACGTCATCATTCTTGAGTAACTCTTCAAGCTGGTCTTTAGTTGGAGAGCCACAGATTTAAAGGGTGCCTTTTTTGCTAATCATATACTTCCATGTTCTGACATTCAATTCCCTGTGCTCAGTGTCCCTGTACTTAAGTGAATCGTCCAATTCCCGTTCTTGGACACATGCTGCTATGGTTTGGATGTGGTTTGTCTCCACCAAAGTTCATGCTGAAATTTGATCCCCAATGGGACAGTGTTGGGAGGTGGGGCCTTCTGGGAGGTGTTTGGGTCCTGGGGGAGTCCCTCATGCATAGATTAATGCCCTCCCACGGGGGTGAGTGCTTGCTCTCCAGAGAGTGGATTAGTTCCTGTTAGAGTGGGTTGTTGAAAACAATCTGGAGGCCGGGCGCGGTGGCTCATGCCTGTAATCCTAGCACTCTGGGAGGCCCAGGCGGGAAGATCGTTCCAGGTCTGGAGTTCAAAACCAGCCTGAGCAACAGCGAGACCCTGTCTCTACTAAAAATAGAAAAAAATTAATTGGTCGACTAAAAATATATAGAAAAAATTAGCTGGGCATGGTGGCACATGCCTGTAGTCCCAGCCACTCGAGAGGCTGAGGCAGAAGGATCGCTTGAGCCCAGGAGTTTGAGGTTGCTGTGAGTTAGGCTGACGCCACAGCACTCACTCTAGCCTGGACAACAGAGACTCTGTCTCAAACAAATAAACAATCTGGCTCTTTTGGTCTCTCTTGCTTCTTCCCTCTATTTGCACACACCCAGTCCCCTCTGCTTTCTGCCAGGTGGGGAAGCAGCCTGACGCCCTCAACAGAGGCTGCCCAATCTTGAACCTTCCAGCCACCAGAATTATAAGCTGATAAACCCTTTCTCTTTATAAATTACCCAGCCTCAAGTATTCTGTTTTATTAACCCCAAACAGACTAAGACACATGCTAAGTTTGCATTTTGTTGTCTTTGTTGTCTTTTGTTGTCATTTTGTTAGGCATACTGTGTGACTTGCTTTGGCCAATGAAATGTGGGTGGAAGTTATATGTTACTTCCAGGAGGCGATATTAAGAGCCCGTGCACAATTCTGTTTTTATTCTTCCAGTATCATGGAAGCATTTACCTAATGGGACCCCTCATCAGCCCATCATTCTGGGTCCCCATTACCCCCCCAACCTATAAACCCACATTGTTCATGTACTATGAGCTACAAATAAACCTTTGTCATGTTAAGCCGCCAAGGCGTGTGCATGCATGCATGTGTGTTATAGCGACCTAACCTATTCTATTCTAACTGATCCACTGGCATTCAGCAGGTGGTGTAATCACCCATTTGTGAGTACAGAACTGCCAGGAAGCCACATTTTGGTATAGTCTTCATTTTCTATTGTAGGATGGAGGATGAGAAGGAGGCAGTGGCTTCTTTCAAGTTTAAGGAAGTAGTTAAAACCACCATGAGGAATCATTTCCTCATCTTCTCAAGCAGCTGGCTGATAGTTCAGTCAAGAGCTGAAATAAATTCCTGTACATGGTAAGGACTCCATAAATATTTATTTAAAAAAATAAGCTTTATCTGCAATGCATTACTGTTCATTCTTCTAACACCTCTCTCCAAGGCACATATATTGGATACAGATGTAGACAATCCTCAGCGAAAGCTGTTGAAAGACAAGTGTAGTCAACTGCAGAGTCAAATAACACCCTTCTCTGAAAGGAGGATAAACTCAAGAGGTAATCTGTGTGTGTGTGTGTGTGTATGTGAAGAATGAAGTACTAAACAACTTGGTTATTTTATCATTTCTGTTACACTCAGTAATTAAACTGGAGCCCAGGCTGGTGCAGAAGCTCACGCATGGCTTGCCACTTCTTTGACTTTATGGCCAAAATCTTCCCCCAGATTTTGCACGAACCGTATCTCCCTTATCCTGACATTACCAGTTTTCTTGTGGCCATTCCCTGCCATGTCTGTCTTCAGTGCTTCCTGGATTTGAAATTAATGTGAATAAAGGAAACCACTCATTCTCCCTGTTGTGTTAAATTGTTGACTGATTTGCGTAGAATGCAATTTGGAAACTACATGTGTAAGACAAAAAAACTTTTTGCTACCTAAGATATAGTACGGTAAAGCAATTAAGATTTTGGTCTCTGAGCTCAGGTGGCCTGGGCCTGACTCCCTCTCTCGCACGGGGCTGGGTGGTCTTGGGTAGCTCCCTCGGCCTCTCTGGGCCTTAGCATCTTCATTCACACAGTGCGGTCATCATGGTCTATCGCTGGTTATTGCTGAGGGCATTAAATGAGTCGACACCTGTAAAGAACTTTGAAAGGTGCCTGGGAAACTGCCAGTGTTAGGAAGGGCTGCACCCTAGATAGTCTAGCCAGGAGGAGACAGAGCTCCGCCGGGAGTCCAGGCCATGGTGCCTGACTGCCTCTGTGGCCTTCCGCAAGTGAATGACCTCTCTCTGCTTCCGTTTCCTCATCCGGCAAATGGGAACAATAATAGTACTTACCTCACAGGAGTTCTGAGAGGCTAGAATGGAATAATATGAGTAAAGCTCTTACCAAACAGTGCTAGGACATACAAAATCCCCAATAGATACTAGTTATTTTATTATTATTATTATTTTTTAAAGTCTCAGCATTTAAAGACACCTGCCGCCTCCTTTCCAAACACACTACGCTTTCCTCTTCTTTTGGCGGCGTTTCTCTCACGGTTTGAAAGATTTAATTCCTGGTGTTGTCTAGGGTTTCTTTGATGGGGTGGTTTCTTTGATCCAGGGAGATGCAGGGTTTGTGTTGGCTGTCAACAGGGCAACGCCCAGGAATTATTTTTTAAAAAATAATCTAATGTCATTTCCCAGAAATTCTCCAAAAAACAAACTTCTATAGGGGCAAAATGAATTGAGACTTCCATTAGTTCTTGAAAACACCTTACAACCCATCTCTCAGATGCTAACATTTTCCTGCACATCCTGACCCTATGCCAGAAGTCGTGTGGCTCTGATATCTAAAGTGAGAACTGTTTGGGTTTACCCAGAACATTCTATTTGTTCCGAGGTACATTTTGTACTGGAAGTTTAAAAGAATTACCTTGTATCTTATATTTAGACTACCTTGACTTGTTTTCCTATTCTATATATTTATTCTGGTTTGTTTCCTACTTTATTTTACAGTTATCAAAGGGGCATTACAAGGCTGCTTCTGTGAAATCTCCAAATGTTTCAGAATTAAGCAGTTAGTAATTATTAACAGTTAAGATCTATTAACTGTTCTTTCACGCCTCTGAGAAACTACACACTCATTTCAGTTCCTGCATGGAAAAGGTCTTTAAAAATGTTACAGATATGGAAATATGCTTATTATGAAGAAAATAGTGTTTCTTTTTCATCTCTTAATGATTACAAACATGTAATCAAATTTCTTGATTCAAGAGAAGACCTAATTTTACTTCCCTCAAATGTTATTAGTAGCACTAAGTTCATTCAGGAATGATGCTTAATCTTACAGATCTTTGAAGCAAACACTCCCACACTGGACTGCCCACTCTCTCTGGGGCTTTCACACTTTCAGGGAAGTGCTGAATCACCGTCCGGCCACACTCACATGTCTACAATCTCAAAGCCACCACAGGCTGGCAAAGGGTCAGTGGGGACTCTTGCTGCCGCTGGCCAACCTCGCTGTGACAGGGTGGCTCCTTAGCGGGAGTTGCAATGGCTCACTAGAGCTTTCTGAAACTTTTGACAAATATAAAGATTACTAAGAAAGCTTGGTGAGTTCTGACAACAATCCTTTGCTTGGCCAAACGTCAGTCATGCTCTTGAACCTTCTCCTAGGCCAATCTGTGCACTTCCCTTAAAACCCAGTTTCGGCTAAGAGCCCCGCTAAGTCAGTTAAGCAAGAATCCCCCACCCTCTCTACATCCCATCACCTTCCTAGTCTGATTGGGTTCGTCCTCTGCCACCATTCCCTGCGTGATGTCTGATCTCCCCTGGCCTGTCTTCAGCAAGAATCCCCTTCCCCACTGATGTTTCTTCTTGGTGACTCTCCACCCACTGACCCCACCCTGCTCCTTGACTATAATCCCCACTCGCCTGTGCTGTGTTTGGAGTTGAGCCCAATCTCCATCCCCCTCTGCAAAACTCCATGGTGTGGTGGTCCCTATACTTATGACGATGGTCCTGAACGAAGTTGCCGAACCATGCTTTAGTAAGTATCACTGAATCGTCTTTTCTTTAACAGTTGCCACATCACATGGCCTCTGTCACCAGCAGGGTTCATTCGAAGGAGGCTCAAGAGAAAGGAGAAGTCCCAGGGAAGCTGAGCTAGGTGCGGTCAGAACAGCAGCAGCGTGCTGGGGTCTTAAGGGAAAAGACGAAGCTGGGGAAGGGTACCTAACTAAGGAGCCTGCGGGGAAAATACGGGAAAGAAAAGACATGTGAGTGATCTGCATCCAGGGGAAGGGTGGAGCTGGTTACATGTGATGGGAAGCTGGACAAGAGGGGGCGGGGAAAAGTAACTGTAGGAAGGACGCAGCGTGCAGACACGGCTGCCCCTAGCATATTTTGATAAGCATGAGGACATTTGGGAAGATAGATTGTACGTCTCAAAGCAGCCACGGCTCTGTGCAAACCCGCTCCAGGTGTATACCCCGCTTTGCCCAGTCCCCACAGCTCCCCGGTGCGTCGCGCTTCAGGCACGTCTCCACCAGGGGGCACTGTGGGCCACGACAGTCGGGCCGTCGTCGCCATCCAGGGACTCGCGGTGGGGCCCTGGGCGTCGCCGAGCGATTCTCCAGAGCGGTTCACTTCCGGGGTCTCGGGGCCACCACTGGATGTCCCCTCCCATCCCTGAGGCGCCCTCTTCTGCAGGGGTGCGCACCCCCACGGGCCGCCGCACCCTCCTCTTCCTCGCGCCGCCCGTCCCCTCCCGCGCCCCGGCGTCAAGGCCGCTCCTCCCCTTCCTCCGCGCCCGGCCCCTCTCTGCAGCCTCTTGCTGCCTCGCCGGTCCGCTGCGCGGTGCCAGGGAGAGGTTATTTACTCTTTCCCAGGAAACGTCAACATCTAGGTGGGAAAGGACTGGTTTCCTGGAAGAGCGCTTCTAGAAAGACCACCCCCCTGGGAAACAAAACAAACTTTATCTAGGCACTTCCTGTTTCCTCAGTCTGAAGTTCTCCCTCCCCTGGCCAGGGCCCTGTAAAAGCACTTCAAAGGCCGGGCCTTCCAGGTTTAGGCGCGCAGGCTTTTTCCTCTTAACTCTTCATGGTGTGCGCTAGTGTTGCGCCTAGTTCTTCCCAGTGGCTTGGGGCCCTTAAAGGAGCAAGATTATTAAATCCTATTCAGCTGGTTTCTGACAGATCTGCGTGCGTCCCACCTGAACCCTTGCGTTATGCTGAGGAGAACGCATGCGGTATTCTGTGTCACTGCGGCGTGAAAGGCACTCGGTGGGTGCCACTGTCGCTTGTAAATATTTATATTTATTTATTAAAATTTGCAAGCAATGCATGCCCACTGCACCTTCACTGGAAGAATTATGATAGTTTCTCCTTTTCCGCGGCCCTCCACGTAGTTACTCTGCTCGAGAGGCACAAATAATTAAATAGTGTGTGAGAGTGTGAAGATGAGGGAGTCGCTTCTTAGATACAAACGTTGCTTTTTAAAAAAACTCCTTTTTGTAAAGTTCATCTTTCCTGGAGGGAACAGGTGAAGGAACTAGCTATCAGGTAAAGCTCACTGTACATTAGTCTCGGGGAGACTGGAAAGATCTTGGGGAGAGAGACACGAGCCTCCTTTTCCTGTGCAAAAGCGGGGAGGAGGGCGTCTCACAGAGCAGGTGGAAGATCTGAGTCCCAAGGAGATGACGAGTGGGGAAGTGCTTTATGGGACTCATGTCGAGGCTATTCTCGTTTTGGTGGTGGCCGAGGGTAGAGGAGGCTGCAGAGGGGAAGAGGGTAGGCAGCGGGCAGGTCCACCTCCCGGGGTCGAACACCTGCCCTGCCCAGAAGAGTGGAGGGGGAGGGGAGGAGTCCAGGGCCCAGTCACTTCGGTCCCAGCGTGTGTGGCTCTGTGGGTTTGGTGAATCAGCGGTGGTGACAGAGTGTTTACTGGTGAAAATGGCGTCGGATCTTAACTCTAGAAGAGTTGGCGCTGCCAGTTCATAAGCTTGAAGACTTTGAGGAAGTTACTCAAACCCTCTGTGCCTTGCTTTCTGACCTGTAAATGGTGGCTGATGCTCAGTGTTGTTGTCAGCACGGAATGGGAATAGAACAGCTGACTTCGTAACCCATAAAGCACCACGGCAGCCCTATTATATGCAGGTTACGTGTAGCCAGCTCACTCTCTGAGGTGAGGCCGTGGCATTGAACCCTGCTAGTGGTCCCTGTGCACCTCACCACCACACACTCCCAGCTAAGAAAAAGAAAGTCTATTTCCCTTAAAATGTCCTTGATGAAGCAGTAAAAATTATTAAGTTTATTAACTGTTGACCCTTGGGGACCTATCTTATTCTCTGTGACAAGGTGGAAGGGCACTTACTTACAGCACTTCCCCTGCATCCTCACCTACAATGGTTGTCTCGAGGAAAAGTGCTTGTTTGAATGCATGGGAGGTGAGCTCAACCAGCTGCCTTTTAAAAATAAACATTTCATGGAATACCAATTTTACCTAAATAATCATTAACAGTCAACTTATTATTCAGATCTGGGTATTGGGCAAACATGTTCTTGAAAAGGAATGAGGTGAGCCTATCATTTCAAAACAATTGACTGTATATGTTGCTGTGATAAAATTCAAGCCTCCAGGAAAAATTAGAATTTTTGTCTGCCACCATGAAGCAGACATGCTTCTCAATACTTAACATTTTTCTGGTGAGATCAATGATATAAACCAATATGTGTGGTTTTTTCTTTTTTTTAATTAATAGGCTATTTTTTAAAGCAGCTTGGGTTTTACTGAGAAATTGAGCAAAAAGTACAGAGTTCCTATTAAACCCCTCCCCCATCCCCAGTTCCCCATATTATTAACGTCTTACATTGGTGTGGTATGTCTGTGTCAATTGATGAACCAATATTGATACATTAATCAAAGTCCATAGTTTACATTAGGACTCACTCTTTGTGTTGTACAGTTCTATGGATTTTGACAAACATGTGATGTCATGTGTCCACCATTACAATATCACACAGACCAGTTTCACTGACCTCAAAATCCCTTCTGATGGGGTTTAGGAGACACTACCCCAAAATATGGCACCTTGGCATAAGTTTGAGTTGAAGGGATCTGAGAAAACTGCAGAAGCAGGAAGATCACTTCCACCTTCCCCTGTTCTCCCCTGCAGCAGGTCATCAAACCTAGAAAGGATTTTCTGACCTTCCCCTGAAGCAGATCATAAGACTCTCATGTGAGGGGTGCTTTCCCTGTACCCAGAGGGGAGAAGCATCCTCGTCTCTCATGATGAAGGGTCACAGAGAAGAATCAGGCCTTAAGTTCTTCCCAGTTTATTGTTAATATCTTTAACATTTCTTTCTTTTCTTTTTTCTTTTTTGAGATAGAGTCTCATTCTGTCACTCAGGTTAGAGTGCAGTGGCCCGATCATAGCTCATTGCAACCTCAAACTCCTGGGCTCAAATGATCCTCCTGCCTCAGCCTCCTGAGTAGCTGGGACTATAGGTGCAGGGCACCACAACTGGCTAATTTTTCTTTCTTTTTTTTTTTTTTTGAGAGATGAGGTCTTGCTCTTGCTCAGGCTGGCCTCAAACTCCTGACCTCAAGGAATTCTCCCAGCTCAGTCTCCCAAAGTGCTAGAATGACAGGTGTGAACCACCACTGTCTGGCCTATTATCGTTAGACCATATTCTTTGTCCAGAAGTATTTCTCTAAAACTGCTCATTCTTCATCAAAGCTAGCACAAGAATACCAATGTTTAACCATTTCTTTGGATCTTCATTTCCCTATGAAAGCTCCCGTGTCATGTAAAACTTATATGACATAAATTTGTATGCTTTTCTCTTGTTAATCTGCCTTTTGTTATAGAGGCCTCAGCCGTGAATGTAGAATGAGTAGAGAAAAATATATTTTCCTCCCATGTACCTGTGTTCTGCTTATTCATCCCTCCCCACATTCTCACTGATCTTTTTGTTTTGTATTGTGCTAAAAGTCATATTACCATCATAGCCATTTAAGTACACAGGACAGTAGTGTTACCTGTATGCACCTTGTTTGCAACAGATCTCTAGAATGTTTTCATTTTACAAAGCTAAGAGTCTATACCCACTGAACAACCCCTCTTTTCCTCCTTCCCCCTGCCCCTGGCAACCACTAATCTACTTCCAGTTTCTAAGAGTTTGACTACTTTAGATACCACATGTGAGTGGAGTCATGCAGTATTTGTCTTTTTGTGACTGGTTTATTTCTCTTACCATAACATCATGCGAGTTTCATCCGTGTTGTAGCATATGACAGAATTTCCTCTTTTTAATGACACAATAATAGTTCATTGTATGTATATACACCATAGTTTCTTTATTTATATGTTGATTGATGGACATTTAGGTTACTTCCACATCTTGGCTATTGTCCATAATGCTGCAATGAATATGAGTGTGCAAATGTCTCTTTGAGATCCTGTTTTCAATTCAATTCTGGTTATATACCTAGAAGTGGGACTGCTGGATTATATGGTAATTCTGTTTTTAAATTTTTGAGAAAACTTCATGCTATTTTCCATAGTGGCTGCACCATTTTACATTCCCGCCAACAGTCCATAAGGGTTCCAATTTCTCCCCATCCTTGCCAATATCTGTTATTGTCTGTTTTTCTGATAGTGGCCATGCAAATGGGTATAAGGTCATAACTTATTGTGATTTTGATTTGCATTTCCCTAATGATTAGTGATGTTAAGTGTCTTTCCATATGCTTATTGGCCCCTCAGATATCTACTTTGGAGAAATGTCTATTCAAGTCCTTTGCCCATTTTAAACCATACTTTGTTGTTGTTGTTGTTGTTAAGTTGTAGAAGTTTTTAAACGTATATATATTCTGGATATTAACCCCTTATCAGATATATGGTTTGAAAATATTTTCTTTCATTCTGCTTTATTGCTTTTTTATGCTATTGACATTTCCCTTCCTTTGCAGAAGTATTTAAGTTCTATGTAGTCCCATTTGTCTATTTTTGTTTTTGTTGCCTGTGCGTTGGTGTCATGTTCAAGATCCTTGCTAGTACTAAAAGACAAAAGGCAATTCAAAAAAATATGTTTATCACAGCACAATGCACGATAGTGAAAAATTGGGGCAACCCAAATTACCAATGAATAATAAATGTTAAGCAAACACTAGTACATTAGCATAGTAAAACCCTATGTAGACGTCAACATGGCAAATATGCAAATGAACACACACAATAGTTTATAGCATAACTATTGATAACTCTATAAAAATTCATTTTTAAATATTGACCAGAATGAAAAATATTTTAGTTAAGCAGATTTCTTTTTTCTGTAAAGTGGGTTATGTGAACATTAACACTTATAAATGAGAGACAACCACTCCAAGAACAGTTAGTTCTGGGCACCAGAAGGCACACAGACAGGTCAGGATGAGCCATTTCAGTGTTTGTGGAAGCCAGTTTGGGGACTCTCATGTCCTCTTTGGCCGGCCATCCCCCACAGTCCAGTCATGGGGAGTGGGAGGGAGGAAGGGCAGGGCAGCTGTGGGGCTCATGGGGAGGACTAGTAGGACTTGGAGCACCGGCTGGGGTGCTCAGTTGACTCGGCAGTATGTCACACCTTGTATGGCCTCCCCACGTATTCTTAGATTTGGCAGAGCCTAGAGTTTTGCAGTCCAACCCAGCTAGATTGATTACACATTTATTGAGTGCCTACTGTGTGCCAAGTATTGCTCTAGGCATTGAAACCAAAGGTTAAATAAGTCACAAGGAGCAGCTCTCAATCTGGAAGAACATAACTAGACACCAGGCAATCTCCACCAGCCATGAAATGGGCAGGCACAGATATTTTAGGTATTTGAAGATATGATGTACTGAAACCCCCACTGGTGGATACATTTCATGAGTTTGGGGCAATCATTGACTCGAGCTGCTTGCAGGTAGCCTGATGTCCATGCCTCAATGGCTCTCTCTGTTCCAGAGTACCTCGGGCTGAAGGTTTGAGGAGACTCAGAGCGGAGGAAAAGAGACAAAAGCAAAACAACAAAATAGCAACAATATAAATAGAGCCATTTAGTCATAAACTTTATGACCTTTTGGAGGAAGACAAATGAAAATAATTCTACTTCTGAAGGGAAATGTGTTTACTTGTCTCAAAATTATTGTCTCTTCCTGCAATAAAAAAATAAAAATAGGGTGAGATGAAACCTAGGTCAAGGTCATTTTTGGGAGCCTAAAATAGATGTAAGAGAGTGGAAACACACGGAATGGACAGAGGTCTATGTTCGAGGCTCTTTTCCACTAGCAAGCCGTGTGGCCTGGGGCAAACATCTGCTCAATTCCTTGTTCATCAAATATTATCTTTCTCACTGGATTGTTGTAGGATACATAAAATAGGGGTGTGAGCTGGAAAGTAGAACAAAAATGTAAGATGACTATTGCAATATCCGAGTCTATAAAATATTCCATACTGATGATAAAAAGCAATGCTCATCTTTCAAATGCTATTTTCCCTAAGATTCCATGCCTGCTATTGCACAAAATAGCTCAAACCAAGAACAAAGCTTTCAGTAAGCATTTTGGACTCCATCCACAATTCTGATTAATCCTAATTCTTGGTACTTGGAGGGAGCACTTTCAGTTTTTCTGGGTGAAAAATAGAACGAACTCTTTAGCAAGTGCGGGACGCTGTCCTCAGCCTGGTCTGGCGTGGTTCGCTAGAGGGCGCTGATGGTATTTCTGGTTTGTAAGTTTGATGCTCTCAACACAATTGACATTGGGAACTCCTGCCCACTCTGGGGAACAATGGCTGCACCTGGAATGCACGTACAAGAGAGAAGGAGAAGGGAAGGTGAGGTGGAGTTCGATGGAATGGGTCATGTCAGTGACTTATGCTGATATCCTTAGCAACCTGGGATGTCCCAGCACAGCTATGTTGTAAACAAGCTTGTCGTAATGCAGCAAGAGTGAGGAGAAGCTGTGAGGAGAGGGCCAAGGCTGTCAGAAGCCAGCTGAGAAGTCAGGAGCTTTTCCCAGTGCCCACTCCCCTCTCCATGCTGGCCCTAGATGTCACCCCTTCCATGGGGTGACATCTCAGGTTCTAGAACCGAGAGAGGTATAGCTTTGGGCTCAAAGCTTCTACTCACAGAGCTGGAGGAACTGATCTGTGTGTGAGGCAGGGGCAGGGGCAGGGGTAGGGGCAGGGGCAGGGGCAGGGGCAGGGGCAGGGGCTGGGGCTGGGGCAGGGGCAGGGGCTGGGGCAGGGGCAGGGGCAGGGGCAGGGGCAGGGGCTGGGGGCTGAGAGGAGCTCCAGAGCAGGGCAGCATGCCCACCTGCTTGGGCTACACAGAGGTTTTCAACAGGTTGGGCAGCAGCCTGAGAGCCTGGTGACAAGTTCTGGTGGGTGACATAGAGCCAGATGCAGCTCAGGACAGGCCCTGAGATCTGGGCCAGGCTGAGAGGGGAGAAAGCTTCTTTCTACTAGAGATCATTCAAATAAATTACATTTCCAGACTCTTGGTTGCATCATTCCAGTTGCAATGTACATGTCTTCTGAAGGCACTTAAGGTGATGTTTGTCAAAGGATGGTCCCCAGATGCAAGCATCGAAAGCACCCAGATATCCTCCTGAAAGATGTCAACTTTAACTCTACTGGTATGGGGCTCAGGCGTGTGCATTTTCTTTTGCTTTTTCTTTTTCTCCCTCAGAACTCCCTTTGAGAAAGAGGCATGTGCATTTTAAATGAGGACTCCAAATGCTTTTGAAAATTACACAAAGATTCCCCCTGCAGATGGATATCTTAGATGTCAAGACAGGAAGGTAGGCAAGTATTTTATGACTGAGCTTTTCAAAGTTCCTCCAGCTGTACTATGTTAGTTGTTCACTCCATCAAACCTTGAGAGGAAAACGTGTTTGGGGATGGTAGAGAGTTGCATGATATTCCTCAATTCCCTTCTCTTCTCGCCCAGTGTAATTCCTGAATCTCCAGTGAGCATTCCCAGCTGGGAGGCATGGAGAGCACCTGCCTCACCCTGTCTTCCCCCACCAGGAAACTGAAACCTCACCATCAGGCACATATTAGTTCTTTTATGTTGCATAGCAAATTACCACAAACCAAGTGGCTTAAAACACCACCCATTTGTTACCTCGCCGTTTCCGTGGCTTAGCCGAGTTCTGCGCCACAAGGCAGCAGTCAGGGCACCGCCAGGCTGTGCTCTCCTCTGGAGTTTGGAGCTCTCTTCCAAGCTTTTGTGGTTGTGGGAAGAATTCACTTCCCTGTGGTTATGGAGCTGGGGGTCTCGACTTACCTGCTTTTGGCTGGAGTCCATTCTCGGGCCCTCCAGGTGACGCAGTTCCCTGCCACCTGGTCCTCTCCAGGCAAGTCCACAGCGTGGCTGTTGGCAGCTTTGAGATCAGCAGGAGAATCTCTGTCTCTGCAGGCAGCTAAGACAGGGTCTTAATGTATCCTAACCAAGCGAGTGATGTCCCGTCAGCCTGGCCACACTGGCTGTGTATTAGTTTTCTAGTGCTGCCATAACAAAATACCATGGACTAGGTGGCTTAAACAACAGAAATTTATTTTTTCATATTTCTAGGGCAAGAAGTCTGAGATCAAGGTGTTGGCAGGGGTGGTTTCTCCTTTCCTTGGTTTATAGACATTCGCCTTCTCCCTGTGTCTTCACGTGGTCTCTCCCTTTATGTGGGTCTGTGTCCTAATCCCCTTTTATTATAAGGACACCGGTCACATTGAATTAGGGCCTACATATATGGTTTCATTTTACCTTAATTACCTCTTTTAAGGCCCCGTCTCCAAACACAGGCACATTCTGAAGTACTGGGAGTTAGGACTTTAATCTTTGAATTTGAGGGGGGACACAGTTCAGCCCAGGGCACAGTGTGATGTGGATATATCAAAAAAGAAAAAAGAGTGACAACGTACAGTAAGAGAAGCACAAAATGCTGTGGGGAAGTTCCTGGGAGGGGGGTCAGAGTCGGGCTCAGCAGGTCAGGGGGCCTTCCTAGGGGAGCCGACATCCAAGCTTGGATGGGAAGCATCCAGAGGAGCTGGCAGGAGGAAAAGGGAAGGAGCCAAGTGTCCTGGCAGAAGGAATAACATCGTGTCAGTTAGGAGTGACGGTGCCTTGAAGTGAGAGTATACTGAATTGCTCAGGAGTGACTGGAGGCAGGAGGAGTCTATTTTCCTACATCCTAGAGAGCTGAAGTAGCAGCTGCCAGCCTTAGTTCAGCCAATCGATGTCAGCCCGGCAGCCCTGCTGTTCCTTGGGAGTTTCTCTCACGGCCACGAGATAGCTCTCATGGCCCTAGAATCATTTCTGTGTTCCAGGTACAACAAATGAGAAAATGCTGTTAGCAATGTCTGCTCTTTTAATCAAGAAAGCAAAAGCTTTCCTGTAAGCTCCCAGCAGATGTGGGTCAGATGTATCACAAATGGCTCCCTTAGCTTCAAAGAAGGCTGGGAAGGGGAGAGTTTTGCTGTCCTGGTCATCGTAGCGAGAGTGGAAGGGAGATGGGGCCAAGAGAGGATGTGTTAGTCAGTTGGGGTGGCCACAGCATTGAAAGGGCTGGCAGTGGAGGAATGAGGTTTGGCCAGAGAGCTGACAGTGATTAGAGGTGGAGGATGAACTTGAGTGGGGAAGTGGCAGGAGTAGCAATGGCGTCATAAGAATAGACTAAGGAGTTTGGATTTTACCTTGAATGTCCCAGTTATCTGTTGCTGCATTGCAAACCACCCCAAACGTTGTGGCATCAAACAATGACCATTTAGTTAAGTGCACAGATTCTGTGAGCCAGGAATCCTGACAGGCACAGCAGGAGGGCTTGTCTCTGCCATATGGTGGGTGGGGCCTTAGCTCAAAGACTGAATGGCTGGAAGTGGGAGTCATTGCAGGTTTCTTTACTCACCTGTCTGGTGCCTGGGCTGAGATGGCTAGAAAGTCGAGTTCAGCTGGGATGTAGACTGGAGACCACCAGGTGGTCTCTCCATGAGGTTGGCTAGGGTCCCGCACAGTGGGCTTCTGGGTTCTGAGGGCAAGTGTCTGCAGAGTGGGCATATCAAGAGATCCCGGATGAAGCTGTGAGGCTACTTCTGCCCTAGCCTCCTAGTTCACAGAGGATCACTTCTGCTGCATCATCTTGATTACACACGAGTCACTTGGAGCAGATCCAAGGGGAGGGGAATCAGTCACCACATCTTGTTGGGGGAGAGGAGCACGTGGACGGGAGATGTTGCAGCCATCTTTGGAAAATCCCATCTGCCCTAGGGAGTGACTGAAAGGTCTTAAGCAAGGGGAATAATAAGGCCAGACTGTGGTTTTAGAAAGATCATTCTGGCTGCAGTTTGAGAATTATTTGGAATGGGTGGGGAGATGTGGTAGGAGGTTGACCTGAGTAGAGATGGTAGATGCTGAATCTGGAAAGACCAGAGAGACACTTTGCAGGTGGAATCACCAGGATTGAGGACTGAGTGAGTGAGAGATCTGTGGGTAAGGGAGGAGCCAAAGTTCAGGATCAATTAAGCAGCTGGTATCTGGTGCCACTAGCTGACACAGGAACAGAGGAGCGGGGCAGATTTGGGGGAAGACAATGAGCACAGTTTTGAACGTTAGAATTTGGGGTTTCTGTGAGACATTCCAGAAGACTTTAATAATAGTTGGTTAGATGTTTATTTGAAAATCATCGATATGTAGTTGGTAATTGAGATGTTGGGAGACAATTTACCATGGGAAGAGTGTGGAATGGGAAAACAAATGGGGTTAAACAGAATTCTGGGGAGGACCAACATTTAAAGTCCAGGCAAAAGAGTCTGCAAAGGAGGTTGTGAGTGGTCAAAAAGGTAGAAGAATGTGGTAGGTTTGTAATGGCTACCAAAGATAAGTCCACATTCTAATTCTCAGAACATGGGAATGTTGCCTTATTTGAAAAAGGGTCTCTGTAGATGTGATTACGGTAAGGGTTTTAAGACAAGGAGATTACCCTGAATTATCTGTATGGGCCCTAAATGCCATCACACATGTCCTTATGAAAGAGAGGAAGAGGGAGATTAGATGCACACAAAGGAGATGTGACGTGAAGATAACAGATGTTAGAGTGATGTGGCCACGAGTCAAGGAGAATGCCTGGAGCCACCAGAAGCTGGTAGGGGATGAATTGTCCCCTAGAGCTTTTGGAGGGAAATGAGGAGAGTGTGATATTATGGAAATCAAGGAAAAGAGGATTTCAAAGGGAGGAGAGGTTAAAAGCTCTTTCAACAAATAGTTACTGAGCACTTTCTAAGAAGTAAGCTCTGTCCAAGGTGCTGAAGATGCTGTCTTCATGGAGCTTACATTTTAAAGAAAAGGAAACATGAACAAGCAGTCTTCAATGCAGCAAAGGATGAAAGGAGTTCAACTGGATATATATTTTTTTGTTTTCGATACCTGATATTCTTTTACAATTTTTTTTTTATTAGCACACCCTAGTTTCCTTCTAGAGAGCTTCCTTCCTCATTGTGTGCAATCGTGGTCTCCTGGGATTTTGTATCTTAAGCAGAAGTACAAGAAGGGAAATAGAGCTGAACCTCATTCATCCCAAGAGCAGAGCCCTAACAAGGCTGTTGAGTAGTTGTTGCTACCTAGACCCTATGGCTGTCCTGGTTTCTGCCTTTATTCTTATCCTAATTCTCCAGCTTTCCTGATGATTCCTGCTCGATTTCTTTCTTACTAATTCTTTTTTGCTTAAGGCATTCTGAGTAGGTGTTCACAGATTGAAAACAGAGATTTATAACTGATACATGCATCTGTTGTCTTTTAGCCAGATCATAATTTATTGAAGAGTGTATAGGAAGAGGAGGAGTGGGGGAAAAGTGACAAGGTGACAGTTGCTATAATAGCTGGAGGAGAATGTGGCTTAGAAAGGGTTTTTCTTTTTCTCCCTCTTCTTTCTTTTTAAATATTGAGGAGATTTATGTGTTGGTTGATAGGAGCAAATAGGGAAGTAGATGCTGAAGATACAAGACACAAGAGAGAGGTGGAGCAACTGATGGGGATGTGTCTATAAGAAGAGACAGAACCTACTATTGTCTGAATGTCTGTGTCTCCCCTAAATTCCTATGTTGAAACCCTAACCCCCAAAGAGATGGTATTGGGAGGTGGGGCCTTTGAATGGAATATCTGCCCTTATAAAAGAGGCCTCAGAGAGAATCCTCACCCCTTCTATCCTGTGAGGACACAGCTAAAAAGCTACCACTGTGTGAACCAGAAACCGAGCCCTCACCAGACACCAAATCTGCCAGCACCTTGACCTTGGTCTTGCCAGCACCCAGCACTTTGAGAAATCCATTTCTGTTGTTTATATGCCACCCAGTCTATGCTATTTCATTATAGCATCTCAAGAGGACTAACAAGACCTCAAACACAGATCTCAAAAGAGATCTCCTACGGTAGCAGTGGGAAGGAGATGGGTATGAATGAATGGAGCTAATTTAAATTAGCTCTTTAAATATAATTTATTATAGAGTCTTTATCAAAGACTTCATTACAGAAATAACTTCAAAATAGGCATTTTAAGTTCTGAAAATTTGCTCTTTCTGCAATTTTATTTATTCCTCTATAAAATGAAATTGAATCAGTTCATCTTTGGGGGTTTTTCCCCATTTTAGAATTTGGTGTTTTGAAGATCTCATCATCTTTACCAATCTTATAAGACAGTATTCTTGTAAATAATATTACCATGGTACCTTTGCTTGCCAAAATTTATCCTACATTTTAATTTTTTCCAAGAATGTTAAATTAATCTTCATAATCTTCCTTTAAGTAGATAAAAGTCAGATGGAATTTCTTCTGTTTTGGAGATTGGGAAATGAGAAATATGTGGGGCATGACAAAGACAGGATACATTTCATTTTTGTCTCATGACACTGAAGTGTATTATTCTCATGCCTTTTGTAATAATTGTACATCAGACACTGTTAGATAATCATGTTGTGAAGATTATTGTCAAATAGGAAATTTGATGTTTATCCAAAAGTTATCTGTGGTGTAAAGTCTACTCGCTTACTTACTTGTGCCAAGGTTTTAAAAATAGTTAAGATAAAATGTAAGCATAGGAACTTGATGATGAAATCTAAGATCTTCATTTCAAGTGGAAGAAACAATTACAATTTGCAATTTAATTAGGGAAAGAAAATTAAAGGAATGCAGTGTCTATTCTCCTGCTGAATATTAAAGTTCACCACAAAGGAAAACCTGATGTGAAATGTAGTTGTGGCTAATTAGCTACAGTATATGGGCCGGAACAAGCGCTTTGCTCAGGGCTAGACAATGAACTCCGCAGAGTCCAGAGATCAATGATCATTTAGGAAGCAAGTACTTAGAATCACACAGCTTAGAATATGCCTGTCTGTTGCAATGTTTCACAATACATAGTGCCCTCCCTTTGTTTTCTCTTCACATTCGATATGCAATTGCTTAGAAACATCATATGCTTGGCCTTATTAATAAAGAATTATTGATATGCTGACCCTGAAATGAAACCAAGGCAAAGCTGATGGATCTCTGCAAACAAGCTGAGTAAATCCCCAAGGTGCTGGGCCACTAGGTAGAGTTGCTAGAGGCAGTGGGTCTCAGCCACTGCCTCCTGAGCCTGGAATAACAACTGCAAGTTCAGGCTGCAGACCACATATTTAGAACAGAATGATCTGTGAAAAGAGCACAAGGCTAAAACCCAAGAGTCTCGGCTTCTGGCCTGTTCATTTTGGTTCTGCCACCAGAAGCTGTGTGACTTTAAACTAGAATCTTTACGTCCCTGGGCTTTATTTATCTCACCTGTAAAAGTCATGATTAAGTCATTCTCCAAGGATGTTGGAAAAATATCACAGATTAGGAGATGGGAAACTAAAAAGATAATATGGGAAGCTGTCGTTCTTCTTTGGAGCACATCCGCATACAAGTAAAGAGCTGTTCTGTCCCTTCGCAGCCACTCACGGGACTGGCACGCCCTGCTTCATAGCGGGACCTGCCCTGGAGCTTCCTTGGCCTGGCAAGAGGGCACTGCTGCCGTTGGGGTTGTCAAGACAGCTACTCTCATTTCAGCATTTGGGTGTTTACGTGTCTGGGCACTGTCCTAGGAGCTGGAGATAGTGACGGACAACAACAACAAAACCCCACCAAAAAAATTCGGCTGTCATGAACATTCTGGTCGGAGTAGACTGACCAAAAGCAAAGAAGTAAACACGTTAAGATATCAGGGGCTGGCGGTAAGTTCCATGAGGAAAATGAAGCTGGTTAAAGGGATAGACGTGCTGCTAATTTAGCTGGGGAAAGCCTCTCTGGATGAGGTGACATCTGAACGGAGATCAGAATGCAGGGAGGGAGGGGCCCCAGGGTTTCTGGGGAAGAGTCTCTTGGGGACATTCTTAAGGACAGTCAGGGCCCCACAGGAGAGCAAGCCGGGGTGTTCCAGGAACATGGGGGAGGCTGGGCCCGGGAGGGAGAGAGAAGGATATTCTGTTCCCCACGGTGGTAAGGACCCGGGGAGTAAAGGCCCCTTTCCTTCCGGAAACTGGAGGGCAGGCAGTCAGGTGACAGCACAGCCTGGGCCCAGGGGTACCAGGTGGCTGGCGTGGGCTGGGCTCAGAGAGTCAACACTGCTCTGCACGGACAGGTGTGTGGCCGCGCGCTCCCCCAGGGCCCACGCTCGGCCGCCGCCCACACACCTGGGCTCTAAGGCCCTGCGGTCACTATCTGGACATTCTTTTTGCGGACCCTCCTGCGAAGCCGGCTGCTAAAGCGACACTCTCGGACCATCCCGTGGGCCCTGCTGCCCTCTGCTGGGCAGTCTGGGCATTAGCGCTACCTCAAAACGCGTGAGGAAAATGTTCCCACATCAGGAATTTCAAAACCCAATTTTGTGACAGTGGTTTAACCATCAGTTTTCTCCCTCTGGGCTTTTGACGGCTGCTGCAGTTTTGAATGACCAATTCCAAAGTGAATTGCCTTGTAGGCAGGTGATTTTTGTTACAAACCAAGCAATCCGAAACTTCGGTAATCCAGATCTGCTGTGTAACATTTGGCAGAAACACAACATTTCGAACAGTTGGTTATCCTGCTTTACTGTGCCATCATGCAATCTTGCTTAATGTGCACGAAATGGTTTTTAATAATCGTTAACAATTGTAGGGATGGGCCTACACATTAATGGTACCTTTGTCTAGGCTAGGGTTTAAACAACTTAATCACTTCTGAGTTCTCTATATCTGGTGACTTTTTATTTTACTGGACATAGAGAGAAGTGCCTAGGAAATACTTCTTTAGTGATTTTTTAAGGCAAAAATAATTTAATATTTAAATATTAAACCGCTGCCTCTATGATAGCCTTTCTTTTTGGTAATGAAGGTACCAAACCCATAGGAAAGTACCCTTAAAAATGGTGGACTTCTGCTTTCTTTATTTTGCTGTGTGTGTGTGTGTGTGTGTGTGTGTGTGTGTGTGTGTGTGTGTGTGAGAGAGAGAGAAGGTGTGAAGTGTGAGAGGTGAAAGATGTGCTTACTCCTGTATAAGCACAGGGGTGTGATTTATACAACTGAAGTTCCTGTCTAGACTCTATTATGTGCTAAGCACAGTGGCATGTGCTTCATCTACCTTATCTCATTTAAATTTCAAGCCACTTTGCAAAGGAGGTATTATACTTCCTACAGAAGACTGAGGATGAAAGAAGCTAAATAGCATGCCCAAACTTGTTGAGCTAGGAACTGACAGTTCAGATTGAACGCTGGGCTGGATCCACCTGTCTCTCCAAATCCCTATTTCCACTGTGTAATGTGGCTGCCTAATGAATGACCCTAACCCCGATTGGTTTGTAGAGAACTAAAGCTGTAAGGATTTAACAGATTGGGTAATGTTACGGCATATTACAATTTACGGATGGCAAAACTGCAGCCCAGAGGTGTGACGTGATCTGGCCTAAGCTGGGGGTTAGAGGGGGAGCTGGATGTAGATTCCAAGTCCCCCTACTCCAGTCCAATATGTTACATTGCTAGAATAACTTAGCTTCAGAAACTGGGGGTGATCTTTTAAAATACCCCCTTTCTCATCTCCTGTGTGGTGTTTGGGCCCTCCAAAAACTACCTAGAGTGAGAGTTATAAAAGATCAATCAGTCAGTATTTACTGAATATATTCTATGTACTGAGCACTCAGATAGGTGCTAGACAACTAGAAATGAGTAAGGTATGAGCCCAGCCAAATGTGATGAACAAACATGTAACCAAAAGCTCATTGCAATGCAAGTCCTGCAAACACGCTGCTATGGGACTACAGAAGGAAGAGCAAAAAGTCCCACCTGGGACAATCAGGTGTCTCCACTGAAGGACAGACATTTACCCATGCCAGCACAGCTCCAATACAGAAATGCTATTGGCATACCATGTTTCTAGGCCTTTTAACATTGAAATATGCATTCTTCCATTCCAGGTGGTGTAGACAAGACATTTCATGAGAATCTAGAAACTGGAAATAGTAAACATTTTTGAAAGTATTTTGAAAGCCAATTACATTATTTTGGCTAATGAGGACCAGAGATGTGAATTACTAAAAGGGTCTAGTAAATTTAGATTCTGTAGATGAATTGGGCAGCAAATGAAAGCTTAATTTCGACTTCGTTAAGCACAATGTAATTGGAATAGTTAAATTGGTATGCTAATTAAAAATTTAAAGTAAAAACAAACATGTTAGCTAAAAGCGTAACCTCTTATGTAATCTTAATGAGTTTTCAATTTGAACATTTTTTCCAATTGGAAATAGGATTAATTTTAGGACTTTCATACATATTACAGTAAACTATTGCATTGAACTCAGGAAAAAGAAGAGAGTCTAGGAATGATTAATATACCTCTTTTATTCCAGATAGATTACAGAATGACATAGTTTTAAAGTTTTAGGAAAACAGAAAATGGAATTTATTATTTATTAAATCTCAGACTTGGAATGGACTGTTTAAATTCATAAGTAGGAGCAAAATAACAAAAGAAAAAAATGGGCAAATTTAAAAATCAAAGTTTGCTTATATAAAATTTACCAAACCATCAAAATACAAAACAAATTGTATTTTGGGAATTATAGTTATAGCATTAAGCTAATAAATATATTAAAAATTCTATGGGAGACTGAGGCAGGAGGATTGCTTGAGCCCAGGAGTTCAAGACCAGCCTGGGAAACATAGTGAGACCCCATCTCTTAAAAGAAATGCTAAAAATTGATAAGAAATTCTCTAACTCCCTAATATATGAATAGATGTATTAGTCAGCTATTGCTACAATGATACCACAAAACAAATCCTCTTAAAACTCATTGGCTTAAACAGCAGCATTTATTCTCATAGAAGTCTGCAAGCCAACTATGATTTGACTGAGATAGGTTGGGCTTAGCTGGGTGACTCTGCTTCAGGCTGCAAGTTAGCTGGGCTTGGCACCAAGATTCTGTTTAGGTATAGGTCTACTCTAAGTGTCTCTCATTGTTCTAACACCAGTGATTACCCAGGGCTGGTTCTCATGAAGATGACAAATGTGCACAAGATAAGCCAATCTAAGAAAGCACAGCTAAAATCATTTCTGCTAAAATTCTATCAGCCAAAGCAAATCATATGGCTAAGCCCCACAACATAGGAGTAGGAGTGAGAGGGGAAGGGGAGTTAATCTAAATAGCCACAGAGAGAAAAGGAAATAAACTGCAATCCACAAAATATGTAGCCCACAATTCATAGACATATGAAGAGATGATTAACCCCTTTAATAATGTAAGAAATAGAAATTAAAGCTGCATTGAGATAGCATTTGTTACTTATTAACAAAGAAAGTATTAAAGAAATTAAATCACTCAATAGTAAAAATTCTTCCCACAAAGAACAAACAGAAACCTAGATGGTTTTATAGTAGAGTTCAACTAAATTTTCTAGGGAACAGATCATTCTGTCTTGTGTAAATTATTCCAGAGAATTGAAAGAGTGGAAATATTCTTAATGTATTTTATGGCTTCAAATAAGAAAGGAACACTAGGAAAAAGGAAAATTACAGTTTAACCTCACTCTTAAGCATAGATGTAAAAATCCTAAGTAAAATATTACTAAAGGGAATCTAACTGTGTAGAAAAGAGGCATACCATAACAAGATACCCCCAAATACTGTGGTTTAAATAAGAGAGAAATTTGCAACTTGACTGGTCTAGGCTGGTGGGACAGCACTGATTTAATAGGTCATCCGGAGACCTTGGTTCCTTCCACTGTATTGCTAGATCATTCTATGGGTAAGATCATTCCCTGAGATCATTCAGAAGAGTGAGAGCACTGTCCTCATTTGAACAATCAAGCTGGGCCATTTCCATGCCAATGCTGTGGTAAACACAATGTGGAAAAAACCAAAGTCCAGGGAAAGCAGTGTCTCTTTAAGCAGGAGGTAAATAGAAACTGTGCTATCACTCCTGGAATGAATAGAATCTCTCACTGGGAGAATCGTACGTCCAGGCAGAATAGAATGAATTTTTTTTTTTTTGAGACAACTGGCAACCTGCCACACTAGGAATAACTCTTAACAACAGATGTGCAAGCCCTATATACAGAACAGCACAAGATATTATTGGAAAGCATTAAAGAGCACCAACGTAAATGGAATGATATTCATGTTTTTGGAGAGGAATACTTGATATCCTGAAGTTATTAATTCTCTCCAAAATCTAAATAACAGCTGAATGGGATTTTTATTGAAGTGGACAGGTTGGTTCTAAAATTTATGTGCAAGAAAAAAGGATCAAAATAGCCTGAAGCATAATGTAGATGGACTTGCCCTGGCTCATATAAAGACTTTTTATTAATGTAAGTATGTAGCATTTATGCATTGGGTATTGGTGCAAGGATAGACAAATTGACCAGTAGAACAAAATAAAGAGTTCAGGAAGAAGTCTACATCCTTATGGATCTTTGATATATAACAGAAGTGGCACTGCAGATAATTGGGGGAAGAAAAAACTATTTAATTTTTAATAAATGGTTCTGGAACACCTGAATAGCCACATGGATAAAATTGAAATTGGATTCTCACCTCACACAAAATGCAAAAATCAACTCCACTTGATCAAGTACTTAAAATGTGAAAGGCAGAACTTTAATACCTTTAAAACAAAATATAGGAGACTATCTTTCTAACCTTGGAATGTCTTAAAACATAAACACTCATGAAAGAAAGAGTTGATAAATTTGGCTACCTTAAAACTAAAACTTCTTCAAAAAATACTACAAAGAAAATAAAGTGAAATCATGCTTGGGAGAACATATTTGAATACATCTAAACTACAAGGAATTAGTATACAGAATATGTGATGAAATTCTACAAATCTATAAGATAGATGATCACATACAATTGAAAAATAGGCAAAAGGTATGAACTAGTATTTCAACAGAAGAAAAAATATGCATAGCATACAACCATAAGAAGAGATGGTCTGTCTACTAGTAATCAGGGAAATACCAAGTAGGACCACAGTAAGATATTTTATACCCACTAGATTACTGAAAAATTAAGCTGGACCATATCAAGTGCTGGAGAGGATGAGAATAAATGGGAAATCTTATATATTGCTGGTGGGAAGGTATACTGGTATAGCCATGTTAGAAAAATATTTGGCATTGTCTTGAATGCTTTTTGATGCACAAAGTGATTTTTATGAGATGTTCATATGGATTCATAACAACAAAAACTAGTAACAACCCAACATGGAAATAATGGGATATGGAATAGCAGTGAAAATGAATATACTTCAATTATGTGCTACAGCATAGATGAATCTTAGAAACATTATGTTGGTTAAAAATAGCAAATTGTAGAACTCTATTAAGGATAATACCATTTTTATGAAGCTAAAAAAACCTCTCACCAATATATATACACATATGTGATATACACATATGTATATGTTATATACACATATGTGATAAAATTATTTTAAAAGAAAGAGAATAATGGACATAAAATTCAAGATGAAGGTTATGTTGGGGGTGGAGGAGGAGGAGCCATCCATGGCTCTTGGCTTGGGTCATGAGTTCACATGTTATTTTGTTCTACAACTTACACATATGAAGTCTGTCCAGAAAGTATACAGCCATTGTTAATATAACAAGAATAGGTACATGGCTGGATACTTTCTGGACAGCCCTAGTATTTAACATAAATTCTTATGTATTTTTCAATGTTATATTTAAAAATATGACAAATAATATAAGGAAAGAAATCTGATACTTATTTTATTTATCAAATTTGCATAAATTTCAAAAGGAGATTAAAATAAAGGTGGAATAAATAGCATTTCTTGTACATAGATGTAAGGAGTATAAATTGGTGTAATCGTTCTAATTGGATCTCCCTCTCTCTCCATATATATCTATATACATATGCACATACATATCATATGCACATATATATAACACATTATATGTAGTCATAAACATGTTAAATTCTCTATCCCAATAATTCAGTTTTGGGAAAATAAAGGCTAAAATAAACCCCTGAAATTAAAAAAAAGATACAGTTAGAAAGTCAGGAACTTGTCACATTCCCTTCCTTTTCTCTAGAAGGTTCTTCCCCTGAAACCTATGCAAAGCACCAGTGGAGGATACTCTCACATCCCAAATAGATACCTAACCTCTCTGACTTTCCATCACATAATCCTATTTAGTTTTTCTGTGGTCCTTGCATAATCTGCAATTGCCTAGGATGTAAAGACCATGTCTGATGTATTCACAGCTGTCATAGTGGGCTGACACGAAGCACGTGTTCAGTGAATGCTTGTTGAGACATGAATACCTAGTAAAAGAAGAAAAAGACTTCCTTGGACCAAACTGGCCAAAATATGGAAGACCTGAAGGAATATAAGTAATGTGTGTACTAGCATTGTGCAAATTCTACAATTATGTTTGGATATTTGGGATCAATATTTACTGCTCTCCAGAGAAATGCTTTTCTGAGGTCTTAGGTAAAAATACTAGGAGATTCTCATTCTGCTAAGAAAGACTCCTGCAAGGTCGTCTGTGATTAGGTTTTTAGACACTATAACATAAAATAACAAGTAGGACATCTGGGGCATTAGGAAAACTGGTTTGAATATATCAGGTTTCTTGAGAAGGATTCTTTGTATGCTATAAATTGTGCTAAAATCTATGTATATACTTTTCAATGATATTAATAACTGAAGTTTATTCCACCATAACTACATAAAACTGGCAAAAGAAAGCAAAGAACATGTCTTTTAATATATAGTATTTTGGTTATAGCCCTAAATTAGTGTCACATTCTCAAGGGACTCATAATGCATTTGAAATTCAAATAGCACAAAGAGGATTGTAGTCATTTTTATTTTACTGATATTTCAGCTATGGCAAACATAATTGCCTGGGGGAATTTACCTTAGGTCTAGGGACAAAATTTATGGTTTTGTTTCATTTCCCATACTTTATGCCACTAGAAACTAAAAAGCAGAGCCACAGACCTTCAGGGCAAACATAAAAAGCATATGTGGTATAAAAATAGACACATAGATCAATGGAACAGAATAGAGAATCCAGAAATAAAGCCATATACTTACTGCAAACTGATCTTTGACAAAGTTAATAAGAACATAGACTGGGGAAAGGACAGCCTATTTAATAAATTGAGCTGGAAAAATTGGATTGACATTTGCAGAAGAATGAAATTGGACCCTTGTCTCTCACTATATACAAAAATCAACTCCAGATGTATTAAACACTGAATATAAGACCTGAAACTATAAAAATACTAGAAGAAAACCTAGAGAAAACTCTTCTGGACATTGGTCTAAGTCTCTAAGCAAAGAACTCATGGCAGAGACCTCAGAAGCACAGGCAACAAAAACAAAAATAGACAAATGGGACTTAATTAAACTATAAAGCTACTGCACAGCAAAAGAAATAATCAACAGACTGAACAGACAACAGTGGAACTGGAGAAAATATTTGCAAACTATACATCTAACAGGGGACTGATATCCAGAATTTACAAGGAACTGAAGCAACTCAAGAACAACAACAAAATACCCAAATAACCCATTAAAAAGTGGGCTAAGGACATGAATAGACATTTTTCAAAAGAAGACAAACAAATGGCTAACAAGCATGTGAAAAAACTTGCAACATCCCTAATCATCAGAAAAATGCAAATTAAAAACATAATGAGATATCATCTTGTACCAATCAGAATGGCTACTATTAAAAAGGCAAAAAATGACAGATATTGGCGAGGATGTGGATAAAAGGGAACTCTTTTTCTTTTTCTTTTTTTTCAAGATAGTCTTGCTCTGTCGCCCCAGGTAGAGTGCAGTGGTGTCATCATAGATCACTACAACTTCAAACTGCTGAGCTCTAGCGATCCTCCTGTCTCAATCTCCCATGTAGCTGGGACTATAGGCAAGTGCCACCATGCCTGGCTAATTTTTCTATTTTTAGTAGAGATAGGGTCTTGCTCTTGCTCAGGCTGGTCTCCAACTTCTGAGCTCAAGCCATTCTCTCTCCTCGGCCTCCCAGACTGCTAGGATTACAGGCATGAGCCACCACGATCGGCTGAGAAAAGGGAATTTTTATAAGCTGTTGTTGGGAATGTAAATTAGTGCAACCTCTATGGAAAATAGTACAGAGATTTCTCAAAGAACTAAAAATAGACCTACCATGCAATCTAGCAATCCCACTACTAGGTAACTACCCAAAGGAAAAGAAATCAATACACAAAAAAAGACACCTGTACTCATGTTTATCACAGCACAATAGCAAAGATATGGAATCTCAGTGTCCATCAATGGAGGATTGGATACAGAAAATGTGTTATATTTACACAATGGAATATTATTCAGCCATAAAAAGAAAGAAATCTTGTCTTTTGCAGCAACATGGATGGAGGCCATTATCTAAGGGAAACAACTCAGACAAAAACAGACAAATACTTCATGTTCTCACCTATAAGTGGGAGCTAAATAATGTGTCCACGTGGAAGCAGAGTGCAGAATGATGGACAATGAAGACTCAGAGGGGTGGAGGGATGGGAGGGGGTAGATGGGGTGGGACAGGTGGGATGATGGGAGGTTTCTTGGTGGGTAGAAGGTACATTGCTCTGGTGATGGCTCCACTAAAGGGACTGACTTCAGCACAATGCAATACACACTTGCATTGTGTAGCAAATTTGTAGCAAGTTGCATTTGTACCCCATGACTATATACAAAATAAAAAATAAATGAGAAAAAATTCAAAGAAAAAAAGAGTATGAACTATTGAGGCAAAAACCAGTCAACCCAGTTTCTGCTAGGTTGTTTTAGGACGGTAGCTATTAATATATACAATACTGTAAATTGCAATTGAATTTCAGAAGAACACAAAGAAGTCCTTAAAGCTCTTGGATATTAGAGTCAAGCGTAAATCACAGACCATTTTCAATAACAGTAGCTAACTATATAAACCTACAATGGAGGGGGGAGGCATTGATAACATTTAATAACTGCAGCCAACGCACAAGGACCCTGCTAAAGAAAGGAAAGACAGGCAGTTGAGGCCGGTTCCAGGCGACAATGGCAGAAGACGGGGAAGTCTGCCTTTGGCCTCTGGTTGTCCTGCTCTGCTCTCCTTCCTCTGGGTGAAAGGGTTTATTTCCATCCTCCCCAGAACCGGGCAGTGCAGCGCCTCTTGTGTGTGGACCAGGACTTACGGGAAACGCGTGCCTGGGAGCTGGGTGGTACGTTCAGCACAGGCAGGCGCGGCTCCCTTGTCACTGGCTGTGGGATGTCCACACACACACACACCCAGAGTTACACAAGGCCAGGCCAAATGCCTAGGTAGCTGAGATCTCACTGATCCTTGATGCAGTAGTGTTCTTGTGAAAACCACCCCTTTGCCGTCTATATTATTTCAATCCCTAGTTACATTAGACATGTGGTGAAATACATATAACATAGGATTTACCGTCTTGATAATTGTTAAGTAGCATGAGGTGCATTTACATTATTGTGCAACCATCACCACCACCCATCTCCATAACTCTCTTTGTCTTGCAAAATTGCTCTGCTTTCAGGGCAGTCTATGCCAGGACAGTTCGTTCTAGAAGTGTCTCTGGAAAGCAGAGCCTCAGGAGGGGATTTTGGCTGGATGATGGCATTGCTGGTAGAAATCGACAGTGACAATCCTGGCGTGCAGTAGCACCAAAGCCACGGAGATGCTCTCACGTGGTGGATGCGGCTGAGGCACAGGTGGGAGTGGAGGCACTGAGATTTGCAGTAGGCTCAGGATTTAACAGTTTAGGGAAAAAACAATCATAAGGATGGTGGCAGAGCTCCCTAAGGGACTGAAGGCACAGCTTCGACTGGCCTCCCATGTCACAGTCAGGGCACTGGTATGGAACAAGAAGGGTCCGGAGAGCTTGGGTGGGGGTGTTTGGGCTGACAAGCCTAAGTATTTTGAACCCTGAGATTTCCTTGAACATCTGGACCGGTAGAAGCAGCCCCTTCTCTCTTGCTAGAGGAGAGAAAACTCTACTTGCTTGATTTCCTGTAAAAGTATCACCTAAGGCAAGTGCCTCACAACATCATGCTCTGCTCTCCACGATCTGCCCACACGGCCCCACCACTGCCTCCAGGCTGTGCCCGGCGTCGGCTCTTAGCTCAGCGCGAGCAGAGAAACACAGACCCTCCTCCAGGAGTAAAAAGCACCCCCCCACATACTCCCCCACATGTATATACATGTATCTTGTGGCTGAACTTTCTCAGCAGTACGTGTGCTGACCTGTTGGCTGACGGGTGGTGGTGCGTGGGCACAGCTGGAATATATTGGTCCAGGAACCACAGAGCAGAAGGAGATTAGGTCCTCTCACCTACACTCCCTGTGACCTGCTCATCATTTGTGCTTCCTCTGAAACCTTGGACTTTGCTGGATTCGAGGCTCTGGTTCACTGTAGTGGTTCCAAAGAACTTGAAGCTACAACCACCATCTGGTCACTCTGAGCTCCCCATGCCAAGAGACCAGCAGGCAAAGGAAGGAGTTGTTGTCGTGGCAGGAGATATTCACTCTGGTTATCATAAAGAGCTAACATTGTGGCTGCAAGTAGGGGCGAAAAGGAGTGTGCCAGAATGCGGGGGCCTCACCGGCATCTTTTAGAGCCTCCATGCCTAGCCCAGCGAGGAGCGGGCCACCGAAGCAGCCATGGCTCGAGGCCACTAAGGGCTCAGGCTCTTTGGGGAGGAAGGTCAGGGTCAACCCATCTGACAAGCCAAAGTCCTAGCAGAGGTCATCGAAATCTGGAATGGGAAGTCGAGGAGGAAGATGTTGATTATCAGTTACCTTCCAGACACCACGTGCAACAGAAGAGATGGTAGCTTGGTCCTCCAACCCACTGGTATTAAGTCTTTTCTAGAGATGACTGTGACAGTTTGGACTTACTGGAAAGCACAAGACACACGAATGGTGCAAGGAGACATGTCTGAGAAGCGCTTTATAAGGGCCCAGCAAGATCGGGCATGAGTCATCTGGAGCAGTCGGTACCTCTAGAATGAAATTTAAGGCTGGTTTTCTCTCCTTCCTTTGTCCCTTTTTTGCTGTTTCTCAGGATCACTTCCCAGATAAACTACACACAAGACTTTGTCTCATGTTCTATGTTTAGGAGAACTCAGGCTATAATAACACGCTATGAGCATGCAGTTGGGAACAGGTGCTCAATGACACACAATAATACAATATCAGACGGTATTTCCACCACACCGACATGCTAGTGGCAAATAAACTCACGACTGCACTTTACTTCTTGTGCAGTCATTAAGAAGGATGAGTTCTGAGTATTTGTTAACTTTGTTTTCAATATGACTAAATAATTGTAGGCTTCTATAAGTCAATCTTTAATAATGGCTGTGTTTAACAACGGGTTTAAAACAATTTAACAACCGGTGCTTCCAAGCTGGCAGGAGCGGGCTCCGGCTCAGCACTCTGTACGTGCTCCTGCGGCGTCACTGGACTTGAATCCTGGTCCAGTCTCTTTCTCTGTCCAACCCTGGCTCTTGCCCCTTCCCACTGGTGCTGGCCCCTCATAACTGTCCTGCTGTTCGGTGAGCCAGTATGCTGCCCAAGTGTCATTCATAACTTGCAAACACTATTCTTTCTTTCTCAGTGTTTTCTCATTGGCATTTCAGCAATTTGGAATTTCCCAAGGCAGGTGCCCCTGGCCTACCTATGTGCCCCTCACTCCGGTAAGGCACTGGGAAAATACCCCCGGGGCCTGCCCCAGCGGGTGCCTTTGCTGCCCTGAACCACATCTTGGCTACCTCTCAGCCACAGAGGGCGTTCCTTGTGAGTTGGGACTCAAGTTGACAATGTCCCATCTCAAGGATGCTGCCATGGGTCACTCTGTTTTTCTGCCTAAGTTCTTTTCTAAAGCTCTAGGTGCCTTTGGGAGTTAAAGCCTCAAAGTCAATTTTGATCCACAGAGAGTAGGAGCCAGAGGGTAAATGGTCAGCCTCATGTCTTTGAAATGACAATTCTGGGGGCACGTTTGTAAGCTTCTCAGGTATCTCAGGGGTATTCTGTGCTTGTGTGTCTGTTGCATGCAGCGGTGGCCTTGATAATGCACCTTTAAATTGCCTTTTCATACTTTCCTGTCTCAACATATCAATTTCATCACTCCTGCTTCCTGGGATCACCTTCAAAAATAAACTGCCTGCATCCAAGTCCTTCTGTCAGGCTCTGCTTTGGGAGGGAGTCTATGCTAAGATAGCTGCTTATCACAGTTGTTTTTTCTCAAAAGAAACTCACGACTGTTCTACTGTTCTTTCCACAGTCTCTAAGTGCAGAGTACCTAAATGGTAAAATGAGACTTGTCTTGAGTTGCTGGGCACAATAGGTGACTGTGCCATTTAGGGACCTCGGAGAAGCAGATGCCAAGGCAAGATTGGAAGTGTGAAGATATGGAGAAAACCCCTGTGCAGAATGGTGCAGGAGGGAGAAGGAGCGTGGCATGCAGGCGAGGAGAGCCCTCAGACTGGGCTGCAGGTCCAGCAGGCACGCATGGGGAGAGGGAAGGGAGGAAGACTGGGGAGGAAGAAAATCCAACTGCAGCACAGTCTGGAGAAAGCCCTGGCAGGGGGGTGCGGCTGCCCATTTGAGGCAGAAAGGGCAAGAAAGGGTGTAGCCCTAGTGCTCTCACCATGCTCAGGATGGGCTGGGAACCAGGGCTCTGTGTGTGTGTGTGTGTGTGTGTGTGTGTGTGTGTGTGTGAGATCTTGGGTGTGAGAGCTGTGGATCCAGAGGTGTGACAGCTGAAGCCTGTCAGTTATTTATGCTCCCAAGATCTGAGGGGCTCACGTCCACACAGACAGGTATCTCCACACAAACACAGAGGCATTGGACCACCTCTGCAGGATTTGCTAAGTAAGGGTTCTGCGACCTTCAGCAGCAAGGAGAGGAAAGAGAGAGAGAGGAAGGGAGAAGGTTAGTGGTGAGAATGACAGTATGCTGTCGGGGGGTTTTGGGGGGAGGAAGGACATACCCACTTCAAGCAGAGAAAGTTCTGGAGAACTACTTGGAGAGCCTGCTATGTGTCACCTGGAGTGTGGGGACATGCATGAACCCAGAGACAGCTGCTTCAAGGACAGAGGCTGTCAGAGCTGTCTATGGCCAGAGAATGAGGACAGTGTATTCAGTGACAGTGGCTTGCACTTTTAGAGTGCGGTGGCCAAAATGCCAGCATGGTGGTGGTGCCAGGTAGCTGGGTGTGCCTACCAGGGCATGGTGTCCTGCAGAGGGGGGCCTGTGTGAGGTGGGCCAGTCTGCGGCTGAGGCTGAAGGATCAGGATCCCTCCCCATCCAACTTGAGGAACTGGTCTTCCTGGACCTAGCCTGGGAGGACAGAGAAAAAGAAGATATAAAGGTGGTTTTCTTTCTCCATGCAGGCTTCTGAGCGCGGGTCCAACTGGGAGCTGGTGGGTGTGGGAGGGGAGTGGGGAAGGCCCAGATGGAAGGAGATTAAAGTTTTGATTTGGATTGAACTGGACTTCTTAATACCAGCGAATCAGACTGTTTATTAACACCTGAAAGTGACAGGAAAAGCTATGAAATCTGCCCTAGATTCTTCTGCAGGAGAAGGAGATCTGATAGAATAATTTTAAAAGACAGTGGTGTGAAAAAAAAAAGGTGCCATTTCATGATTTCCCTTCACCAACGAGTCCAGTTTATTTTAAAAAAAATTAACTGGTATAAAATACTGCTTAACACAGTGGTTTGAAAAAAGACGCCTCCTGGGAAACAAACAAACAAAAACCTAAATAGTGCAAAGGCTAGCACTATCATTTCATCTTTATAACGATAAATTTCTATTCCATTGCTGTTTGAACCAGAGGCTGCAGAAGTCTGCATTTTTTTTTTTTTTGAGACAAGAGTCTTACTCTGTCACTGGAGTTAGAGTGCAGTGGTGTCATCATAGCTCACCGCAGCCTCCAACTCCTGGGCTCAAGTGATCCTCTTGTCTCAGCCTCCCAAGTAGCTGGAACTACAGGCACCTACCACCAAGCCCAGCTAGTTTTTCTATTATTATTATTATTAGCATTTTTTGGCGGGTGGGTGGCTCACTATGTCGTGTAGGCTGGTCTCAAACTCCTGGCCTCAAGCCATCCTCCCTACCAGGCCTCCCAAAGTGCTAGGATTGCAGGCATGCGCCACCCACCGCACCCGACCTCACTTGCCTTTCCAAACCTTCTAGGTGCACTGTTGGGGGAGCCAGAGCATTTCAGGTAGGACGGGAAGGGTCTCTGAGAAGTCATTAATTCATCTACTCTTACCCTACAGAGCGCGCAAGGCTTGCTGGAACCCCTGGGACAGTGGAGAGGCACACCGGGTGCTTCTTAAACACAGAAATAAGCCTGTTTCTAGAAGGAAGCGCCTGCCTCTCCCGCAGGCAGACCTTTTCAGACACCTGACCCCTGGAGCCCTCCCGGCCTCCCAAGTTGTGCCCAGAGCCGACCCCCAACTCTTCCTGCGGCTCTTCTCTCCAAGCTGCTCCGTCTTCTGCCCTAAGCGGAAAGCGGCAGCTCCCACTCCCCGGAGCCCCTTACCCTGCGGCCGCCAACCGCGTCTCACCCCTTCCTGCGCCCGGGTCTCCCGACGAGGGCCCGCGGGGCCGGACCGGCGCGGGGCGGCCGGCAGAGGGCGCTGCGGCTCCCGGCGGCGGGGCTCGGTCGGCGGCGCGGGGCGCGGGCCGAGAGGAGGCGCCCGGGCCTCGCGAGTGCGTCTCCCCGCGGCCGGGCGGGGTGCGCGCCTGTGCCGCCCCGCGCCGCCCTCCCGCGCCGGCCCGCCGCCCGGCCGGCCGCCGCCAGCGCCGACTGCACCTCGCGGGCCAGGCGCGCGGGCTGCGAGGCGCGGGCTGGGCGCCGCCGGCCGCGGCTCCTCTTTGTCCGGGCGAGGCGGCCGGGCCGGGGGGCGCCCGCGCGTGCAGCCGGCGGTCCGCGCCCGGGCTCCCGCCTGCGCCCCTGCGCTCCGAGCGGGGGCGGCGGCCTGGGCGGCGCCGGCGCGGAGGTGAGCGCGGGGCGCGGGGTGGGCGCAGCCGCGGCGCGGGCGTGGGCGGGCGGAGGTGACGGCGAGCGGCGGCGCTCCCAGGTGCGGGGGCGCCCCTCGCTCTCCACCTGCGCCGCCTCTGCCGGCTGGCGGGGCAAGTTTGTCAGCCCCTTCTGCGGAAACCCTTGGCCGGCCGGCGGAGCCCGGACCTGTCTTGTCGTGGAAAACTCGAGCCGGGGAGGAGGAGGCGTGTGGCAAGCTGGTCTGGGATGAGCGTCTCGTTGAGGACAGCGGTGGCCCCTCGGACATCTTCCTCTGCTCTTTTCGTCCCAGGTGAGCGAATCCTCGTCTGCACGGTCGGGCTGCGCTCCGGTGCTCACCTTCCGGACCTGGCTGGAGGACAGGTGCGCAGTTAGGGAGCCAGGCAGCCAGGCTCAGGGCAGCGCGGTGCTCGGCTTTTCTGTCTTCAGAGCACTTACTCCCTCCTGCCCACATCACCTGCTCCGGCTGAGGTGTCGCAGCTCACTTGGCACCTTCGCGTGCTGCTGCCAGGTTAAACACCCCCTGATTTAGAGGCGATGGTAGGTTAGCGAAAGCGAGTTCTCCCCCATCCACCCCCAGCTTTGGATAATTTGGTCTGTGTTTTCGTCTTAATTTAGGATGAATGTGTTATTTCCTTCAAGCTTTATAATGGTAAAGCAGGGAAGCTGCTTGCTACATCCATTTTTAATTTTTTTTTTTTTTCATTCTGAGCCTGTGCACAGAAGGAATTGCAGGCACACAAGTGATGTTACTACCATTCTATTTTAAATACAAACACGGAAAGAAGTACTCTTGGCAGGGTACCAAAGGCGCCTGTACTCTCTGTTATATAAGTGCTTAAAAAAAATTTGCTCATTGGTAAAGTTATACGTGATGACCAGACCATCTCAGAAGAGAACGTGAAGATAAGTCAGAGCCATAATTTCTGCTCCAAAGTAAAACTTTACTTGAAGATAAACATGGTCTTAGCTTGAGATACCCACTTAAGACAACATAGGGACCTTTAAAAGAATTCATTAGGTAGAACTGTAAAGCATTAAAAAATAGAATAGGTTTTATAAAGTCTATTATGAATTGGTGAGAATCTACATATTGATAGTGATAAAAAAACACAAGCTTCCACAGATACCCTTTATGGCTTTCAAACTACAGAAAGATTTTATTTTGATCTTTCAGGGAAACTTAGTAAGTTTCCAGTTATTAAAGATCTAGCTCTCCTTCCTTCCCCTCCTCTTCCCTCCTCCCAAACAAAGTCCACATTTATGGCTATTTTTTTTCAGGCAAGAAGAAGACAAAAGTAGAAAGCATCAGATATACTGATCTCTAGGGACTCCCTTCCCCCCAATATTCTGTTCTAATTGGCTTGGGTGATGACTTGGTATCTGTAATGTTAAAAAGCTCTCCTGGTGATTCTAACAAGAGGTGGGGGGTGGGGCCTATTGGAGTGCATGGTTCCTTTTAATTTATCACTTTGTAGCCCAAGGTGTGGCTACAGCGGCTTAAGGTAAGTCAAAAATATGTGCTTATAAATATGGAAAGAGAGAAATGCTATTGAAAAGGAGATGTGCTCAAGAATTACAGCATGTACACTTTTGTATTTTGTCTAAAACACCTTTCTTGGTTGCTTTTCCTGCAAGGAATAGTTGCTGTGTGTCAGGGACCTGTAATTCCATGTAGCATACTTAGGGGAGTCCTAAGTGGTACCTTTCCTTGGGCAGAGATAACAGTGAAAGTTGAGTAGTGGTGTCACGATATCCCTGTATGTTTACATGATAAAATAATAAAGTCCTATTAAAGATTATGTTGCCTATCAAATTAAAAGTTATGTTAATATAAACTAGTACATTAAGTGCAACAAGCTTTTATTGTTTTTAAGGTCATATGTAAACCTGGCTGCCGAGTCAGTATTTTCTGTCTACCTTATGTAATTCCAAACATCCAAATCTAGGGGCAGATCTTATGGATGGTTTATGAAGGAAGGCTTATGTAAGAACTATGACTGTGCTTTTGGTACTCCTTTAAACTCTCTGTTTTGGCTATTACATAATTGACACGGAACTAGACTGCTAAAGCCAAAATTGGGGAGGATGCACAGACCTAGTCCGGCATACTCTCTTTTTATAATGAATTGCTGTTGCCAAATTAGAGGGAACAGCAGGGATGGTGGTTTGTGAAAGAGAGATAAGAATAGCGCCTGGAGGATTGATGTAATAGAGAAAAGACTGTTATGCTTAGTGATTTTCTAGAGATTTCAATCCTCTCTAGTCTTTTATATCTCCCAGCAGAGGTGGATTGACTGAGAAGCTAATGAATCTTAAGCTCCAGGCCCCTCACCCAGGCTTCTTCCGAGCCTCTGGGACGGCCCCTAGCAATGTGTTCATATGGGCACCTCTCAGTTTGTGTTTGTAGTGTTGCATTCTTTTTAAATAGGGAGGGATGCTCTTTCGACTCTCCCACTCCCCAGTTATCTAAACCTGAGTTTCCACAAACCCTGAATTTGCCCCCGTCTCCAAACTGTGGTTAAATGTTAACTTATACAATTACCTTTTCTTATTTTAATTTTTGTCATCTTATGAAAAGATTTAAAAAAGAAATCTATCCAGTATTATAGTAGACCTGCTGAAAATGAAACTGCTATAAGCTAGGGCTGTGCAGAGCCACTGAAATCAGGCAGGTACCTGGGGAACCAGCTAACTTTGCCTTATGATCTCCCAGGCATGGGACTGTTTTGGATCTGAGTGTGAGGTGCAGGTGGAGAAATGCCCAGAGTGGTGGGGGAGGGAGGAAAGTAGGTAAAAGCTCTTCCCCTATCTCAGAGGCAGGCTGCCAAGGAGAAAGGAAAAAAAAACCAACTAGTAAAAGATGCTTCATTAGTAAAAAGTTAATAGGAACAGATAGCATCAGCTCCATAGGAGATCTTTTTGTAAGCTCCTTAGGATCAGTCTCTAATATGAATTTTAAACAGCAAACAAACAAACTCAGACCTGGAAAATATCCTACAGGTTGGGAAGGACTAGATGAACCACCAGCTTGTTCCTACTAGCAGTTTTCATGAGCAAGTGGGAGGCTTGTTATTAATATATCCACCACACAAATGTGTGAGAGGGAGTTGTTGTTTCCTCTGAAATGATTTCTATTTCCTATCTGCATTTGGATGCCTTCAGATCTTATCATATCAATCCTTCCCTCCAACCTATATACTTATCCATTCATCATCCACCCATCCACCCACCCATGCACCAAGACTTTCTCCTTGACCAAACTTTGGTCAGGCTCCTCTGAGCCCTCTGCTCAACTAAGCCTCAGCCTTGGCCTGTAAGAACTTCAACTTTCAGTACAAACAATTTTATCTACCCCGCCCCCACGACTTAAAAACACTCTAACATGGCTTCTAGCAGCCTAAGGCCATGTTCCTGGGATGGCCTAGCTCCCCTTTAAGTTGCCTCCTGGAAAGCTCAAGGCTGCCCCCAAAGAATTTAACCTTTGTTGCAGCCAACACCTGATGATAGGCCCCTGAGTTTTCTTTTGTTGGATCATTTATTAAAAACTTGCAGTTGTAATTCTTTCTCTGTCCCTTTGAGATGTACACACATCTCCTGCCATGCAGGAGTGTCTTTCTCAATGTCTGAGAGCCATTCCTTTGAAATATAATCATCATAGGGCTGTGTCTCCAGTCTCTGCAGGTGGGGAGGAGCCTGACTGACAAGTGCCAGGTAGCAGGCACAGATGGCCTCGTCCTAGGACATTGACCAACCCTCTTACTTGATTTCTGCAATTTTCCACTTCCTCATCTCTGCTTGAGCCCACACTCATCCCCCCTCCACACTTCTCATTCTTCCTTTGAAATACCTGGTCACCTCTACGTAGAGCAGAGTTGAGCTCAGTTCTATACTGAAGTCTCTTTCCTCTGTAGCAGCAGTAAACTGGATAAAATCTCTCGTTCTGGCCTTTGACTATTGTCCAGCTTTTTTTTTTTTTTTTATCAACACCATCCAACAAATAGTTCTGAGTGTCTGTATGTGCCAGGCACTGTTGTAGGCATTAGGTATGGGGCAGCAAACAACACAGACAAAAACTGTGCCCCTGCGGAACTTACAGTAATGGAAGGAATCAGATGAACTTATGTGAAATACTTAGGTAGGGTTAGTACTGTGGAGAAAAATAAATCCGAGACAGGGGAGAAGGAGTATGGGCTGGGGAAGTGCTGTTGCAAGTGGGGTGGGCAGGAAAAGTCTCACTGAGGGGGGACGTTGAGCCCAGCCCCGCAGGAGATGGGAGAGGCAGCCTCTGGATGCCACTCATGGGGAGCGGTGAGTGCAGGCCCTCCAACCGCTGCAGGTGGAAGGAGCCCAGGGAGCCAGTGCTGCAGGCTCTGCATGTCAAAAATCTAGAGCAACTTTATGAGTGCCACTGAGCCAGAGAGAACCCCCTGGCCTAAAGGCAACTGGGGCTAGTTAGGGTTTGAGGAGGGGAAATTACCCAGTGGTTGATTAAAGCTCTTGTAATAAATAAATAAATAATATTAAGCATGTATTTTTTATATATATAATATGTATCGGTTATAATTATATATAACCAATAATTGATATATAGAAAACTATTGATTCCAACATGTAATTGTGTAACTGGGCACTTTTCAAACTCTTATCAATTCTAATCCTTTTGTGGTCATTTTCGTTGGGTTTCCTAGATAGTCATATCATCTGCTAAATAAGTAGTAAATAATAAATAAATGATATATGAATAAATAGATAAATAAAATAAGTGAATGATTATTTTTATCTCTTATTTCTATCTTATGTTTTGTTACCAGAGTTTAGACTAGATAGAAGGAGAAGACATTGTTAGCTCAATCTTTTGAGAGATTTAAAAAATAAGATTGATTATTGTCTTTCAGGCAAATGTACTTCCCTAGTTCCAGAGAAGAGGGACTGTGTGACCCCTCAGGACCTCTCTTTGTTAGTCTTGCTACTCTGTGTACTACAGACCCATCAAACCCGTAGGTTCAGTTCCTATAGAGAAACAAAACAGTGTGTACACACAGTCATTATATTAATAGGCCAGTTGGCAGTATATGTGATTAGGGCCAAACCATTATTAATAACTGGTTGATATTGACTCTTTGGGAAGTTTGACTCACCTGCAGGAATGAAAAGCCAACCTGGTACATTAGCTACTAGGAAGAGTTTAGTAAGACAAACACATTTGTCCAGAAACAGGCTAATATTGATATAGTGATTTTAAATGCCTTTCAAAAGCATGGTGGAGAAAGAATGTAATGTAGAGTCATGGATTACAAGAAATGACAATAAAACAGCAGAAGCAGATAATGAACACTTAATAGGGTAGTTAATTTTCCACACCTCGCCAGACTGCTACTGCAAAGTACTAATCTAAAAACTTAATATGAACACCATCTCTGTTAAATGATAGTATAGAAGAAGTAATCTCAAATCATCCAGAATTAATTGTCTTTGTACTAAGCTGTTTGAAATTGCTCATTCAAAATAGCTTCTCCAGACAGGCAGTCTTTTTCTATACACAAATAATTGTGTTCTCAGGTTGGAAATATTGCCACATAGTAAGCCAAAACTTTTTGTATCTAATTTTTATATTACTATCAGTTTATTTTCAGCGGAAATCTGTTTGAGAATTGATTTCATGGAGCATAATAATTTTGGTTGAAATGGATATTTCTAAGCCTGATGCATTTTCTATCGGTGCTGCATGATATCTTTGTTAGTTTGTATGGTGGACATGCCAAACATTGCGTTTAATTTCCTGAATTCTCAAGCAAATATTCCTTTTTTAAAAAAAGTTCATATTGTAGTAGTTTAACTGGCTGTTAGTAATGAGTTTTATGCTGAGTAAGCTAAGTTGCCTCTACTAGCAGATTTATGAAGTTATTCTAGTATAACTCTATTGACCTCTACCCCTAAACTTCATAGTGAAATTTTTCTGCTAGGTTTTAGAATTAACACTTTGACAATAGCCCAAGATATTGGGATAAAATATAATGTGAGTTATCACTAATATCTCAGTTTAGAGAATTAAAATAATAATATATAATTTTAAAAAAATAGAAATGTGATCTGAAAATTACCTTTCCCCAGGGTCAGCACTAGGGAGTGGTTAGTCGGGCACTTGCCTCACTCACAAAATTTAAGGGAGCACCAAAAACTCAATAGTAAAAACAAAATTTTCATGCAGTTTAAAAAATCAAAATTCATGTGCAAAATCCACAATGAACAAAATTTCAAAATTTTAAAGAAAATAGGATCAGTACTGCTGATTTTTTCTTTGGTGTGAGATTCACCAAAGGACTGAATCTCAGTAAAACAGTGAACTTTGTGACATTTAAACTTACTTTATTCCCATTTATCTCTTGCTAGCTCCATGGTATTCTTGAAAACTAATAGCCTAGAAGTCACTAAAGAGGGTAAAACAGGGTTGGAGCTCTCCAAGAGCCACATTCTCAGAAAAATTCTCACTATGTGACCTGTCTGGCAGCTTCCTGAAAAACTCTGTTCTCAAAGCTTGTATTTATTTCACCTAACTAGAACTCATTCTATGTGTTTTAGACATTTGTTAAAAATAATTAGCAGCAAATGTTTAACATCTCAGGTGCCTGAGGTGGTGACACCAGTTTAGAGTAACAAGAGGTAGACCAAAAAAACTTAAAAGAAAAAAATGGGAAAGGATATATTATAGGGGTCTTTAAAAAGCATAATTTTTGGAATCTAGAAGGCTCATATACTTGTGCATATGCCAAGGAAAGACTTGAGAAGGCCGTAATCTATCATCTCTATCTGACATTGATGCTCTGTACAAAGAGAGAGAAAAAACTTAGAGTTGTAAACTGCTTACTGGAATGTCGAAATCATGTGTACACACACACACACACACACACACACACACACACACACACACACAGCCACTCTCTCTCAGAGCCCCTCAGGAAAGGTTGGGAGATATATTGGTTCAAAGCATTGAAGAAAATCTCTACTGAAGTATAGCTGACCACTGAAGCTATGCTTCAGCAGCTACACATGATAAAGAAGATAGACTTTATATGATTAGTCTGAGAATTGGACAAACAGCAATAGGAATAACACCAAATATCAGCAACAACAAACCTTTGTGGGGGTTGGAATCTTATTTCCAGAGTTGTCATATTATTTAAAATCCAGTTTTCAACACAAAATTATAACACACACAAAGAAACAGTAACATATAGGCTATACATAGGAAAAATAGTCAATCAAAAGTATCTCTGAGAATATCCAGATATTGGACATGTTAGACAAACATTTAAGATTAGCTATTATAAATGTGTTCAGAGAGCTAAAGGAAACTGTATCTTAAGAATTAAAGTATGAAAATTATTTCTCACCAAATAGAAAATATCAATAAAGGGAGAGAAATCATTTAAAAAAATAGAAATTATGGAATTGAAAAATATAATAATTCAAATGAAAAATTATTAGAGGTGCTCATCAACATATCTGAGCTAGCAGAAGAAAGAATCATCAAACTTGAAAATAGATCCATTGAAATTATATAGTCTGAGGAACAGAAAAATAAGGAAAAATGAACAGGACCTAAAATCTATGGGAAATCATCTTGAGCACCAACATATGCATAATGGAAATCTCAGAAGGAGAAGAAAGAAAGGGAACAGAAAGACTATTTGAGGAAATAATGGCCAAAAACTCTCCAAGCAGCAAGAGAGAAGTGAATCATCATGTACAAGGGCTTCTCAATAAGATTAACAGCTGACTTCTCATCAGAAATCATGGAAGCCAGAGGTAGTGGAATAATGTATTCAATGTGTTTAAAGAAAAAGACTGTCAATCAAAAATTCTATATGCAGCAAAACTATCTTTTAAAAATAGAAGAAAAAATTAAGACATCTCAGAAAAACAAAACAGAGAACTTGTTACTAGCAGACCTGCTGTACAAGAAATATTAAAGGGAGTCTTTCAGATTGTAATGAAAACACATTAGCCAGTAACTCAAATCCACAGGAAGAAATAAAGAGGATCAGTAAAGGTAATTATACAGATTAATATAAAAGAGTATAAACACTAAGAAAACAGCTAAAAATATATAGTAAAAAACCCAAAAGAATTAAAATGGCATGCTGAAAACTAACACAAAAGAAGGTGGTAATGGAGTAATAGAGAAGCAAAAAGATATAAGACATAACAGAAAACAAATTTCAGAATGACAGATGTAAATGCTGCCATACCAGTAATTATATGAAATATAAATGTGAATTAAATCTAATCAAAATCTAATTTCCACATTATTATTCCCCATTATTCTATATTTCTGTAATTTTCTTCTGCTCTTAATTTCTAATATCATTCCATTATGGCCAGAGAACAGACATTGTAGGATTTCTATCCTTTTAAATTCATTGAAACTTGTTCTATGGTCTAATATAGGCGTCCTCAAACTACGGCCTGCGGGCCACATGTGGGTGTTTTGCCCGTTTTTTTTACTTCAAAATAAGATATGTGCAGTGTTCATAGGAATTCGTTCATAGTTTTTTTTTAAACTATAATCCGGCCCTCCAATGGTCTGAGGGACAGTGAACTGGCCCCCTGTTTAAAAACTCTAATCAAAAGGCAGAGATTGGCAGAATGAATTAAATGAACATGACCAAACTATATGCAGAATCACTTTATAGGTGAAGGCACAAACATTTTGAAAGTAAAAGAATAGAATAATATATACCATGCAAACAGTAACTTAAAGAGAGGTAGAGTGGCTATACTGATATTAGGTGAAATAGATTTTAAGTAAAAAATAATTACAAGATACAAAGAAGGTCATTATATATTGTTAAAGGGATCAATTCATCAGATCATCAATTACAAACATATGTGCATTTAACAGTAGATCCTTAAAATACATAAAGCAAAAACTGGCAGAATTGAAGGGATAAATAGAAAATTCAACAATAATAGTTTCAATAATGGGTTGAAGCTAGGCAGAAGAACACCAAGTAAATAAAAGATTTGAACAACTATAAACGAGCTAGAACAGATATCTAAAGAACACTCTACCCAACTATAGCAGAATATACATTGTTCTCAAGTGTATATAGAAAATTCTTTAAAATAGAGTATGTATTAGACCAGGGGTCCTCAAACTTTTTAAACAGGGGGCCAGTTCACTGTCCCTCAGGCCATTGGAGGGCCAGATTATAGTTTAAAAAAACTATGAACAAATTCCTATGCACACTGCACATATCTTATTTTGAAGTAAAAAAACAAACGGGCAAAACACCCACATGTGGCCCGCAGGCCGTAGTTTGAGGACGCCTGTATTAGACCATAGAACAAGTTTCAATGAATTTAAAAGGATAGAAATCCTACAATGTCTGTTCTCTGGCCATAATGGAATGATATTAGAACTTAAAAGCAGAAGAAAATTACAGAAATATAGAATAATGGGGAATAATAATGTGGAAATTAACATATTCCTTAATAGCCAATGGTCAAACAAGAAATTAGAAAATACTTTGAGATGAACGAAAACAAGAACAGAACATGCTAAAACTTATGGTGTGCAACCAAATCAGTACTGACAGGGAAATTTTTAGCTATAAACGACTATATTAACAAAAGAAAAAAAAATCTGAAATTTAACTTTTCACCTTAAAGTAAAAAAAGAGGAGTAAACTAAACTAAAAATGAACAGCAGGATGAATATAATGAAGGCTAAGCAGAAGTAAATGAAACACAGAATAGAAAACAGTATAAAAATTAATAAAAACAAAAGTTTGTCCTTTGAAAAGATCAACAAAATTGACAGACCTTTACCTAACTGACTAGTAGCAAAAAAAGAGAAGACTCAATTGCTAAAATCAGAATGAAAGAGGGAGAACCACTATGCACTTTAGAGAAATAAAAAGGATTATAAAGAAACATTATGAATAATTTTGTATCAAATGGTATAACCTAAATGAAATGGATAAATTCCCAGGAAGACACATAAAACCAAACTGACACAATAAGAAAGAAAATAGGAAGTGATCTATAATAAGAAAAGAGATTCAAGTAGTGATACAAAATTTTTCCACAAATAAAAGTCCAGGCTGAGAGAACTTCACTGGTAAGTTCTACTAAATTTTAAAAGAAGTAACATCAGTTATTTTTTATTTCAGTATATTATGGAGGTACAAACGTTAACGTTACGTTCATTGTCCTTGCCACACTTCCCCATTTGAGTCAGAGCTTCAAGCGTGTCCATCCCTGAGAAGGTGTGCATTGCATTCACTATGTATGTAATATATCCATCCCCACATCACCCCTCCTCCCTGCCCGACACCCGATAAATATTTTTTTTCTTTTTTAACATTTTGGTTACATTTTATATCTTTGCCTCTCCCTAGCAAGGGTTAGAGGTATGCCCTTCCTCCACAATGCTGTAATAGCAGTTTTGCATAATCTCTCCAGAAGACAGAAAATGAAGGAACATTTCCCAACTCAGTCTTTGAGGCTGGTAGTACTTTGATACCAAAATCAAAGATATTAGAAGAAAGCATAGACTAATATTAATATTTACGAAGATAGATGTAATAATCTGAAACAAAATATTAACAAATGGAAATCAACATATAAAAAGGATTATACACCATGACTAAGTGGAGTTTATCTGAGTAATGCAAGGTTGGTTTTACATATGAAAAATCAATGTAATACGCCATATTAATAAAATAAAGTACAAAAACCACATAATCATCTCAATAAATAAAGAAAAAACACTTGACAAATTCCAACCGTGCATCATGATAAAAACATTTAAAGAACCAGTAATAGAAAGAATATTCCTCAACCTGATGAAGAGCATCTATGAAAGTCCCACAACTAACATCATACTTAATGGTGAAAGACTTGTCTTCCTCCTTAGATACCAAACAAGGTGAAGATTGTCATATTTATTCAACATTGCTAGAGGTTATAGCCAAGGCAATTGGGCAAGAAAAAGAAACAAAAGTCATCCATATTGGAAAGGAAGAAGTAAAACTATCTGCAGATGACATGATCTTGTATATAGAAAATCCTAAGGACTCCACACACATACACGCATATACGTATGTAAAACTGTTAGAACCAATTTGAATAAGGTAGCCATATGCAAGATCAATATACAAAAACCAGTTGTATTTCTGTGCCCTTATGGAGAACAATCTAAAAATGAAATTTGAAAATTCCATTTGTAATAGCATCAAAAGGAATAGGATACTTAAGAACAAATGTAACACTACATTCAAGACTTGAACACTGAAAACTACAAAATATTGTTGAAAGGAATTAATGAGCTTAGATTGAATGGAAAGACATGTCCATGGATTGGATGACTTAATATTGTTAAGGTGTCATGCTTCCCAAATTGATCTACAGATGAATGCAATCCCTATCGAAATCACAGCTGCCTTCCTCCCCTAACCCCAGAAATTGAAAAGCTGATCCTAAAATTCATATGGAAATGCAAGAGACCCAGAATAGCCAATGTAATCCTGAAAAAATACAACAAAGTTGAAGGAATCACACTTCCTGATTTCAAAACTTACTACAAACTAAGGTAATAAAGACAGTGTGGTACAGGCATAAGTATAGCCTTATAGATCAGTGGTATAAAATTGAGGTTCCAGCAATAACCCTTATATTTATGATCAATTGGCTTTCAACAAGTATGACAAGATAATTCAGTTGAGAAAGAATAGTCTTTCTAATAAATGGTACTGGAATAACTGGATGTCCACATACAAAAGAATGAAGTTGGACCCTACTTGAAACCATATACAAAAATTAACTCAAAATGGATCATTAACCTAAATGTAAAACCTAAAACAATAAGACTCTTTGAGAAGAAAGTGGGTAAATCTACATGAAAGCAATAGTTTCTTATATATGACAGCAAAAACAGAAGTGACCAAAAATATATAGATTGGGCTTCATAAAAATTACAAGCTTTTTTCCTTCAGAGGATAAAAACAATTAAGAGAAAAGACAACCCACAGAATGGGAGAGCATATTTGCAAAATCATGTCTGTGACAAGGAACTTGCATCCAGAATATGTAAAGAATGGTTACAAGTCAACAATATAACCTTTTGGGGGTGATAAAGACAACCCAACTCAAAATTGGGCAAAGGATTTGAGTTGACATTTCTCCAAAGAAGATACGCAAATGGCCAATCAGCATATGAAAAGGTGTTCCACGTTGGCCATTAGGGAAACGCAAATCAAAACCACTATGTATTACACGACCACTAAGAAAGCTAAAAAAGACAGTAACAAGTGTGGGTGAAGATGTGGAGATAGGGTGATATGTGGCTGGTGGGACTGTGAAATGGTGCAGCCATGTTGGGAAACAGTTGACAGTCACTTAAATTCAAGGAGTGGAGTTACAATATGACCTATCTATCAATTGTCTTCCTGAGTATATACTCAAGAGAAATGAAAATTCATATCCACATAGAAACTTCTACATGAATGTGGACATAATAGCCCCAAACTGGAAACAATCCAAATGTCCACCAAGTCATTAATAAATAAAATGTGGCATATTCACACAATAGAATATCGTTCAGCCATAAAAAAACAATGAAGGACTGAAGCCTGGTGGGAATGGCTGAACTTTGAAAGCATTTTGTTAAGTGAAAGAAGCCAGACAGAAAAGACCACATATTATATGATTCTATTTACATGAAGTGTCCAGAGTAGGCAAATTCAAGGAGACAAAATACATTAGTGGTTGGCAGGGACTAGGCGTAGGGAGGAATGTGGAGTGTCTGTTCACCGTATGGGTTTCTTTTGGAGGTGATAGAAATGTTCTGGAATCCGTTAGTGGTGATGGTTGTACAACCGTGTGAATGTACTTAAAACTATTGAATCGTGCCCTTTAAAATGGTGAGTTTTATGACGTGTGAATTACTTATCAGTAAAACTGTTATTTAAAAAGTTATTAATATTTGTCTTGATTACGGAGTTTTCTGGTTCCCCCTCAGGCAAGCACCTTGCCTCACCTGGTCCTGTCCTGCTTTTCCCTCCCAACCTGTTAGCTCAGGATTCAGCAAAACGTCTAGATCAGAAGATTAGAAACTTTAAGAGTTACACTAAGTGCCAACAGCTATAGTAGGGAAGGAGAAGCCCAATGACTTGATAGAACTCTGAAAGCAATCCTCTGTGAGCTGTTAGTGTAGGGACAGACTCTCTGTGTCCCGAAGTTTAGTGTAGGGACAGACTCTGTGTCCGGCAGGGCCACGCTGTCCACCACTACAGTGCAGTCTTGGATGCTGCTGGCTCTATATCATTAGGAAAGGTTGAATTATGCTCAGCATCATGTCAACAGATTTATTAATATTAATAGGAAAGAGGAAGGCTGTACTTTATAGAGTAGTTCTGTCCAACAGAAATATAATGTGAGCCATATATGTAATTAAATTTTTTCTAGTAGCCACATTAAAAAGGCAAAAAGAAACAGATGGAATTAATTTTAATAAGTTTTATTTAACCTGTTATATCCCAAATATGATCATTTTAACATGTGGAAATATTTTACATTCTTTCTTTTATGTTGAATCTTCAAAATCAGGTATTTTATATTTAGAGCACATGTCAGTTCAGGCTAGCCACCTTTCGAGTGCCCAGTGTCCACCTGTGGCTGCCGTATTGGCAGTGACAGGGTGATTTTTGTGAGAGCAGACTCCAGGCTTCTAGACACACAGCACAGTATGCTGGTTTTGAGTTGGATCCAGATGCAAATTCCAGCTTTGGCTCCAGCACTGCATTTATTTATTCTTAACTGACATCTGTTCTCAAAAATCACATGTTCTGTTTCTATGATCGGGCATATAAATACTGGAGGTAAGTCCAGTATTACTTTATTCTAATTACTGCAGGACCCACTGAAGGAAGTGGTCGGTTCTTCCTGGGAAGGGGTTGGTGGTGGTCAGGAAGGGCTTTATAAAGAGGTGAGGTGTGAGCTCCATCTTGGAAGAGCAGGTAGAGGAAGGGCAGAAGCATTCCAGGAGGAGCGAGGGCGAAGGCAGGGAGGCTTGCAGCAGTGCCGCCCAGAACTTCACTCCGTAGCTTGGTTTGCCTGGAGCGCGGATGTGAACGGGTGGCTGCAGGGGTGGCATGGCTGAGCCAGGGTTGGGGCGGTGCTGTTTGAGGGCACCTGCAAGGGGCTTTAGAATGCATCTCATGCTGGGTAGTGGGCGCTCAGAGAAGAGCTTCAACAAGTCATGAGGTGGGATTTGTCCTTTCTTGTCTTAGCATCTTGGGGAAGTCATTCACCTTTCAGATGCACACCCTCAGTCTCTTCTTCAAAACTGGGAGATTGAAATCTCAGAGGGCTGCTGTGAAGAGTAAGTGGACTGGAGTATATGACAGGCCTGAGAGTCAAGTTCAGAGTCTTGGTGAATTGAGAGACTGCTTCCCTGGTGGTTTCCATCTACTCCCCTGGCACTGGTCCTCCCATGGGGCCGTGCTCCTAGCAGTATCCAGTGACAGCTTCCAAGAATGTAAATTCTTCACGCATAACAGTCAGCCTCAGGGTGGTGCCCAGGCAGCTCTGTGTCTAACAAATTCCTGCAGCGACTGTTATGTAGCCACTTGTTTTGGGTTTGCACACTCATGTGGAGAGTCCCTTTCCTTAGCTTCCATGTTCTTTTGCCTGGCTCGTGGTCTGTGACCCTGCTCTGGTGGCAGTGGTAATTACTAGTAGCCTAGGACTCCTCTGTTTGAGGTTGATCAGTTGATTCTTAGGTGGCCTCTGGCTCTTCACAGAGTGGCATCATTTAGCTCAGTGGTCCCCAATGTTTTTGACACCAGGGACTGGTTTCATGGAAGACAATATTTCTGTGGACCAGGGTAGGGGGTAATGGTTTCGGGGTGATTCAAGTGCATTACATTTATTGTGCACTTTATTTCTATTACTGTTACATTGTAATATATAATGAGATAATTAGACAACTCACCATAATGCAGAATCTAATGCCCCGCTGATCTGACAGGAGGCAGAGCTCTGGCAGTGATGTGAGTGATGGGGGAGAGACTGTAAATACAGATGAAGCTTTGTTTACTCACCCACCACTCACCTCCTGCCGTGCCACCAGGTTCCCAACAGGCCGTGGCCCAGTACCAGTCTGTGGCCTGGGGGTTGGTGACCACAGATTTAGTTGGTACCTGACGGCTTCTACACATGTATGTATTGTCTCCACAGACTTTAGCCAGCACACCTTAATTTTGTTCATACTCTTACTTTATCTCTTTAATAACATGGACTCACTTCCTAACTCTCCTGTCACAACGTGTAGTTCCAACAGGTCTATTAATTTGAGGCTGTTCTATTTGCAGCAGCTCTTCATCTGTGGCCATACACAGTATAAATAATAATGATTTTCTTTTTTTGTTACTGTTAGTGCTGTCATTCACCTGTTGCCATCATTGATGGATTTACCTTTAATATTATTTTTTTTTAAGGTGGGGAGTTAGATTTCCTTTTTTTTTTTTTTTTTTTTTTTTGAGGCAGAGTCTTACTCTGTTGCCTTGGGTAGAGTGCAGTGGCATCATTGCAGCTCACTGCAGCCTCAGACCCCTGGGCTTAAGCAATCCTCCTGCCTCAGCCTCCCAAGTAGCTGGGACTATGGGTGCGGCATGCCATAATGCCTGGCTGATTTTTCTCTTTTTAGTAGAGATGGGGTTTCATACTTGCTCAGACTGGTCTTGAGCTCAAGCAGTCCTTCCGCCTTGGCCTCCCAGAGTGCTAGGATTACAGGTGCGAGCCACCATGCCTGGCCTGCCTTCAATATTATAGTGATCCATAGCAGATCAAAATATCTGTTTTAAGGGAAAGTCACTATTGGAGCAACACAGAGTGCCTCAGAATGTTGGATTTACTCTGCTTGCATTTTCTTTTATGATCTTACGTTGTTTTAAAGTTCTAATTGGATATGAACAAAATAATGGATTTCACCTAGCACATCAGCTTGGACTTTGTCACCACTCCTCATATTCGTAATGCTAATTTTGATCCTGCATCTTATCCTCGCAAAATTAATTTAAAAAATAGGGAATGAGAAATAGAATGGATGGTCCTAAAAAGAGATAAAAAATTTATTTTGCAACTGGCTGCTCTTTCATGTGAAAAATAAACCAAAACAATTTATGGGAGGCTGCTGATTTAATGGGTCTCCTGGTGGGAGGAAAAATTATTTAAACCCTTTCCTACTCCTCAGGAGAAAACACATTTTGTGAACATGTAAATTTCCTCTACCTGGGGTACCCACATGGCCTGGATTCTGGAGTTTAGTTCCAGTGGTCTTGTGCATGCCTCGAATTACATTGATGGTGGGGGTGGTGGTGATACTGTTTGTGGTGCTGGTGGGAGTGGTTGTGGTGGGTCCTAGGAGAGATGGGTTACTAAACTTATTGTTAGATAGAACTGAAAGTTCCCTTCATCGCATCTGGACGGGGCATGGACCTGCTTAATTTCCTCAGTGCAGTGGGCTGCTCCCCGCCATGCGAGTCCTGGATTAGCAGGTAGCCCTTGTTGGCGCCTCCTTGGCACCTGCCTCCTGCACCCATCCACACCTGCATGGTGTTGCACACTTGCTCTGGCGTGCTTTCCCTTTTGCCTCCCCTTCTTAGAGATCGGCATTCTTTTTTTTTTTTTTTTTTTTTTTTTTTTAGACAGAGTCTTGATTGATTTGTTGCCCAGGCTAGAGTGAGTGCCGTGGTGTCAGCCTAGCTCACAGCAACCTCAAACTCCTGGGCTCAAGCAATCCTATTGCCTCAGCCTCCCAAGTAGCTGGGACTACAGGCATGCGCCACCATGCCTGGCTAATTTTTTTCTATATATATTAGTTGGCCAATTAATTTCTTTCTATGTATTGTAGAGATGGGGTCTCGCTCTTGCTCAGGCTGGTTTTGAACTCCTGACCTCGAGCAATCCGCTCGCTTCGGCCTCCCACATTGCTAGGATTACAGGCGTGAGCCACTGAGCCCAGCCTAGAGATCAGCATTCTCACTGTCACCTTTTCCCCTTCCGGCCCTCAGCTTTCCTCTCTGCCACATCTATGCTGTCGGAGAAGATTCTTACGTTGCAAGGCGGAAGCTGAGAGGGAATGCGATGTCAGTAGGAACTGGGTGGGAAGAAAGAATGGAAAAGATACATGTAAACCCTTCCAAGTGCTAGAGGTCATGCATCTCTTATCTCTCAGGTGCCGTTGATGAAAAGTTGGCATGGGAACAGTTAATGATACCCACACCGTTCACGCTGCTCAGAAAACTGATATGTTGAGCGGTAGGCCGTTTTGAAAATTTAATTGTTTCATAATCACTGGGTTTTTCAATCCTGTCTATTTTCTTGTTTGGAAAAGCTATGAAATTGCCATTTTTGTAGATAAAAAAGGATTTAATATCAGCAATTTTGTATAACTCAACTTAACAATAGCAAGCATTCTGTGGTATCTAGACCAGTGGCATTTGGGAGGAAAATTTGCCTTTTTTCTAATCTAATCTAATCTAACAACTAATCTTCCTGTTGGACAATTTGGAAAAGAAAATAATTTGCTGAGTTTTTGGAAACAAAGTTTTCTTAGGGACTCAATTAATATTAATGTTGTTAATATTGTAGGATTCGTAATTCCTCTCGTTTTTAAGTTTCTTCTGAATTAGAAGAAAGTAAGAATCATGACAGAGTATAAATTTGGTGCAGTATAAGAAAATTAATATCTACAAAGTGGACATGATTACTCATGTATCAGAGGTATTATTCCCCTGACTAAAGCTATGTCTTAAGTCCTTAAGATACTTCATTTATATGGTGTATTTAAGAATCAATTTTCAGATCATTAACTACTTGAGGGATTAATATAGAAAGAAAATAGCAGTAATCCACTGAGGATTAATCTGAAAATAAGATTAAGTAATAATATCTCTAAAATCCTAGACTCAGCCAATGGAAAAATGGTGGGTTTATGAAGCAGCTCCAATTATGAAGACGTTATAGATTCAAGGACTCCTGAACTAACTTTATTTTTCTGTGAGAAGACTTATAATGGAGTTACTGTTTATGCTTTCCTGAACCTTTCTCTTTTCGTCTAAATTTTCCTATATCATTTTCTTTTTAAGGTTTCCATGGCTGGATTGTCTACTAGAGCAAATTGTCACTCATGGCAGTAAAACTTGTTTTCTGGGGGTCAGGGTGAGTTTATGTGGATTTCTACCTGATTTATTATTCCATTTGACTTGGGGCTGAAATTGCCTGTCAAATGTTGTTTAATATTTCCTGGTACTCAAAGTAAATAGCTGACGGTAGTTTTTTTGTAAATGATACTATCAAGGAAACAAGTCAATGAAAATGAATTCTCATAGGAAAGCTTAATTTAATTTCGCTTTTTTTAAGATGTGAGGAATATATTCAAATATTGACTGAGACTCAAGTTCAAGCAACGTATTTTGTTAATGATGTTAAGTTTGCAGAGTGTGTCTATTAATATAATGGACACCTCTTTCTTAGTGGTAATTAAGTGACAAAAGGTTATCATGTTATTTTTAACATGTATTTTGTGACATCAATGGACGGACATAGGATGAGAGGATGCAGTAGTATTTGGGGGCTTGCTTTAGGTTGGGCATGTCCTTGAAAACTAAAGTTACTGAGAGAAAAAGACCAGATTGGGAGAAGAAAAGTTAATGCAGTGCAAATGGAGTCTATTAAACTAGAGCAGAAGCTTTAGTGAACAGCCAAGACCACAGAAAGTTTAAAACATTTGAGAGCTTTTCCGAGGGCTGCTGCTAGCCCATATGGCACTTTGTGCAAATTAGACAAAGGCACTACTTCCATAAGACATTTTACTTCCATCTGATGGAAAACTGTTGAACTATACAATTTTTAGAATAAGACTCTTTATTGCCATGTGCTGGAAAAATTGTAATATAAATAATCAAATTAGTCATCTTCAAATCATCCAAGTTTTAATAAAAATAAAAACAATTTTCGAACTTATGGAGATGCTCACGATGAGACTGGTACCCCCTTGAGTGTGGTGCTCTTGTGCAGTGCACAGCCTGAACAACCTGCAGGCTGGCTCTGCTTTGCTGGGATAGACTCTAAGGAAGGGAGGCTTTAAAAATTTTTTTCAGTATATGTTGGGGGCACAAGTGCAGTTTTGTTACAGGGATATACTGCTTACCAGTGAGGTCTGGGCTTCTAGTGTACTTTTTTATTAAGGTCTGTTCCTAAGGGACAGAGAAGAGAAGCAAGAGTTTGAAGTATGGCTTTGATTAGAAACTTGAGTGGCTTGAAAGAAACTTATCACATGCATAGTAGTTAGAGGTTCGGGACCTCAAAGGGGTTGCCTGAGCTTTCTAGGGGTATAACTAGGAAAGAAAAACCTAAACTGGGTTTTAAACCAAATCTACGACTGAGTTTCTGCCATGGAGTTTTAATATAGTGTGTACTTTCAGACTTCCCCACACTTTAATAAAGTAAGCTTTATTGTGTAGACTGCTACCCGTGTGATGTTCTTGTTCTTAAAGACTACTTAAATTTGGACTTTTTTTCCTCCATAAAGGAAGTTGCTTTCAGAATGTTGAGCACATTTGTAATGGATGGCTCTTCGTCACTTACAAATTTTTGTAATTAATTTTCTGATGAAACAAAAAAGCGATGATGTTGATGTTAATGTGCATTTCGTAGGTGGTGTTTGCAAATACAGGGTAAGGGGGGCTGCAGAAACACTGTGGGACCTTATATAGGGCTGCCAGTGGAGCGTGTGACCAGCGATTGAAAAGTTATTGAGGAAATAAGAACAGATAGGGAAGAAGACCTGCCACACTGTGGCTGGGTGGCGGCAGTGGTGGCCACAGGGGCTGGAGCCATGGGTGGAGGTGGGGGAGGTGGTGGTGAGGATGGTGGTGTGGCGGAGATGGATGGGTGGCCATGGAGGAGGGTGGGCAGCAGCTACTGTGGCACTGAGGGCTCATGAGAAGGAAGAAGTGGCAGGTGGAAAAGATGCCAGGCCCCAGACACAAAAGTGTATGGCCTAAGAAAAATTTTCGCTTTCTTGGGTGCTGGGCACAGAATGGACCAGAAGTAAATTCAAGGGGCCGCCTGTTTGTGGGATGGGAAGGCTGTTTTCTTATTGTATCATGGATAAATGATGTGTTACACCCCGGGGGACAGGGGGATTTGAAACTCTGAATACAGAAGCATAGAAACATGACCAAGTAAGAAACCCATTTATGAGATGTAGGGCAAAAGGCCCTGGCGTTACTGACATTCAAAACCTCCACCCCCTTCCCCACCGAACACACAAATGATCTATGTTTTAAAGAAAGAAATGATGTAGTTTTTTTTTTTGTTTTTTTTTTTTTGTTTTTTTTTGTAGTGAGTGGGGAAGGCAGAAGGAAAAGGGGACAGATAGGAAGATGATAAGGAAGGCCTATATTAATCAATTTTCCCCACAGATAGTTGTGTAGCTGATTTATAGCGTAGATTTTTTATTTGTTTGTTTTTGAGACAATATTTTATGACTCTGTCACCCAGGTTAGAGTGCAGTGGTATGATCGTAACTCACAGCAACCTCAAACTCCTGGGCTTAAGTGATCCTCCTGTCTCAGCCTCCCGAGTAGCTGGCACTACGGGCATGTGCCACCACGCCCAGCTAATTTTTAAAAAAAATTTTTGTAGAAATAGGGTCTCACTGTGTTGCCCAGGCTGGTCTTGAACTCCTGGCCTAAAATGATTCCCAGAGTGACTTGGCCTCCCAAAGTGTTGGGATTACAGGTATGAGCCACTGCACCTGACTTGCTCTGTGGATATGATGTCTGATGGTTGTTTTTGTTTGTTTTTTTTGCCTTGGGGATGTCAGAGAAAGAGAATATAAAGACATTTTGGATCTGATGTTTGGCACCTGTGATATTGAGCTCATAATTTTGTTTCATTTTTCCTTACCTTTCAGTAGAGAGAATGATATTTGCTATTAGAAAACATCGAGGGGATATGTGTGAAAGCACCCGCTTAAGGAATGTTAAAATGAAACAGAATTATAGGTTGGACGATGATCTGGTGTTCTCACCGTCATGAATCTTCATAATTTTTGGATTGAAATATTTTATCACTGTATGGTTCAAATAATTGTCCTGATTATTTTTAAGAAGAGACCCTTGATGGTGATTATGTAAAGATGTACGTACTCTGCAGCAAGAGGGATTTAGACGTCGAGTAGCGTTTTAAAGAGGGAAGTTGGTGGGTTATCCTGCGATGGAGGCTTTTGGATTAGGGGCATGCCATCATGCGCTTAATGCGTACTTAATGGAACAGAATGACCTGGCAGCTTGCAGCTGCCGATGACAGCTAGTGAGTGCTCTTGTTCAGGGCTGTGCCTGGAACGCTCATCGTCTCCTTTGCTCCTTGCAGCACCCTGCGATCGGGCCTCATGGTGTAGCTCTGAGAGGGGAAGGCTGGAGCTAGGGTGGCAGCCAGACGTGCCGGTCACCACTGGGCTTCCCTGCCTCCTTGGACTCGGACTGGCTCTGCTCTTAAAGGTCTTTTTCATTTCTCAGAGTCTAGGCGTTTGAGACCAGCCTGTCGCATCCCTCACAACTTGCTTTAAAATTGAGCGGTTAATTCTTTCATTAGAGGGTACCGGCTGAACAAGGCCAGAGGAGTCTTAGAAATAAATTTTGTGCCACATAAATGAGATACATGGGGGAATTATTGGTTACAATTTATGTGTTTCCCAGAGACCTTAGAGACTTTTAAAGGCTCTACATAATTTTTCTACCAGAGAAGGTCCTCTGATTCTGAAATATCTAGATGGCTGAAATATCCTCAGATTTAGAGAATGTGAAGCAACCCAGTAGTGTGCATATCTTATTTTCTCCTTTAAAATTATGCTTAAGAATCAATTAGGGTCTCAGAGTCTTTTTTTTTTTCAGGGAGGGTGAGATTAATCTCTTCCCTAACCCACCGTTTTTCTTAGGCAGAAAATACAAGAGAAGAAAAGACCAAAAGACCTATTTTAATATTTAAATCCATAGATCCAGAGCCCAGACGTTTGGGATATTGGTTGTTGGGGGGAAGGGGAGGCAGATTCAACAAACGTCGCACGGGCAATTCCGTTAAGATGATAGAAACCATATAAGCTTCTTTGCCGTCCATTTTTAAATGACGCCTAAGACTGTGCCACTCTCTGTGTACTGCTGTCTTGCATGCGTTATTATCTAGCTGCTGTAGTGGGGAATTAAACCTGTATTCTGACATGAGGCCAGATTTTATTAAACTAGGTCATCGGGGCACACACATGGGGGGTGGGTCCAGCTGGCACGGGGTCAGCTTTGGCAGTTAAGTGGGTAAGCATGCCAGTAGGCAAACGAAATGACTTCCCTCCTGCTATTAGGAGAGATAGCAGGGAACCAACCGTGTAATATTTGAACACGCGTCCAGTTAATGATGAGTTACAATGAGGATCCTGGGAAAGTTCCCCCGTGATACTCGTATTATGTCAAAGGAGTTCATCATATTTGAAATTATCACAGACATTCCAGAAGAATTCAGAAAGAATGGGTTATTATTCAAGTGTTGTGTGAGTTAGTGCTTCAGCCGGCACATTTTTTTAGTACAATGTGGATTCTCCCCCCGTCCTTGTAGACGCCCTGAGAACCTGAGCCAATGCCACCGCCACTACCGCCGCCTGGCAGTGATTTCCGGGGCAGAAGCCAGGGACTTTGCATAGGGAGATCAGGTAGAGACGCCTTTACAGTTCTTCTTTTGAAGGTTCAGTTTGGTTCTGTCTAATGCTAGGAAAATGAATTAAATGGACTTTTTTTAAAAATGGCTTTTTGAAATGTGCTTTTGCCCAAAAGGGATTTTATATTTAATTCTTCACCATATTTATGTAGTTGTTATTCATTGTAATTTGTGTCCCGATTTTTAAAATACTGTGTGTGTGTGTGTATGTAACGTTCAGCTGCTAATATGAGGATATTCCTTCCAGATACTCGGAGAGGAAGAATAGCCTTTTCAGAAGTAGTCGTTGACCCCACGTGGCTCGGGAGCAGCCTTGGCACATGGGGAGGGAGGCGGGGCCTGCTGCACTTTCCAGTCTTGTTCTTGTAGGTCCCGCTCATTGCTTGAAAGTGAACTTCACAAGGACAGGGGTTTTGTCTGCTGTTCTCCTGGCGCTTTTGATCGATGAATGCCTAATATTAATACATATTGGGTGCTCAGTAAATGTTTCTAGAATGAACGAAGCAATTTCGCAACTTTTAGGAACTGTAGGAAGTAGAGTCCTTCTTTCATCTCAATTGGAGGAAAACAAGAAGATTTATAAATAGCTTTTCTCTTATTCAACAGCACAGAGACGTAGTAGGAGATCAAAACGACACTTCATTTAAGAATCTGGAAGGAAAAAATTCCTTATTCACGTTGGTGTGTAACTTACTCAACGGAAGGACTGGCTTTGTGGTAGAAGTCCCTGATAAAGGTGGTCTCTATGAGAGTGTGTGTGTGTGTGTGTGTGTGTGTGTATTTTTACCTAGACAACCTATTATCCGTGTCGCTCAGCATGAGACAGTACACGGTCTGTAAGCAAGCCATGAGGAAGGACAATGGGAATTTGGTGGATCTCTGGGTTGTATCGTGGCTCTTGCATTTTTCAGTGTGTGACCTTACTTACATTACAGTTCCTTATCTTAAAATGGGATGGGGCCTGGCTCGTAGCTCCGCAAGGATTCAATGACATGACAAAGGAGAATACCCAATATTGTAACGGTGCCTGGCACAAAATAAATGTAGCTTTTCTCTTCTGCGTGAAGGCATAGTTAACATTCTCCTTTAATAAGTTGACATTACTAGACTTCCTAACTTACTGCTTTTTTTTTTTTTTTTTTTTTTTAAAGTAGGGTGTTTTTCCTCCTCTTTCAGAATAGGGCATATTAAACAATGTCCTGTAAGGAGGTAGAGGTGCTTGAGTTACGATTTGGCACTGTGGAGCGTGTTAGGCATTTACATGACTGCACTGTTCTGAACTAGTTTGTCAATGAACCGCCATTCTTAAATATGGAAGCCACGTGAGAGACCATGGGGGAATCTACACTAAATCTTTGAGATCTACAGTCCAGGGCAGCTTTGTCTTCTGAGTTTAACTTAAAGAAATAGGCATTCTCTGTGTAACTAAAATATATAAAAGAATTATATTGCAAGTCGAAGACTAATTATAAATTCTAAGATGCACTTCAGTTCACTTGAGCGTTTTAGCATCCACCAGGACGTACAGATACACTTCTGAGTCCATCAAGTCAAAAGCTGTATGTGTCCTTTAAATATTTTAGTTCTGGTTTCTTCTCTCCTCTTTAGGAGAAATTAAATTATCTGGGCAGGTTACTCTTCACAGACTATTACAAATGTGCAAATAATATGCCACTTACAGTGCATTTTTAATAGACTGCTTGTCAGAAGAGCTCATGTTTTCTTCCGCTTTATGTAGAAGCAGTTCTTGTTATGCATTCAGCAAACAAAATGCATGCTTAACAAAACCAGTGAATCTTGACAGCAAAAGAGTATCAAGACCCATTTTCCCCCTCGAAGGCAGAAATAACAAAAATGGTAGGTAGGAAACTGGCTCATTTCTCCTAGCTCCATAGCAATCCCCCATACCTCACGGTTCCCTCTATTTTATGCTATAGTTATTTACGAACACACATTGTTTCCTTACTGGGCACTTGCGTCCTCAGTGGCATGGTCCATGTCTTATATGCTCCCACTACAACTTGGCAAAGCGCCTCACACATAAGGGGGCTCTGTAAATATTTGGTGAGTGAATGAAGATTCCCTGGGTGAAGCACAGAGGGCTGGGTTTGTGGATTGTGGTCCTCCTAGTTTAAGATGGGGATGGTGTGGAAGAGCTCGTGTCCTTGTTAGATCCTGCGTGAGCCACTGCACTGCGCTGTGTTTACGAGGGTGGGAGAAGCCTGCCAGAGAATCACCTAGAGTAACTTTATTTGTAAAGCCAGGAGATATTGAAATAGGCATGAATGATTTAGAGTTTCTGCTAATAAAGTCAGTATCACTTGAGTTGTCTCATGTCCTTTATTCTTGTTGGCTCTAGTGCAAAAGAGAAGGAAGGTCAAGCTTTTTGGCCTTTCAGAGAGAGGGACAAGGGGTCATGGGAGCTCCAACTTTGAGTTTGTTGCTAAGAGGGAGGGTGAGTGGTCCAAAGGAAAAGGAAGGATGAGCCCAAGAGAGATGCTGGGGGTGGGGGCTATATCAGACCTAGATTAGAGTTTAGAAGACACTAAGGAAAAGTTTTGACATTTTTGAGACTTCTTTTGATGTTTTAACTTTTCCCCTTGTCTACAATTTCCACTGTGTCTTCTGTCTCATCACTGCTCTGGCAATTGATAAGGAGTTGGCAGGGTGGTTTTGCAGGGAGGCCTCATTTCCTTCCATACATGGTCCAGTCCCTCTGCCTGTGACTCTTGTTAGCATCTTCCCAGACTTTCTTCCATTCTTGGCTTTTTCAACACCCACCTGGCCCATCTCCTGGCTGGTCTAAATCTCCTGCATTGTCAGAGGAAACCTTGCAACAGCCCTGAAGACTGGTGCCACCTGGGAGTTACACTTTCCAATGCTAGCTGGACCTTGTATAGCTGAGGCCCTGGCGTCCATGGTCTGCAGAGCTCAGCCTTGGGAGGAGAGTGGGAGGGAGGGGAGTCCCTGTGCCCCCTCACCACGGCAGACTGGCTTTTACTTGGGCTCTCTGCCTGCGCCAGGCTCAGCCCTCCCTCCTGATGTTAGTAAAATGGTAATCCATAAAGATAATATCACTTGAGCTTTTTTTCTTTTTGGTGTTTTTTAAATTCTAGCCCCACCTCCTTCCCCACCAATCCCTCTGCTTTTGATGAGAGCATATTTTGGGCCTCAATGGTCTAGATCTCATCCTGAGATGATTTTGCCCCCTGTCCCGGGGACATTCAGCAATATCTGGAGACATTTTTGCCTCTCACAGCTGGGGAAGTGCTACTAGCATCCAGTGGGTAAGGGACAAGCCTGCTGCCCATTCTCCTGTGATGCTTGGGACAGTCCCTTCCAGTTTTCTGGCTCAAAAACATCATTAGTGCCAAGGTTGAGAACCCCTGATCTGGATGAATAGCTTATATTGCTCATAAGAGTTTTATAAGATCCAAAATCACATGTGCCCATAAAGATATAAAAAAGATGATTTTGAACAAAAGGGGTTGGAAGGTGAGGTGGGAGGGAGAAGGATGGTAATGCTTTTTCACTGTTGGCCTCTTTTACTTTATTTTGGGTTTTGTTGCAAGGTCTTCTTATAACAAGCTCGTTTTCATTATTTAATCCATAAGATAAATAGTTTTGATTATTGCTTAGCATGTTTTGGAGAACTTTATTAATGGATCCCGAGTGTCTGGTACAGACCCTGTAATACAGTCCACAGTGAATATGTATTTGCTGGATGAGCGCATAAATGCATATATTCCTGGAGATAGTAGCCTTTTACGTGTTTCCCGAATACTCCCCTTGTACTTTCACAGTTAACTAAATGGACAGTGTACTGCCAGAGTTTTTGAAAGTCATCACAAAGATTCAAAGTGAGTGTTAGGTCAGTGAAAACAAGACACCTGGCTCTCCGAAAGGGAGAAACGAGGAAGCCATCAGCTGTAGCATCAGCTTGTTTGGAAAGCTGAACAGGCAGAAACACGGCAGAAGTTCATGAAAGCTCACTTGGTCTAGGGCCACAGAGGAATATGCTCTAAGCAAACAGCTGCACCGAAAAGCAAACTCAACACAAACCTATAATAGGAAAACAAGTGGGCATAATGCAGAGTCCTTAGAGGACATAGAAGCTCAGCTGATTGGCAGCACTACCTGTGGCCAGGGGCACAGACTGGTGCAATGAGAGCCAGCTCAGAAAGCACCTTGCACTGCCCCGTGGACGCCATCTGTGCTGGTTCTGCTGGGAAAAGCTGCGTGCCTGACTCTTCCCAATTTCTCTCCTACTGTTTTCCTATGTGAACCTTTGCTCCAGCCAGACTTCTCTGCTTCTCCTCTGAACATGCCTTGTGCTGTTGCTATCTGATTGCCTGGAACATTCTTCTGTCCAGGATGCAGTTTCTCTCTCCTCTCTATTTCTGAGTTTTCTTTTATAAGACTCAGCTCAAGTTCTACACCCTTTATGAAACCCTTTCTAAGCTTTTTTTTTTATTTTGCATCAGAAATCTTTAATAATCTAATTTCTCCCTTTCTCCCTCCAAATTCAGGAAACATCTTGCAGTCATGGCTTATCAGACTTCATTCTATAGAAATCTCAGGTGTTTCAAAACAAATAACTGGGGACAAATTCACATTTTAATGCTCATTGGATTAGAATGCATCTCCCATTAGTCCAGCAGGGGCCCGTAGGATGGATGCCTGCCATAGTCTGTACACAGCACCCTGCCTGTTGGCTTAAGATGTGAGTGAATAGTCTGACAATAGCTACCTGGACAAAAAAGGCATCTGAAGGCATGTTTATATCTTGTCTGCAAACTCCAGACCTAGAAATAGACAATCGTGAAAATGCCCTAACATTAGGCAGAGGTAAGTTCCCCTGTACAGGGAGGGTCCCATCTGGTTTTTGGATAAAGGCGGAATAAAGCCAGATCTTGTTTTCTCAGGGTCAAAGTATAATATTGAAGGTGTGCATGTCTCTTGCCATGCTCTGGTCTTGGCTCTTGGCTAGCTCAGGGAAAGAGGCCAACCTTTGCTAATTGGCCAGAGCCAACCCTGCTGGGCTAGGCATTCTGTCTGTCTCACCAGGGACCCACTCTCTAGATGCAACTCAGAACTTTGCAATATTATGTAGAATTCCCAACAGCAGTGGGTTTTGATCAGCTCTATTTACAAGAGCAATATTAAACACATAAATTGCCCAGAGGGTATGCTTAACATTAGAGTGTTAAACAGTAGAAGGGAGAAGGGACTTGTGAAAATAAAGTTTAATTTTGCTACAGAGAATGTTCATTCTTTGTGCAACATTTCTTAAGGATGTCTCTAAACCATCCTAGAGACAGGTCTTTAGACAGTTGATTCATTTTACAGCAAAACTCAGACAGATATATTAAAATCTCATGCTGGGTATAAAAATTTCATTATTATACCTGTCTTTATTACAATTACTTATTTTCTATTCACACAGGATCGTTGGGTAGAGAAAATTTACCTTGATTTTTGCATTTAGAATATTCAGTTGCCTGTTTACCATGGTTTCATTTATTTTTAGATGAAAATTTCCCCTTTTTTGTGTGCAGCTGAGTGTATCTCTCAGTTGCCAAAGAGGAGAGGAATATTGCTACCAAATGACAATAATCATTTATTTGCAAGTTAAAATATATTCTGAAAAGGATGGAAGCTTGTTTTTGCTTGAAGCTAGGAGGCTGGGAGGTGTCTCTGAGGGCTGCTTCTGTGCTGTGTTTTGTCCTGTATCTTAGCAGTAAGGCTTTACTTATGTTGGTACAGGAAGTAGAGAAAAATGGTAAAATACCTCTGGAGTGGACCTATGAGAAATAATAAATCTGTAACATTTACATAATTTAAATGCAGGGCTGGTGATTCTGAAGGATTCTGAATTGTGTTTTTAAATGCTATCATGTAATCACATACATTTTGCCATTGGCCTCAATGGAATTCATCTTAAATGACCAGGAGTACCCAAAAGCTTGGCGTTGCTGATCTAGAGAAAAGAAGTCCGAGCACTTGTCTCAAAAACAGCTAATCACATGTACATATCAAATAATTCAGAAAATATGTGTGGCGTGACTGCTGTATATTGGGGACCGTGCAGATGTCACGGGTGCAGAGGTAAATGTGGCATGGTCCTTGCCTTGCAGGAGCTTGGAGCCGAGGAAGGAATGCAGACAGACGAGCCAGCAATTGTGGTAGTGGCCAGGGGCCTGAAGCATGCACAATCCTGGGTGCCCTCCTTAAAGAATATACAAAATTACAAAAGCAGAATTTGGTAGAGAAGCGAATGTGTACTTCAAAAGGGCTTATGTATCCAGACTGGGAAGGAGCGGTGGAGCAGGACCTGGTGCCCAGCTCTGGGCCCGGCCCGGCTTCCTGGAGGAGGCAGCACTGTAGACACATGCCGTTGCCACTCTTGGTCCTCTGAAGTGTGTTCTCCACGCAGCAGCCAGCAGGAGCCCAGAAAACCTACTTGAGATGATGTCACTGGGCCACTCATGCTTGCTTTCCATCACGCCTAGAATTAAACCCCGGAGCCCCCTCCTCTCCCTCAGCCCTGGCCCCTGGCACACTCTGCATTCTTTGCCCCCTTATTCTGACTTTTCTTTTTTTCTTCAGAGCATCATCACTATGTTACGTACTCGTTTGTTTAGATCCCACATATGAGCGAGAGCATGGGAGAGTTGTCTTTCGGATATCGCCTGTATTCAATGTTCCTGTTTGGTTTCAAATGCCTTCATTTTGGATCTGATTGGAAGTGATTTTAAATTTGAGACATGGGGAAGAGAGGGAACAGTCCAGTGTGTGTGTGGATTTTTAAGAGGTTAAAAAAATCCCCATATAAAATATTTTCTCCCACTAATTATGCATTTGCAAAAGTTTTTGAAGACGCATTTGGTCACAAAAGCAGCAGCACGTTGAATTGTTCTCTCTGTTCTAACTGGATACATAGAACCTCTTCTCTAGGATGGCAGTGTCCAAAGTGGCTGCTTTGAGAGACTCATAAAATCCCTTTGGGGGTGGACCTTGAGACAGAAACCAAGCTTTATTATATTTTGCTGTAAGGACAGACACAGCTTTCCTTGGTTTCCTATAAGCGAGGTGTCCTGAGGGAGCCAGCCCTCCCCACACACAGGAGAAACAGGCACACCTTTCCACTCTTGTCCTTTTAGCAGCATATGTGTGTGTGGTTAAGTGGATTTACACATTACATTATCTAGCTTCAACTAAATTAACCTTCATAAAATAGATAAGTAGCTTAAGAAACAGAAATTGACCATCATACTAAAAAGTGAAAGTGCAAATGAAGAAGCGATGGCAAGATGCCATCAAGAAGATGGCAGAATTGACATTGCTCCTACTGCTGCTGTTCATATGAGAATTTCCTTAATAAAAAATAATAAAAAACAACGATAATCCTACTGGACAGGAAAGTTGGCCAAAGAGTTCAAAATCATCAGGATTATTCGAAATGTAGATTCTTAGCTATTATTGTAAAAATGTATCTTGTCCTAACTAGATAGTATGGTCTGTTAGGTTAGTCACTGATCAGAATAGATGTGATATAGAATGTATAAATAAAGACTGTCTATATTGGGGGATGCATGCTCAAAGCTTCTAGGGGTGTCCATTCAAGAAATCTTAACGCCTGCTGCTTGAGGGTCTTGTGATTCAAAGTGTGGTTTTCAAGTGAGGCATCACCTGGGAATCTTTCAGAAATGCAGACTCTCAAGCCTCACCCCAGACTTCCAGATCATAATCTGCATCTCAACAAGAACCCCAGGTGATTTGTATGCACAATACACTTTGGGAGACACTCCTCTAGCGAATATTTTATAACATGCTGCTTCTGTGCATCTGAAATCAGATTCCTCCCCACAGGAAAGTGTGGAGCTAAACAGGTCTGATTTTTAATTCCAGTTGTGTCTCTTACAAACTTGGCCGTAGGCAGCTTACTGACCCTCTGAGACCCTGTTTCTACAACCGTAAAACAGAGACAACCATCCCTGCCTCCCAGAGGGTGTGTGAGGCTCCTCTGTATGTGAAGCCCTCTCGGGAAGTTCAGTCTCCCCTTCTCCCCTCTGCCGTGTCAGTCTGTGAATACACTGAAGGGGGTAGCTCTAGCTTTGTGTTTCCCAGCGCAGAAATCTGCAAACTTTTTCCTCCTGTACCTCCTAAGAGAATCCTGAAAAATCGTGTATATGCTCCCATTTTTCAAAGTAACATTGAGAAGTTTCATCATAAACTTAAAAAGTTACAAAGTAATTTCTAGGTTATTGTAAATATTGACATTTTAAAAAATGAAACTGGTTACATCACTGTTTTCAGTGGAATCTGTCATGCAAGTACTGACCAGGCCCAACCCTGCTTAGTCTCCGAGATCAGACGAGATCGGGTGTGTTCGGGGTGGTAATGGCCATAGATAGCCAATGAACTCTGAATACCAGGTGATTTGATGGGCTCTCCAAGGGTGGAGGCAGAGAATGTCTTCCCTTCCCTCTGTCTGACTTTGGTGGCATCTCCAGTAGTCACTGAGTCTTCTGGAAGTTCCAGCTCCCACTGGATGGGCTCACAATGGTTCCAGCTTCCCCATGGGGACGTTGTTCCCAAGACTGTGGTGACACACCCTGCCTTTGTCCCTCCAGCTCAGGGGTGGTGCTGGCTTCCAGCTCATGTGCATCTTGGTGTTGCTCCAAGGCTCCCAGTTGGTGTATCAGCTCTTCCTTCATTTGTGTAACCCATTCCCTGCACAGAATTCCCTGCATGTCAAGTAAAGTATGTTCTGTTTTTCCCGGTCAGATCCTGACTGATAAGTATGCCAGCCTTCACTGATATACCAGCATGTGGAATTGTCCTGTTGTCACTGGAAGGTGATATGTCAATGTATTATCAAAAGATTCAGGATGCGTGAAAGGGTGTTCTTCTCTTTAAAAAAGGAAGGAGGACAGTTGCCAGGAGGAAAGATGTTCCCAGGAAGAACAATTTTAGAAGAAGTACAAATAGAAGATAAGAATCTATAAACTGATTCTCTTAAAATGAGCATCCTTGAAAAGTATCTGGGCTCCAGTTTGAAGATTGCTGCCTTGCAAAGCCAGACACATTGCATATGTAAGCACACTAAATATTTGTTTGAGTAAATGAATGGCTGCATATGTACCAAAGACCCAGATTGTCCAAAAATCTTCTACAGCTGTGATGGGGCCCAAAACACAGACAACTAAGCGGAAGGCATGCTCAGTCTGGCACATCCTGAGGCTGCAGTTCATAGCTGGCTGGACTGGGCCTCTCCAGGGGCCCGGCACTGGGCTGAGCAGATAGAGCCCCTGGAGGAGCAGGCAGGATCTTGGAGGCCCAAGCAGTAATGGGCCATCAGCCGGAAACGGGGCTGCTGTTCTCACCTTGCCAGCAGCAGCGGCGGCAGCGGTGATGATGTTTGCAGTTGTGTGCATCTGCCGCTTTGAAACTCTGCCACTTATCTGGGGAAATCTCTCTGACAAATGTGTTTACAGAATATCAAGTTGTGCATTTATGGCCAGCCGACTAAACTGAAATGGCCTAAGGAGGGTTTTTAAAAGGACTACTTTTTATTGGTCGTAGAACAGAATCCTTCCCCTAAAAAAAAAAAAAAAAAAAAAAAAAAAGAGTACTGTTTAGCATCTTTGCTTTTTGCTGTGATTTTGTTACGTTGCAAATATATCCTGAACTTTAATCTGCATTAAGTTGAATGAGAGGAGTGGAGCTTAAAACACCCTTCTCTCCCCTCAGCATAAACAAAAAACAAACAAAGAAGACTCGTGCAGAGAGAGACCCCTGCCATGTATAATATGCTAGCTGGGCTGGGGACCATGCTTAGTGCTCATGTGCTTCAACTTGATTCTCACTTTGAACTTACCTGATGGTCATTGTTATTGAGTCCATTTTATTGATGGCGAAGCTCAGCCTCATGCACAGTAGCTTGACCACAGCCATACAGCTCAGCCTCGTGCACAGTAGCTTGACCACAGCCATACAGCTCAGCCTCGTGCACAGTAGCTTGACCACAGCTCAGCCTCGTGCACAGTAGCTTGACCACAGCTCAGCCTCGTGCACAGTAGCTTGACCACAGCTCAGCCTCATGCACAGTAGCTTGACCACAGCCATATAGCTGAAACTGAACCAGGCCTTTTTGCTTCAGAACACAACTTCTTAACCATGAAATCAAAACAGCTGAGCACACCTGCCACTGACTCCCTAAGGAGGTGCTGGTATTTCCCATGGGAACTAATACCCGTTTGCCTGATTTACCTGGGAGGGAAAGACCTTGGCATTGAGTGTATTGAGGTAACATTAAATTGAACTTACAGTAGCAATTAATGCCGTTTCAGAGAACCACACTGGGTGTAGAATTGGTGGTTTCTTACAGGGAATGTTATGCCAACTGCTAAAATTTGTGAAGATGATAGCTCTGGAAGACAAAGGCAAGCCTTCTTAAACTTAGAAATTTGACCTTCCTACTAGTGATGCTTCTTTTTGAAAATCTGGCAGGTTAAAGTCACATGGTCTGTGAGCTTCCTAGAGGGATTAAAGATCAGAGATTGGTTTTGAGGAAGATGCCACGTGAGAAATGGAGTGAAAACCCAGATAAGAACAAAGTTGGCTCTTGAAAGAAAAGGAAAAGGTACCAAACGTGTGGAGTGAGGCATCCAGGAAGAAAGAGGGCTTTAAACTAATACCAGGAGGCAGTGAGTGCCAGGGAACAGGCTGCCTTTGGGGAAAGGGAGAAATAGATAATTAGTGGTTTTGAAAGTCAAACTATGGAACTGCCCTTTTCAAGTTTTTTTTTTAATAAATACAGAAGGGAATGAAAATACTTTTGATACAGTAATCGGAAGCAGTGAAGGACTTGTTAATGGAGCTTTGATCACATCAATCATAGGTAAGAAAGTACTTTGGGAGTGAGAATATATAAACAAGTCTCAGGAGAGATGCCTACTTCACGTTCATGTTTGCATCAGCGCTCTGCACAGAATCTTACCGTACAGTTTCACTTTGGTGTTTCCAGTGTTGCTTATCATCCATCCATCCATCCACCCTTCTATTCTTTCCATAAATCCCTCTGAGGCTCTGCTATATGCGCTGAGCCCTGGGCTGGGCACTGAGGACATGGTGGTGAATGAGGCCACACGTGGCCCTTCCTGTGTTCGATCTCATTAAAAAGCACAAGTGTCTGATTGCAGCGGCACTGAGTACCATGCAGGAGAGCCGTGGTGCTCCGGGTGTGTAGAGGGACCCGACCTAATCAGAGTGAGAAGAAAAATGCTGGGGAGTGAGAGTACGCCCTTCCCTGAGAGGCTGGGCCCCCATTTGCTGGGAGTTTGACAATGTGCACATCTTCCCTAAAGTTGAAATTCTTTTACAGGAAGGATTCTTGAATGAAGGTATCCAGGGATCAAAAGCCTTTTCTACCTTAGGTCATTATTATTTTTTTTTTTTAGTTTATACTAGTATATTATACTGGGGTTATGGCTTAGGAATTAAACCCATGGCTAAAGGCAAGAGCACTGAATTGCAAATTTGTCTTTTCACTGACCTGGATAGAATAATATTGACTAATGTTTGCTTAGTTAATAGGTGGCTGAGTACTTTCATGTGGTTATTTAAACTTCTATCTCTACTCTATCCCCTGCCCTCCTTCCTCCCTTTCCTCATGCACTACGTCCCAGCAGGGAGGAATGGGCAAAAAATCATGGTTATTATCTCCAGCAAAATCAAATGCATCCTTAAGATTTGGTGTGTTGGAGATTGACAGTGACATTATAGTATGTGCCCACTGCCTCTCCCTTCCCCCTCTCGAACTTGGCATCTAAAGAGGGGATGAACACTTTAAAATATAATGCATTAGCTTCTCCTGAGGCATGCACAAGGCTTACTGGGATATGCAGGAGGAACCCTCCCAACTCAGAATGTATGTGTGTGTGTGTGTGTGTGTGTGTGTGTGGTAGTGGTGGGGTATTGTGTGATTGCATGTGTAAGGGGAGGGAGTGTCCTGCAAAATCTTGAATAATTTAGCGGGAAAGTGACAGGGCAGGTGGAGGTCCATTCCAGACGGAGGGTGAGCTTTGCTGGGTGGGGAAGTAGGAAAGCTTGTGCCGAAGCCAGATCTTTCAGTTCCTCCTCTAGTGCTCCTTTCCTGAACTGAGCTGCCACTCAGGTGGCGGGAGGGGTGGAAGAAGGTAAAGACAGCCGGCACGTGGGTTGGGGTAACCTGCAAAGCAAGAGGACTTTAGTATCAAGAGGCAGCAAGTGCTCAGAACAGGCTGCTTTTGGGGATGGGGGAAATGGATAATTGTATGGGAGGCTGGTAGAGCCATCACATTTGCTGTCTCCACAACACCCCAAATTGGGTGTTGCTGCCTCCGTTTTGCAGAAGGAGAGGCTGAGGTCCAGCAGGGCTGGAGCCGGGTTGAACCTGATCCTGTGCTGCCCTGGTTCAGGGTGGGTGGAGCCAGGTGGGAACTGGGGTGGGTCATCTGAAGACAGTCTCCACAGTGGCCAGGTGTGCATGGCTGGACTGTTTGGAGACATCATGAACAAAAGAACTTTGGGGACTGGTTTGGGGACCTCATCTCTCCAGTCCTGTCATTCTTATGGGAAAACATGGTTGTAGAGCCATGCGTGAGCTGGGCCTGTCTGGATGCTCCTTTACTTTCTGGGACTGGGAGATTGGGCATATGCCGGCTCCCCAGGCCCTGCGTGCGTGGACATCTGGCAGCTGTCTAAGCTGCGGCAGTGAAGGCTTTATGAGTTTGCAGAACTCCGTGTAACGTGGAGTAGAAGTATCCACCATTAGACTTAACAACCGAGGTAAAATTTTATTTTTGTGAAACGTATCGAATTTGTGCAGGATGATGGGCGTGAATCATCCTGCAACTGATTTAAGAAAGGCTGTGTTTGTTTAAGGGGCTCCGCCGAGAAACAGACACAGAGGAAAGCTGTACTATAGGAAATGTGAATGTTTAAGAAAAACGTTTCTGTGAGATAATCGGGATCTGGGGGGAGAATGGAAACATTTCCTGTAGCATGTTTTCCCTGAAGCTTGACAAAGAGGGAGGCAGCCTGTTCAGTTTTATTTCAGAATTAACTTGCTGATCAATAAACTTTATTCTGCCCACTTTTGTTGCAAAACCTTCTGCCCGGGGGAAGGTGGGGTTGGAGGGAGGGACCGATTTAAGTTATATTCAGTTGTGATCAGTTAGACCAAGTGGTAGATCATCTTTGACAAGATGGGTTTAGAATTTGCTTAACTGCCATGTGCTAGGATGTTCTGCCATTTGTAGGGAGAGCTTCCATTTGGAGTTAAAATTGAGGTAAAATTTCTAGATTTTTCTGAGGATCCTTCTGCCTTAAACGAATATGGTTGTTTCTTCTTTCCAGATAACTATTTTCGTTTTCTGTGAAAACATGCAAACCACCCCATTGTTAGAGGAGAAATGAGTCGGCAGTCCTAGCAGTCACTCCTGTGTCAGCTTTTTGTAGGAGTCAGGTTGTTTGATTCTCTTCCTCCTAAGAAGATAGTGTCTGCAGTGATGTGGGCAGAGAACCCCCGAGGAGTCAGGCACCAGGCTGGAATTTGGGATTTGGAAAGGAGGCTTTGGTCTTGACATTTTCAGGCTCTAATGTGAAACCAGTGGAGAGACCCAGCATCATCACAGGATGGAGGGGCTGTCTTGCCTTTGGCTGTGTGTGCGGAGAAAGCAAGCGGTAAGAGTGCACCTTGCAAAGCATCGCTGCCCTGTGCTGCCGGGTCCGTATGAAATGGGCTGTGTGCCAGGCTCATCCCTGGAGCTCTGGGTGCATGTTTGGAGGCTGTTTCTCTGCGTGTGCTGGATGTTGGAGGAAGTAGGGCAAGTTATTTTTGTGCCGCTTTCAGAGAAACTTAGTAAGTGTCCATGTTGGCTCTCCTAGGCACGTTCAGATTTTGCAAACCTTTGTCATTACACATCGGGTAAGATGTGACAAGTGCTTCGATGTGTGTGTCTCACGTTTTGTGTCGTACCTGTTGTAGTGCTGTGCTGGACCGCCGTAGTGTGGCCTGAAAACAGAAGCTCCCCAGTGGCAGGGAGATGGTCCCTTGCCAGTTCCATCAGTCACAAATGCTGTTCTTATCAGGTAGTAACTAGTCTACTAGGGAATCCGTCTGCTGGAGAGAGCCAGCAGGTAGTGACAGTTGAACCTCTGTGGGGCAGGGACTGGGCCCATGAAGGGCAGAGCTCCTTGCTGGACAGTGTCTCCAGGGGACCGTGGCAGGGGCAGTTCCCCATCGCTATGGCACAGACAGAGAAAGCAGCCCCGTGGAGGCAGGATGGTATGTGCAATGGGAAGTATTGTGCAGGACAGGGCTGGGGAACCTGCGGCCTAAGGCCACATGTGGCCTTCTAGGTCCTTAAGTGTGGCCTTTTGACTGAATTCAAATTTTACAGAACAAACCCTTTTATTTTTATTAATATATTTTTGTTCATCTTTCATCTTTTAATTTTATTTTTAAAATGAATGTATTTAAAATACCAAAGAATAAAATAAGTGTCAATGAAATAATCGTCCCAGATTGACCATCGCAATTAGAATGTTAGTAAGCCATAAGGGTTAAATTGACGGCTGCCGTGCTCATGATTTAGTTCTAACTTCCCCTGTCTGATTGGCACCACTACTGCACCAGGCTGGTTGGTGAGAGTGTATGGGAGTCACGTGTGCCAGTCTGTTATCAGCTTTTGACAGTGGTGCACTGTGTTTCTGTTTGAAGTGGAATTTGTGACTAGTTAAACAGCTTGACAGTATTTTTTAGTTCTTTTTGCTTAGCAGCCCATCATGTCAAAGAAGATCAGGAGAACAATGAAGGAAGAAAACAGATCTTTTAATGAGGACTGGGAATTGCAATATTATCTTGTTTCTGCTAGAGATAAGATGATTTGCATGCCTTGTGATACTGAAATATCAATATTAAAGAAATTCAGTGCTCATCAGCATTATAACACTCATAAGGACCATGGATATTTTAAATTAGAGGGAGAGGCATGAAAGGTTGTACTGCAGAAATTAAAAGATGAAAAGCAAAAGCAAAGACAAATTCTTTCGAGTAGCAACAGAACCTGGAAATAATGCCATTAAAGCAACTTGTAAAGTAGCTTATGTGCTCAGGAAAAAGGAAGCTATTCAGTGATGTAGAAATTGTGAAAGAAGTATAGTCGAGGTTGTAGGATGCTTAGACCCTGATAAGATTTCAAAGTACAAACAACTGCCTCTTTCAAGGAGAACTATAATTGATCAGCAGCATGAATTAGCCTTCAACTTAACAGAACAACTTCATACAATACTTCAAAAGGAAAATATATATTATTTTAATAGCTTTGGATAAATTAACTGATATTACTGAGTTGGTGCAGGTTTTATACTCCATTCTGCTCATAACAGAAGATTTTCTTTGTTATAAAGAGTTACTCACTTTGGGCACTCTTGGGAACAGAACACAGGGAATAGATATCTTCAACAACTTTCAAGATAAACATCATGAAGTTGGACTGAATTTGGTAAATTTAATGAGTGTATGTACAGGCAGTACACCTTCCATGATGGGAAACATGAAGAATTTATTGCACAGATTAAAAAAAAGTATTAACAGATTCATATGCTCTCATTTCTTTTCATTGTATCTTGCATCAGCAAAATCTCTGTGCTAAAGCTACTATTTTAAGTGACACTTTGCAACAAGTTATAAGTATTGTTATATTAAGTGTAAGTACATGCAACATGGTATCATCAATTTCATAACATGATAAAGTTGAATGATGAGGTATAGAGTATGCATTTGCTGTATAATTCTAAAGTGCATTGGCTATCTCAGGGACAGGTGTTAGCCAAAATTTTATCTCTGTGAGAACAGATAATTAAATTGTATGAAAAACAGAATAAGGAACATGAATTATTGAAATAAGATTTCTATAGGAATGCAGCAATTCTGTGTGATAACATGTCAAATCAAAATGACCTGAATATTTCTTTTTTTTTTCTTTTTTCTCCTAATTTTTTTCTTTTTTTTCCTTTTCCCTTATCAGAGATAGCAGTAGAACCTGAATGTTTCTTTGCAAGGTAAAACTAAGTCTATGTATGATATATGGCAAAAAATCCAAGTATTCTGAAAAAACCCATCTTTTCCCAAAACACTTCTTGAAAAGGAAATTCCAGATGAACATTTTCCCCAGTTAGCAAAGGTCATTGACGAGTGGGGTGATATATGTTAATGATTTGAAGAATATGCAGCTGTTTCAGACCTATTAATTGGAGAACACAATGAAAGGTTCACTGACTTTGAGGGTCATGACATCACACTCAAATTGGCATTTCAGCCTCACCTAGTTGATATCACCAAGGCACCTAAAGAACTACAGATTGAAGTGATTGAGCTCTCAGTAGATGGCATTTTAAAGTCATTGTTTGATGCTAAGAAAGATCCAATTGAAATATGAAAAGATGCAGTAGAATATCCAAGGCCTTTAGCAACATGCCTGAAAAATTCTTTCTTATTTTTCAACCACTTACTGCTTTGAATCTACATTCTCCTGCCTAACCCAAACCAGGATGTTCTTAAGGTCACAGATGACTGATACCCATCTAGAGGATCACTTGAAACTGTGGACCTCCATGCTGCAACCAAATATTCAAATGGCTTCCAACAAAAAGCAGACACAATGTAGTCATTAAAAGGGTAGTTAACTTTAAAATTAACAAAGAGTTTTCATTTTTTTGAAATTATTAAGTGCATAGTAGTTCGATTTTTACAAAATAAGGTACATTTTTAAGTATATATAATTGAAGTTTCTTGAGTGCAGTCTTATTTGACAACAGCACAGTCACATTAGAAAAAAACAGAAGAAAATAGAATTTAATGTTTATGAAGCCCCTGGAAGATTGATGATTTTCAAGAGCTAGAAGTGATCAAGGGATTTGACTTCATAAAAGTAAAATCATCTGATACGAAAACAAAATGCAGTCAGAGTGGGAAATATATTTGCTGTAAATATGATCACATATCAATATATTTGTTATATAGAGAACTTATTCAAATTGAGAAATATTAATAGATAAATGGGCAAAGAACATGAATAGACAATTTGGAAGAATTGTAGCTGATAAACATATAGAAATAGGCCAGTCTCAACCAAATAAAAAATAGCAAATGGGAAGAAGGCACAGTTTTTATCCACTAAATTTGAAAAGAAATAAATGAAAACAATACTTGTGTCAGTACACATATACTCTTCTATTTGGTTGTTTATATTGTAAGTTAGTGTAAAACCTTTGAAAGGTAATTTGACAGGTGATCCAAAAATCAGTAAATGTGGGAATATGAGTCAGTGTCCCTTGTGGAATTTATCCTAAGAAACTAGTATAAAAAGGAAAACTCTCTACACACAGGTTGTTGACTATAGCTTTATTTATAATATTGGAAAATTGAAAACATGTAAAAAGCTCAGAGACTGGGATACATCCCCTGGGTGAATTCTCTGGTCGTTAAAAGTGATAATTTTGAGGATTATTGTAACAGAAAAAAATTTAATGTGACAGTAACTGAAAAAGTAGGCATCAAGATTTTATATACAAAATGAGTTCAGTTAAACATGTATGAAAAAGAAGAAATACATCATAATAGATATTTCCCAGTAGAGCGATGGTTTCATGAGCAATTCTTCCTTTTTCCTGTTTCCCAAATGTGCTGAAATTTTATTTGTGTCATCATTTCAACATTCATACATTCATTATGTATTTAAATAATTACCTATTACTCTGCTAAGGGAGATCAGAAAGAAGAAGAAATTACAGAAAATGCAAACATTTAAAAGTCATTCACATGCTATCTCATGTTTTTGTTCCTAAACATTCCACTAATGTGTAGGAGAGCTTTGGTGATGAAGCTTCATCTTTATCCAAAGACAGTTAAAACAGAGCCCCCCAACTCATCAAATCCAAGAACTTTTTTTCTTCATTCCTTTGTACTTCCAGCTTTCCTCGTGTTTCCTGAGCAATTGACTTTTTGGACTCCCAGAGGCAGGTCTACAGACTTTGTCACTTAGACAGGGAGATCATTCCTTAGTAAAATCTAGTTCCAAAAGATTCAAACCTTTCAGGTCATCCTAAACCCTCCCATGCAGTTGCAGTTTGTTGGTTTGAGGGATACACCTAGCCCACTGGGAAACTAGTGAGATGACACAAATCATGATCTAGTGCAGTGGTTCACCCCAAGCCTTTATATAGAAACCCATATTGTCATTAACCCCTTGTAAACATTCCAATGTAGCCTGAGGCTGAGGATCTCTGACCTTAGGAGAAGATGGTAATAGCTTTGCGCACCTGTCTCCCTGCATTTGCCCGGGGTGGGCTTCCAGTGAGGAAAATAACTCATTTTCACAGAAGAACAATGTTTTCACAGTGCCACACAGCCATTTTCGCTTCTGCTGATGACAGATCTGTTTTAATATAAAGTTGATTTTCGGCCCTCAGCCCCCATGCAGTTAGTTTCCTGGGATTCAGAAGGCACAGGTTAGGAATCACTGATTACAACTGCATATCGTGGGCTTTCCTACCACTTTGTCCACTTCTGGAGAGTCTGTGAAGACTCATGTAGGTGAATTTCTAAGCACCCACAGCTCCCCGACCACATGTTCACAAATGCAGGCAGTTCCCCTAGAAACTTACCAGTTTTGAGTTCACACTGTAGCAAGTGTTAATGACATGCTAACCCTAACACGTATGTTATGAGGGTCCATGAAGAGTAAAAGGGAAGTGGGGTTGTTTCTGCACTATTTTATGGGGAAGGCAAGGTCACTCTGATTTCAGGGTATCCTGCTAGCCCACCATGTGAACGAGCTGGGAGCATGACCAGTCAGGAGAGCTCTGTGGTTTAGGGATGTATCATGGCAAGTGCTTGACTCCTTTAGCTCTTGAGATTCCAGGCTCCTGGCTCACCAGGTTGGTGTTTAGGGCGGGGAGCATTTCCTGGGACTTACTAGGTTTCTGCTGCTGCTGTCATTGCTGCTACCTGGGTCCTACTGGGTACCCAGGTAGGGCTGAGGGGGCAAATGTGGGCACATCTCACAGGCAGAGGTGTGGGAAGCACTTGAAGGATTCTCAGGTTTCTGAGACCCTGAAGACCCTTTTCTTCATCCCTTTACTCAGCATGTGTTTATTGAGTTCCTACTGTTTGCCATTACTGAGTCCTCATGTGGGCCAGTTTAAAGACACTGCTCTCTGCTCCGGGGCAGGCCCCTTGACTCCCACTGATCCTCTTGCCAGGGCTTGTGTTGGTCACCAAGAGGCCCACGTTAGGCTGTGGGTGGCTTAGTTCAGTTAATCACCATCTCTGGAAAGCACATTTGAAGTTTCTGTTGCTTTTTTGTTAAGGAAAGGCAACCACCCGATTCAGTATTCCACTTTAAAATAATGTGATGGAATAAGGGCTTTATGTTCTGTTGGGCTCATTTCTGCAAGAATTTATACTCTCCGTGATTAAAAGCCAAGCGGCCTGATGGAACGTTCCATGAAAACATTGAAAAGAATAAGCAGTCCTTTGTTATGTGCTCGGAGCTGCGGAGAACCGACTGAGAGTGCTAGCCATCAACCCAGCGGAGGTCGTCAGGACAGGAAGGGACGTGGGGAAAGGTGTTCATTTCTCTTTAGAAGAGTTTCTAAAAATAAAACCCTATTTCCTGCAATGCTGTGTGTGGGAGGACAGGAATTGGAGGGAACAGAATATTCTAGGGGTTCAGTAAAATATTTGGAGCCAGAATACTTCTGAGAACTCTGGGCATTATGTGAGCTTATTGTCTATTTGAGGTGACAGAATATTTATAGTGACCTTATAGAAGATGCTTCAGCTGCTTTTTTTTTTTTTTGGATGAGATAGACATAAATAAATAACGACAATTACTTATTGTTACAATTCCAGGATGTAAATGTGTCAAAATAAGTGTACCATGTGCTGTGGACTGCTAGGAGATCAGAGCAGGGGACGACAAATTTTTATGGGGGCTCCACTGATGTTTTAGGATCTGTAGCGAGGAATCCCGAATCTAGTTTCTTAGAATAAAGCTTAGATTGTTCTGAAATTTATGATCCAGCTTTTTTGTTACTTGCAAAGAATTAGCAGACCTTGGTGCTCAGTCTTATTTGAAGATCATATTAATAAACTGTGGAGCAAAACCCAACTTTTAAAAGACTTTTCTGCTTCTTTTTACACCATTTAATAAATGTCAAACAAGTCATAATTGGTAAAACATAAGTGAAAATGCATTAAAAGAATAAAGTCCATGAATGTGTTAAAATCCTATAATGGTATAATAAATTAATGGACCAAACTAAATCACGGGAAGATTAAACAGGTGTGGGAGCAAGATTGTGCTTGATGAAGAGCTGTAGGGTTTTAAGCTTTTTAAACAGAAATACCCTGCTCAGATTCTTCACACCTAAGATGCTAGCCAGTTACTTTAGTACTACCAGGCGTTTTCACTTCAGTACTCCCGTGGGGAAAATTGGGTGATTCCTCAGAGAAGGAGCGGTACAAGTTGTTGACTGGCAAATATGGACCATCATTGCAAGTCTGTGATCAACAATTTATTTTCATGATGTTGTCTTTCTTGTTGTTTGTTTTTAAAACTTTGGTTTTCTTTCTTTCTTTTTTTTTTTTTTGCCTCATGTACATAATTGACAGCTGCCAGTAATTGATTTTTTTTGTTTAGTTTAGACAGAGAAACATTTTTTTTTAATTTTAGCATATTACGAGGATACAAATGTTTAGGTTATGTATATTGCCTTTGCTCCACCCAAGTCAGAGCTTCAAGCGTGTCCATCCTTCAGATGGTGCCACTGCACCCATCAGGTGTGTATACGCCCATCCCCCCTCCCCCCTGCCCAACATCCAGTGAATGTTACTACTGTATGTGCACTTAAGGGTTGATCAGTTAATACCAGTTTGATGGTGAGTACATGTGGTGCTTGTTTTTCCATTCTTGAGATACTTCACTTAGTAGAGTGGGCTCCAGCTCTATCCAGGATAATACAAGAGGTGCTAGATCACCATCACATTGTTTTTTGTGGCTGACTAGAACACCATGGTATATATATACCACATTTTATTAATCCATGCATGTATTGATGGGCACTTGGGTAGTTTCCACATCTTTGCAATTGTGAATTATGCTGCTACAAACATTCTAGAAGAAAATGAAGTCATAATTGTACTTTTGACTTAAATTTGAAATAAAATATAAAATCCTTTCAAGTGAATACAACTGCCAATGTATGTATATGTGTCTGTGTGTGTATGTGTGAGTTTGCGTGTATGTACATGTGGGTGTGCATGTGTTTGTATGTGCGTGTCTGTGTGTGTGTGCATGTCTGTTCAGTATATTAACCTGCCTGTGAAGTAGATGATAGCATCGATGGCTCTTTTGTTCAGCAATAGGCCAGCTGGTAGGTAGCTCATGGAGCAGATTTTACGGTGCGTAAGAATTACACCTATAGATTCCAGGGTCTGACCTGGAGTAACTGTGGGTTCAGGACTTGCATCTCTTTTAAGCACTGTTGAAGACTGTACTGCAGATTGTGCGGAGGTCTGTGCTTTCAAGAAACATTGCTTTAGAAGCATGAATGTGGAGCTAATGGAGTCCCTTTTATTTTCATTCTGGTTCTAGTTCTTTCCCCAGTCCTTTGGGTCAGGCCTGCACTCAGGTGTCAGAGTCAAATTAAAGTGATGAAACACCCAGAAAATATGAAATCTTCATGTTAAGTTGGCAAACTGCCATTATGTTCCCCGCCATTTACGCTTCCAAGCATGACTTTATGATTCCTCTGTAAGCGCTTGATAATGAGAGGCCGAGCTTAGTTATGCAGATGGTTTTAGCACCAAGTGTACATCATGGGCTGCATTTTTAATCAGGGAGAAAATAAAACTTGTGCGATGTAACATTTAGGATTTTTGTTGATGGTGGGGTCTCCCGTGCCGTGCATGGATGACGGTATGTCTGGGGTATTCCACTTGAAATTGGCTCCTCGGTTAAGCCAGCAAAGAAAGAGCAGTGTCACTGAGCACCAACTAGCAGGTTTTCCCCGTGGTGACTTTGTAGGTCGGAGGATCAGCTACACTAGAGCGATGGTCTCTTGCATGCTCAGCTGCTGCAGGTCTTTGTAATTGCTTTTCTCTCGTGATTTCCTTGATGAATGAGACCAACTGAGAAACAAAGCTAGAAACAAACCATCGGAGGCTGTCGGAGAATTCCGCTTAGAGTTTGGATTCCTCCTTTTCTTCATTGCAAAAGCTAATAGAATGTTTTTGGGCTTCTCACTTGTCTCTAAAGGGCTAAGTGTAAAGAAGGGGGAGGAGGGGCCACTCATGGGCTGTGTCATTATTCATGAGAGGGGTATTTTAGTGCCTCCCCAGGTCCATGCTTCTGATGCTCATCAGCGAGAAGATGTTTGCCCTGTGCATGGAGCACATGTGTGCACCGTGTTTGTGTCTGCTCTGAGAGGGTGCCTCGTTCCTGGTGCTGGTGACTGCACCTCTCATTGTTTTGACCCCAGCTTACATGTCAGTTGCACCAGAGCTCACCGTAAGCGGTGTGAAATTCAGATGACTGGAGCATCATTTTCCTGAGCTTCAAATAGCTGGTGAGCACAGATGCTCAGGCAAGTGTGCAGGGAAGACCACGGAAGCATCGAAGCTGTGTGCTGCCTCCTGCTTCTTGGCACGCGCCTTTATGGCTTTTATTATTGCCTCCTATGGCAGCTGTGCTTCTTGGGTGCTGGAAACTATGGGTTAGACGTATCTGTGTCAAAATACTAAAGTGATTGATTCTTGGTCTTCAGATGGGTTTCAAAAGTTATTTTGAAATGGTTTGAGGTAAATACATTTACTGTAAATTCTCTTCATGTAGTTATTTTAAAGATGGCTTTATCTAAGACTTAGAGCATGGCCTCAATGTTTTTTTTAGACAGAGTGTATGTAATTTTCATTTTAACTTGAAGTAGCTTGAATTTAGTCTTTATTTCTGGTCGAGAACTAGACAGGTTTTTCTGTCTTGCATTATTTGACTCAAGGATATCCTTCTAGATATAATGTCCCTGCCTGCATTTTAAAGCCACTATGTTGTCCTTAAAATATATTTAATAATTTATTATGAAGATTGGTTGAAATGATAAAATAAATTTAAAAATTCAGATAAGGTTTTATGGTGGTAGGATCATGAATAAATAAAAATGCAGTAACATCTTACACCTGCTACCTGAAGTAAGTGTTTAAGTTACATAAATAATTTCTAAATCCCTGCAGGCCCATGATAACATAAGAAAGTTTTAAATCATACCTACTCTCTCTCAGTGGCAGTTGGTAGACAGAGGAGGGCAGAATAATGGTGGGAGAATGTGAGTCAGTCTAATCTTGTGCGAGACAGTTGCCAAGAATGGCAAAATTTTTAGCTTTTACCTTTGCTCTTTAATATTAAGCAAATATGTCTATCATGTTACTATTTTTTTTTTTTTTTTTTTTGAGACAGAGTCTCACTGTGTTGCCTGGGCTAGAGTGCCGTGGCATCAGCCTAGCTCACAGCAACCTCAAACTCCTGGGCTCAGACGATCCTCCTGCCTCAGTCTCCCGAGTAGCTGGGACTATAGGCATGCGCCACCATGCCCGGCTAAGTTTTTCTATATATTTTCAGTTGGCCAATTAATTTTTTTCTATTTTTAGTAGAGGCGGAGTCTCACTCTTGCTCAGGCTGGTTTCGAACTCCTGACCTTGAGCTATCCTCCCGCCTTGGCCTCCCAGAGCGCTAGGATTACAGGCGTGAGCCACCGCACCCGGCCTATCATGTTACTATTAAATAAGACTTGCTTATGGCTTTGGGGACCAAAGCTTTCTTTCTCTCCTCCCCATATTTTCCCTCCTATTTGATTTAATACAGATTTTTTTAATTTAAGAAAAAATTTATAAGACAAAAATATGGGGGAGGGGCATTGGATTGACCAACAATACAAAGTGAAATTTCTGGACCCACTCAATGTGCTAGGTGCCTCTGTGAAGGAGGAATGCCATTCACAGCTTCAGTAAATTTCTTAAGCAGACTTTCAGCACTGGTTTTCTTTTCTGCCAAATATCACTTTGCATCACTTAAAAAATGTCCAGTGGAAGGAAAGGTTAAAGCTTTTCACACGAGAACACTCACATATTTAAACTCTATTATAATTCTTAATCAGTAGGTGTGGGCTTCCTTCAGTAATGAGATGAAGAATATTGGAATTACTGTATCTATCAAAGGGTGTGGTGTTTTCTCGTAAACCGGTCTTGAGTCTGGGCGGCGTGACTCCGCTTAGGTGTCGTGAGGATGTAGGCAGCTTTGCAACTGCGTCCCAGGCTTACTGTTTTGCTCAGTGACCGACGGTTGCAGCTTCTGGTCTTTTCCCTGAAATACTGGTACGAGGACCCGGGGGAGTGATTGCACTGCTGAGCCTTCTCTGCACAGCTGTCACCCTCAGCATGTGTTTCGTGTGCTCAGACTCCAGGACCCTGATGGTCTGATGTCCTGAGACAGTTAATGATTCTTTGGGAATCCTGAAAAGAACAGCACAAATAACTAGACAATGCATAATTTCTTGCCTCTTTTTCTAAGGAATTCAGAGCATTTTCTGTTCATATCATTCATCGTTATTTGCTTGTAACAAAGATGAAGGGCTTACAGGGCTGCCTTAAAGGAAAAAAAAAGTCAGAGGAAATAGCTGTCAGAAAACAGCATTTTCTCCCAAGTTAAGAACCTAGAGAATTTTAGATGTGCATTTTAGCCTATTCGGGTGAAAATCCACATTGGGGTATAATAATGTATAATTTATTACTTTATAATAGTGTTAATCTTCATTACAAATTTATCTGTTTCTGGCCTTGGAACCTTTACTTCCGTGGTGGTTTAACTCTCACCCTGAGTTATCAGAAGGTGACAACTGGTAACGCTGGTGGTTTTCTCTTCATTCTACCAGAATTCTGGTAAGCGCTCTCTCATCTTGCTGGGTTAGATTAGAGCTGTAGGAGGAGGATGGGGTGATTGGGTCTCAGTGTGATGCCACAGGTCCTGGTCCTGGTCTCATCTACCTGAGATGTTCCCTCTGCTCAGTTGGTGGCTGCTCATAGTGCTCCTCTTGTTGGACTTCCGTCCGACAGTGGGACTCAGGCCTTATAATTTTTGGATCTTAGGGACTGGTTATGTTTGGGGAAAATACTCCAAATTTTATTTTGACAACCAAGTAGTTTTAAAACATCCTTAGTCATCACCTGCCACCATCAGTATCTTTTTTTTTCTTTACTTTTGTTTCCCACAGAGAGTTCATAAAAGACATTTTAACTCCAGAAAAGCAGAATCTCAGACTATAATCTCAGAATCTCAGTCTGTAATCTCAGACCTTAGAAATTCAGCATTACAAAAAGCTCCCTACATGCCTTCTCTTTTTTTAATTTCACCATAGACTGATTGATGGAAACTTTATTTCAGACCAGAGTTGGGGAGCACTGGGCTGGGCAATCTCCTCTCAGTGTTTCCATGCCACGATTGTGAGCGTGCACAGGAGGCTCTTGGTTTCCCATTACTCTTAGGTGCAAGCAGAAAGGAGAAGGTTGAAGAATATTTAAGTAGTAGGGAGGACTTTGCCAGAAACTTCTCTCAAATTTCTTTCAAAATCACCCATCTGTAATGTTTACACAGGGTTGCTTTGATAATCTGCATATCAGCTGCACATTCTTCTCAAAGACAAAATACATTTAGAGCTATCGAAACACTCATGGGAATCCTGACCCAGGCTTCCACTCCTACACTCCCTGGACCTGGCTCTCTTAACTTGCTCTGGGTTTCTGAGTCCTCAAAGTGAAGTAATTAAAGCTGGCTCTCCCAGGTTCCCATGAATTTAACCGGACAGCTCACTGTTCAGATGACTTCATGTTGACATCGATCATAGCTATTAAATTCCAATTTATTCTTACTGGTCCTTAAAGTAATTTTACAAAGGCTGGACTTTGGTCCATTTGTAAATCACTTATCATTGTCAAGACAGACTTTTTCCTTTCAGTAATACTCATACGGCTTTTTAAAGAATAAGTAGTAAAACAAAAAACCTAAGGGAGCAGACCCCTATATTTTGTGTCTGTTTATATGCAGTACAGAAAATATTCTGTTGCTCTTCTTATCAAGATTAAGCAAAAAAATGATAATAAATGAAAAACAGAAATAAACTATTTTGGTTATCATCAGGTATTTAAATTTCTTTAAATTGTTTATTCTTGAGCTAATGCAGACTCTTATTTCTTATTCTTTTCCTTTTTTTAGATTTTATGTAATAATATTACTTTATTTTTTGAGAACTTTTATAATATATAAAATTGTCATATATACATTTTCTGTATTTCTCTTTTTTAATTGACAAATAATACTTGTACATATTCATACACTATAGGACTCATAGGATATATTGATGGATTCATGGGGGTGGGAGGATACAAGGGAAAGAGTGGAATTGAGGAGTATTCCTAGGTTTTTGTCCTGAGCAACTTGGTAGATATGATGGGCTTTACTTAATTGGAGAAGAATTGAGGAATAATAGGTTTTCGGGAGAAAACCAAAAGTTTTATTTTGGATAGACTAAATTTGAGACCAATGTTAAGTGTCTTAGTCTATTTTGTGTTGCTATAAATGAATACTTGAGGCTGGGTAATTAATAAAGGAAAATGGTTTATTTGGATCATGACTCTGTTGGCTGGAAGATTGGGCATTTGTTGAGGTCCTCAAGCTGCTTCCACTCATGTCAGAAGGTGAAAGGGAGTCAGCACGTGCATGGTGAGAGGTAAAGCAATAGAACGAGGGAGAGTATGGAGGCTATTTTGAACAACCAGCTCTTGAGGGAACTAATAGAGTGAGAATTCAGTCACACTTCACCCCCTGCCCCTGGCAAGAAGGGTATTAATCTATGCATGAGGTATCTGCATGACCCAAACACCTTCCATTAGGTCCCACTTCCAACACTGGGGGTCAAATTTCAGCATGAGATTTGGAGGGGACACGTATTCAAACTATAGCATTAGGCATCCAAGGAGAGATCTATGGGGCATAAGCAATAGTTGAAGAGATAATTGCTGAGAATTTTCCAAATCTGATGAAAGATATCATAGATTCAGGAAACTCTACAAACCCCAAATACACAATCCCTTCAACAGAGTAATAATAAAATTGACAGCTGAAACATCTTCCTTTCCTTTGAGTAGATACCCAATAGTTGGATTGCTGGATTGAATGTTAGATCTACTTATAGCTCTTTGTTATTCATAGGGGTTATACTAATTTGCAGTTCTGTCGACAGTGTATAAGCATTCCTTCCTCTCTACATCCATGCCAACATCTATTGTTTTTGGACTTTTTACTAAAAGCCATTCTAAGTGGTGTAAGGTGATACCTCATTGTGGTTTTAATTTGCATTTCCCTGATGATTAGTGACATTGAGTATTTTTTTCTATGTTTATTAGCCATCTGTCTTTCTTCTGAGAAGCTTCTCTTCATGTCTTTTAGCCACTTTTTAATAGGGTTATTTGTTTTTTCTTGCTGATTTGCTTGAATTCTTTGTAAAAAGATACTGCACTCAAATGTTTATTGTAGCACAATTCACAATTGCAAAGATGTGTAATCAACCCAAGTGCCCATCAATTCATGAGTGTATTAATAAAATGTGGTATATTTATGCCATGGAATATTACTCAGCCACAAAAAGAGGAATTAATACTTTTTGTAACAATGCAGATCGAACTGGGGACTATTTTCCTAAGTGAAGTATCTCAAGAATGGAAAAAGAGACACCACATGTACTCACTATTTAATTGGAACCAATTGATGAGCACTCATGTGCACAGAGGGAATTAAAGCTCAGTGGAAATCAGTCAGAGAAGAGGTGGGTGGAGTGGTGGAGCAAAATCTACCTAATGAATACAGTGAACTCTTTTTGGCTGATGGGTACAGCTATAGCCAGGACTCAAGCATTATAAAAGCAATCAATGTAACCTAAACATTTGTACCTCCTTAATATTTTGGAAAAAAAAGAAAGAAAAGAATATTTAAAACCAAATATAAAATAATATAATGGAAGAAGAACTGACAGCTGACTTCTTACTAGAAACAATGGAAGCCAGAAGACAATGAAATAATGTCTTTAAAGGAAAATAACTACTAAACTAAAATTCTATAGCCAGTGAAAATATCCTTCAAAGATAAAGGCAAAATAAAGATATTTTCAGATAAATGAGAACTTTAAAAATGTGTTTCCAGCAGACCCTAATGTAAGTATGAAGATGTAGGATTGAACAAAATATTTCAATGACACATCTTTGAGTTTCTTGAATATGTCATGAGGGAATATTTTCTCCCTCCCAAGAGTGTTTAAGGTACATCCTATCTGCCTGATATTTTCCTCATCTCTTTTTATTAAGTTAATCTACCTGCATCATTTAGATAGAAGCACAAATTCTGCTCCCCAGAAGCCTTCTCTGATACCCTATCTGGTTTGGTACAGGTCAAGTCTTCTTGTAAAGGGATATCCAAATATTAATCACTGGAGCGTTCTACAACATTTGGCAGGGAAGTTATCATAACATGAAAATATTTGTGAACTGACAACATATAAAATTAGTTCTCATTCGAACTTTTTGCCTTAATACTATAATTCATCTTGTCAGTATCTTAAATCCATTAATCTCTAACTGATAGTTTGATGCTTACAACAATGCAGTGAAAATTGGTTACAAAGTAAAATTATACATATTGCCAGCTATGCAGAGGTTCTTGAACTTGATAATAGTGATGCTGCACTACTAGAACCCATGCACTGGGAATGACTAATAAAGATCTGGCAGAGTTATTCTAGTTCATAATTGAAGAAGATAAAATGGACAAAGATCCTTCAATAGACAATAATTTGGAAATGAAAGGATTACAAAGAGGATTCTGAGAAAATTATTTTTTGCAAAAATTACTCTTTTCATTGTTCTGTAAAATTTCAAATTACAAAGGTTTTGTATTATATATTTTTGAGGAAATGTTATCCACCCCTTTAATCAATACTTGATTCATATTTTTGTCTTAAGAATGATTTTTAAAAATATTCTTAAGTATTAGATAAAATAAACTTATTTTCATTTTTACCATTTTCAAGATAAATCATGCAAATTATTTAATGTTAACTAAATCACACAAAAATTTAATGGCTTAAAAATTTGGAAATCATTTATTATCTCTCATGGTTTCTGTTAGTTAGGAATTCAGGAAGGACTTGCTTGGGTGGCTGTCTCTGGGTGTCTCTCAGACACCCAGTTGTAGTCATGTATTAACTGAAGCAACAGTCATCTGCAGGTGTGACCAGCTATTGGCCTGGGGCTTCATTTGCTCCCCCTGGAGGTCTTTCCATGGTGCTGCTTGACTGTCCTCAAGGGATGGTTGCTAGTTCCCAGCAGAGCAAGCAATCCAAGGGACCAAAGTCGAAGCTGCAATGCCTTTTATGACCTAGCACTAGAAGTCACATATTGTCACTTCTACCTGCTACTGGTCACACAGGGCCAACCCTGGTTCACCATGGGATGGAAATAGATAAGGGGAATAGACATCAAGAATCGTTGTGGGCAATCTTGTGGGTTGGCTAGCATATAAATTATCCTTTCTCTTTCACAATTTATTATGAAAGTTTTGTTTGAAGTGGATTTCCTCTAAGGGACCTTAATGTGATATCAATTATCTTGGGAAAAGTAGGACCTCCCAGACTGGTCTTTTGTTCATATTCTCACCACAGTTGTAATTCACATGTATTTATGGAGGTACTTTGTCGTCACCCTTTTAAGACAATGTTTTATGAAGGCAAGGTTCAAGGTCCACCACTAATTAGTACAATACTTGGTATATAATAGATTTTCAGTAAAAATCTATTATTAATAAATGAATCTAGTAAATATTATTTGTTCTTGGTTAGAGAAACTCCCAACTTAGATGAAGTAGATTCATTTTTTGTTTGATTTATTATCCTCGCTATGCCCTTACATTGCTGATATAGTAAACCTATGTATTCAGTGTTCTGTATTCATGTTAATGTTTATTTTTTAAAGCAGCAGTCCCCAACCTTTTTGGCACTAGGGACCGGTTTCATGGAAGACAGTTTTTCCACAGACCAAGGGTTGGAGGTGGGGGTGGATGGTTTCAGGATGATTCAAGCACATTACATTTATTGTGCATTTTATTTTTATTATTATTACATTGTAATATATAATGAAATAATTATGCAACTCACCATAATGCATAATTTAATGCCACCACTGGTCTGGTGGGAGGCGGAGCTCAGGTGGTGATGTAATCTATGAGGAGTGGCTGTAAGTACAGATGAAGTTTTGCTCACTTGCCCAGCACTCACCTCCTGCTGTACCACCAGGTTCCTGACAGGCCACGGACCACTACTGCAGGTTAGGTTCCGTAGTTTTAAAGAATGATTAGTCTGTGCTATTGTGGAAGGGAAAAAAACCCATATACACAAATCTATAATATTGGATTGATATGGATTTAGCTTCTTCCCAGGGATAAAATTGCTCAGCTGAATTGTGTAATTGATCACTTGGTATTACAAATACTGATGAACATTTCAACAATGTGGGGTGAGCAAGGAAGATAAAACTACAACTTTAAAAGAAAAGAATTGGTTTCCGTTTATTGATGTTAAGGATATATCAGTAAGTAAGACTTATTCTTATTAAAATGATTTACAATTATTTAAGTGATTATCTTGTAGATTTGCTATTTGTAATGTTCTAAAATTTGCTTTATTCATGACTTGTTTTGTCACATGAAACCTGTTTAAAATGATTTTCTAATTTGAAACTTGATGAGACTTGGATGGGTAGCAGAAGGCCAGAAAGGACCAAATTCCTGCAGCTGCCTGTGCACTGTTATTCTGAAATGCTGTTATTTAAATGGCTTAGCTAATAGCTGAAACGTGACTCTCTCTGAGGATGGGTTTAGCCCCTCTATTCTTTTGCCCTGGTCTCTGCCTTTTTTCTTCTCTTCCTCTTCTTCGTAGTCTTTTGAGTGTTAGTCAGTGGACAAGTCCCTTATTGAAGTCTAGCTGGAGATGAGGGGATACCCTGGTGAGCTGTGGAGACAGGGCACTGGGGGATCCTGATATTGAATATTGGATCTGTGTCTGTGTTCCCCCCTAAATTAGAAATTCTGAAGCAAAGAGACCACGTATGACCTCCAGTGGTTGCTTTCGGATGTTTACATAGAATATCCAGTTCCGATTGGTTAAATATTGCCATTTATTAGTACACATCAATATGGACTCTGAGAGGTAGGGTAGGGTTCAGTGTGATGCCATCTAGTGGTTCCAGCTCCATTCCCATGTGACTACCCTGGCTCTGCCCTCCTCCACGTCCTCAAGCCATCCCATAAAGACGGCTGCGGCAGGTCCAAACCTCTCTTTTCAACACACTGTCTAGAGGAAGACAGTTGTTTCTTGAAGGCTCTGGAAGACTGAGAATGATCTTTTCCAGAAGTCCCCACGAAAGCAGTCTCTATGGGTCTTTGGCCTAGGTTGGGTCACAGGCCCACTCCCAAACCTGTCACAGCTGATGCGAATGGGGTTACGCTTGGGTCAGTCAGACCTACCCACAGAGCCAGGGATGGGGCCACCTTGTCCCGAGGGGATGCACGGAGGAAAGGTGAATACCTGAGTAGAACACCAGAGTTTTATTAGGAAGGAGGGAACAGGTGCTGGGAAAATGACCAAACAATGTCCCCTACCAACTCTTTGTTGGTCCCCATACCTAGAACAATCCCTGGCACACAGTAGGTTGTCAGTAAATATTTATTAAATTAAATTGCCTTTTTATCTTCTGGTTTAATTTATCAAATTCTGTGGCTGCTTTTGTTTCCTAGGAGATAAACATTTATAGATTGCTTACTATTTTCATTCTTTAAAATGCTATTTATAAAACACTTACTTAAACAGCCTGTTGTTATTTCACCATTAATGGAATTATTAAAAATAATTTGTAATTAAAACAACTTGGTAGATATGAGTGTAGATAACTTTGCTAGCATATTCCAGCCTAAGGGCTCATCCTTAGTAAAACTAAGAAAGCAAAACTGATCCATTATTTATAACGTGTAAGACAGTGGAAGTATAACCGAGAATGTCATATTACAGTGATGGCATATGGTAGGAGCCATAAAATCTCACATTACTCGTCAACACTTGTTCAGTTAAAAGAAGTGAATTTAGTGTGAGATTACTATAAATCCTGGAACTAATGCAGTGACGGTGTTGCTTTGGTACGTGAATCCGTAAGAAGATGCTCAGATGCTTTCCCGCTGTTCCGTAGTAATATGGATATGTATATTTTATTTCTTGATGTCATAAACTGCAATTCTGTAATTAAATTCTTCTTTTGCTGGTGCCATTGTTGGTTTCCTTAAGATGAATTCAGCATCCATACTGCTTGGCTGATTCTCCACGCTGGGGCTTGTTGTCCTGCAGGCAGCACAGTTTCCCTGTCTCAGCACATACAAAAATGTGCTCCTTTGTGTTTGGAAATGAAGTTGCTGACCTGCCGAGTAGAGAGCTTGGCCTTAGGTGTTTTCTCTAGTGGCGATGCAAGGTTGATCATTTGAGTAATGGCTGGTGGGTTAGAGTACATGCTTTGTAGCTCTGAAAAACTTTAATTGATGTATATGAAGATCAAACTTAATTTTTGGTGTCCTTTATTCAAATGGCCTAGAACACTTTCAAACATTAAGCTTTGTGGCTTAAAAAAGAATGTATTTTCTTGGGCTGGGTGTGGCTCATGCCTGTTACCCCAACACTTTGGGAGGCCGAAGTGGGAGGATCACTTGAGGCCAGGAGTTGGAGACCAGCCTGGGCAACATTGTAAGACCCTGTCTCTAAAAAAAAAAGAAAAAGAAAGAAAAAAAAAAGAATTAGCTGGACATGGTGGCATGCACCTGTGGTCACAGCTACTCATGAGGCTGAGGTGGGAGGATTACTTGAGCCCAGGAGTTTGAGGCTGCACTAAACTCTGATCAGGCCACTGCACTCCAGCCTCAGTGACAGAGTGAGATCCCATCTCTAAAAGTGCCTGCTGGTGGATAGAAAAACTCAGATAGGAATGGACTGTTCCTCAGATTATTCAGGAAGGAACCAGTGGGGAGTGCTTTAACTACTACCTTCTCCCTGCTCCCCCTCCCCATGTTCATGTTCTTTTGTGCTGTTAATTCCAACTAGGAAGTTCACATTATAGAACCTGAATGTAGGGTCATGGTGTCAAGGATAGGGCAGAGCCTGGGGGTCCCATTTTACTTCTTAGCATGTGTGTTCCATTTGTTGCCAGGAGACCTCTCCTGGCCCCTTATATCACGTGCTAGTAATATGAAATGTTGATGTTAAAAGCTTTACCTGAGGGCTGTCCTTGTTTCAGAACATTCTTGAAACACCACTGCTGCAAATTTGAGATAGGGAATTTCTCCTAGACAGCATATTTTGCTCTGTGTGCTTTGAGAGAGAGTTTTCAATGATCTCCATCAAATAATAGAGCCCATTGATGACCTAGCAGAGGTTGCAAATTGATGGGAGAGAGAACTCTCTAAAATGAGATGAAAGAATTTCTTTTTAGTGTTGAGTGTCCAACTGACCTTGAAACTGGGGATGAATCCAAGTGCAAATGGCGTGGTTGGATGGTTTTCAGGGTCAGCTCTGCAACCCAGGTAGAGGAGGACAAAGAAAGTGGAGGTGGACAGTCTAGGGTAGGAAGACAAGGGAGCAGGAAGCTGAGAGCATTTGTAGTGATGATAGTGATAGATCATGAAGTCAAGACAGAAATAAAGCTAGGAAGGACCCGATTTATTGAGATGAGACAGAGATTCACCTACTGAGAGACTCCATTCACTGTTTCATTACACATATAGCCAACTTTTGCTGACACTTTATTTTCCCAACATGTGGTTTTATTGTTCTGTTGAACACATCTTGGTTAATAGTGTGATTTAAGGAAGAAATCTGTATTCATTGTGCTCAACTCACTGCCTCTGAGAAATACGAAAAAATTATTTACTGTTGGTGAAATTGAAATCTCATTTCCTTCTTGTCTACTGGTTATTGTTTCATATTTGCATGTTACTCGAGGCTAACGAGGAAAAAATAAAATGTATTTTATCAAGATCAGAATAAATCAAGCAAGGTTGATTCCTGAATATTTATGTAACATAGCAGTAAATGAATAAAATAAAACATGAATTCAATTTGTCATTTTATCTTGGATTTCGTGAAGTAGAAAAAGCAAAGTCCAGGTCTTGCGGTAAACACACCAATGTGTGTTCATGCTGACAACTTAGATGGTAATGCTGTATTCACCCATCAGAAAGCAAAGGTTAGAAGAAAGGATAATTTAACATTGAAGATCTCTGTATTTTATAATAAGAAAAATAAGTCATTATGTAACGTATACATTCTTTGGAAAATTTGGGAAAATAAGTAAAAAGGAAAAGATAAACTAGTCACCACTGGTCATACTACTCAACAATAACTACAGATAACATTTTGAGTATTTTATTCCAGGTATTGTTTTTTCTGTGAAGATTTTTTTCTGTTTCATTATGGGTTGGGATTATTTTTAGGAAGTTTTAGCCATTCCTGTCACTAGAAAAGCATAGGTAGAGAGTTGATGGAAAGATGGCAGTTTTACCCATGGTTAACAGTACAGTACGGTCTATTGTTGAGAAAAATCTTATAAAAGGTGGAGCTCTAGAATATAGTTGTACATTTGTTTCTTTTTTAAGCCTACAGCACCTGGTATTCCCAGTTGGTCTCCCATCTAAGTATTAATACTAACCAGACCTGAGCAGGCTTAGTTCCTGGGATCACACGAGATTGAATGTGTTCAATGTTGTAGGGCCACAGACACATATTTATTTTTATGAGTAAATATTTTTGATAAAACTATGTCCATAAATATGAAGTACTCATGGAAATACAAAGGACCTAGAATTGCCAAGACAATTTTGAAAAAAGTTAAAGTTTGAGGACTTATACTACTGAATGTGGCCCTTAATAGACATAAAAATCAATGAAGCAGAATAAAAATCCAGAAATAAAACTACATGTTTATGGTCAATTGATTTTTGACAGAGGTACCAAAGTATCACAATGGAGTAAAGATAATTTTTTCAACATATGCTGCTGGAATAATTGGATATCTACATGCAAAACAGTAAACTTAGACCCTTATCTCCTACTATATACAAAAATTTTCTCAAAATCGATCATGGACCTAAATGTAAGAGTTAAAACTCTAAAACTCCTAGAAATTTGATTCTGTGTGTGACCTTGGGTCAGTAAATATTTCTTAGCTATGACATCAAAATCATGACTCATAAAAGAAAACATTAATTAATTAGATTTTACCAAAATTAAAAACTGCTTTTCAGAAGACACCATCAAAAAATGAAAAGACAAGCCACAGTTTAAAATTTTCACTCTGAAAAAGACCCTGTTAAGAGGATGAAAATGTAAGGTATAGATTGGGAGAAAACATTTGTAATTCACATATCTAAAACATGGGCAATATCTAGAATATATCAAGAACTCTCAAAACTCAGTAGTAAAACAATCCAGTTGGAAAATGGGCAAAAAAATGAGCAAACTTTATAGACATTTCACTGAAGAGGATATACGGATAGAAAATAGGACCTGAAAAGATGTTCAGATCATTAGCCATTCGGGAAATGCACATTAAATCCACAGTGAGATATCACTACACACCTGTCAGAATGGCTAAAATAAAAATAGCGCTAATACCGCATGCTCCTGAGAATTCAGAAAACCTGGCTCAGTGATATATTTCTGGTGGGAATGCAAAATAGTACGGCCACTCTGGAATCCATTTTGGCAGTTTCCTCTAAAGCTAAACATGTGCTCACCACATGACCCAACAATTGTTCTATTGGGTATTTATCCCAGAGAAATGAAAACTTATGTCCACACATAAACCTGAACAAAAATGTTAATTGCAGCTTTATTCAGAATAGAAAAAAAAAAGTGACAACTACCCAGATGCCCTTTAATGAGGGCATGGTTAAACAACTGTGGTACATCCATACCATGCAACACGGTGCAGCAGTAAAAAGGAAAGAGCTATTGATACATGCAACAACTTGGATAGATCTCCAGGGAATTATGTTGAAGGAAAAAAAAAACCCTGATATCAAAAGGTTAAACATTATATGATTCTATTATTTTTGATGTAAAATTACAGGGATGGAGAACAGATTATCCGTCGCCAGGGGTTTGGAATAGGGGTGTGTGTGTCTATAAAGCGGAGGCAGGAGGAAGTGGGAGCCTCGTGGTGGTTGAACGGTTCTGTATCTTGACTGTCGCCATAGTACATGTTGTCAGATTGCATTGAAGAGATGCTCATCATCACTAACTAGAGAAACGCAGATCAAAATTACACTGAGATACCACTTCATGCTCATTAGGCTGGCAATTATAAAAATAAATTGGGAAGATAACAAGTGTTGATGAGGATGTGGAGAAATTGGAATTTTTGTGCATTGCTGGTGGAAATGTCAAGTGATGTAACTGGTAAGGAAAATAGTATGGAGGTTCCTTAAAAAAATTAAAAATAGCTACTATTTGAACCAACAGTTCCATTTCTGGGTGTATACTCAAAAGACTTGAGAGCAGGGGACTCAGACGTTTGTATCTGCATGTTCATAGCAACATTATTCACAGTAGCCAAAAGTGGAAACAATCCAAATGTCTGTTGATGGATGGTTGGATAAACAAAGGATTGTATATACATATGATGGAATATTCTTCATCCTTAAAAAGGAACAGAATTCTGACACACACTACTACAACACGGATGAGCCTTGAGGACATGGTGCGACGTGAAATAAGCTGGTCACAAAAGGACAAACATTGTATGAATCCACTCACAGGAGGTGCCTAGGGTAGGCAAATTCATAGAGACAGAGTAGAATGTTGGTTACTAGGTAGGAGGGGGGAATGGGTACAGAGTTTTAGTTTTGCAAAATGAAAGTTCTGTGGGTGGTTGGTGGTGATGGATGCACAATAACGTGAATATACTTAATGTCACTGAACTATACTCTTGAAAATGGTTAAAAAGGTAAATTTTATGGGTATTTTACTGCAATAAGAAATTTCATAGATCTTCATAAACACACACACACACACAGAGAAAGAGAGGGAGATGAGGTTATGAGCGCATTAAGACTGGTGGAATCTTAATAAAGTCGGTAGGTTGTACCAACACAATTTTCTGGTTTGATATTTTACTGCAGTTAAACAGGGTGTTCTTTTTAGGGGAAACAGGGTGAAATATATATTAGGACCTCCTGTATTTTTTGTTCTTCCTGTGAATCTATAATTATTTCAAAATAAAAGGTTGTGGGTTTTTTTTTTTTTTTTTTTTTTTTGAGACAAGCCATAAATTTTCCTGGTTTACAGGAAATAGCCAAAACTAACTGCAATAATTGGGAGAGTTTGCCATTTTGTCAGATCTTCACCTGTATATGTAAGAATTAAAATTCCAAGGCCTAGTAGAATTTCTACCTTTTCACCAAAATTTTTTGCACCTTTTGCTTTTTTTTTTAAGGTGAGGGTCCACTCTGTATGACTATACTGAAATATATCATCAATGATTTTGACTTCAGGTCATTATATTTTCTAAGTACATGAATCAATAAATTTTTGTATGGTAGGTAGGCTTTATCGTAACAGATTTGGGTATTTTAGGAAAGCATCACTCACAGTTTGCTTTTTATCTTGCTCTGCAGTGATTCTATTTTGTTTTATGCATTATCTGGTAAACAGTAGTGAGAAAATTCAGCGAGAATATATACGTATGTTCAACTAGATTAAAAATGTTCTTGGGAAGTGAATGATGCCAGGAGGTCAACAAAAAGGAGTGGGTGGGTAGGGTTTACCTCTGTCAGTGTAGGGAAGGAAAAGGAGCTGACATACATAGAGTGTCAACATTTCTGGAAGGCTGTGCTGCAGCTACTGTTATGCTTTTATATGGGACTTAATTAGGGGCATTAGTATTCTTTAGAAGGGGAAATGGAAGCCTAGAGACGTTTAATGCCTTTCCTAAGGTCAGACAGCTGATGAATGCCCAAGCTAGGATCCAGACCTACTTGGAGAGGCAGCAAGGTGTGGAGCCATGAGTAGGTCCTGGGGTCAAATTTAGGAGGACACCAGTTTTACCTCCTCTATTGATCTTTGGCTATGGGTGGCCCTGGTTTATAAGCAAGAAGTATTTATAACATATGCTTATATGGCTGTATTGTAAAGATGATATTAAACACTCTATTTTTTAGAGTAAATAGCTGTTGATTTGAATATACATTCAATAAATATTTATTGATTCCTTAATTGGTTCCAGATAGTGTTTTAGGGACGGGGGATGTAGCAATGGACAAAACAGACCCAAGTCAAGGAAAACAAGTAACATGTATGTAAGACAGTGTTAAGGACTATGGGAAAACCTTTAGAGAGGAAGACTAGTAGGATGTGTTGGAATGGGTCGATATTCTAAATAAGGTCATCGGGGAGAGCGTCACAGGGTGGGTCCCCTGAAGGCCATGAGGAAGTGAGGCTCGCAGGTCTCTTGGGGAAGGGCATTCCAGAGAGAGGGCAAGTCTCCACGCCCTGAGATGGGATTGTGCCTGGTGTGGTATGAACACACATCTGGGACAGAGTTGCTGGTGGGGACGAGGGGTGGTCAGGAATGAGGTCAGAAGAATGCAGGGCCACATCATGAAGGGCCTTGTAGGCCACTGTCAGGACTTTTGCTTTCACTGTGTGAGATGGAGGTAGTCGAAGGGTTTTGAACAGAGGAGTGTTGTCATGTGACTTAATTTGGAAAGCATCCCTGGAAGACTTTGCTGAGCAGTGATGGAAGGGGTGCAGGGGAAAGCGGGGAGACAGGCTATAAGGGCCTGCAGCAGTGCGGGCAGGAGAGCATGGAGGTCTGGGTTAGGGTCCGGGTCAGGGGAGGCGATGCCAAGTGGTCGGATTCTGATGGTAGTTTTTAGGTTGAGCCCACGGGACTCAGGTATGAGAGACAGAGAGGCATGGAGAAGGATGCAAGTTCTTTGGTCTAAGCAGGGAAAGAGACAGAGTGGGTGCCGTCGGCAGAGATGGGGAAGAGCGTGGGAGGGCAGGTCAGGGGCTGGGTTTTGCATCGAGTGTGAGAGTCCCAGGGCGAGACGAGTGTTGCCTGCGTGCTAGTCATCACGATAGCACTTGCAAGCAGACAGGAGTAAGTATAAGGTGCTTTCCAGGAACTTGCTCTCCAGGAACTAGGGGAGATAAATTAGGGGAGATAAAGTGCACACAAACTTACAAAGTGCATGACGTTTGTGAGTGATAGAGACCAAAGCTCTGCAGGGCTTCAGATGAGGAATGATCGCCGTGGGCTGCAGCAGTTTAGGATCAGGTGGGTGAGGAGCTGGCACTTTTCCTGGGTTTGAAGTGTTTGCAGGGTTTGGCAGGTTAGAGCGCTGGAAAGCTGGCCATCTGGAATGATGCAAGGCACAGAGTTAGAATGTTCAGCAATGGGGAATTCCTCGTGTTGGCCAACAGGAGGGTTTGAATTGGGGTTAAGTGGGGGTTTCAGCAGGGGTCAAGGTTGGAAATACATTTCGGCTTGGGAAGGGCCTGGGTGCCGGCTAAGTCATTTGGCCTTCATTTTGTAGGGATTTGATGGAAGGGATTTGATTCATGTAGTTGACTTACTGCCTTAGCTTCCCATCAGCTTTCTTAGAAGTAGGCCTCTTTGGTGTTTAATTGTGCGAATTCTCCGGGTAGCTTTGACATTACTGACCACACTCTTCTCAACGCGCTTACCCCTTTTGCTTCCCGGACGTGTCTCATTCCTGTTTCTCCTCCAGTCTCTCTGACCACCGCCCCCTGCCATTTGCTCAGGAAGTGTTGAGTGAGAGTCTGCTCTGTGGCAGAGCTGGTTCTGGACACAGAGGACAAGGCAGGCAGGATCTAGTAGGGGGCCAGGTATTAAATACATGATCACACACATCACTGCATAATTTTGATTTTGCTAAGCTCTGTGAAGGAAAACTACAGAGTACCGAAGAAGGGGGTTCCAGGGTGGCCCCCTGAGGAGGTGGCTTTTAAGCTGAGGTCTTAGGCTTGAGTAAGGTTGGGTGAAAGGAAGCAGGGAAGGCATTCCATACCTTGAGGGAAGGTCCCGCTAGGTCTTCCTTTGGACCTCATCTCCTCCCACGCTGCTCTCCCTCTGGGCATCTCCTCTGTTCCGTTGGCCTCAGCTATCCTCTGGGGAGTTACTTTCTCATCGTACCTCCCCTGCATCTGCACCTGGATATCCTAAAATGAAGTGATGAACTTCACGTGTCTTGAACTCTAAGAAACATCTTCTCACTTTGTTATTTCTACTTGTCTTTGAGCTTTTCTCCTTGTCCCAAACACCTTTTTCGCCTTCTCTTGCCTGTCAAACACAGCTCCAATCCTGCTCTTCTGCAAAATGTTTTCTACCCATTTATTGCTACCCTTGTCTTCCCCCGGCAGAACGAGTTAATCCTGGGACCCTGTAAAACACTGCCCATTCCTCTCTTTCCACCATGGATCAGTACTAGTGACCAGTGTATATTTGTCTGGGTTCTTGACAGATCGAAGCTTTTTGAACCTGCTGGTGCCTTGCATGAATTTGAGACTCAGAGTTTTACTAAATAACTGTTTTATGAGCAGAATAAAAATAGCTATTGAACATTTGTGAAACTGCTTTAAGTAGGACAATGAAAGTAGAGAGAATGGAAAGAGCCATGTCTAATGCAGAATGAGAATATATCAGATGGAGAAAACCCATCTATTTGGCTTTTCTCTTGGCATCTTAATCAGGGGAGGCTGTCAATTGTTATTCTGGCTGGAGATGCTGCATAGATCTTGTAAAATCTGAAAAGCAAGAGATATTTTGAGAGAGAATTGGTCCCTTGGGACATTCCAATCAACCTTTGGATCTCATCCTTTACATTTGGAATTACACTGTCAAGGTCCAGGGCAAAGGGTAGGAGACAAACCACATCATTTGGAAAGATTAAAGAAAAAGAAATGAAACTGTATGCTCATTTGGGCCCCTCCCCAAGAAAAAGCGTAATTGATCTTGAAGTCTGATAACCACGAATCTGCTTGGAAGTAATTAGCGTTGACTGAGGGTGCCTCATAGAATCCATTTGTTTTCATTTCTTTTTAATGTCTTGTGATGATGGTGGTGACAGGCTCATTGTTCACTTGTTCTTGGCTCTTCCCAGGAGGTGTAGCTCTTCACCTGCTCCGGTTCCGTGTGGCCGGCTTCAGGAAAAAAATAGAAAGCATCTTATGTTGGTGGCATTTCATTCAAGAAAAAAAAAAAAAGTTGGAGGCATGTAGGGGTTCACTTGCCTCGCAGAGATGATTGGATTAAGACATGCATTGCTTACCCTGGAGTCATTGAGCTCGTTTCCACAGTAGCGTTTTCTCTTCTGCGCCAGCGTCAGGCTTGCAGGTAATGCTCATTATTTCTGACTTTCTAATTATAGCAGTCATCACAGGTTTGGGTGAGCTGCCTAGTTATTAGGTAATAACTCTCCCTCTGTCGTTGGGCTCTCATCTGAAGTTGTGATGAAGCTGAAGTGTGCACCGAGCATGGGTGTGTCTTTTCTTTCAAGGCTTCCATTTGTTCCCTCACTTCATGTATTTATAGCAAACGTGTACTAACCGTAGAGTAGAGCGGTTCTTTATGCTTTTTGCATTTCAAAAGAAAGGGAGAAGGATTTTTTTTTTTTTTCTCTTGGAGAAAAGGCTAACCGTGCCTGGGAGACCCAGGAAAAACATTAAATTCTGGGATATTCTAATTTTGCAAAGCTGATTCTGCAACAATCAATAAGCAATAAGGATAAGAGCCCCAGAGAGTAGCAATTAGAGAACCTAGCACGACCCCCTAAAGCTCCCCCTTCGTGTATTGTGTATTTCTGCTCTTAAGTGGAGTCTGAGGCTGAGGAAGGCAGATCTATTCCACTATGGTGCGGGTACGTGGGGCTGGGATGAGGGGATGCAGGATGCAGGGTGCCCCAGTGATGTTTAGTTAAGGTCTTGGCTACATTTGCCTGCACCTGCAGTCACCGTATTTGTTTTGGACGATGTAGCAGAAAAGTTTCTGTGCAATGTAGCAACTTTTTATGGTACTATAAAGCACGGTATTGTCTCCAGAACATCCTTTATTTGGGCAATGTAGACTCACTTCTGATGATTTGTTCTCCACAATCATAGAATGGCATAAGTTATGGGAGCTCTCGGTGTGGATATCATAATTCTAGAAGATGGCTCAGAAGGAGACTTACTGAAACATCCAAGCTAGTATGTTTCGAACATCAGTGATCTGAGTGCTATATCCATGCTCTTTGCTATATTTGAGAACTACCTGTACCATTATTTACTTGACGTTTGTCTGGATTCTATCCTACGTTTGGCTTAGCCTCATCCTAAGGGTACTGTTTGGATTTGGCAGTGTTGCAGCTTGGACTCTGGAGCCAGACTGCCTGGGTTCGAATCCTGGCTCTACCTCTTCCTGGCATAGTGACTGCCTCTCTCTGTCTCTGTTTCCCCAAGTGCAAAATGGGGATAATAATAGTATCTGTCTCATAGGGTTTTTGTGAGGATTCAATGAAAAAAAAAAAAAAAGAATGTGAAACAGTTACAATAGTGCCTAGCACATAGGAAGGGCTCACAAAATGCTAGCTATTATTATTAGGTACATATTTTTAAAATAAACATGAAAATATTTAACCATTAAAATTAAAAATTACTTTTGTGCCACCTAAACTTTGACTTCATTTTATCAGCAGGATATATACCTTTCTGTGAGAAGCATTGATTTGTCACGTAGTCTCGTGCTTTCTTGGTGCTTGGTTCTTTCCTACATTACCCTGGACTGAGGCCACCAGGGATCCCGTTCCGTCTGAGCCAGCTGTGACTGCTGGAGCAGCCGCCTTCACAGGACAGGCTCCGTTGCTTCCCTCCGCGGATACTGTCTTACCCTTTGACCCCGCAGGGACCAACTCCAGTCTCCCTTCTCCATTACAGCCCTTTACATAATGGAAGAAATCTGTCACGCCTCCCGAGTCTTCTTCAGCCCTGTGGAGTCTCAGCTTTTCCCTCTCAGCCAGCCCCCGCCCGCCTTGCTTGTCTGATGTCCTCTCTTTGTGGAACAAAGCTCTGGGAGAGGAGGTTTGTCTGAGGACATGTGGGGTACATTTTGCCGCTACTATCAGTGTTCCTAAACTCCCTGAGCACCTGGAACCTGCAAGCAGCCAACGTCTTTTCAGACGCAGAAGTTGCAGGTGGAAAGAGGATAGAGCCAGTATTCCCGTTAAGAGCCGGAAAGATTAATTGAAAGAATTAATCTTGGAGAACTGGCGTTGTGGTTGCCTCTTTGAAAGGGTACTTTGTGGCAGGTGAACTCACTTTTCACTCTGTCCGCTTTTGTCTTTTCCATTTTATAGCATACTGTGCATTACCTGTTAGAAGAATTTACGCACGTGTCCGCCCACTCCCCATATACCCCATTTGGTCTGGCTAGTTCCTTCTTCTCCCTTAAGGTCCAGCTCAGGTGCTCTTTCCCGTTGTGAAGTCTTCCTTAACCCCCACCTCCTCCACCAGGCTGGGTCCAGGGCTTCCCTTCCCATTTCTGAGCATCCTGGGCAGACTTCCAGGCTGGGATGAGTCTATTAGCACAGCCTATCATGATTCTCCATTTACAACTCAGCCTTTTTTAACTCCATACTCCTGAACTCCTTGAGGGAAGGGCTGTGTCATTACTATTTATAATGCCCAGTGTCCGTGAGATGCCAGCCTGGAGAAGCCACGGATGTACCTGGACTGAATGAGGATGCCGCACAGGTGGGGCATTTGCCACGCTGCTAGCAAAGGGACAGCCCTCCAGGCAAGGTGAACAGCAAGTTCAAGGGCATACGGCATGACTGAGCATATCCTTTTAGAATAATCCACTCTGAAAAAATATTTTAACCCAAAACACACCTAACATTTTATATAGCAAAACATAACTAATGTTTGCCCAAATTAGTAAAAAAAAGAAAAGTTTATGCCATTTTCCTTTGTTATTTTTACTTCAGAGTGAAGATGACTGTGAGTTTGCTCTTTGGTTGATTTATCTGAAAGTGTGTTTTGACTCATCTGATGGGGTGGATGAGAGGTTATTGGGATTAGGCATTTTCTCCTTCCTGACACTCATCTTTCCCTCCCTCTCGCCCTTATCCTTCTACTTCTTGTTCCTTAAGAATCTCCTATGTAAAAGACACTGTCCATATGTGTGAGGGACCTTGGTGAGGAGCTTATGGTCTTGAAGTGACCCTCATATACAGACTGTGACACAGGGCAGAACGAGATGAAGGCCGCAGGGGAGACCATGTTGGGGTCTAGGAGAGTTCACAGGAAGGAGAGAAGATAATAAAAGGCAGGAATCACCATTTTCTTAGCCTGTGGGATTTAGGCGCATGGAGCCTTGGTGTGGCGGGTTGAAGTGAGGGTGGTGGGCATTTCTGGGGGAGAATCTGCAGGCAGCACAGCCTGGAGTGCACCCAGGAAGCTGGAGAGGAGAAGGAGTAGCAAGAACCATTGGAGGGTTAATTAGCAGGTGGATTTTGGAGGTTCTTAATGGCAGGAGGGAAGTTTGAACTTTCTGCTTTAGGCATTTGGGAGCCACTGAAGATTTTTGAGCATGTGCAATTGATGTGTCAGAGCTGTAGTCAACATTAAGTTGTCCTAACTAGACAGAAAAACTGGTTCGAAAACATTAAGTTGTCCTAACTAGACAGAAAAACTGGTTCGAAAAGCTACTTTTTCTTTTCTTTTTTTTTTGTTTCTTTTTTGAGACAAAGTCTTGCTAGAATACGGTGGCGTCATCACAGCTCATTGCAACCTCAAACTTCTGAGCTCAACAATCCTCCTGCCTCAGCCTCCCAAGTAGCTGGGACTACAGTTGGTATCATCACGCCCAGCTAATATTTTTTATTTTTTGTAGAGACGGGATCTCACTATTGCTCAGGTTGGTCTCGAACTCTTGACCTCAAGTGATTCTTCCATCTTGGTCTCCCAAAGTGCTAAGATTATAGGCATGAGCCACTGCTCCTTGGCCTGAAAAGCTACTCATTAAGTCAGCTGGGCAAGAGGTATTCATGTAGGGAGAGGGAACAAACAGAAGCTGGAAGGAAACTGGCTCTGGCACATGGTGTGTTAAGGAGATCTTTGAGGACTCTCTGTGCCCAGTTTAATGCAGAATGTGGCATGGGGCAGACACAGGTGGAAATGACCAAGGAAACAGTAAGAATGACCATCTTTTCCTGAGTGCTAGGGGTAAAGCCATTGGTCAACTAATCAGTCTGATTTGTGGTTAGAAATGTCTTGGAGCTGCCGAGTATGGGCTGTATTATGGGATCATTGTGCATATTTCTATTAGTTTTTGTATGTCTGATAATTGTTCTGAGTTTTTAATGAGTAATTCTGAAACTCTTCCTAAAATATAGGAACAGAAGTGTCCCTTGAAGCATAAGGCTTCTCAAGACACTGTGCTTTGCTTGTTCCTGGAGGAGATGGGTTTCCAAAAACCTCAGAGTCTAAGTATTGAGATACCCTCCAAATGGTTTTTAAAGATAACAGCTGACTAACTGAGCAGATAGGTTAAACAGACTTTCCATATGAATAGAATGTGATTATAATTATTCCTGTCCTTGAGTTGTGGGGCTTAGTTTCTGCTCTATGCAAATTTGCAAATTTTTATGACTCAGAGAAATATGTTGTAAATCTAGGATCCATATAGACATTGTTCTTCCTTTGATTAAGGCTTGAGATTTTTGTCTGTGTAGCAAGTAAGTATCACTTTGTTTTATGAGATGGGCAAAAGGCAAGTCATTCGTTGTCAAAAGCTTCAGAGTTGTATCATTTGGCTCCTGAGGGTCTGCCAGGCCACTCCTCTCTATTTAACTTCCCTCTTTATCTCTCTCCCTGGTGTGGACTGAATTGCATCCCACCCCCCCTGACAATTTATATGTTGAAGCCCCAGCCTCCATTGTGGTGGTACTGGTGATGAGGCTTGTAGGAAGTAATGAGGTTTAGATGAGACTGTGAGGCTGGGCCCCCCATGGTGGGATTAGTGTTCTTTTAAGAAGAGGAAGAGAGACCAGCAGTGCTCACTCTCTGCCATGTCAAGACACAGCAAGAAGGCTACAGTCTGCAAGCCCAGAAGAGAGCCCTCGCCAGAACCTGACCATGCTGGCAGCCCGATCTCAGACTTCCAGCCTCCAGAATTGAAAAAACAAATTTCAATTTATTCGATACCATTCCTACTCTATGGTATTTTGTTACAGCAGCCCAAGCCGACTAATACAGTCCCCCCATGAAAAAAACTTTGTAAAAGTACAACAGAGGGTTCATGGTCATGTGTTTACTACATGGAAATGTGGCACCATTCCTCGATTAGACTGTGTTATGTAATGCATTTTGGCATATACATGTCTAATAGAGACAGACCAAGGTAAAAAACTGGGGTCCATTTATGTGACAAATTCTAGTGACAGGAAGGGCATCTTTGCTTAAGAGTCAATAAAATCCTTGCAGCTTGGGACACTGCCGACTCTAAGTATGGACACTCGGAGCCCTTTGTGCATTTGACTAGCTTGATGTTTAAATATGAAAGTTCTTGGATGTCCTGTCAAATTTAATGAATTGGTTAATCTATGATTAATATCAATTTTGGGAGAGACAGTCCTATAGCAATAATAGAAGTACCTAAGATGCAACACTTTAAAACAGAAAAGGATCAAGAGAAGTATGAATGTATTTCAAAGATCTTGAAATCCATCTGTCAGTTTTAGCTTTCCTAAAAATCATCCGTTCGTAGTGGCTGAGGGCCAGCCTCATGTATGCCAAGTTATATTTAGGAAAACAAAGAGGGAAGGAAAAGTTCATATCCATATGTGGAAGTGCTCCCAGCTATGCTTTTATACCCCCCAGATCTGAAATACAGAGGGACTCCGTGGGAATGCAGTTTCATGGGCCTCCAAGGTGGCAGCCTTCTCAAAAGAGAGCACATCCTTTAAGCCTTTTGCTGTACTAGGCTGCTATAGTGGCAATATTTTGTGGGTTTTAGTTGACTTGTGTTTTTCCCCCTAATTTGTGTAGTCACGAGCTAAGCTTCTGTTGGAGTATTAGGAAAAAGAAAGATATTTTGAGGAATTTTGTAATCCAAAGGGAATTATAGACAGGCATCTTGATTTTGGAAACACACAACTCTCCAATATTAATTCAGGCATTTAGAGAGCTGCATTCATCCTTTCAGTTGAAATAATAGGTAGTGTATATCTACCAGAAGTAGTTTCAGCAGTGGCGAGATCTAGTATGTAACTTATTGAAAACTTGTGCCCTTAACATTTGGTCGACCTTCTATAGGTCCATGAAGGTGAGTGTTAAGTTCTTGAGAAACCAAATCAAAGCAACTTGAGTCGTTCATTGTATACACACTTGCACTGGAGCCATGGAAGCCACAGAGAAGCCACAGGATACCTCTGTTGTCCGATATGGTAGCTACTAGCATATGTAGAAATTTAGATGTAAATGAATTAAAGTTAAATACGATAAAAAGTTCAGTTTCTTAGTTGCACCGGCCACATTTCACGTGTTCCTCAGCTGCAACAGCTGGCGGTTACTCTATGAGATGGTGCAGACATAGCACGTTTCCTCCGTAGCAGGAAGTTCAGTTGGATAATGTAGTGTGGGATAATTTTCTCTGCCCCTGATTAATGTTAATCTATTTGAGATCTGGGATAAAAAGATGTGAAGAAGGAGAGGATAAAAGAAAATGTAATTAACATTTTATCAGCAGTGTCTCTGTGAGGCATGTGATTGATTATTAGTGTAATTTTACAGGCAGTGAATGATACAAGACAGGCTGAGATGGTCAGGGAAGAGCTGTGATTTTTTTTACTGAATGTCGATGTAACCAGTGTGACTCCAACAGGCAGCGATGAGGCGGGAGGCATCTTCCAAGAATGGGCTGAAGTTTTGTTGGGAGCATGAAACCAAGCATGGGAATCTTATAAATCACAGGTCGAGTGGCCTGGTTTGAGGGATGGTGAGTAAGCCAAATTGGCTAGGTTCTCGTGAGTTCCGAAGGAAAGTAATAAGAGATACAACCACAAACACTATCAAACTGAAAACCTTTTCTTTGTCTCAGCTACAACACATCAGAGCATGGTGTATTCATCATGGGCTGTTGTTTGGGACCAGAGCCCTGCTCTACCTGGTGACTTGTCTTGCTATCCTGTGTGTGGCACTGAAGATAGTGTTGTTTTTCTGGACACAATATAAGGCAATAGTGCATGGCGAACTTCATCCCTGCCAATTGTAAGCATTATCTTTTCAAAGAAAATAAACAATGGAGTTTAGAAAGCATCATCTGAGTGCCACCCTAGCTGAGGGCTTGGTATTCATTAATTTGTTAGTAGACAATTGTACTGGGACTTTCTCTTTCATTTTGAATGCCTCAAAGGGAGTTATTACTCCAAATAAAAAAGCAAAATATAAATCACTGCGGAGGCATTATATTTTTATTGTAGGCATACTTAAAAAATAATACTACGTAATAGGCTGGGAATTCTTGGCACTTAAGTTCTGATTTCACATAAACCATGATGGGTCATCTTTTGTTAAATGTGTGATGAATCTGTGCATGGCCCTTTTGTCTGGGAAGTAATGATTAAAGTATTTGCCTGTCGTGTGGGTGGTTAAGGAGAATAAAATAACACAGCCTTGATGAAAATGCACACCTTTTATTTGGCAAAGGATTCAAATTCCCTTTCCTCCCACCTTTTCTTCATTCCCTACCACAACCCCCCTGGCTTGGCAAAGACAATGTCTCAGTTTTACTTCTCTAGGCAGTAAGCACATTTCCCCTTGACATTTTTAGCTTTTTACTTTGAGATAATTACAGATTCACATACAGTTGTAAGAGATAATAGAGATCACGTGTGCCCTTTACCCAGTTTTCCTCAATAATAATATCTTGCAAAACCATAGCACGGTATCACAACCGGGACATTGGCATGGATACAATCCACTGATCTTGTTCAGATTTCCTCAGTTTTACCTGTACTCATGTGTGTGTGCTCTGTGCAGTTTAATCACAGGTGTAGGTTAATGTGTCACCTCCACAGTCAAGTTCCACACCACCAGGATCCCTCATGTCACCCTTCTGTAAGCACAGACACTGTTCCTTCCCTCCACCCCATCCCCCACCATCATTCTTAACCTCTGGCAACCCCTCATCTGTTCTCCCTTTCCATAATGTTGTCATTTCAAGACAAAACAAATGAAATAATAATAGTATTATATAGCCTTTAAGATTGACTTTTTCCACTGAGCATAATTCCCTGAACATTAATCCCAGTTTTGTGTGTATAAATATTTTGTTCCTTTTTACTGTTAAGTAGTAGTATTCATGGTATGGAGGTACTGTAGTTTGTCTAAAAGACATATAGGTGGTTTCTAGTTTGGGGCTATTACAGATAAAGCTGTAATAAGCATTCATTTTATTAGTTAGCTAGTCTGCAATAACAAATTGCCACAGACTAGGTTCAACAACAGACATTTAGGACTTCAGTGTATGAATTTGGAAGGTGGGACTCAGTTCAGAACATAATATTTGTGTGCAGGTTTTTCTGTGACTATCAGTTTTAATTTCTCTGGGGCAAATGTTCAAGGATGCAATTTCTAGGTAGTATGATAATTGCATGTCTAGATTTTTTTTTAAAAGTGCCAAGACTTGTTAGAAAGGCTGTACCAGTTTACACTCGTACAATGTATGAGTGATCTTGTTTCTCCATGGTTCTCAGCATCATTTGGTGGTGTTGCAGCTTCTTGTTTTTGCCATTCTGATAAGTGGGTTTCATTGTGGTTTTGATTTACATTTTCCTAATGGTGAAAGATGTTAAGCATCTTTTCATGTGCTTATTTTCCATCTGAATACCTCTTTGGAGATGAATCTGTTCATGTCTTTTGACCACTTTTTGATGGGGTTGTTTGTTTTGTTCTTGCTGATTTGTTTGAGTTCTTTGTAGATTCTGGATATTAGCCCTTTGTTGGATACATAGTTTGCAAATTCTAGATTTTCTAGATTTTCTAGTTTGTGTGCATAGAGGTTATCATAGTAGTTGCGGATAATATTTTGTATTTCTGTCATTCTGTAGGTTATCTAATTATTCTGTTGATTATTTACTTTGCTGTGTAGAAACCTTTTAATTAATAGTTTAATCAAGTCACATTTATTTATTTTTGTTGTTGCTGTATTTACCTTTGGGGTCTTAGTCATAAATTCTTTGCCTAGGCCCATGTCCAGAAGAGTTTTTCGTATGTTTTCTTCTTGAATTTTTATGATTTCAGGTCTTACATTTAAGTCTTTAATCCATCTTGACTTAATTTTTGTGTATGGCAAGAGATAGGGACCCAGTTTCATTCTTCTGCATGTGGCTATCCAATTTTCCCAGCACCATTTATTGAATTAGGGTGTACTTACCTCAGTGTATGTTTTTGTCTGCTTTATCAAAAATCAGTTGGCTGTAATTATATGGCTTTATTTGTGGGTTCTCTATTGTGTTCTATTTGTCTATGTGTCTACCTTTATAGCAGTATCATGCTGTTTTGGTTACTTTAATTTGAGGACAGGTAATGTGTCTTTTTGCTTAGGATTACTTTGGCTATTTGAGCTCTTTTTGGGTTCCATATGAAGTTTAGGCTTGTTTTTTCTAGATCTATGGAAAACAACATTGGCATTTTGATGGGAATTGAATTGAATCTGTAGATCACTTTGGGCAGTATGGACATTTTAATGATGTTTATTCTTCTAATCCATGAGCATGGGATGTTTTCCCATTTGCTTGTGTCATCTATGATTTCTTTCATTAGTGCTTTGTAGTTCTCCTTGTAGAGTTCTTTCATCTCCTTAATTAAGTATATTCCAAGGTATTTTATTTTCTTTGTGGGTATTGTAAATGGTATTGAGTTATTTGGCTCTTAGATTGACTGTTACTAGTATAGAAATGCTATTAATTTGTGTACATTGATTTTTTTTTAACCTGATACTTTATTGAATATATTTATCAATTCTAGGAGTCTTTTGGTGAAGTCCTTAGGGTTTTCTAGATATAAGTATCGGCAACAAAAAGGGATAGTTTGACCTCTTCTTTCCCAATTTAGATGTGCTTTATTGCTTTATCTTGCCTGATTGCTCTAGCTATGACTTTCAGTACTATGTTGAATAAATAGGAATGGTGAAAGTGGCCAGTCTTGTCTTGTTCCAGGTCTTAGGGGGAATGCTTTTAAATTTTCCTTATTCAGCATGATGTTGGTTGTGGGTGTGTCATATATAGTTTTTATAATTTTGAAATATGTTCCTTTTATACCTAATTTGTAGAGGGTTTTTATCATGGAGTAGTCCTGGGTTTTATCAAATGCTTTTCCTGCATCTATTGAGATGATCATATGGTTTTTCTTTTTAATTCTGTTTATGTGGTGAATCACATTTATTTATTTGTGTATGTTGAGCCCTCCTTGTATCTCTGGGATAAAACCCACTTGATCACAGTGGATTATCTTTTTGATGTGCTGTTGGATTTGGTTTGCTAATATTTTCTTGAGGATTTTTGCATCTATGCTCATGAGGAATATTGGTCTATAGTATTCTTTTTTCCTTGTGTTTTTTCCTGGCTTTGATATCAGTGTGATACTGGCTTCATAGAATGAGTTAGGGAGGATTCCCTTCTCAATGTTATGAAACAATTTCAGTAAAATAGGTGCCAATTCTTCTTTGTAGATCTGATAGAAGTTGGCTGTGAAACCATCTGGTCCTGGGCTTTTTTGTTTTTTGGGAGATTTTTTGTTACTACTTCAGTCTCACTATTTATTACTGGTCTCTTCATGATTTCTGTTTCTTCCTGATTCAAGATTGGGAGGTTGTTTGTTTCCCAAAATTCATACATTTCTTCTAGATTTTCTAGTTTGTGTGCATAGAGGTTATCATAGTAGTTGCGGATAATATTTTGTATTTCTCTGGTATCACTTGTAATGTCTTCTCTTTCATTTCTGATTGAGCTTATTTGAATCCTTTCTGTTCTATTTCTGGTTAATCTAGCTAGTGGTCTATTGATTTTGTTTATCTTTTCAATGGGTCAACTTTTTGTTTCATTGATTCTTTGTATTTTTTTATTTTTGGTTTTCATTTCCTTTAGTTCTGCTCTGATCTTTGTTGTTTCTTCTTTTCTGCTAGCTTTGGGTTTGGTTTGTTCTTTTTCTAAGTCCTTGAAGTGTGACATTAGATTGTTAATCTGTGATATTTTTATCTGTTTGATATAGTCATTTAGTGCTATGAACTTACCTTGTAGCACTGCTTTTTCCACATTCCAGAGATTTTAGAAGCTTCTGTCACATTTGTCATTCAATTAAAAATCCTTTTTTATTTTCATCCTGATTTTGTCATTGAACCAAAGATCATTCAGTGGAAGTTTAATTTCCATGTATTTGTGTAGTTTTGAGGGTTCCTCTTGGAATTGATTTCTAGTTTTATTCCACTGTGCTCTGACAAGATATGTGGTATTATTTCAGTTTTTCTCAATTTGCTGAGAATTGTTGTATGGTTTAACTTATGATCTATCTTAGAAAATGTTCCATGTGCTGATGAAAAAAATATATATTCTGCAGTGTTTGGGTAGAATGTTCTGTAAATGTCTGTTAAGTTCATTTGTTCACACTTAAGTATAGTGTTTCTCTTTTGATTTTTGGCTTTGATGATCTGTCTAGTTCTGTCAGTGGAGTGTTGAAGTCTCTGGGTATTATGATATTGCTGTTTATTTTTTTCCTTAGATCTATTAGAATTTGTTTAATGAATCCAGGAGCTTCTGTGTTAGGTGCATACATATTTAGGATTGTTATATATTCTCGTTGAATTGATCATTTTATTATTATTATACAGTGCCCACTTTTGTCTTTTTTTATCGTCGTTTCTTTAATGTCTATTTTATCTGATATACGAATAGCTACTCCTGCGCACTTTTGGTTTCCATTTGTGTGGAATTGTTATTATTACTGTGTTTAAAATAAAATGTGTCACTGAGCTGTAACAAAGCACTCTGTGCTAGTGATGAGAGCAAATGCCTCATTTAGAGATGGAATCTTGCTGTTGTCCAGTGTTGAATTCCTGGCCTTAAGTGATCCTCCTGCCTCAGCCTCCCAGAGTGCTATGATTATAGGTGTGAACCACCAAGACTGCCTGTTATATGTAGTTTTAAAGAAAGAAGACAACTATTATGTGTCAGATATTCTATTTTTAATCATGAGTACTAAATTGTTAAATTCTTAGAAGGACACATAGTGAAAAAGTAAATCCCTTGACCTAAAAAAATAAATAAATATTTATGTCTTACATTTAAGTTCCTGATCCTTTTTGAGTTAATTTTTGCTATAAGTTATGAGGTTTAGGTGGAGCTTCCTTTCCTTCAAAAGCTTTGAGAATGAGCTGCAATCAAGCAGTAGCCTCTGTCTCTTGCGTACAGAGGTACAGTGCTCTGCTGTGTCTGGCCCAGGTCAAAATCCTGGTAGGCTGAATTTATTTTGTTTTGCTGGTGTGGAGTCATGTCATTCTATTAATATAAGAACAAAAGTTTAAGTCCCCGTGTGCAAGGAATGAAGGTGAGGGAGCTGCTGCCGCCCCTGTGTGGGGATGATGGGCTGAGCTGACGCTGCCCTCTCCTCCCTGGTCCTGATCTCACGGGCAGTGCTGGTCCGGCTGCTGGGGAGGGTGTGGCCTCTGTCCTCCCTGTTTCTGTCACTCGAGGCAATGCCCAGTAGCCATCAGTCAAGGAACTATCTCTGGATTATCTAGAAGTAATTCTCGTACTTTGGGCACTGAAAGGGAATGGAGAAAGCATGGAAATCACTTTAAGATTAGTGAGTATTAGTAGAGAAGCCGATGGGATCTCTGCTGGGAGGCTGTTTTTCCTTTGAAAAAGGGCACGCACGTTGCCTTCTGCCCAGAAAGATAAACCTGCATCAAATTTGTCTTGCCAAGCAAGATGTGTTCCATTAGTGAGACTGATTCCATTATAGAGTGAATTGCAAAAGAAATAATTTCATTCCTGCTCCCTATCTTAGGCCCTTTTTCTAATGCTAAGAGGACAGTGAGATGAGAGATGCCTTGTTTGCCTTTGGGCCATGGAATGGTTTGGGTCAAGCAGGCAATTTTGGATCAATTCACTTCTGCATTTTACACAGAATTGGAGTGTTGTGCTTAATTATTCTGACACAAGAAGCTATTGACCCTTCCTACTTTGCAGGAGTCAGTGGAATTAATGTTTCCTTAAGGAGAGAATTTGAAGTATTACTGATTCTGGCTCTATTCATTTAACGATTGAGCAATTAATGAATTTCTGGTTAAGTTCCTATATTTTCTGTTTTATGTAAGACTTCTATTTTCATTGACTACATGAAAGTGAGTTTGATGCTAATACATATACTCAATTTAAGTACTTTAAACTAATATTTGATTGTCCTTTAAGAAGAGCTACTAATCACTACCTACTTTTAAGCCATTTAAATATTCTATTAAATATCTAGAACTGACACAGGAATTCCCGACCCTGGGAATCACTTGAGGCCCAAGTGAGTCCTTGGCTTTGTGCAGGAAGGAAGTCAAGAGTGAGCTGACAGTGTGAAGCGAAGGCAAGTTGCATTCGGGAAATACAGAAGGTGTACTCCACAGACAGAGTAGAGGCTAGTTCTAGTTCTCCCTGCTGAGAACAAACAGCCCCTGGGGTTTTCTTGATTTCTTTATTTAAGCAATGGCTTAATCATAGGCCAAGCCGGGAGGAATATACATGTTAATTTTTCCTAGAACTGGGAACCCTCCCCTTTCTTTTCTTTATAAGGCTCCTCCTGGAACTGTCATGGTGTTGGTGTGAGTTTGTTTTAGCATACATTACGACTAGGGTATAATGAGCAGCCAGGTCAAGAAGCGGCCAGTCCCTTTGCCATCCTGGTTCCAATGGGTCTTAACTTGTTCTGTCTCCACATCCTCTTCTCGATCAGGGTGGTTAGGGGCTTTTGACTCTGTTAAGCAGTGTCTGCTGGTTCCATGTCTCAGGACTATGTTTTGAAAATCTTAATTGCCATTTGAGCGACTCCCTGGGACTCATGTTTCTCTGTGGGATGGGTCATGGCGAGGGAAACTCTACCTCGTGGGTAAGGACCCAGCTCTGGGTCCCCCACGTGGCTTTGTATCCTGATTGCACTGTTTTCAAACTTTGGGCAAGTTAACTCACCTCCGGTGCCTCAGTGTCCTCATGCATCACTGGGGAAATAGAGTACTGCTGTGTGAAATATTGTGAGCACTCAGTGGAACAATATAAGCAAAGCATGTAGGACAATATCTTGCTTCTGGCAGATACATAATCACTGTTAGCTTTTCTTATTGTTATTATGAAGCCAAAAGAAAGTAGGTATGGCTGTGGGAATTAAAATGAACACTTGCAGATAAAACCTCCTTGGCGTTGTTATCCGTTATCATGATCTTGAATGCTCTGAGTATTAAAAACACTGCGTGCTTATGTTTAGCTCGATGCCACATTGCCCTGTCCGTGTGCACAGGGCTTTGCTGCAGTGGCTGCCGTCTGCCGCCTCTGCCATGTGCCCGGCCTCCTCCAGTCCCAGGGCTGGGGATTCTCCCGGCTTCTCATCAGTCTGTTCTTCACAGCAGTCACCTTGCAGACAGGCTATTGAAGACACAAATCCCCATCGAATCTGTCTCTGAAAGGTATGGCCTTAAGAAGAGTGTGCATTTATGACAGTTAATTTTGTTGTACTTTGTTATTAAGAAAAGATGATGTTAATGCCAAGCAAGTAATAAAAAATCAATTAAAATCATTTAGGGAAATTAAAGTGCTGACAAGTTCATAATAGCTTTTCTGGTTGTTAAATGAGATTGACACGGATTAACAATTGGTGGTGGACAGAAATGTGCTGATTTCTCTGAAGTATATTTCCATTAAAATGACAGCTGCCTGTAAGAGCCAGCACTTGGGCATTTAGTTCCGGGACTCATGAGTGTGAAGGAGAGAGCTAATCAAATAAGACAACTTGTACTTAATTTTAATTAAGTAAATTCCCCTTCACGTTTTAATCACCTAAACTCAGTCACGGATGGTGCAAGTGGCCAGCCACTTTATCGTCTAACTCTCATTGCTTTTTCTAACGTACTTATTAAAAATAAACTTGTGGGCTTAACTTTTATACTTGATATAGTTATATCTATATCTAAAAGTTAACTTTTATACTTGATCTTGTGTTCTGAATTAACCTCTTTATTGAGAACAGTTTGTCCGTCATCTTTTCAGTATTTAAAATTTTTGTCTCACAAATCCCCACAATCATTTTTATAAAAATAGACTGAAAAAATCATATAGTACAGTTTGCTGTGTAAAATGTAATTTGATGTAAGAGATACATCATTGAAGGAGTTTCAATGCTGAAATAGCCACTGTGTACTTATAAAATATGTATTTTGAAGTCCATTAAAGCCTCTTCATTTTGGTATGTGTTTGTTTTGGCGATTTGGGTGTAAATGGGATTCTAATCTTTGTTTTTTCATTAGGTTCTTGCTTCCCTGGGGTGTTGGGTGCAGAAAGGTAGCACGTAATCAAGATTTTGTTACACTGGTGGGATATGACCAGGTGCTGTATCCCTTACAGTATCACATTTTCTTCTACTTAAACATATAGCATGGAGCATGAAATTATTTTTTTGGTTGATGTAAATAGAAGCATAATTTATGAATTTTGTAGCAGCCTATGATAGTCGATTCAGTAAACAATTTTGTATTTATTGCTGTCTGCAAAATACTGTCCTGCACACAAGAAAGATATAAAGATGAATTAAAAACAAAGGCCTTGCCAACTAAAAAAAAATATAGAAAAAATTAGCCGGGCATGGTGGCGCATGCCTATAGTCACAGCTATACTTGGGAGGCTGAGGCAGGAGGATTGCTTGAGCCCAGGAGTTTGAGGCTGCTGTGAGCTAGGCTGACATCACGCCACTCTAGCCCAGGCAACAGAGTGAGACTCTGTCTCAAAATAAATAAATAAATAAATAAAAAAAATAAAAACAAAGGCCTTGCACGTAAGTTCTCTGTAATGGGAGAAACAGACATATGAGCAATAGTACAAAGCACTAGAAAATCAGTTCCAAGCAGAGAATTTTTTTTAATTGACAAATCAGAGAAGGCTTGAAACTAAGGTGTAGTGGAGAGTCCATTCTGCATTTGGGGAGCGGCAGGAGAACGGGGGTAAATAAGGAGTGAGGGAGGAAGGGCTTTACTAATGAGGAAAAGAGTCTGGAAACCCAGGTTTACTCAGCTAAGAGCAAACACTTCTTAGCACCTGCTGGATGTCAGGTGTGTGCTGGCTGCTGGGCCTGCCTTGTGGGGAGCTGAGAGCCGGGAGGGCTGCCCTCCTGCGTAGCGTGTATTTTTGAGGGTGATAGTTTTAAGAAGGAAACTCTGGTGCGCCGTGGAGGGGAAGGTTGGATGGAGGGGGAAAGAGAAGCCTGAGGAGGTTGGGCGTGCAGGCAGGGAGGGGAGAGGGTGGGATTCTCTACAGTGCTGGGATTTATTCCAAAGGTCCAGCCCAGGCATGAGCCATCTCTTTTTTATGTGAGATCCTTTTCAAGAAAAAAAAAAAAGTTCACGGGCTGTGGTCTTTGCGTTTTCCCTTCTTCAGAATAACTTCTTTAGCCTCACATGGTAAAATTAGTAATAGGTATGTTTGTAACTGAAATTGTCTGTTAAATAGAAGATTGTCTAGGAGAAAAACGTCATTATGTTTTATCCACTAAAATGTGATTGTTCGGGCATAATCGACCAGCAGCAGCCTCCAGGCAGCTTTCTAACCATTTGTCCTGCAGGTAGACTGAGGCCTTCCCTGGGGGTAGAGGGGCAGCCGGTTGCCAGTCACTTGGTGGGCTGGTGAACAAGAGAATGTTGTGTGGTGGGAGCGGAGCCCTGCCTGCCTCCCCCTCTTCTTCCGGGGCTGGGACCAGGAGCCAGGCATCCTCCATAGCACCTCTGTTTCCCTCCTGGGCAGATTTAAACTGCAGGTCTGCAGGGTAGAGTGAAAGTGTATAGAACTCAATGTATAGGGAAATAATTGGCAATTTCAATAAGAACATCTCCCCTATCTAAGAATTGTTTAGCCAGGGGTCCTCAAACTTTTTAAACAGGGGGCCAGTTCACTGTTCTGCAGACCGTTGGAGAGTGCACACTGTGGGTCCGGGATGAGTCGGCTGCTAAGCAGGACAGGCAGCGGCGGCAAAAACACCCGGAAGGCTGGATAAATCTGCTAGGTCACCCGCATGTGGCCCGCAGGCCATAGTTTGAAAACGCCTGGTCAGGTACCTATAGATTTTAGTAAGACCAGTGATTTTTAGTTTAGTTTAATTAGTGATTTTTGAGTATCTTTCTTGTTTCCCTAGTAGAATTCTATAATAGAATCAGAAACATTTTTTTTTTTGATCCTATAAAGTTAATAGTGCGTAGTGTTTGCCCCAGTACACCTGAGGGAGGGCACTCCTATTAATAACCATAGGGTGCTATTGCCTGTGGGATTTGGAGTCGGTAGGTGTAGCTGATGGTCATAGTTGGGTGAAAAAAAGTATACAGGAAATTGCAGTAACTCTTACTTGTGGAGTTGAGAGCCATTGCCTTTTTATAGCTGTTTGTTTCAGAAGAATTAGAAAAGTCAGGTGAACCTGGGTCCTGGTTTTAGCTGGCCATTATGACTTTGGACAGGTTACTTGTGGTAGATTGAATAACTGAGCCCAGTTTTTCAACCTATGTTCTAGAAGTACACACTCTGGCCATGGCCTCATGCTCATTGGACCACAATTCCTTGACTTTGGGTGTGGGCACAGGGCTTGCTTTGGCTAAGGAAATACAGTTGGCCTTCTGTGTCCTTGGGTTCCACATGGTGGATTCAACCAACTGCTGATAGAAAATACTTAGGAAGCAAAACAATAAAAAAAACAATATAATGATAAAAATAATACAAATAAAAGCCAATACAATAGAGCAACTATTTACATAGCATTTACATTATATTAAGTATTATAAGTAGAGATGATTTAAAGCATACAGGAGGATGTGGGTAGGTTATATGCAAACACTATGCCATTTTATATCAGGGACTTGAGCATCTGTGGATTTTGGTCCATGGAGGTACTGGAAGCAATGCCCCATGGGTAATGAGGGGCGACTGTATCAGCAAAAGTGATGCAGGAGGATGCCCGAACCTGCTTGCGTGCCTGGGCTCGTGCTCAGGTGAGAAGAACATGCCTTGGAGTTGCTGTCCCTTTGTCCCAGCCTCTAAAGTAAGAAACAAGGAACAGACCTAAACTGACCCCAGCCTGGAGCCTGGCAGGTGAGCGCAGCCTGGGTCAGCTGAGCTGCAACTGAGGTGCAGACTCATGTGTGAGAAAAATAAATGTTTGTGATGATAAGCCACTGAGATTTTGGGTTTGTTACATAGCATCGTTGTGGCAATAGAGAACTAATTCTGTGCCTGTTTTTCCTTCTGTAAAACATGAATATCATTTCCTTCCTTTCATAGGGTGGTTCTAAGGCTTAAAATAAAATAATCCTATCAGTATAGGGGTTGACTCATAGTAAGCAGGCAATAAATAAATTGTAGCTATTTTTAATAATTAAAATATGAGATATACACCCAAAATAAAGGGCCTACTTTTTGTACAGTATGGAATTAACCAAGTAAAGAGGAAAAAAGATATAAGTCTCTCACACTGTGTTATGTGTCTACTGTAAACTTGTGATTGTTTTGGGTGCTTTATGTTTACTCATTCCATGTATGTGTTAGCTGTGTTCTCTAGAGAAACAGAACCTGTCTATCTATCTAGTCCATCAAGAGATACTTATCTATTTACCTATCTATTTATTGGAATTGGCTCACATGGTTGGGAGGATGGCAAGTCTGAGATTTTCAAGGCAGGCTAAAAACTTAGGTAAGAGCTGACATTGCAATCTCGAGTCCCAGATCTGCAGGTCAGGCAGTGTGGAGACCCAGGCAGGGTTTCTGTGTTATAGTCTTGACACAGAATTTCTTCTAAACTGGGAAACCTCAGTCTTTGTTCTTCGGGCCTTCCCCTGATGGGATGAGGCCCACCCACGTTATGGAGAGTGATCTGCTTTAGTCAATTGATTGTAAATGCTAACCACATTTAAAAAATACCCTCTTGAGAATGTCTTGACTGGTGATTGGGTACCATAGCCCAACACAGTTGACACGTAAAATTAACCGTCACAACATATATTAACGGGTTGGCTGCTGTGCGATTGGGCTGAGCCCACAGTGATGAAATGATGCAGACCTGGTGCCTGCTAGCATAGAGTCCAGTGGCTGTTATTTTATCTTTATAGAAGCCCTGTACACATGCGCCTTATTTCTCACCATTCAGCAAATGAGAAAATGAAGGCTCGGGGGAATGAGCTGTTTAACTAAGGTCACACGTTTGTCCATTCCAGAGACCTTACTGTTTCCATTCCCTGTGCTGCCTGTCAAAGGAGACCATTCCCCAGAAGATAACGGCCATTGGTCAGTGAGCTGCGGCTCATAGGGGATCCTCTGGCAGAAATTGACTCATGACTCCTTGACTTCATGCTTGGATGGCTGTTAGCCAATTTGGACCAATGAAATGGGAATTTATTGATATAAAATTTAAATGCAACAGATGCTGAAGGCTTTTATGTGAGCACATTTTATTTTATCAGATGACACTTCCCAGGAGTGGCATTAACAGAATTCATCCCCAGTCTTCCAACAAATACTGTAATTAAGGGAAAGTTCATGCCAGAAAATGAAATAAATCTACCGTACATGCTTGTATACAATAGATTAATTGCATAGTATAACACAAAACTCAAACTAATGTTTGTATATAGTAGAGATATTTATTGCTAAAGTTTATTTCATGTATCCTTACTGTTGCATTGGGTTTTTATGAGTTCCCTCCTTGTTCTTTTATATTTATTAGTTAGCATTATATGTTATGGTTCTTGTGTCTGTTTTCTAGTTCACACTTCTAGAGAGAAGGACCCTTTTTGATTCACTCACTGTGTTACTGCAAGGACTTAGATACTGTTTACTGCTGGGGGAAGGCCATCTTTGTGGTGAATGTGCTGTGTGATTTGCTGTTTTTAAAGTTTACTTTCGTATTGACTTACATACAATAAGGACACACATCTTAAGTGTCTGGCCCAATGAATTTTTACATATGTGTAAGCCTGTGTAACCACCATCCACATCAAGATTTAGAATATTTCCAGAACCCCAGCAGGCTTCCTGGTCTTCTGCCTGGACTCTCCCTACCGCTAGGTAACCACTGTTCTATCACCATTGACTTGTGGTGTCTGTGGTTGAACTTTGTACAAACAGAATCATTGAGCAGGTGCTTTTAAGTGTCTGGCTTCTCTTGCTGCATATTCTGTCTGCAGTGTATGGCATTTTGCAGTAGATTTTCTTCAATGCAGTGAGGTATTCTATTGTATGAATAGTCTGCACTTTATCCATTCTACTGCTGAGGGGCATTTGAGTTATTTCCAGGTTTTTGGCCATTCTGCATACTTCTGCTGTGAATATTTTTGTTTCTTTTGGTATAAACTCAGGAGTGAAATTGCTCAGTCATAAGCTATACATATGTTTAGTTTGAGGAGATGCTGCCAAACAGTTTTTGAAAGTGGTCGTAACCAATTTATACTACCGTGAGCAACGTATGGTAGTTCCAGTTGTTCACATCCTCATCAATGCTAGTGTTTTGATTTGGTTTTAAAATATTGCAGGCAAGTCCTCTCAAAGACATTTATGGGATTGTATAAGTGACTTTATTAACAGCAATAATCATCATATACTGTCCCCTTGTGATTAGTCCTTGAGTTATGAGCTGTTCCTGACAAGCCCTTTCCTTAAGTTCCCGGGGGTTTTTCTGCGGTGTCTTCACCTTGTAACGCTCAGGATGTTTGCATGCTGATGCTGAGTTAAAGTGCCCATAATTGCATTTGCACTCCTTCCGGGCAGTGCCCGAAGACCAGACTTGTCTTTTGAGGCTAGATTTTGTATTAGGGAAATAGAGGTACTCTGACTTGAAACCACTTCTGACCGGGTTCCTTCGCAGGCCTTTGCTAGTTGCCTTGATGTTGGTGTGATTATAGGATGCTAGCAAGGAAGTAGGTGTCGTGCCAGCATATTGGGACTTCATCTCCAATCCCCTTTCCCCAAGCCTGAAAGTCAACTTGGTTTATAACTTTTTTCCTTTTACAATTGTAATATGGATTTCCCTTGGCTATGTATTTTACTTAGAGATAAAAGTGATTTATCTGACTTTGATCCTGACCTAGTTTTGCAGGGTTGTTCAATTGCTCTTGTTATCTCTAGGAGTCTCTAGGGAAGTCTGTGGCTCACAGCTAAGGCAGCGGGCTCTTCTCTTTCCTCCCGTGCCTGCCTGCAGCTTTTGGTGCGCTTATTTGATGGGGCCTGGTGTGCCCAGTGTGGCCAGGCACCTCCTTGGTCCTAGCTTTCCCTTCCACTGTCAGTGCAGAGAACCTGTCCCGTCTCGTAGTGTTGGCGGAAGGGTGCGACAAGCTAGCCTTTTCCTCACCAGACATTCTCCAGTGTCCCCTGAGGCTCTGGAAACTTGAAGGCCAGGAATTGACCTGGTCTTCTCTGCTGCTTCTGAAATGTTGATCCTGGGGATGGTGCTGGATGCTCACAGCCACTTGAATGGGGACCCCGTGCCAGAGGGGAGTGCAAGGGGGTGAGGGCGAGCCCCCTGTTACAATGATGTTTCACAATGGTAAGTGGCTTCAGCTACTTGGCAGTTCTGGCTTGTTCCATTGTGCCCTGACAATAGGATGAGACTTCTTATGTGTGATGCACTTTCCCCCCTTATGGGAACTGTTAGGGTAGTGGAGGAAATCATTTCTCTTTTTTACTAACATATGTGGCACACAACTATAAGATTCTCCCAAACATCCTCTATGGTGTCTTTAGTTACAGAAATGAAAAGGAATTTATTATTGGAAAAATTGAGGCATGGAGAGCTATAAAAAGGCCAAGTGTTTTACTTAACTATACCAGTCACCTTTCTTATTAAAGACTAAATAATCCATTCAGTTAAGAGCTTGGGGCTCACTAAGACTTTCAATTTAAGACATTGAAAGGCATAGGAGATAGTTTTATTTACTTTAAAATGGGAATCCATTAAAGTGAGCATAGTTTAATACTCTGCTTTTCAAATGAACTCTCTGCACCTATTTCAATAGCATAGGTATATAGTAATAAGATAAACTGTGAAATCAGATTCTACACTTGTAATTCCTTCCTTCTACATCACATTTCTAACATTTTAGGATTAACCACAGTAATCTGGTCCAGCCCTAGAACCATCTTATTCTCCTTTGTTGGGCAAGTCTATTTTTGTATTTCCATGTCGTCTTCCTTTTCAAACTTTATAATGTCTCACATTTTACATTTAGCTTGCATCGTTCTCATGCTCAAGCTTCTCTTTTGGGCCACGAGTCCGGGCTGCTTCTGCCCAAACGCTCTTCCTTATATTAAAACATTATTTCAGGTGACAGGCACACATGTAGCCATCACTCAAGCATTATAAAAGTGATCCGTGTAACCAAAAATATTTGTATCCCCATAATATTTTGAAATTATAAAAAGTTATTTCTTTTCTGTCAGATGCTAACTTTTTTTTTTTTTTTTTTTTTGAGACAGAGTCTCGCTTTGTTGCCCAGGCTGGAGTGAGTGCCATGGCGTCAGCCTAGCTCACAGCAACCTCAAACTCCTGGGCTCAAGTAATCCTGCTGCCTCAGCCTCCCAAGTAGCTGGGACTACAGGCATGTGCCACCATGCCCAGCTAATTTTTTCTATATATATAGTTGGCCAATTAATTTCTTTCTATTTATAGTAGAGACGGGGTCTCACTCTTGCTCAGGGTGGTTTTGAACTCCTGACCTCGAGCAATCCACCCACCTCGGCCTCCCAGAGTGCTAGGATTACAGGCGTGAGCCACTGCGCCCGGCCAGATGCTAACTTTTTAATAGTCAATGTTCTTACAGCCACTATAGAACTATTTTAGTGTGGCAGCAACATATATCAGAAAACTAGGTGTTTTTAACTGGAGACATAAAAGGATAAATACTCAAGACTATTTGTTTTTCTTTTTTTTTTTTTTTTTTGTAAAAGGGAATTTTCATACATTAATTTGTGTAGCATATGTCTCTGGGGCTGAGTTGCTTTTTGCAGTACTAATTGTTTCTGTATTTAGGCCTAAGGAAAGTTTGGGTAGTATTTAAAAAGAATTAACAAAGTAGGTTCCAAATGTTTACCAAATTATTACTTAAAATCGGGTATTTTTCATCCTCCAAAATTGTCTTCCTATTAGTTATTAGTCCAGAATCAATTTGTTTTATATTGCAGTTTTTCCAAATAAAATTTAAATTTGTCACAAATCCACCTGCCGAAAACAACTAGAAAAGCTAAATAAATAACCAAAAATAAGAGAAAAACCAAAAACAAAGCCAAAATAAAACAAAAACTTATGTTTGTACACCCATGTTCAGTAGTGCTATTAATTATAGCCAAAAGGTGGAAACGTCCAAATGTCCAGCGATAGAAAAATGAATAAATGAATTCTGATATATGTGTACAATAGAATGTTATTAGCCATAAAAAGGAGTGAAGTATTGATACATGCTACAGTATGGATTAACCTCAAAAAGATGCTAAATGAAAGAAGCCAGGCACAAAAGGTCACATATTATATGATTCCATTTATATGAAATATCCAAAATAGGTAAATCCATGCAGATAGCAATTCTGGTGATTTCCAGGAGCTGGGGGAGAAAGGGAATGGGTAATAAATGCTTAAGGAGTATGGAGTTCCCTTTTGTGGTGAGGAAAATGTTTTGGAACTAGATAGAGGTGGTGTTTGCACTGTGAATGTATTTCATGCCACTGAATTGTTTATTTTAAAATGGCGAATTTTATGTGAATTTCACCTGAATAATAATCAAAAAGCAAAAACTATTTTTAAAGGCATTGGAGAGCCTACCAATACAACAAGGGCTCATGGACCCAGGATTACAGTAAAGTGAGCCTGATTTTCTAGCTATTTTGAAATGTACAATTGATTAATGTTATCTGTGGTTGCTCTACTGATCTATTTGAACACCAAATATTATTTCTTATAAGTGTACAGAGAATTTTCAATTATATTTGATTTTTGTTTTTCTATGCTTTCATTTTTCTATATTTAAATGTAAAATAGTGTCAACTTCGGTATGCTTCGAATCGATTGTCTAAATTTTATACACAGATATAGATGTAGCAGATTGCTAGCTAGTTATTCCCACACCATTTATTAAACATTCCCCATTCCTAGTGATGGATTCTCTGTCATATATTACATTCTTGTACATAATGAGATTTACTTCTGAGTTATTAGTTCTGTTCTATTGCTCTTTCTTTTCTTATGACAATGTAACATTGTTTGTTTATCCCACAAAATTTATTAAGTATCTTTCTGTGTTTTGTAAATTAAAACTCATGATTATTTAGTTTCCTCTTTTTATGCTTGTTTGAAAATTGAAACTCATGATTGGGCTGGGGAGTAGTGTGAGCAGGCTACATCATACAGCTTGTCACTGAGGTCCAGACTAGCACAGTACTTGCTACAAACACCATTCCCCTATGATAGGTGCATTTGAAAAAAATGTATGTGCTGGTCTTTTAGTGCTTTGAAAGACAAATTCAATGGTACATTTAACACATAGCTACAAATATGTGGAAAGGATCTTGCGTAGCAGTGTTATAAGCCTTTAAGATTCATGGTTACATAGTTCAATATTTTCATGTTAATCTGTTTTAGTATTAGCTATAGGAAAAAGATCTGTTATTGACATTTTATTGATTAGAAAACTCAGAAAGCTAGAAGTAACTAGCACGTGGAAGGCGCTGTCAATGAACCAGTCTAGCTAGAATTTCTAATGGTGCTTCTACATTTCCTGATATTTCTTTCTTTCTCTTCTTCTACCTGCTTCTCTGTGTGTGTGTATCTGTGTGTGTGTGTGTGTGTGTGTGTGTGTGTCTGTGTGTGTATTTGCACGCATGAGTACCTGCTAAGGAGTGGAGCTGAGGGGTGCAAGGGAATAGGACTTTTGAAAGCTGGGGTAATTCACAAGTGTACTCCTTCAGTAGGTCGTAAGGAGGAAGGCAGGGTATGGTATGGGTTTTTGAGGGAGGTGGCTCGATTAACACCATAGTGTTCCTCAGATACGGCCAGTAGCAGCCTCTATGTAACATCTTCTATGGGTGCCTTTAGCAGATTGTCATTGATAGAACCAGAAAAGGTTTCAGGTTTTCACAGGTTACTTTAAAGAATGGATACTAATTTTCTCAAAAAATTTGAAATTCAGATATTATCACTTAGCTTAAATGGAATGGCATTTACTGAAATTAGACAACAGATTTTAATTCTTGCCCTTCATTCATTTGATGTGGACTGTGGGCTGTCACCAGGTAGAAATGACTGTCCTTTGCAGAGAGCTGTAGTGGTCCCAAAGCATCCTCCTCATCTCTTATCTCATTTGATGCTTACAGCATACTATGAGGCAGGTGTTCACATGAACCACATTTTACAAGTGCCGAAACCCAGGCCACAGAGGGGAAGAAGCACCTCCAAGAAAGAGTAAATTCCCTTTCCAACCTGCGATGTGGCTCACATTTGTCACAATTCCCCCAGACCTATTCCTCAGGGCTTCCTATAAAATGAAAACAAACAGAATCGCTGTAACATAATGGCACTCCATCTGTCTGTGATTATTCATGTTTACAAAGATTGGTGATATGACTATGTTTGAAATATGCCCCGTTGAGTAACATATTTATTTATTTTGATTATTATTATATGTGCATTTCAAATGCATACCAGAATGAAGACTGCGTGAGCCCCTCTATTCATATAGAGAATGTTTTTTTCCCCTTAAGTTCTATCCTGAGACAGCTCATGAGTTTAGCCACTATATATGTCTCCTATTGCTGTCTGCCTGTGTGTTAGGTGGTTTATTACAGGAGGCAACTGAGAAGGACTCCTGGGCACATTTGAATCAGCTCCACTTAAGGGCACACGGGATTTCACAGATTTGGCTGCTCAAGTTCCCTCTTTTGTTTAGACAATTTCAGGCCACTGTCACTTCTATTTACCACTTCTTACTGAATGTCTGCTTCTTACTGGGGCTGAAGCATCATGTGCCTCACACAACTGTTCCTCATCCTGCCCAAATATTCACTCTGACACTCCTTGGTGGAGTAATTGTGGAAGTTACTTGTGAACTTTGCAAAATGAGTCTCAAGATAAATTAAAGTCTCCCACAGCCCCTGAATATGGGCATGTTTGTTTCACATTTCTAATAAATGTTGGCCTACATGGTTTAGATAATGCTTAATGTTAACTTAAAACACACATTCAACACAACGACAACTGTGAAAGAAGATGCACGGCGAGGAGGAAGATAATAACAAGACATGGTCAAATCTGTTTTAGAAATAAATCCTCATCTTCTTACCAGCATCTTCTGGTCTATGTAAGATAGTTTAGTCTCACTGTGGCAAGTGGTAAACAGAGCAAGAACATGCACTAAGTGTACTTTGTATTAATGGTACAGCTACTGCCTGCTGACTGCATGAAGGCAGCTGCACCCCAGTTTCGTAGATCTCTCTTTGGTGAAATTCTTTTTGATATTTGACCCTGTAATTTTACCCTTAGTTTTTAGTTAAACTTTTCTTTTTTTTCAAATATAGAGACCTAAGAAATACTTCTGCGCCACCAAATAATGGCTCCTCGCTTAGCTGCTGCTGCTGTTCTTTCTGTAATTATTTATATGTTATTTTAAAACTAAATCATTTCAGAAAACATGGGAGTAACTACGATGCCCCTCTGCTAGGGGACTAAACATGCTAAATGAAGTAAAAGAGTAAGATAAAAAAAGTAAGATATTCCTGTTTTCAAGGAGCCTATAGTCTAGTGAGGGATATAAAAATAAAGCCTAGAATGTGATAATTAGGGTAACAGAAATAAAAGGATTACTATTAGCCAGGAGACTGGAAGTGCTTTGTGGAAGAACTGTATTTGTACCAGATGCTGAGAAATGAGTAGGTTTTGGACACAAGAGGCTGGAGGAATGGGGTGTTCGTGTTGGAGACAGGGCTGCCCAGAGGCTGGCGGGATGCTTAGGCTGTCATTTGGGTGGAGAGAGAGGTCACATTCCGTTGGAGCATAGGAAGAGGTAGTAGGTAGAGATCCGTTAGATGAGAAAGATGGGCTGGACTTAGATCACAGAGTCCTTTGGATTCTTTTATTTGCTCCCCCCACCCCATATCCCAGATACGCACAATTTTTTTTTTTAAACTCACAAGTATTGTGTGCCTTCTCGACAAACTCTCACTTTATTCTCCATGCATTATTAGGATGAGGGATTGTTATGCCCTCTCAGCAAGATTGTTTCCACAAAATTATGGAATAAAAAATCACTGTTTTGTTGAGATACAAGGTTGCTTACCACTCTGATTTCCGTGGATCCTGTGGGATGATGTTAAAGACTCTGACTTGCCAAAAAGGAGTGGGAAGTGGGGAAAAGATCATCTCATGGCTACAGCAGGGGTTGGCAAACTACAGCCAGGGGGCCAGTTTGGCTCACTTCTTGTTTTTACGTGGCCCATTCGCTAAGAATGGCTTTATGTTTTAAATGGCTAGAAAAATTCAAAAGAAGAACAAGATTACATGACATATGAAACTTCAGTGTCCATAAGCAAAGTCTCATTGGAACACAGCCAAGCACGTTTGCTGACATACCTACTGTCTGTGGCTATCTGCATGCTATGGTGGCTAGAGGACCCACAAAGCCTCAGTGAACCATCTGGCCTTCATAGAAAAGGTTTGTCAACCCCTTGTCTAAGACAGCGGTTCTCAAGAACTTTAGAGTACATCATGATCACCTGGAGGGTGTGTTAAAACCCAATTTGCTGGGCCCCAGACCCACAGATTTTAGTGCAGTAGGGTGGGGCTCAAGAACATGCATTTCTAGCAAATTCCCAGTTGATGCAGGTGCTGCTGGTCCTGGGAGGCCTGTTAGTCAAAGCACTGCTGCCCAAGCTTTAATATGCCTGGGACTCAGTTGGGGAGCTTGTTCAAATGCAGGTTCTGATTCATCAGGTCTGTGGTAGAACCTAAGAGTCTGCATTTTTAACAGGCTCTGGGATAAAGCCAAGTATCAGGTGTCCAAATCTGATACACTTGGGCAAGTATGGCTAGCTTGGTACTTTTCACCTGAGATGTTGAAAGCAGCCAAAGGAGCGGGCTTATTTTGAGATAGAGCAAAATCTATGTGACTAGGTTGTGAGCAACTATTTGGGGAAATAAAATTAATTCAAGGCTCTAAGATGGTAAGTGAGGAAATATACTTGGGCTCTTTGCAGTTAATTTTCAGCTTATGGGGATATTTAATTGCCTTTGATACCTCCTACATACATCTCTGGATAAACTATAATTAAAATAGTTTTACTTAACTAAATATGTTTTTTATTGTGATTGAGTTCACTCTCATTACTGTGGCTGATAAAATATTTTATGTTACTTTATATTAGTATCTCAAGTTGAGCCTTGAATTTGTTGATTAAAATTTTACTGGACTTTTATGTTTTGACTAGTATGGAATGAAGCAGAAAGAGCGTCTGCTTCTTGAAATCAAGGTGTGCTTTCACAGGTCTGATGCTTGGCAGGTGCTTAGTGATGGCTTTGCCACCCGGAACTGGATCAAGGATTTAGGGGTTGGACTACTGCTTTGGAATGCATGAGTCAGCGTCGATTTTATAAAGGGATAATGCTTGAGTAAAAAAATATTGAAGGTACTTTTGATGGATGTTACCTTTTTTTTTGGTACTTCAACATGTTTGCTAGTGATTTATTCATTTAGTTAAGGGATCTTCAACATATCTACCAAAGCCACATGAGATCTTTTGTTTTTTGCAAAATAATGTTTGGAACTATATCAATGGAAACACATTATAAGTGGTCTCCTATTGTAGACCCAAAGCAGCCTCCCACTTATATGTATTTAACGTAGTAGACTCTTAGTTTGTAAAGATTCTGATTCCATAGCACTTGTATTTATAACACTTCTCAGGTCTTGGCAGTACTAGTTAATTGACATTTAAAATTTCACATTTAAGGAAAAGATGAGAAGCCAACTTTTTATCCAATTTTAATTTTCATAAATTAATATTTCATCAAAGAAAGGAAAATAATAAATAATTATATGCCACTCTTTCTTTGATAAAGGACTTGAGGAAGCTTTTAGAAATAGAACCCATTAAAACTCTTTAATAAATGGGATGTATGGCTACAAGTTTAAATTTTCGCACAGGTTTAAAGAAAACTTTCTAACTTTAATTTGTTGGGAATGAGGGGAGAAAGGAACAACTTATTATTTTTGACACTTGTAGATTTCAGTGGGTTGGTTGAGACTATAATTGGTTTTAAGTATATTGTTTATGCTTTGAAGGAAATTTCCTTTAGAAATTCAAACCGAATTCACAAGCTATCTTTTTCGTGTTCAAAGATGACAGTTCATTTTCGGAGTTACCATATTTATGCAATCAAAAATTATTGAGCATGACATTAGCTACTTTTCACTAGTAAAATAATTTTACTGTTAATCTGACCTCCAAAATATGAACTCCTTCAGGGCAAGTACTTTGTGCTCAAGTGCTCACTAAACAGCTGTTTACTCACTTATGTGACTTCTATATTCTTGGAAGCAAATAATGTTACCTCAGGTGATAGATAGGAATGTTTTCAAATGACCCTAAATCACCTACATAATTTTAAATAATCTCTATTTTAAGAAGATAAAGGCTCAGACCCAAAGGTAGAAGTTATAGGGAGGCAATTTTTGGTTCTGTATAGGAAGAAACTTCTTACACAGCTCTTTAGGGCTGCCCTAAAATAGAATGGGCTGTCTTGTGAGGCAGTGACATTCCCCTACAATTAGCAGTATTCAAGCAGGTAGCAGGCAACCTACCTGTCAGAGGTTCTGTGGGTGAGATCCCTCTATTAGGTAGAAAATTAGTCTTGTTGACTTCTAAGATTTTTTTTCCTCATTCAAATATAGCTTATTCTTATACTCCCACAAAATATCTGCTGCCAATCTGTTTAAATTACAGAAGAGGTTCTATAACCTTGTGGGCAACATTTTTCAGAGTACCATGGTGGGCATATAATGCATAGGTTTCATCATGGTGACATCAGCCATTTCTTGTTTCACAGGTGTGTGTGTAGGGGGTGTGGTTGGAGGAACGAACCAACATGTCCTGGGCCCTCATATGGCTTTATATATTATTACATGTGTGCACGCTTCAGTTCCCCATCTTGAAGTTTCATTGGCTTGGTTCAGGTATCAAGTACAGGTGGCTCCTCACCACTGCCCTGTTGGATGTCCAGTTGGGTCCCCCATCGACTGAAAGTTGTCCTGCTAGGGCTGCCAACTTGTAAATCTTGGAATTTGTTTAACATTTTTGAGCTTCACTTTTATTTTACCTTGTAGAGTATATGTATATTTTATATGTAGGATATAAAAGAGAACATGTGTATGTAGTAGAACATAAGTGTTTAAACTTTCTTTAATTAAGAAAAAACTTTTTTAAATTAAGAAAACACTTTGTTGCATGGAAATGGATTTTTTTTTTTTTTGCCCCCTTTATGGGAGGGTGACCTTCCCTGGGATGGAATATAAACATCTCTTCTCCCATTCCCTGAGACAGGCTTTGACTTTGAGCAATGGAAATCCATTTTTCTGTTGCAGATGATTTGGGCACTAGTTTAATGGGCAACTAGGTTATTCTGAATGGGAACCATTCTCCTGCCTTGGGGCCCTGGAGTTTAGAATGCTTTTGGGTTTGCTCAGTTGTTTCCAGCTTCTCTCAGGGTCCAGCTCAATTTCTTACCTTACTGTCTTTTAATTACAATGTCCCATTCTCTTAGTGTTTAAATTTTTGAAAGATTGTGGTAAAATACACATAACATAAAATTTACTATCTTAGCCCTTTTCAACTGTACAGTTCAGTAGTGTTAGATAAACTCACACTGTTGTGTAACCAATCTCTAGTGCTCTTTTTTCATCTTGCAAAACCGAAAGTGTACCCATTAAAACCATTAATACCCCAGCCCTTGGCAAATACCATTCTACTTTCTGTCTCTGTGAATTTGACTGCTCTGGGTGCCTCATGTAAGTGGAATCATGTAATATTTGCCCTTCTGTGACTGAATTATTTCATTTAGCATAATGCCCTCGAGGCTCACCTACTGTGTGGCATGTTTCAGGATTCCCTTTGTTTTTAAGGCTAAATGATAGATATTCTACTGAATGGATATACCACATTTGTTTATCTGTTGGTGATCACTTGGGTTGCTTCTACCTTGTGGCTTTTGTGAATAATGCTGATGTGAACATGGACATACAAGTATCTCTTTAGGACCTTGCTTTAAATTCTTATGGATATATACCCAACCCAGAAATGGGATTGCTGGGTCATATGATAATTCTATTAATAGTAACCATCCTTATGGGTATGAGGTGATATCTTATGGTTTTGACTTGCATTTCCCTAATGATTGGTGATGTTAACCATATTTTCCTATGCTTGTTTTTCTTTTTTTTTTTTTATCATTTGTTTATCTTTTTTGGAGAAATGTATATTTGAGTCCTTTGCTCATTTTTAATCAGTTTTGTTGTTGTTGTTGTTGAGTCGTAGGAGCTCTTCATACATTCTGGGTTTTAACCCCTTGTCGCATAGGTGATTTGCAAATATTGTCTCCCATTCCATAGGCTACCGTTTCATTATGTTGATTATGTCCTTTTATGCACAGAAATTTCTTATTTTAAGGTGGTCTAATTTACCTGTTTTTATTTTTGTTACCTGTGATTTGGGTGTCTATCCAAGAAATCATTTCAAATCCAAATATCATGAAGTTTTCTCTTTGTTTTCCTCCAAGATTTTTATAGCTTTAGCTCTTACATTTATGTCTTTGATCCATTTCAATTAATTTTTGTATATGGTGTTAGATAAGGGTCTGACTTCATTCTTTTGTATGTGGATATCCAGTTTTCTAAGCATCATTTTTTGGAAAAGTGATCCTTTTTTTCTGACTGAATGGCCTTGGCACTCTTATTGAAAATCATTTGGTCATATATTTGAGGGTTTATTTTTGGGCTCTTTTATTCTATTCCATTGGTCCATAAGTCTGTCTCGATGCCAGTACTACATTATTTTGATAACTGTAGCTTTGTAATACATTTTGAAATCAGGAAGAGTGAGATCTTCAGCTTTGCTCTTTATGAAGATTGTTTTAGCCATTTAGCATCCTTTGAGATTCCACATGAATTTTAGAATGGATTTTTCTGTTTCAGCAAAAAATACTCCTTAGATTTTGATAGATATTGCATTAAAGTTATAGATTGCTTTGGGTAGTATTGACATCTTGACAATATTAAATCTTCCAATCCATCAGTATAGAATATCTTTTTATTTTTTTTTATTTATTTATTTTTTATTTCGGCATATTATGGGGGTACAGATTCTAAGGTTTCAATAAATGCCCATTTCCCCCCCTCCCCCCAAAAGTCTGAGTCTCCATCATGACCATCCCCCAGATGGTACACACCTCACTCATTATGTATGTATATACCCGCCCCCCTCCCCCCTCCCACCTGCCCAATATCCTATTACTGTAGTACCTATGTGTCCACTTAGGTGCTACTCAGTTAATACCAGTTTGCTGGAGAATATATCTGGTGCTTGTTTTTCCATTCTTGGGATACTTCACTTAGTAGTATGGGTTCCAGCTCTAACCAGGAAAATATAAGATGTGCTATATCACCGTTGTTTCTTAGAGCTGAATAGTACTCCATGGTATACATATACCACATTTTATTAATCCATTCTTGGATTGATGGGCACTTGGGCTGTTTCCACAGCCTTGCGATTATGAATTGTGCTGCTATAAACATTCGAGTGCAGGTGTCTTTTTTGTAGAGTGTCATTGGATCATTTGGGTAGATGCCCAGCAATGGGATTGCTGGATCAAATGGTAGATTCACTTGTATCGCTTTAAGGTATCTCCATATTGCTTTCCACAGAGGTTGAACTAGTTTGCAGTCCCACCAGCAGTGTAGGAGTGTTCCTCTCTCTCCGCAACCACGCCAGCATTTATTGTTTGGAGATTTTTTGATAAAGGCCATTCTCACTGGGGTTAAGTGATATCTCATTGTGGTTTTGATTTGCATTTCCCTGATGATTAGAGATGTTGAGCATTTTTTCATATGTTTGTTGGCCATGCTTCTGTCTTCTTTAGAAAAATTTCTGTTCAAGTCCTTTGCCCACTTTTTAATGGGGTTATTTGATTTTTTCTTTCTGATTTTCGTGAGTTCTAAGTATATTCTAGTTATAAGTCCCTTATCGGATGCATAGGATGCAAAAATTTTCTCCCATTCTGTAGGTTGTCTGTTTACTTTCATGACTGTTTCTTTGGCTGTGCAGAAACTTTGTAGTTTGATCATGTCCCATTTATTTATTTTTGTTGCTGCTGTAATTGCCTTTGGGGACTTCTTCATAAACTCTTTGCCAAGGCCGATGTCTAGGAGAGTGTTTCCAACTTTTTCCTCTAGAGTTCTAATAGTTTCATACCTTAGGTTTAAGTCTGTTATCCAGCGTGAGTTGGTTTTTGTGAGAGGTGAAAGGTGTGGGTCCTGTTTTAGCCTTCTACAGGTGGCTATCCAGTTTTCCCAGCACCATTTATTGAAGAGGGATTCTTTTCCCCAGCGTATGTTTTTGTCTGCTTTATCAAAGATTAGATGGCTATATGAGGATGGTTTTATATCAGGATTCTCACATCTGTTCCACTGGTCAATGTTCCTATTTTTGTGCCAATACCATATTGTTTTAATTACTATAGCTTTGTAGTATAGTTTGATATCTGGCATGTTAATGCCTCCCATTTTGTTTTTGTTGCCTAGAATTGCTCTTGATATTCGGGGTCTTCTTTGGTTCCATACAAAGCGTAAAATTATTTTTTCTATATCTGTGAAGAATGCTGATGGGATTTTAATAGGTATTGCATTGAATCTGTAGATCAGTTTGGGTAGTATAGATATTTTGATGATATTGAGTCTGCCGATCCACGAGCATGATATAGATTTCCATCTGTTTACATCCTCTGCTATTTCCTTCCTCAGTGTTTCATAGTTCTCCCTGTAGAGGTCTTTTACGTCCTTGGTTAAGTATATTCCTAGGTGCTTTAATTTCTTTGTTGCTATTGTAAAGGGAATTGAGTCTTTGATTTGGTTCTCAATTAGATTGTTGTTGGCGTATATGAATGCCTCTGATTTCTGTGTATTGATTTTGTATCCTGAGACTTTACTAAATTCATTGATCAGTTCCAGGAGTTTCTTGGTAGAATCTTTGGGGTTTTCTAGATACAATATCATATCATCAGCAAACAGTGAAAGTTTGATCTCTTCTGCCCCATTTGGATACCTTTGATTCCATTTTCCTGTCTGATTGCTGTAGCGAAGACTTCCAGCACTATGTTGAACAGAAGTGGAGATAGTGGGCAGCCTTTTCTGGTTCCAGTTCTAAGTGGGAATGATTTCAATTTTTCCCCATTCAGTATGATGTTGGCTATGGGTCTGTCATATATGGCTTGTATCATTTTTAGGTATGTCCCTTCTATGCCTATTTTCTTAAGTGTTCGTATCATGAAAGGGTGTTGAATTTTGTCAAAAGCTTTTTCTGCATCTATTGAAAGAATCATATGGTCTTTGTTTTTGCTTCTGTTTATGTGGTGAATTGCATTTATAGATTTACGTATGTTGAACCATCCCTGCATCCCTGGGATGAAGCCCACTTGGTCGTGGTGGATTATTTTTTTGATAAGTGTCTGGATTCGGTTAGCTAGGACACAAAGAAAATCTCAAGAAATTTAAAAAAATAGAAATCATACCATGTACCTTCTCAGATCACAGTGGAATAAAACTAGAAATCAACCCTAACAGAAACTCACATTTCTACACAAAAACGTGGAAATTAAACAACCTCCTACTAAATGATTACTTCGTAAATGAAGAAATCAAGACGGAAATAAAAAAGTTCTATGAAGAAAACGACAATGGAGAGACAAGTTATCAACTCCTCTGGGACACAGCTAAAGCAGTTCTGAGAGGAAAGTTTATCTCCATAAATGCCTATAACCAAAAGTCAAGAAGATCACAAATAGACAATCTAATGAAATGACTCAAAGAGCTGGAAAAAGAAGAACAGACCAACCCCAAACCCAGCAGAAGAAGTGAAATCAACAAGATCAAATCAGAACTAAACGAAATTGAAAACAGGGAAGCTATTCAGGAGATTAATAAAACAAAAAGTTGGTTCTTTGAAAAAATAAACAAAATTGGCACACCATTGGCTAAGCTAACGAAAAGCAGAAAAGAGAAATCTCTAATAAGCTCCATCAGGAACAAAAAAGGAGATATCACAACTGATCCCAAAGAGATACAAGATACAATTTATGAATACTACAAAAATCTTTATGCACACAAACTGGAAAATGTGGAGGAAATGGACAAATTTCTAGAAACGCACAGCCTCCCTAGGCTCAACCAGGAAGAAATAGATTCCCTGAACAGACCAATCTCAACAGCTGAAATAGAAACAGCAATTAAAAATCTCCCTAAAAAGAAAAGTCCCGGTCCAGATGGCTTCACACCTGAATTTTACCACACTTACAAAGAAGAACTAGTATCGATCTTGCAGAAACTATTCCACAACATCGAGAAGAACGGAAACCTCCCCGACACCTTTTATGAAGCGAATATTACTCTGATACCCAAACCAGGAAAGGATGCAACAAAAAAAGAAAACTACAGACTAATATCCCTAATGAATATAGATGCAAAAATTTTCAATAGAATATCTTTTTATTTACTTGTGTCTTTTAAAATTTCTTAAAGCAACTATTTGTAGTTTCCAATACATAAATCTTTTGCCTCCTTGGTTAAAGTTAATTCCTAAGTATTTTGTTCTTTTTGAAACTCTTATGAATGGAACTGTTTTCTTAATTTCCTTTTCTAATTGTTTATTGTTAATGTATATAAATGCAACATATTTTTTGTGATGACTTTGTATCTTTGTGCTTTGCTGAATTTGTTTATTAGTTCTAATGGTATTTTTGGTGGAGTCTTTAATGTTTTCTGTATATAAAATCATGTCATCAGTAAAGAGAGAGAAATTTTACTCCTATTTTTCCATCTGGATGCCTTTTATAGGCATACCTCATTTTATTGTGCTCTGCTTTATTGCACTTGATACTGAGTTTTTTACAAATTGAGGTTTGTGGCAATCTAGCATAGAGCAAGGCTATCTGCACCATTTTTTCACAGAATGTGGTCACTTCATGTCTCTGAGTCACATTTTGATAATTCTTGCAATATTTTAAACTTTGCCATTATTATTTTACCAGTTATGGTGATCTGTGATCAGTGATCTTTGATGTTCCTACTGTAATTGTTTTGAGGCACCATGAACTGCACCCACATAAAATGGCAAATTTAATTGATAAATGTTGTGTGTGTTCTGACTGCTCCACCGACTGGCCATTCTTTTATCTCTCTCTCTGTCCTTCAGCCTCCTTATTTCATGAGACACAGCAGTATTGAAATTAAGCCAATTAATAACCCTTCAATGGCCTGTAAGTGTTCAAGTGAAAGAGTCTCACTTCTCTCACTTAAAATCAAAAGCTAGAAATGATTAAGCTTAGTGGGGAAAGCATGTCAAAAGCTGAGACAGGCTGAAAGCTGGGCCTCTTTCACCAGTTAGCAAGTTGCGAATGCAAAGGCAAAATTCGTGAAGGAAATTAAAAGTGCTGCTCCAGCAGACACACAAATAGAAGATAGGATAGAAGATCAAACCAGCCACAACATTCCCTTAAGCCAAAGCCTAATCCACAGCAAGGCCCCAGCTCTCTTCAATTCTGTGAAGGCTGAGAGAGGTAAGGAAGCTGCAGAAAAAAAGTTGGGAGCTAGCAGGGGTTGGTTTATGAGGTTTAAGGAAAGAAGCTGTCTTCATAACATAAGTTTGAGGGGAAGCAGCAAGTGCTAATGTAGAAGCTACAGCAAGTTATCCAGAAGATCTAGGTAACATAATTCATGAAGGTGGCTACATTAAACAACAGGTTTTCAATGTAGATGAAACAGCCTTCTATTGGAAGTAGGTGCCATCTAGAACTTTCATAGCTAGAGAGAAGTTAATGCCTGGCTTCGAAGCTTCACAGAACAATCCGATTCTCTTGGTAGGGGCTGATGTAGCTAGTGACTTTCAGCTAAAGCCAGCGCTCACTGTCCATTCAAAAAGCCCCAGGACTCTTACAAATTAAGCTAAATCTACCCTACCTGTGCTCTATAAATGGAACAACAAATTCTGGATGGCAGCACATTTATTTGCAGCATGGTTTACTGAATATTTTAAACCCAGTGTTGAGAGCTATTGTTCAGAATAACAGATTCCTTTTAAAAGATTGCTGCTCATTGACAATGCACATGGTCACCCAAGGGCTCTGGTGGAGATGTAGAAGGAGATTAATATTGTTTCCATACCTGCTAACACAACACCCATTCCGTAGATCAGGTGTAATTTTGATATTCAAGTCTTATTATCTAAGAAATACATTTTATAAGATTATAGCTGCCATAGATAGTGTTTGCTTTGGCAGAACTGGGCGAAGTAGATTGAAAACCTTCTGGAAAGGATTCACCATTCTAGATGCCACCAGGAGCATTCAGGATTTATGGGAGGAGGGTAAAATGTTGACCAACATAAACAGAGTTTGGAAGAAGTTGATTTCAACCCTCGTGGATGGCTTTGAAAAATTCAAAAATTCAATGGAGAAAGTACCTGCAGAGGTGGTGGAAATAGCAAAAAAACTAGAATTATAAGTGGAGCCTGAAGATGGACTGAATTGATGCGATCTCATGACAAAACTTGAATGGATGAGAAACTGCTTCGTATGGATGAGCAAAGAAAGTGGTATCTTGAGATGAAGTCTGCTCCTGGTTAAGATGCTGTAAACATTGTTGAAATGACCAAAAGCATTTAGAATAATACATAAACTTAATTGATAAAGTCATGGAAAGCTTTGAGAGGATTGACCCTAAGTTTGAAAGAAGTTCTGCTCTGGGTAAAATGCTCTCAAATAGCATTGTGAGTTACAGAGAAATATTTTGTAAAAGGAAGAGTCCATGGTATGGACTTGTCATTATTTATTTAACTGTTACCCTATTAATAAACATTCATTTGGAGTTTTTTGGCTATTAGGAATAGTGATGCAATAAACAAATTTTTATATTATTCTTTTTGTGCTAGTATTTTTATTTAAAGAAAATGTTACAGTATTTGGAATCTATTAAAGTGTATCTTTAGCAATTGATGTTTCCAGATTGCTTCTAAAATGTTTGTAACAATTGCTACTAGCAGTTTATGAGAGTATCCTTTTCTTTGTCTCTGTTAGCAATATGTATTAATATTTATGATTTTTGCTGGTCTGGGTGGAAATGTTGAGTTTGAGCAGCTTTCTATATATTTGGTCTTTTGGTTCTTGGCTCTCCTAAGAATTTCCTATTCATATCTTTTTGGACATTTTTTCTACCGCTTACTTTTCTTATCAATTTTTAAGAGGGCTCTGTTGGTATTAGCATTTTCTTTAAAAATTTATATTGCAAATATTTTTCCAAATCTGTTGTCTCTAAACCTTGTTTGTGAGAGCTCTTGGGAAAGTTGTAAATTTTCATATGGCCAAATATGTATCTTTCGTTTTATACTTCTATGTCTTCTGGGATAAAATCTCCATGTATCCCTAGGTTATATATATAGTCCCCTCCTTAGGTTTTCTTTTAGGAGCCTATTAGTTTATTTTTGACATCTAGCCTTTACTTTATGTAATTTATTTTTATATATTGAGTCCTAAAGAAGACCGAGTTAATTTTGTTCCAAATAGACAGCTGAGTTTGTCAGTACCATTTATTAAATCCAAAAAATATTGAAGGGAGAGTTGAGACCCCCTGATTAGAAAGTATAATATACTAGAAAGACTACTAAAATAAAATCAACATGATAGACAAATATATCAGTGGAATAGAATGAAGAAATAGAATCTAGAAATAGTTCCCGGTGGAAAATTTTTAATATATGACAAAGTGATATTTAAATTCTGTTGGTAAAAGAGTGGCATGCTTAAGTTAAAGCTACTTTCTTAAAATTTCAGGGGAAAAGGTTAGAATTTGCTGCGTGTTCATTTTTACTAACAATGCAGATAAATATTTATGCCACTTTTCCATTTTCCACGGAAAATGCAGAATCTTTGCTTAAGAAATTCTCCGTGGCTCACCTTGAGAGTATTTTAGTGAGTAGGACAGTGACAGGTCATTTCCTGGCTTCACACCAGGAGTGTTGACAAGTATGAGAGTGGATCCTAGTGGGTCACTTCTTAATTTCAAGGTGCTACAGATTCAGATGGGGCAAGATTAATTTCTTGAAATTGTGACCTTCTGCTTGTTTCTGCCCTTCTTAGTCTGTGCACCGAGGGCCTTGGGCAGCACGTTCCAATCAAACACAGCTGGGCCCGGCTAGGAGTGGGGGGCGATTCCTTTATTCGTGAATTTACACATAGTGCCCCATATGGGGGTGCGGGCAGTGCTGAGAGGTTCTGAGGATGAAGGTGTTGTGGCGGGAACATTCTAGAAGTGGAGCTGTGAAGCAGAAGTAGGATTTCAACAGGTAGGTAATTGAGGCGTGGGGAGGGTGGCCTTCCAAGGACGTGGGTGACATACGCACCCATGCCTGTGCAATATGGTAGTTTGGTGACGTGCATATGTGAGGACAGAGTGAAATGACCAGGTTAAGAATGAGCGATCAAGCACCTAACTGAACATATAGGAATAACATTTATCGGGTGTCGGGCAGGTGGGGGGGGAGGAGGGGACGGGTATATGCATACGTAATGAGTGTGATGTGCACTGTCTGGAGGATGGTCATGCTTGAAGCTCTGACTCGAGGGGGAGGGGGAGCAAGGGGATTATATGTAACCTTAACATTTGTACCCCCATAATATGCTGAAATAAAGAATAATACAGAAGAGAAGACATTAAAAAAAAAGAAAGAATAAGTGATCAAAGGTAGGGCGCCCAGCCTGGGGACTTGCATAGGGGGCTGGGTTTGTTTCTGAAAGTTCACCTCAAGGGGTGATGGCAGGAGAGTATATCTGACCTCATTTGACCTGGACGCTGTTGACTGTATCTGGAATAGCTTCTGTTTACTGAGCAATGTCGGGTACCAAAGTTCATTAGGCACTTCCGATGCGACACCGTGAGGTCAGTCGATAGATCCCAGGTTATAGGTAAGAAAACTGAGATTCAGGCGATACCAACTTTCCCAGTGTTATGTTTACCGGCAGAGCTGCTATTCAGAGTCTGTTCTGCTTGGACTTAAAGACATTGCCCTTCCTACCCTGCGACACTGTCTCCTACATACATGTTACATCCACACACCTGCCACCTGCCCACTGTGACACCAGCCTGGTGTTGAATGATTTCTGTGCAGTTTCCCATAATGTAGCCCACATTATGGTTAATGCACACCATGCATAATTGAACTGACTTTAAAAAATAAAATATAAATACAAGCTAAGAGCAGATTTATCAGTATGTAGAGGTGGCTTTTGTGTAGCAGGGCATTTAAGGAAAGCCTTTATCTCGTTGTCAGCATATTGCCACATCAGCCAGAGCCAGCCGGATAGGAATGTGGTGGCCCACTTAGGTCCTCTTTAATTGTTCACTATAAATAGCTTAATGATGCTGCTATAAAAAGGCTCTGATATAACTGAGGGGCTCAGTGTGACCCACATATGTGATGTTTTTCTAGGTATCTGTGTCTGGGAAAATCGATGGCCATGTCTGAGATGGTTTCACTCTGAAATGAAAGCCTCATTTCTAAGGCATGGTTTCTTACCTCTGCTCCTTTCAGAGGCTGTTGTCTCAGTCATTCCTTTCTGCTCTCATCTTGGGTGAGGGGAGGGTTGACACTTGTCACTCTCACATGCCAGACAGAATTCCAGCACCCACTTGACCGGGCACCAGGGAGAAATGCCCGCCTGACCCAGTCCCGACGCCCTAGGAGGAGCCTTTGTGGAGTGTCCCTTTCTGCCTGGGCAGTCACGGGAACTTAGACGTCTCGCTTTGCTCTAAATTTTGATGAATTTTCTTGATTCTGTCACTACCTCATTTCTGCCATGGGTGTCACCAGCCTTTGGCAGTCTCCACCCCCACCTCCAAGTAGCGATGCTCCGTCTGGTGTCCCCACCCCACCCCACTGCAGGTGGTTTCCCACCTTTGTGTGCAACATCCCATCAAAACTTGGTTGGTTTCCCCACCAAAGGCTCTCTTTCCAAAAAGAGTAGGATCCAGTAGAACTGGGGATGTGAAGGGTCAGGAGGATGACGTTGAAAGAAGAGGGAATTATTGTGTAAAATACATATAGAATAAAGACACCCCCCCCAAATCCAGGGGAGTGTGCATAGCTGAAGAAAATGAAAGCACCCACAAACCAAACACTGGAACTTGGAGGCTTAAAGGGGCAGAGAGTGAGTGAGTGAGGGAGTGTGGGAGGCAGTCGTGGGGCTGTGGGTGGATGACTTGGTGGGACAGAGGGGAGAAGCCCACCCTGGAGATGGAGCAGTGACTTTCATGGTCTGGGGCTTGCCCTTCCATGTGTGCTGAAAGATGTACCATGTTGCACAAGGAACTCTGGATTTGGAGATACTGGGGGATTCTAACTAGACTAAATACCAACTCAGCACTTTGGCCCATAGATGCCAATGACTTCGTTGTAGTATCTGGTATCCGTTCCCTTTGTGGAGAGGTGGTCTTTTCCTTACATGCAAAAAATTAATGATGACGATATTTGCCATCTATTGAATACCCATGTTTCTTTTGCACTGTAGTTCTTCTCTCCAAAGTTTCTCATAACTCAGTAAAGTAGGGAATACTTTCCTTATTCTATTAGATGAGGAAAATACAGTTGGCCCTCTGTGTCTGTGGGTTCTGTATCCATGGATTCATTCAACTGCAGATTGAAAGTATTTGGAAAAATAAAATGGATGAGGCCGGGCGCGGTGGCTCACGCCTGTATTCCTAGCACTCTGGGAGGCCGAGGTGGGTGGATTGCTCGAGGTCAGGAGTTCAAAACCAGCCTGAGCGAGGCCCTGTCTCTACTAAAAATAGAAAGAAATTAATTGACCAACTAAAAATATATATACAAAAAATTAGCAGGGCATGGTGGCACATGCCTGTAGTCCCAGCTACTTGGGAGGCTGAGGCAGTAGGATCACTTGAGCCCAGGGTGTTTGAGGTTGATATGAGCTAGGCTGATGCCACGGCACTCTAGCCTGGGCAACAAAGTGAGACTCTGTCTCAAAAAAACAAAACAAAACAAAAAAGATGGTTTCATCTACTGAACATGTACAAATGTTTTTCTTGTCATTATTCCTGCTGAAACAATACAACAAAAAAATATTTACACAGCATTTACATTGTATTAGGTATTGCAAGTAATCTAGAGATGATTTAAAGTATACAGGAGGACGTGGTTAGATTATATGAGAATACTATGCCATTTTGTATTAGGAACTTGAGCATCCACAGATTTTGGTATCCATGGGGGGGCGGGCTTTGAACCAATCCCCCATGGATATTGAGGGACAAGTGTATTCAGGTAACTTACTAAGGCCACAGAGGTGAATTTAGAATTCTCTGACATTCTTAGGGACCACAACATAGATGTGCATGAGGCCTGCAATTTGATGTTAGGAATTGATTCTGTATGGCATCGAATTCTGGAACCTAGTGTCCTATATTTTGTGATATGCCTGGGATGCCTGAGACTGAACTCTAAGGTGAGCCTTTAACCTACCCTAAGCATCTTGAAAAAACATGTGTCTGGGGCATGATCTCTGAGCTCAGCCCATTTCCTGAAACTAACAGGTGCACAGCAGCCTGTTGTGCTAGATTTGTCAGTTTTGGTTGTGCTTTAATGGTAATAAAGTAAGAAAAAAAATTTCCAAGTGCTTATTAGGCATCTCAATTTAACTTTTACCCCCTTAATTAGCACAGTAGTTTGGAATCCTCAGCTTCCAGCTTTTCTGTGATCTCGGGCTGCCCCCTGGGTGGGGGGTTTGGAGAGCCACCAGGAGGAGGACCTTTTCCCAGCAGGCTGCAGTTGGCATCAGCCGCCTGTTTTCCCACAGGCCTGCTGCTTGCCTGATCCGTCTATGTTAAGGTAAAGTGAATCTATAAATACTGTGGCGCTTCACGTTATTTGAGATCATTTATGTACAACTTCAGCTAACGGGAAGATGATGAGGAAACTGTAAGTAAGCCAAAAGGACATCAGAGCGGCCCAAATAGATGTTGGAAAATTTGTGTATAAAAGTGGAGAGTGTGCTACTCTTAGTCTGTTTACTACTGTTTAAAAATATCTTCAAAAGATTTGAGTGTCTGGTTTCTCAGCCTGCATTCTGTTAGAAGTAGCAGATTAAAAGGTGTGGGGATTCTCTGGAGGCGGCCACATGGGCAAGAGTGAGAGATAGAAAACAGATCAGGCAATTGCAGGAACTTCCAGCGCTGGGTCAGCAGGTCCTGTTTACCATGGCGGTGGATGGAAGGTGCTCATCACATAGCAAACTCAGGACGAGTCTTGTGGAATAAACAAGCATATAGCTGTGCACGCTTGTGTTGTTGGGCTTATCAGAAAGGTTAGATTCATTTCAGTGGCCTATTTTTCAGAAGGATAAGGCAATGCATAGTTCACTTTAAAGCTATTTCTATGTTTAAGATTCAAGAAAAAAATTTTTTTTTTTAATTTGTGTTTAAAAAAACAAGCTGGGCATCTACTTCTGGGTACATGCTAGGCTTCCTAAAATGCAGCTGAAAATCTTGTATTTTATTTATGAAAAAAAACACAAGAAGGGTCTCAAAGGTGGAGAGAAGAAGGCAGGCCAGCCAGGGATCTCAGGTCTCGGACCAGGGACCTCAGGTCTGGGGGAATGATGCAGCGGTGAGGTCCCTGCGTTTTTGTCTTGCCTGGTCTGTCTTAGACTCCTAGTGGAAGCTGATAATCCCTGAACAGTAATGGGAACCAACGCAACAGCCCCAGTAAAAGCCTGCTTTCTCCGGCCACAGGGCAGGAGAGGAGCGGTTCAACACGACAGAGGACTTAGACGATGGCCACTGTACTCCAGCCAGACACCACAGAAAAAATCGTGCCCCCATTTGCACCCGTGCCAGTGGGCATCAGGTAGGATCCTAGACGTCCATTCTTCCGTGATGAGGGATTTCAACTGCCCCTGCCAGGGTGGTGGTAGGGGTGGCTGAGAAAGGAGCTGAAATTTCCACACCTGCCTGGTGGCAACAAGTGACACCTCCCCCCCTCCGCTGCAGGGGTGTCAGAGGAGGCCTAATGGAGAGTCAGGACTTTCATCACCCCTCAGTGGCAATAAGGCCACACACCCCTTCCGTGGTTCAATGGAGGTCACGTGGGGAGCCTCACCTGTCGGTAATGAGATGGTGCCGCCCCTCCCCCACCCCGATTTCCTCTGCCAGAGCATCGTCAGATTTAAATAAGAGTTAGAATCTCAGAACACAGTAACAGAATCTGCAAAATGTCCAGGTTTCAGTAAAGAAGCATTTGTCATACCAAGGACCAGGAAGATCTCAAATTGAATGGAAAAAGATAATAATAGATGCCAATACTGAATCGATGGATGTTATAACTATGTGACAAAGATTTTAAAGCAGCCATCATCAAACTGCTTCAGCAACTCTCAAAAAAAACTGCTCAACACCATTAGGAAAATGCAAATCAAAATCACAATGAGATACCACTTCACACCCACTAGGATGGCTATAATAAAATGACAAGGCTAGGTACAGTGGCTCACGCCTGTAATCCCAGCACTCTGAGAGGCTGAGGAGGGAGGATCACCTAAGGATAGGAGATTGAGACCAGCCTGAGTAACACAGTGAGGCCTGTCTCTACAAAAAGTAAAACAATTGCTAGGCGCAGTGGCACACTTCTGTAGTTCTAGCTGCTCAGGAGGCTGAGGCAGGAAGATTGTTTGAGCCTAGGAGTTTGAGGTTACAGGGAGCTATGATCACAACACTGTACTCTAGCCAGGGTGACAGAGCAAATCCCTGTCTCTTAAAAAAAAAGAATTAAAAAATAAGATAAAGAAAAAGACATTAAGAATGTTGGTGGGGATGTGGAAAATTAGAACTCCAATACACTGCTGGCGGGATTATAAAATGGTACAACCACTGTGCAGAGCAGTTTGGTGGTTACTCAAAAAGTTAAATATAGAGTTACCATGTAACCCAGTAATTTCATTCCTTAGGTATACAGCCGAGAGAACAAAAGCGTACATACACAAAATCTTGTACGCAGATGTTCACGGCATCCTGAACCACCAAACTGCTTTCCCGCCTCCTGGAGCCCCTCTGGCTTCACTGCTTCCTCGTGCCCCGACCCCAGTCTCCCCCGCAGCCTGACCTCTGAATGTGAGAGCCCCACGGCGCAGCCAGGAATTCTGTCCCATGTCCACTTTCCTCCTAGGTCTCCCCCAGGCCCTCACCATGACAGCCATGAGGATTCCAAAACTGAATCTCTAGTCCCAGCTGCTCCTCTCCATACTTATCTGGCTAATTGTTTACTTGATGGCTGCACTTGAAGGTCTAATAGACATCTCAAAGTTAACATTTCCCAGGTAGTTTTCCTAGCTCTTCCTCACCAAGTCTCATCCTCCCTGGTTGTCCCATTCTGGTGAATGGTGACTCTGTTGACTCTGCTGCTAAGTCAGCCACCTCCGCAAGTCCTACTGGGCTTCTACCTTCAAAATGTCCCCACTCTCTTTCTTCACTGCTGTTACCGTCTCTTCTACCTGTTCATTTAATCTGATCATCGTTCCCCAATTGAGAGCACTTTTGAAAACGCAAATTGGAGTATGTCATTGCCTATGCTGCTTAAAAGAAAATCATGACCCTTAACACCGCTGACAGCAGTGTCTGTCTCTGTTTGAGTCTTGTCTTGTTCACTGGCACCGTCGTGGCACCGAGCAGTGCCTGGCACCTGGGCGGTACTCTGGGAGGGACTCTGGACTATGAAGGGTGGTGACTGCAGGTGTGTCTACAGAGCACAGTTGACACTGAGATAAATAAGTCTGTCGCTACTTTTTGTGCATTGCTTTGGTGGCCTCATGTGTTTCGGTCTGTCAGAGCTTCAGTCACGTACAGGAAGCTTTTCTGTGTCTTGACACCTGGGTCTTGGGTGAGAAGAACCCAAATGCTCAAAGTCCCATACCTCATCGTGACAGCTGGCCCTTCTTGATTGTACATTTCTGAACAGAATCCCCGTGTTCCCGAGCTCAAACCTGCTTCTCTTGGCAGGGTCTCCTGCTGTGCATGTATATCTGAGAGTCCCATATGTTCCCTCGGTTGTGAGGGCTCCCGTTTTAGAAACATGCGGTCTGTGTGCGACTGCTCCCTTTAGCTGATGAGCAGCGCAGTCATTGCAATCGCCCCGTGGCATATGTGTGTCACTTTCCGTTTTGGTAACATAGTGGCAAAGTCTCTCTCTCGTTTTTAACTGGCATCATTATAATCAAGTTCAAATGGGAGGTTGTGATTTATTATCTGTTCCCTTCTAGCTCTTCATGCCAATGGTACATTTCTTTATAGTTGGCAAGGTTTTTTCAATATACCTAATCTTACTTAGAGCCTCCAGGGGTAGGCAGGAGTGGTAGCAGGTGTCCCATTCGGCACGTGGGGAACGGCGGCCTGGCCCCTGAATCACTTGTTCAGGTTCCATTGCATGTAATCAATGGGGCTAGATCTTCACTCTCAGTGCTTGGATTTTAAAGGGGCTTTCTGGCATTTCCTGCTCCTGAATGCCTGTCTTAGGTGTGCAGCGATTCCTGTCTGAAGTACACACTGGGTTATCACACTGGCTATGGGAGAGAACCACCTGGAAGCCTCTTGCATCGAACATCCACAGTTCAGAAGGGTGTGCCTGAGTGACAGGTTGTATTAGTCAGCGATCTTCAGAGAAACGGAACCACAGAGCCAACAGAGTGCATATGTGATGTATCTGTATCTGTATCTTTATCTATCTATTCTCTATAGAGAATCTCTATCTATATTTAGAGGGAGTATCTATATTTTTCTCTCTCTCTCTCTATATATATATATGCATATATATATATATAGAGAGAGAGAATCTGTATCTATCTATCGTCCAAAATCTGCAGGGCAGACTAGCAAGCCAGAGGCCCAGGAAGCACTAAATGTTGCAGATTGAATCCTAAGTCAGTCTAGAGGCAGAATTCCTTCTTTCTCTGAAGAACTCAGTCTCTTTCACGTACGGCAGTCAACTGATTGAATGTGGCCCAACCACATTCTGGAGTGTAATCTACTTTACTCAAAAACTCTACTGATTTGAGTGTTAATCACATCTAAAAAAATATTTTTTGCACCTACATGGTGACTGGTTTGGCCAAACAGCGGGGCACCATGGCTTCGCCAAGCTGATGTATTAAATTAACCATTGCATTGGCTAACTAAACAGTGCTCAAAGATAGCATCTTTACAAAGGGATTTCTGGTATGTCTGTTAAAATGTTTATGTTTCTCCTACCATTGTTAACCAAATAATGATAATAATGAAATCAAGTAATAATGAAAAGACAGAACCTTTAATCATACGGTTGTTTTAATGATGCCCTCCAAATAGTACTTAGTAAATTAAAAAGATGACCTCCTCCTTTTTATATTGCACCGAAGTAGCAAAAAATGTTTAATTCCTAGATAATTCTATTACTGTTTACAAGAATAGATTTTAATTGTCACAACCTTTTATTTTAGAGACTTACTTAAACACATTTGGTTTATTTGTACATTCTTTGATTTAGAAATGCTTAGATTTTAAGTCTTAGATAATTTTCTATTGGTATTCTAATTAACACTTAATTCAAGAGCTGATTACCCTCTTTTGAACATTTCTTGTATTTGGAAGTTGTTTAATGCTTAGCATTGCAAACCTGAGCCTTTACCCCATGGAAATAATATCTGTTCTGAAATATTTAGGAAGTGTACCAATCATACAGTGTTTCTTGATTTGGGGGATAATCTTCCTCAGGAAATTGATACAAGCTGAATTTATTGAGAATAGTAGCAAAATTCCCCTTAAGTATGGTAATGTGAGTATATCCGGAACACTGTTGCCATGATCTGGCAGTAATAGTACTGCAATAGCAGTTTCATATATTAGACATCAACCACATCATGAAACTTACCAGGTACTATACTTACAATATGTGAATAATTTAATTCAAATAAATCCTTACTGCCTTAACCCCATTGTGGGCAAGAGTCAGTGATGGAACGGTCAGTAGCATGGTTGAAGATGAGTATTATACAAACTAAATTTAACTTCTTTTGCTCTCAACATGTAGTACATCCTGAGCCTGGCTGCTAAATTGGTACCCCATGTGCAACATTCTCCTGTTTATAGTGGGGGAAGGGAGATATTTGCTGAAATTTTCTATTCATCAATCAGGAACCTACCAAGAAGGTTTTTAAATTAGCAAAGTGCAATTATATTTTGTGGAATATTGGGCTTACATTGTGTCTTCTACCCCACCTATATCACTGTAGTCTTGCCTGTTAGAAAACAAAGGAGAGCTTTGGTTTATGTAACTGGGCACAGTGGCGCATACCTGTAATCCCAGCTACTCGGGAGGTTCACGTGGGAGGATTGCTAGAGCCCAGAAGTCTGAGACCAGCCTGGGTTACATAGTGAGGCCTCATCTCTACAAAAAATAATTTTAAAAAAATTGCTGGGCATGGAGGAGTGAGCCTGTAGTCCCAGCTACTCAGGAGGCTGAAGTGGGAGGATGGCTTGAGCCCAGGAGTTCAAAGACTAGTTTGGGCAACAAAGTGAGATGCCTGTCTAAAAAAAAAAAAAAAAAAAAAAGAAAAGAAATTAAGAAAAAACTCTTGATTTACCCAATAGAGGACGTACTGACGTACTGGAGGGATTAAAGCATCTATGTCATTATTGTCGTCATCATTATCATGAAAAAGCCTCTGTCCTGTTGTTGGATATTCTGAATGTTCTTCAGGAAAAGTACTGTCTGGTTGGCTCGTGGCATTAGAAACTGGCGCCAGTAGAGGCAGGATCTTGAGTTAGAGCCCTGTGGCCATTCTCATTTCCCCCTTCCCAAGCCAGCCACTTCACACATGCACCCTCGCCTCCCAGATGAGATGATCTGTGCAAGACATTCATCAGTGCTGGGAAAAGTAGCCTAGCCTGTGTCCTAGGAACTTCGAGTTTGTACATATGGAAAGAGCAACTTGTTTCAAAGGGAGTATATGGCTGTAGTTCCTGTTGTGTTATAAATATCATATAAAAAACATATGAAAATGAAAATGTTAGAGACATGGAAAGGCACTGCGCTCTGTTATTTATTTTAATAGCATTTATTGCTTTTTCTGATTGTTTAAATGATGTCTTATTGTTTTCACAATTAAAACATGCAACAAATAAAAATTATTTATGATGCTATCATTCAAAGATATCCCTGCTAACATTAGAGTATAATATCTTTGAGTCTCTTCAATGTGCTTTTTGTTGCATGGCTATACATATAGTATCTACAGTAGTTATTCTTATTTTTTTAGGTAACATTGTATCTCATGCATTTTTGTATTCATAAAAATAGTATTCAAAATAGTATTAAAAATAAATAGTATTCAAAAATAGTATTCATAAAATAGTATTCAAAAATTAGTTTTCAACATTCACATATTTTTTCCCCATTATTTGGATGAACCAAAATATATTTTATACTAGGAGGCTGGGCCACAGTACAGGTGGAGACCCACATACCATATGCTTAGGTATTTAAAAGTTGCAAATTGAGTTACCAAACTGTTAAATAGAATATGTTCTATTCCCCTACCTTGACAAATATATCATCACAATAGCAAAATTAAAGAAAAATGTAGTTATGGGTTTTATATGAGTGAATGTCAGAAAAATGTCAAACGACCAAATTTATTATTTTGCACTATTATTACATGCAGAAAAATGGGCCATTGATGTAATTAAATTTTGATTTAATAAAGAGTCTTAAGTTCCTGGGATTTCATCTTACCAGTTCAGAACTCAGACTGCACAAGGATACTTTTCTTGTTCATTTTTAGTGCTTTGCTCAGTAATTGAATCTTCATTAAATAATTTATCATGTCCTATTTGTGAATATTATGTGGCTTGTGCCCTCCAGAGCCTGCTCACTTTCAGTTTTAACATTTAAAAAATTTAAGCAGATTGCTTCTTTGAAGACTTTAAACTTTTAACCTTTTTCTTTTCTGAAGTCTTTCATAATTTCTATTTCTAAAACAATCTCCACTTGTACTCATTCTCAATCATCTGATATTAAAAAGTAATCATTATCCAAAGCATGCAAAATATAAATATATTTTCATCAAAAATGTCAGTAAAAGTAAATGTAAAAATTAAAAATAATTTTAAAAAATGTTCATTTCTAAAATATTCAAAATTATGCAGTAAAATTAAAATACAGATTAAAATAAAAATACAGATTTTAATTAATCCCAAGACAACAAATGCTGGCGAGGAGAGACAGGAGCACTCTTACACTGCTGGTGGGACTGCAAATTAGTGCAACCTTTGTGGAAAAGAATTTGGAGATACCTCAAACAGCTAGAAATAGAAATACCATTCGACCCAGCAATAGCATTGTTGGGCATCTACCCAAAAGAAAGTAAGTCTCTCTATTATAAAGACATCTGCACCCGAATGTTTATGGCAGCACAATTCACTATTGCAAGGGCATGGAAACTACCTAAGTGCCCGTCAGTTCATGAGTGGATAACTAAAATGTGGTATATGCTCACAATGGAATATTACTCAATCCTAAGAAACGACAGTGAGCTAGCACCGCTTATGCTATCCTGGATTAAGCTTAAGCCCGATGAGATGAGTTTAAGCCAAAGAGAGACGACACAAGATCTGGAAAATGAGCTATACATTTACTCGCCATCAAATTGGTACTGACTGACTAAAACTATGGTGCTCAAAAAACGGTAGTATTCAACAGGGATTGAGGGGGGAGACCCCCACATCGTTAAGGAAACGGTGCGCATTGTGGGGGTTAAGGGATTATCTCTGTCACTTTTTAGGGAGAGGTAAAGATACACATTGTAACCAAAATGTCTGAAAAAAAATCTGTAATCGGGAAGTGGGCAGGGGGCAGGGGGGAGGAGGGGAAGGGTATGTACTTACACGGTGGGTTCGGTGCACACCACCTGGAGGCTGGACACGCTAGAAGCTCTGGCATAGCAGGGTGGGGAAGGGGGGGCAGGGGCAAGATATGTGACCCTAATAATATCTGTACCCCCATAATATGAAGTAATAAAAAACTATTTAAAATTTTTAAAAATAATGTTATTTTCAATAAAGGTGCACTATTTATTTTATTTTTCCTGTAAGTTCTTTTTAATTTTACTTTTTTTACTTGAAAAACAATAATTGTACACATTTGTGGGATATAGTGTTTTTTCAATACACATACATTTATCATTTATTTGTGTCAGACATGTTCAATATCCTCCTTCTAGCTATTTGAAACTATATAATATATTGTTGTTAACTATAGTCCTCCTACAGTGGTATAGATCACTAAACGTTTAATTTAATACTTTGGAAATTTAATTCTCATTAAATATTTTATGAATTTTTTAAAATTTTCTTTTCTTTTTTTGTTTTTTTATGAAAAATTTTTTACAACTCTAGAACTCATCTATTTATCAATGTAAAAAGTCAGGATTATGCATGTTCTGTCTAGAGATCTTTATATATGCAAATGTAAGAATAATACAAATTGTTTAATAGTGTAAAACCTTCGTCAGATACCATTGAAAGTTGTGAATACATCACACTGGAGATGCTAATCTGTGCGTATCTCTAGATTAGGGGTTGGCAACCTATGGTCCATGGACCGCATCTGCTTTGCCATCAGTATTTGTAAATACAATGTCACTGGAACACAACAACCATCATTCATTCATGCATTCTTCCTGGTCTCCTTCACGATCAGTCACGACAGATACTGTGCGTCCCACAAAACCTAAAATATTTGCTATATGGCCGTTTATAGAAAAAGGTTGCCCCCCCTCTGTTCTGGAGCCATGAATTAGTACATGAAGAAAAGCAAGAAAATGAAAACTGGATGCTACTGGGAAACAATGCCTTTTATGCAAGAAAGGACTACATTCGTGCTATCAGAGAGAAAGGATTTGGATACTTCATCTTCTCCCTCCATGCTCCCACTGCAGGAGTGTCCTGGCACCAGCCCCTGCCATGCTGGTGGCAGCACAGCCTCCAAGCCTGCACAGCATTCCGGTGTTTTCATGTCAGGGCCCTGGGGCGGGAGCTGTGCAAATGTGCTTCCCTGGGGCCTGCATGGTGTGAGTGACAGAAGTGCCCAGGGCTGTAGGGCCCACTGTGCCCGTGTTAAGGGCAGGATCCAGTGTGACAGAGGCAGCACGTGGCATTTTATCCTGTGGATTTGTGATTTGCAAGGGCGGCTAATGCATATGGGGTGTGAGAGCAGTACTTGATATTTGGTTTGTTAGATCGCCTGTGTTTTCATCCAGATGTTGTCCACAAGCCAGTATTGTATACTCCTTATTTCTGGAAGACACTGAAAAATAGTGCCAGGAAGTAGAGATTTGTGTTGGATTTGGGATTTTTTAAAAAGTTTATGGGAAAGCTTTGTCATTTCAATCACTTGAAAGCAATTAAAAAATATCTGGATTTAGAGTATTTTTAGAAAAATGATAACACTATACTGACTCATTATCAGTAATGTTCTTTCCTTACTGTTGGTGAATTGAAGCCAGAGACACAGTCTGGGGCTACTGAAACACATTAAAATGCGCTGTTAAAAGAAGAAAACAAATTCCATGATTTTGGTATGGAACTCTGTGGCCTGGTGAACCAGGTACCTAGGATACATCCAAAGGAATCCTCAGGTTTTCATTTTGAGGGATAATCTCAGTATCTGTTCTCTCAAGCTGAAAAAGTAATTGTACTGAAGAGTTCAAACTAATATAGTTGAGAGAAATATTAAACCCATTAGGACTTCAGCAGTAAGAGCTGCAGAAAAATTGAATGGGCCACAATGCACAAATGTGGAAACAGCAATCCCATTTATGGATTTTATTTGCCTTATATAATGGAGTACAGACATTATGTTCATTGCTATTAACACTAATAACAGCATCACCTTACATTTCACAATGCTTTCTATTTTATGCAGAGCTTACCGAACACTGGGGCTCATTTAGTTCTCATATAAACGTGGAAGAGAGTGTGGACAAAGAAACTGAGTTTTGGAAGGGTGAAGGCACCTGCCTAAGGACAGAAAGCTTCCCTGTGGTCAAAATGGGACACAAACTAGGTGTTCTTATCCCATTTGTCATATTCTTTCTGCGATCCCAAAGCTTGCCTTTTAAGTAAAGAAATAGGTGACATTTGTGCACTGCACGCACCCGGCTATGCTGGACAGTTCGTGGCAACACTGATTCCAGGTGCTTATAGGCAAGGGTGAAATCCAACATAAGATTTATGGCTTTAATATTAATGAGAGTTTTCAAATTTCATAAGATATAGATGGGAATGAGTCTAGGGGTGTTGAAACCATACACATGGAGCAGCTATTGAAGAGAGAGAAATATTTGCTTAGGTAAGACCAATTTTGAATACTGCTCAGCAGCTTAGGTCTGCACAAGCAGAGAGCTGCTTGGAGGGCGAGGACAGCGGCAGGGTCCACACCCAGGGTGGGGGAAGAGTCCCGCCCTCAGCATCACAGCAGCCCCAGGTACAATAATGAATGGCTTCTCGGATAAGTGACCCTCCTGTTCTTCCAGGACACTCGACCACAGAAAGTAGTCAGCATTATTAATCTACAAAATAATTGGTCCTTCTACATTATTTTAGCAGGTGGCCATGCAAGGAGTCAGCTAAAATCATGCCTGTTCAGCACCAGGCAGCAGTTTAACCACCAAAGCTTCCAAATAAACAGCATGCATTTGGGAGTATTGCATGCATTTTAAGGTTTAGCAACCCCAAACCATCTTAGTTTCTCAAAGGGTCCAATTGGAAAGAATACTGAAGGCACAGGCCCTTAGGTTGGCTTTACTTTCTGGCCCAAGGTACAGTAAAACCTAAAGACTAGCATCAAAGCCTCCTGTTGATGCCCCAGATTCTGAGAGCTGCCAGGATGTTAGAGAATGACTTCCACATCCTCCAAAGGGAAGTGGAAATCTTATGGGAGAAAGTGTTATCTTAAAAAGGTAATTATTTAAAAATTGTATTTTGTGAATTTTTTCAAATATAAAAATATAGAAAATTCACCTTTATGCACACCCACATTTAAGAGATGCTGATTTTTTTGCATTTTCTAAAGATTTTTTTTCTAAAAAGAAAATGTTTCAGATACAGGTTTAGCCTCAAGCTCCTATCTTAATTCCTCCCCAGGAAAACTGCTTATTCAGAGCAGATATGAACATTTCTTTGCATGATTTTATACTTTTACTGTATATATATATATATATATATATATATACACACACAAGGAAACACATAGTTCTATTTTGTATATTTAAAGTGTACATACACTCTGTATGTAATTTGCTTTTTAGGAGAAAAAACCCTAGCATTATTTTTTGAGATTAAAATGGATAGATTTAGTTTATTTACTTGAACTTCTCTCTAATATGAACATGATGTGAATGTGAAATTTTATTTTTCCTGTCTGCTGTTAATGCACATTGAAATTATTTAAAATTTTTCACTCTTAGAAAAAGTAACAACAAAATTTCTGAAAGATAATTCCAAGGACACACAAGAGGTATTCCTTAGGCCAATGTTTTTCAAGCCGTCACCCATTAATGGGTCACAAAACCAATTTAATAGTTTGTAACCAACATAAAAAATAATGAAGATTAATTATAAATTGTATACTATATAAATAATATCAAAATTCATTGCACATTGTAAGGGTAAGTTTTGTTAAGCTTTTCTTTCCATTAGACAGGTATGTATGCAGGTGCACTGAGTTTTAATGTAAAATATATTTCCTACTAAGGGTCACAGTGAAAAGGTCAGAAGCCACCACACTAGGGCACATACTGCAAGACCCCCTGCTGGGTCCTCAGGTATATGCATCCTCAGCCTTACCCAGTGTTGCCAGATTTCTCTTGGAAGTGATTGCATCTTGTTTGCAGAGTTCCTTCCTGTTTCACCACATTTTAGCCCTGGGTTTTTGTGACAAGGGTTTCTAAGTATAATTTTAGTTTATTTTTCTCAATTCCTAGTGAGGCTGAGCACAAGTCAATTCTAAGTGATAGAAAGAAATGGGGGTGGAGGTTTATGTTTTTTATTTTGGCACAGTATTGGATAGTCATAAGAAAAATAAAGCATGTGGAAAGGAGTAGCTTGGATCCTTAGTAGTTTGGTGGGGAAGAAGGCAAGTGAGAAATATAAAATATTTTGAGATCCAATCTTAAGGACTCCAGCCTTAGAAAAGGAGTAGAATGGAGGGTGCTTTTGCTGTCCAGTATGTGATGGGTGACACTTGAGGCAGAGGGTAGAAATACAGATGCCCTCAGCAGCCTGCAGTTTTATATAAGTGAGTAAAGCGTGCTGAGTGTCACGTGTTCGTACAATTAACGTGCAGGACAGTTCTTCACTGTTTCAGAGAATTACTCTCTCTCCCATTTTTCTTGAGCCCTGCTGCCCTTTTAGTCTGTCTTCTGTTTTCCGAGGTTGATGCTTGTGTGCATGGCACCAGGGTGGGGGCTGGGGAGGGCACAGCCCGTCTATGGTGGTGGCTGCAACTCAGCTCTAGGGGAGTGTTGTACAAGGGAATTCACATCCAGTGTTGCTAGGTATTTTCATATGTTTTCCAAGAGAAAGTGGAAATGTTTTTTACAAATTAGTTTAATTTTGCAAAATCTCTTGATTTATTAATATTAATAGTTTTTAAAATACTGAGTTGTGTTTTTAAAAACACAGTTTGGACCAAACAAACCATAACTGACTGTAGTTCATGGGCCACTGATTTGCAATTTCTTTGTTAAGGGAACAGAACTGTGAAATGGCTAAAATTTTAACAATCATGAACATGAATGTTGATTCCTTGTGACCCGATTTGTCATTTCACTTGTTTCCTCCTAGGTTGTGTAAATGGGTGTTGAAAGAGCTGTGAAATACTGAATTATATTCATTTGTCTTTGCTTCTTAGCACGTAACACACACAGGCTTGTTACAGAGTAGGTTCATAATAAATGTTTGTCAAATGCATGAATAAATGAATGATGAAAACATACAGCCCCTACATTCCTTTAGAATTGGAAGTCTTAAAAAAGAGTCGCTGTTTACTAGTTTTGTAATTTTGTGATATTTTCTTAGGACTAATAGCAAGAGGAAATTTCTGCTGCACAAGAGTCTTCCACATGTCAAACCCTGACAGTTTTACTGTTCACCAAAATGCCACATAGCTAATTCATGATTTATAAAGAAAGCTCAGCACATTAATAGATTAGTCGGTAGAATGAATAATAAATGGCAAAGCTACGTATACAAAGAAAATATGCATAGTTCTTGGAAAATCATAGAAGGGGGGGTTGGCCCATCTGGAGCCTTTTCTTCCCTGGGGAGATGTGAGGACCGAGTGATAATCCTTCAGTCATAAAAGAGGAAAATGAAGTTCCATATGGGCATTTGATCAAGCTCAGGAAATTGCAGTGCTGAGGAAATTCTAGAACAATTAACGCCCTTCCTCACTTAACCCAGTAGGCAGCCGGCTTGGATGCGCGGCAGCAGGATATTACTGAAAATGTTGGCTTTGCGTTTGGAATCTGAGCCGCAATCCTTCCCAACTGTAGCGGTCAGCACCACTGAGGTATAACATGTATTTTAAGTGTCTTGATTCTAAAAGCAAAGGCAGAGCGGTGCTTAGTTTGCCCTCCTTCCTGACGCCCAGGGTCCTGCCTGAGGACCTCACCTTCCTGCTGGCAGACCTCCACCTGCCCCTGCCATTGACTCCCTCCCTCCTGGTCTGGGCCACAGGGATGGTCAGAGGGGCCCTTGCCCTGCCCCGTAGTCCTGTTGGTGCTCTCCTGGCTTCCCCTCTGACACCCCAGGCTGGCTTCTGCAGGCAGTTTTCTCAGTGGGAGTTTCTAGTCCCCTCCAGCCTCTTGCCTTCCGCACTGTAGGGAAACTCTTCAAAAAGCCACAGTGACAGCATCGTCAGCTGACCCCAAAGTCTTTTCTCCATCCTCATCCTCCTTGTTGACGTTGTAATAATGTCTGTTGAGTGCTTTCCACATGCCAGACACTGTTCCAAATATTCGATGCGTATTATCTCATTTAATCTTCACCACAACCCCACGGGGAAAATACTACTGTCCCCAATATTTGTGATGGGGAAGCCCAGGCACAGTAACATCATCTTTGCCTTTTTGCAACTCAGCTTCTCTTTTGCTTTCCATACCAGTTCGTCTCAATGAACATTTACGCACCTGCTCTATTTTGTTATAAAGGTGAGCAGTGCCGGATTCCTTCCCTCCTGGAGCTTACAGTGGAGGGGCCGAGACATTGTGCAGGGGCAGGCTGCGGGGGGCACAGGCAGCTCCGGAAGCTCGTTGCTCGTTCTGCAGGTGAGAGACGGCTTCCTGGGGGAGGTGGAGTGGCGGGGCTGTCTTGAAGGCTCAGTAAAGAGTTAGCGGAAATACGATGGGCGTTCCAGGGAGCGGGCACAGCCTGAGCTAAGGCAGAGGGTACGGAGCAGCCTGCTGTTGTTTGAGGGGTACGATCAGCTTGATGTTACCAAATTGATGTGACTACAGCGGGTGGGACATTGTAGGAGGCATGCGTGATATGCTAACAGGCACGGCCTTCGTGGAATACGTAGCAGCAGGGGCTGTTGCAGAATTCTAAGCTTGGGACAGGTATGGACAAAACTGCAATTCAGTAGGTTGTGGTGCGTTTGGGAGGATGAGTGGGGCGGAGGGTAAGAATCAAGGGAGATAGATTACCTGGCTACTGTGATAGTCTGGGGAGGGGTGAGGAGCTGTGGAATAAAGTCAGTTGGAAGTATTGTAGGAAGACGCAAGAGAGAGTGGATGTGAGGAACATTTAGAAGCTAAAATCAATGGAGTTTTTTTTTTTTTGTAACAGCAAAAGATTGGAAGTATCTAAATGACTACTGGTGAGGAAATGATTAGTATATTACGTATGTACCAGGGCGTATGATGATGAGCTGTTAAAAAAGGATAAGGCAACTTTGTCTAGACTGGCATGGGCCAATTGTGAGAGATATTGGAAGTGGATGGGGAAGCAGGGACAAAACAATCTGTATGCTATGCTAATCGTGACTGCGAATGACGAGTGTGCATAGACTGACTCTGGAAGGGTGTGTGAGCTGTCTCTGCAGAGGGCAGTTAGGTGGCTGGAGGAAGGGACTTGGACTTTGTGATGTGTCCTTCCCCCCCTTTTGAACTTGTTGCCCTGGGTATTTATGACCTATTCTTAACAAATCCCTGCGTATGAACTGGATGCGAGGTGGGTCACTAAGTCCCTCCAGTCCCAAGGTTCAGTGACTCAGGCTCCTGGCATTGGGATTAAGAAACTGTGGCGCTGGGCCATTTGGAACCCCAGCCAGTTTGGGGCAGACAGGCAGACCTGGGTGGGAGCCACGGGGTGAGGCGTAGACAGACTCTAGGAGTGAGGAGCTGGGAGAGGGACTTAGGAGGGCAGCTAAGAGGAAGGCAAGGAAACTCTGCATTTTTAAAAAGTGTCTCCGAGGCTTAACACTCTTCTTCAGAGAAGGAAAGGAAAGAAAGGAAAATCTTCTCCATGACCAGAACTCGGCAGTTGTTATAATCAGATGCTAATGGGTGCAATTGACTTTGGGGAGTTAACCTGGAAATTTAAATACCATCTGTTATACTTTTTATGGGAGATTGTTTTTAGTTCCTAACAACCTTCTCCTAAACTTTTTCGAATATAACCTGTTAGGTAATTGGTTTCTTTACTTGCTCCTTAGTAAGCAGTAACCTGACAGAACAGTTCTGTAACAGACATTTGTAGGCTGTTAGTAGCTAAACATATACATCAATCCCCATAATGTTATTTTGCTATGTTATCAGGTAAGGATGAAAGCCTTTGTTATAATAAAATTAATAAATTTTAAATTTTCCCTTCACTAGAGTTTGAACTGAGAAAAAAGGTAATTAAAAAACAAACAAAAAAAAAAACAGTGCTCTGGCTTTTCTAATCCAATAAGTGGAGGAAAAATCAGTACTCTACTAATTCAGTTTTTGAGCTGATAGAGTCCAGGATTTATTTATCCTTGTAATAGGAAATTCAAATCTTATTCACCTAGAAAGCCATCATCTTTGCCTGTTTAATGTTTTCAGTTTAAAAATACTAAACACGCCCTCTCTCAGCATCACGCTTTTTGCCAGTTGTAATAAGTATTTTTATCCTTCTCAGACCCCCACACCCCTGCAAGAGATTTGTAGCTATGAAGTGGTCACAAAGACAGAAAAATGACTTCTAAATCACAATATTACACAAAGTTCAGTGACATTGCTCCTCGAAATAGAATTTCTCTGCCAAATTAAAGAACTGTATTTTTTTCTACGACATTTTTCGTGCCACATGCGCTCTTTCTCTGACCATTTCTATTGCACTTGACGTTCATTAGAGTACATTAAGAACGTAGAAAGTTAAGTGAAATAGGCAAATGTCTTAGCTACCTAGTGGTGAAAAACGTCCCCATGGTTTAAAGATCTTCTTACATTGGAAGGGTTTTTCTAGTTCTGCAGAGCAGTTCAGGCGAGGATGAAATTGTCCGAGCCCTGACCCCTCACTTTGTAGATACAGTTTTCATTAGTGAACAGATTTTTCCAAAGAAGCAGTCTCAGGAATGAAGACTTTGGCTATTGGATTAGGCAACGCAAAGCAAAGGGCTAGACAGCATCATTTGCAGGAAGAAGAATGGGAAGGGAACATCAGTTATGCATCTGTTTCCAGCTTGGGATGTAGAAATAATATACCTTGCTACGTGTGAGTTCTCATCTGCTTAGTAGGCCTTCCTTCTCTCTTGTGTTGGAGCTTGACCAAGACGATGGTCTCTCTCCTCTATTGGAAATTACTGTGATCTGATGGTTGTGATTATAATTAGTTTAAACAAATAGATTCAAGTGTGTTACAGGTATGTATGTTCTGTAGAGTGTAATTCCTCACGATAACGTCCTTTTGTTGTAAGGCAGAGGCACATCTCTGGGTCCTGGTGACCTGAGGGCTCCACTCGTGGCCCTGGCCTGATACTCCCCCTCTCACGACTGATCAGTGGACTCTGTGCCATCTGCCCAGGTCTTTGCCGAGGCTGCTGTCAAAGGCTGTTAGGTTCTGATGCTGAGATCGATGGAGAACAGCCACGCAGAGTGACTCCTTTCCTGGGATCTACTGCCTCATTTCACTCAATACGACCCTCCCCAAATGACCACGTTTCCCTTGGACCATGGAAGGCAGTCCCAGCTCAGTCTGGGAATCACTCATAAGGCTGGCAAGTCTCTCCTTCCCCAGTCTCTGGGCCATCTGTGGGCTCTGCACCCAGGCATTGCAAGGAGCACCACTGTAGGATCACCACCCGATTCCAGGTGGCTTTATTAAGAAGCTGAAGGTTGGAAGAAAGCCTCCTTGAGAGAGACTTGTACGAGGTGGGCAGCACGGCCAACCACAGTTGAGGACTGAAATAAAACCCTCTGTTACTTACTCCAAATTGAGAGATGCGACCTTCATGGCCAAGTTGTTAGTGCTTTCTGTTTATGCTTGTGAGTTCAACAAGAACACTGCTTAATTAGAGCCGCCCTATCCTTTTTAACAAAAATCATTTTTATTATAAACAAGAATTATCATTGAAAATTCACAGTGCCCTTTTTTCATCTTGAAAACCATTATCAGGCCCTTTCCATTTTAAAGAATAAAATTATGAAAATTAAAGAATATACTGGCTTTCTTTAAGGTATGCTTGCTTTTCTCATCTAAAAACAATACTTTCTGGTTTTTTTTTTTTTTTTTTTTTGAGACAGAGTCTTGCTTTGTTGCCCAGGCTAGAGTGAGTGCCGTGGCGTCAGCCTAGCTCACAGCAACCTCAATCTCCTGGGCTCAAGCAATCCTTCTGCCTCAGCCTTCCAAGTAGCTGGGACTACAGGCATGCGCCACCATGCCTGGCTAATTTTTTTCTATATATATTAGTTGGCCAATTAATTTCTTTCTATTTATAGTAAAGACGGGGTCTTGCTCTTGCTCAGGCTGGTTTCGAACTCCTGACCTTGAGCAATCCGCCTGCCTCGGCCTCCCAGAATGCTAGGATTACAGGCGTGAGCCACCTCGCCCGGCCTGGTTTGTTTTTTTTAAAACGAGATTTAGTTGTATTATCTTGAGGACAAGACTTAGAAATAATAAGTTTGAAGTTAATAGAAGGGTTTAATGGTAAAACATGTAGTCACCATCAATTTGGTTTTTTTGGGTGGCTGTCTTGGGGTCAGTCCCATTGGCTCCAAAGTGGTTTCCAGATTCCAAATGGAAAAGGATTCTGGATGAATAAGAGGCTCCAATAAGGCTCTGAGTTTAGAGCTTCAGAAATGCCCCGTTTCCCAAAGTACACTGTAGCATGTCTGCCGGAACACCTCTGAGGGTCTCATCCAGTGGGCGCTCCCACCTGCCTCATCGGTAGAGGGGCTTGGATTTTGGCTTCAGCTTTGCAGTTCTTCCCTTTCCCTTGTCCTTGTCCTATGGTAGATAATTGCTGTGACTTAACTCTTGGGATTCATTTCTATCTCTTAACAACTGTCTCGACTAGTTCACTTGGTTTAGGACTAGTTTGTCGGGCCATGTTTTCTCTTTGAACTCTCTGCTGAACTGGGGTCACCTGTAGAGTTGTCAGAGGGTTTCAACAAAATACCAGGCTCTTGATGAAAAAGGTATCAGCCGTACATAAATATGCACATGTGTGTCCACACCCATGTATATGTGGCTGATGCATCTGTCTATACCACACACACATTCAGAATTTATTGATGACGGCCTGTGTTCCACCCGATATTGTCTGTTACATTGTGAGGTTTTCAACCCATTTGCATTTTTAAAAAGTCTTTTTTGGGAGGCAGGATGGCCCCTCAGAGAGGTAGCCATGGATATGTTGTATCTCATGGCAAAGGGACCTTGCAGATGTAATTGAGGTCATGGATCTTGAGAGAGGGAGATTATATAAGTGGGGCCATTCTGATGGCATAAGCCCTTAAGGCAGAGAACGTTCTCTGGGTGGAGTCAGAGAGATGCAGGAGAAGTCAGAGAGATCTGAAGCATGAGAGGGGTGACCCACCACGTGAAAGAATGAGAAGGAAACAGGCAGCCTGTAGGGGCAGAGACCAGCCGGCTGCTGGTCAGACAGCGGCGAGGAAACAGGGACCTCAGTCCTACAGCTGCAAGGAACAGAATTCGGCCAATAACCAAACCAAAGAACTTGGAAGCGGATTCTTCTCCAGGGTTCTCAGTAGAGAACTCAGCCCTCAATTAGGCTTTGGGAGATTCTAAGCAGAGGACCCAGTTGAGCCTTAGTTGGACTTCAGCCAGCACACAGTCCTATAGCACTGTGCTATAGAACATAATGAGTGTGTGTGTGTGTTTGTGTATGTGTGTGTGTATGTGTAAGAGGTGCTAAGTTTCTGGGGTTTTCAGTAGTCATAGAAAATTAATACATTCAATATTTTGCATCACAAACATACTTAAAATTAGTTTAGGTCTTGTGTGAATCACTTCATAGATCATGCGTGATGTTCAACATCGTTTTAATACTAACGTTTAATGCACAATTTGAAACTATATTAAGACAATGATTTTAAATTTGGAGCAACCTTTTTTTTTTTTTTTGGCTTTAAAGTGATTCCATTTATCAAGAAACACCATTTCCTTAAAAGAAGTGAACATGGCACCCAGACAAGAATTGAGGAGGCACTCTTTTGCTTTTGTGGTGACATGCTTAAATTTAAAAGCATATCATCAGTGGGAACTTTTCTCATGCTTAGCCAAACTACACGATGATTTTGAATAGGAAGAACTAGAGGATGAATTTTGAAAAGGAAGTCACCTTCCAGATATTTGAAGGCTTTTGAGTATATTCTTTGTTTAAATGGTGAATGGATTGATTCTGTGAATATTGGAAATAACTTGATTTACAGTAAAGAGTCCATGCCATTAAACTTGGCAGTTCTTTCCCAAGGAACATGCCCCTCTACTTTTTCTTTTTATTTAATTATTTCTGAATAGATAATACATTTATTTACATTGTTGAAAAATTTAGAGGAGACATTGGAAAACGTGCTTTAAGAAAGCTCATTGCTACTCTCATTCTCATCTGCCCCATAGGCAGACATGTCAGGTTCTGTATACCCTCACACGATCTTAAGATTCTTTATGCTAATACATGTTATGCCTCCCGCTACTCCCATTTCTTACACAAAAAGTGTATACACTATATATGTTCTTTCTTGTTTTCCCCACATAAGGGTATATCCTAAAGCTATTTCCATACAGAACATAGGGAGTTTCTTCATACTGTTTCTTCATACTTCATACTGTTTATAGTGCAAGGTATTTTGGGAGGTGAGGTAGACATACCACAGTTTATGTAACCAGCTTACTCTGGATGGCTACTTGGATTGTTTCTGATTTTTGTTTTGTTTTACAAACACTGCTGTGATATTGTATGTGCATGTGCAGGTATATCTGTAGGATAAAATTTCAGATATGAGGTTATTGGATCAAAAAATAAATATATTTGTAATTTTGATAGATGTTGCCAAATTACTCCTTAGAGCGTTTTTTTTTTTTTTTCTTCTAATTTTGCTCTCTCATCAGGAATGTTTGGAAGAAATTATTCTGCTGTGGCAAGCACGGCCATGTAATTTATTGTCCAAACCGCAACACTTCTGAGAGTGAGTAGCTCTGTTCATAATCACACTAGGGCAATAGGCATAGGCGAGACTTTGCTGGGCAATCTGGAACATATCTTCACTTACTCATAGCTTTGCCAACAGAATGTGCACTTCTAGTTGTTTCTCAAGAGAACTTGAATGGAATTAAAGTTCAAAATTAATCATTTAATTAGGCCAGCCTTTAAAAGTGATGCCACTGATGATGGTTGCACATTGTGAATGTACCTGATGCCACTGAACTGTGTACTTAAACATGGTAAAAATGGTAATTTTATGTTGTACATAATTTACCACAATTTAAAAAAATAACATTTTAAAATATTTTATATTTTATCGATTTGCAGAGTACGTGTGCAGATTTGTTACATGGATATAACAAACATAGTGGCGAAGTCTGGGCTTTCTGTGTCACCCTTACCCAGTTAGTGTACACGGTACCCGTTAGGTGGTTTCTCATCCCCCACCCCTCTCCCACCTGAGTCTCCAGTGCTCACTCTCTGTGTCCATGCGTACCCGTTAAAAAAATGAAAATTTAGAAAAGGAACAGCTTACTGATACATGAAAGCACATGGGTGAATCTCACATTGGGCAAAATGAAAGAGAACAGTCTCAAATGCTGCATGTTGTATGATTCTGTTCATGAGATATTCTGGAAATGGCAAAACTGTAGAAACAGCAAACAGGTCAGTGGTTTCCGGGGGTGAGGGTGTAGGGAGGGTTGACCACAGAGGAGCAGGAGGAAATTTTGGGGGGTGTTGGACTGTTCTATACCTTAATTGTGATGGTGGTTGCAGGACTTTATGTGTGTGTCAAAACTTCCAGAACTGTACCGTAAAGGAGTGCATTTTACTGTATGTAAATTATACGTTAATAAAAAAATAAAGAAATGGGGAAAAAAGTAAAGCCACCAGTATTGTTTCCCTCGAGCTGTGGGAAAGACCTGGCTTTTCCTCTGAGCAAGAGCACCACGACCTGAGTGGCACTTGGTCACTTCTGAGCCACCACTGTGTCACTTGCACTTTTCCAGCTGTCATCGGTGGCCCTGCCGCCCCACGAAACTCTGGCACTGTGAGGCTTTGTCTGGCCTGCCTTGGGGATGTGCAGGTGCCAAGGTCGGGGGTCCAGGTGAGTATGGCCCACTAGTGTCTCACCCCAGGGCTCAAACGAGTACAAATAGATCTGGTTCCATTCTACATGGAGGGAATGCGGAAGCAGAGGTTGGCTTCCCAGTGCTCCAGACTTTCCTGCCTGCCCTGGGGATTCTATCTTGCTTCTTTGTGGGATACGGAAAGGATTTTTATGCAGTGAATCAATCTTGGCTGTGACTGAGGGTACCAGTTAATGGCCAAGGTAAATGTCTGCTGCTTCTGGACTAAGTAATTAGAATGTTTAGATGGGCAAGAACAGAAGGTCCTACAGCTAAGTAGAGTCCAGAGTCAGGAAGGCAATGAAGACAGATGGACAAAGGCATGTTCCCGGGGCCCAGGCTTGATGCCAAAGTCAGAAGAGGTCAAGAGTAAAAATCACAGGAAATGCTTAACATCACTAATCATCAGGGAAATGCAAATCAAAACACAATGCAATACCACTTTATACCCATGAGGCTGGTTATTATTAAAACAAAACAGAAAATAACAAGTGTTGACAAGGATGTGAAGAAATTGAAACCCTTGTACACCACTGGTGGGAATGTACAATGATACAGCCACTATGGAAAACAGTATGACAGTTCCTCAAAAAGTTAAACATTACCATATGATCAAGCCATCTTAATTCTAGGTATATATCCAAAAGAATTGAAAGCAGGGACCCAAACAGATTATTTGTACACCCATGTTCATAGTAGCAATATTCACAATAGCCAAGGGGTAGAAGCAACCCAAGTGTCCATCAATGGATGAATACATAAAACGTATATACACACTATGGAATACTATTCAGCCTTAAAAAGGAAGGAAATTCTGATGTGTGCTACAACATGGAATAACCTTGAAAAAAATTATGCTAAGTGAAATAAGCCAGTCACCAAAAGACAAATATTATATGATTTCACTTATATGAAGTATCGAGATTAGGCAAATCTATAGAGACAGAAATCTCAACAGTGGTTGCCAGGGGCTGGTGGAGCAGGAGGGGAAGTTGTTTAATGGGAACAGATTTTCAGTTTTGCAAGATGAGAAAAGTGCTGGAGATAGATGGGGGTGATGGCTACACAACAATGTGAGTGCACTTACTGCCAATGAACTTGTGTACGTGCTTAAGAATGGTTAAAATGGTAAGTTTAATGTTCCATATATCTTACCATAAAAAAAGCAATCCTAAAACCTACGGGGAGTGAGATAAAGTCAGCAGGCCACACCTGCAACTCGAGGGCAGGGTGGCCGCTGTCTCCCTCTGGTGGGCGTGAAGAGGGCACTGATACTCTGGCCCAGGCAGGGTCCACACCTGCGGAGATTGTCTTTCTTCTCTTGTTCCATCGGAGTCACGGTTACCAAAGGCAAATGCGCATAGCTCTGTGAAGTCAGATGCCCCTTCGTTTTATACATACTTTCCACGGAGTCAAAGTGAGGCCAGTTGCTTCTGCTCAGTGACTACGAGCATGTGCCCAGAGTACGGACTTAGCAACTTAGCAGTCAGTATGGACCGATGGGCCTGTCCCTTTCTGTTTCCCTAGAGAGCCACGTGTTCTTACCCTGTCCTGCTCAAACTCTTACGTTGTCTTGCTTGGTCCCTCTCAGTCTGTACTCCCATGGGGCCCGGCTGGTTCTGAGAACCCCTGGGGATGGTCTCATGCGTTGCAGGGAGTTCTCTGGGGCTATCCTGCTCCTGCTCAGTCTAGCCACAGAGGTGCTGACTCTAGTCCAAGGCTGGAACTGCAGGTGAGAGCCCTGTGCCCACGTAAAGCCCACCGGTGCTGGGCATCCCCCTTGACTTCCTCGGCTTTGGTTCCTGGGGGAGGAGGCGGGCAAGCGGGTTGTGCAGTGGGGCTTCCTTGAGCTCCCGACGCTGTGCATAACAGAGCCCTCTGTTAGGGTTTGCTCATCCTATAGCCTGATAGTCCTTCTACCCTGGACTGGGGCAGAGGGCGTGGGCAGGACCAGAGAATAGAGTAGGAGACTTCATGAGCACCAGGGTCTCCGACCCCTCTCGGACTGAATGAGTAAGAGGTCTCTACCTGCTGGTCCTTTAGGACACGTTTCCTGGGGAATCTTCTGGTCCTTCACACAGATGTCCCTGGCAGGTCTGCCTCTCCAGCCCCCCAGAGGGGCCTTACTTCTCTCATGTATCGTGTGACGTCACTGGTTTCCAGCTAATCCACCTGCTGCCGACGTCATTCACCTACAGTGATCCCTGTCTTCTGTAACTGTGCTGTCCAGAACGTGGCCTGAAGCCTCGTGTGACCATTGAGTGCTTTCAGTGTGACTCGTCCAAACTGAGATGTGTTTAAATGTAAGATGCACACCGGATATTGAAGCCTTAGTCTAAATAAAACATAAAGTACCTCGGTAATAATTTCATATTGATAGCATGTTGAAATGATAACATTTGTTAGGTTTAATAAAGTGCATTATTAAAATTAATCTCACTTGTTTGATTTTACTTTTTTAATGTGACTACTGGAGAATTTAAAATGACACATATGGCTTGCATTGTGTTTCTATTGGCCAGCACTTTTCTAGAGCAGCAGCACAACCTGGGAGCTTGTTAGAAATGCAGATTCTTGGGCCCCACCCCTGGCCTTTGGAACCAGAGACTCCAGGGGTGGCTGGGGCCAGCAGTCTGTGTTTTAACATCCCCCAGGTGATTCTGAGACACCAGGTTCTAGACCAGGGTTCTAGAGTCACTCTGTCTCAATCCGTTCCCAAGTCACTAGTTACGGTGTGGAAAGCATTTGCAATGAAAGGAAATGAATCAGAGGGAAGAGGCGACTGGTGTCTGCTAATGGGCGCCAGGGCATTAGTTTAACAACTGCTAAGCCTGGCAGGCTGCTTCAGCAGTGCCGCAAAGCACCCGGCCTCTAACCGCAGCTGCTCGCAGGAGGGGCTGCAGGTGCAGATCAGCCTGTGCTCCACACCCCGCAGCTGCCTGGGCCCTCTTGCTTTGCTCTGGGTCCTCTGCTTCCCTCTCCACCCTTGTTCCTGTCTGGCTTCTGACCCACTGTGTTTCTTTACCCATTTCCAGCCCATGTTCAGTGGATTTGACGACAGACTTTCCCTTCTCATTGCTCCTGGGACTCCTTACCGATTTCTGCTACTCGATGCACTTGAGTTGACGATAAATGTTGAGCAATCACGTGGATTTGCTGAATCTAGATGGTGTCCTCCTTCTGCTTAGGCAGGAAGGAGGGGAGGATGTGAAGAAGTCAGGGGAAGGGGGCTAATTGTCAGTGGCTTTGGAAATCCATGTCAACGGTTGAGAATCTCTTGGGGAAAATGAGACTCCCAATTTGTACCTATCTCCCTTGCTCCTTTTATTTCTATCGGGGGAGATTTTGGTTTCTTCTTAGTATCAATAAAAGGTGTCTTTATGAGACTCATGCATCTGGCTTGATGATACTTCATGTGTCTGAGCAAATCATTCACCTTTTTACTGCTTCTGACTCCTGGTGTCTGTGGGGCGCGGTGGCAACGCCATTCCAAGATGGCGCCCGCTTCCTGGTCACACCCTACTGTGCGTCTGACAAACAGATGTTCAGTAGGGTGTGACCAGGAAGCGGGCGCCATCTTGGAATGGCGTTGCCACCGCGCCCCACAGGTGTCCTGTGCTCCACTCTCTGTAATCACATACGAAGTGCTGCATAGACGCTGAGCAGTTGTTAAGAATCCCTGTACTGGTTTTTACATCCGATGGGGCTGTATTTGGGTGCTTTTTGAGCCACAGTGACCTCATTTGTAAAATAGGGATAATGGAGGGCCGTAGGACTTTTTCTGTAAAACCCGTGGGGCCAACTACATGCAGGAATTTACACTGCAGGTTTTTAGATTGTGCCTGTATCGTATATAACATGACATTTCTAAATAGGGTCTGGGGCAGCACCTTGTGTCAAATACATTAATATTTCTGAAGGGAAACACGTGAACATTCACCCTAAGTGGGATTTCCAAAAAAGACTATAAATAGCTTCATGTCAGTTTAGGTTACGCTTTGCTGTCAAATGAGGTATAAGAACAACCTCTCCGTTTTTACATCTTTTGGCCTTCAGGATAGTGGATAAGGGGTTGTGGACTTTGGTAGTGACTATTTTGTCTAAAATAACAGAGTGAACTCAGATTAGCAGATGCATGGCTTCAATTTTTTTTGGAATGGCTGAGGAATGCCCCAGATTAGGAGAAGATTCCAAAGAGCTGATTTACATGTCAACGTTTTGTGGTTGTTATCCATGCCAGCAACCTGAGAGGACTGTGCTTCGGTGTTCAGAGGTATAGATGGACATTCCCAAATATCAGTGCTTAATGTTACGGTTTTGATTTTTATACAGATAAAAATAATATCAGTGCAAACACATCTTTGAATCTGGCTGTGCATACATGCTAAGCAACATTTTCTTTCTTTGAAAACAGAACACAAAGTAGTTGCAAAAATCCACAAAAATATCATAGGTTTGCTGTGATGACTAAATGTGATGCCGTATGGAAAGCAGTTAGCACAGAGTGTGGTCTTTAATAACTCAATAAATGTTAACTAGGTATTCTATTGTTATAATTAGAGATGTTAATAATAAGTAGCACTGCCTATTCTTATACCAGATATAAGTGCTTTTCAAATTTGCTCCTTGTGTTTAAAAATATTCCTAGCAATGGAGGAAATGATATTCTTGTATTTTTTTAAGCTTAACTTTGGTTTTCCTCTGGCTTTAATTCAATGCCCTTGGTCAATTCGCTCTGACTCTGATGGCTAGTTTTATGTGTCAACTTGTCTGGGCCACGGTGTCCAGATATTTGGTAAGACATTATTGTGGATGTTTCTGTGAGGGTGTTTTTGTATGAAATGAACATTTAAATTGGAGGACTGTGAGTAGTATAGCAGATTGATTCTCCATAAGGTAGGTGGGCCTCATCCCAGCAGTTGAAGGCCTTGATAGAACAAAAGATGGACCTGCCCCAAGCAAGGATTTCTGCCAGCAGATGGCCTTTGGCCTTGAACTGCAATACTGGCTCTTCCCTGGTTTCAAGCCTGACAGCCCAAACTGCAGATCTTGGACTTGTCAGCCTCCATAATTATGTGAGCTAATTCTTTAAAATAAATCTCTTTCTCTCTTTATATATACATATCCTCTTTGTTCTGTTTCTCTAGAGAACCCTGATGAATGTACCTCTGTTGACCTTATTTGGTTTATTAATTTATAAAACAAAGAAGGTGGGAAATGATGGTGTCTGAAGTTTCCTCTAACATCGTGAGAAGTTATTTGTGCCTAAAGCAGCTGGATTTGGTGTCCAGAAGGTTTCTGGCATGGCTCAGGCATGGCCAGTTGGGAGGACGGAGGGTAGGAAGGGGAGTGAGCTTGAGGAGAAGGGACAAAGATGGTGATCAACTTAGTTTAGATCCATGTGGAGGTGTCCAGTGGGCCTCTGGATTGCGGTTGGTCATGAGGGTGACAGTGATTCACAGAGAGACGTTCATAGACACAGGATGTAAGAATTTACCTGCTGCACAGAGCAAGGTCCTGGGTGCATACCCACTGCAGGTGGGTGGCACCAGCTTCTTGGCCTCAGATCCCAGAGGGAAGCCCAGGAGCTGGGGCCTCCACTTGACTGTAGTAAAGATGCCCTCCCCAATATCCTGGAGACTGTGGCCACATGCCTGCCTTCTCGCCAGATGCGAAGGCTGGGACAAAACAATTCCTGAGTGTTTGCTGTGTCCCTTGGTGAATTTTGGTCACTTTCCTGAGCATAAGATCCTCTAACAGGACCAGGCCTCAGTTTGCCTGGGACCTGTTCCTGCAGCGTCTGAGGCTCAGATGGAGGCCTGAGCTGAAGAAGTGTGCTGGTACTATTCCCTTTGTGAGCAGTGACAATAATAATAGCTATGTTTTCTGATGCTTGTTTACAGTGTTTGTCACTCCAGAGCTGTGCTGTCCAATAAGGAACCACTGTTCCCCTACAACTATTTAAATTTAAATGAATTCGCATTACATACAATTAAAAATTTAATCCTGCCATCACACTAGCCACATTTCAAGTACTCAGTAGCCTCATATAGCCAGTGGCGTCCAGACTGGACAGCACAGATGTGGGACATTTCCGTCTTTAGAGAAAGCTCTGTTGGACAGGAATGCTGTAGTCTAGAGCTTCGTACGCATTTTCATGTACTCCTGTAGGGTTTTGGAGTGGGGATCTTTATCCTTATTTTTAAGATGAAGATATTGGGGCATAGGCTGATTACTGGCCCCAAATCACAGCTAATAAGTGACAGAGCTGGAACTCAGCGCTGGAGCCCTTGACTCCTCTGCCGTACTTGGACTTGTCGGCCTCTGGGTGGTGGTGAGCCATGGGCACGCAGGGAACGTCCCCTCGCTGCGAGGCACGGGGCAGCCCTGAGTGAAAAGGCGGAGAAGAGGGGAGAGATGCAGGGAGTGTGATCGCAGGGGCTCCAGAAGGGTGCCGTCTTTGCGGACATCTAGCGCAGGACAGAGAATTCGAGTCGGATTGCACGGTGTTCCTGGGGCTTGGCAGCGTGAGGCCAGTGGTCTGTGCCAGGGCAGTTTCAGCGCAGTGGAGGGGGAGAAAGCTGGATTTGGGGGCTTGGAGGAGTAAATGGGAGATGAGGGAGAGGAAGGAAAGAGACAGAGTGGGTACCTGGAAAGAGACATGGATCAAAAGACAGGACATTTTTAGGCTTGTGGAGGCTCGGCCTTGCTAATAGTCTAAGTTAAAGCCTGTCTGTGGGAGCCAGGCAGGGAGTGACTTGTGGTAGGGACTACCCAGAGAGAGACACATGCCTGAAGGGGCCACTGTCACCCTACCCCTGGTGACTGCTGCTGGGAGGCCATATTAGCTTTCTATTGCTAAAGTCTGGATACCTGGATTTTTATTGGAAATGTCCCTAATTAAGAGCACTAAAAAACATGATATTATCCTTCCATAAAAAAAGCCTACATCCCATTGTAAAACAATGTATTTAATGTATTTAATGCTGCAGGACTGTACACTTAAAATGGTTAAAATAGTAAATTGTATGTTGGATATATTTTACCCACCAATCAACAAACAAAAAGCATACATCCCCGGGACATTTTGGTGCACAAGCTGTGGGTTGTGACTCCTAGGTTGGGGATAGGTCCTGCATTGCTCTCTACCTTGGCTATGCAGGAGAATCCTAAAGCCCAGGCCACGACCCAGAGCAGTGAAGTGGAATGTCCAGGGGAGGGACCCAGGCATCACAGTTGTTTAAAATGAACAGGTGATCTCAATGTACAGCCCATGTTCAGGAGGTGAAATAACTGGAGGATAGAGATAGGAAGGAATAGTGTAAGAACCCAGTGTAGGGAACCTCTCAGGACTGGTGGACAAAAGTGAGGGTATGTGTAGATAATGTTTCACATTAGGGGCGTGTGGACACTACAGCAAGAGTAAAGGAGACTATTGTTATTGTAAGGCTGGTGGTGGGGCCCCTCCCCTCCCTAGATCAAAAAAAGAAAAGGCTCATGAGACCAGACCCTCCAAGGACAACTGCCAGGTGACCACCAAAGGTCACAGTGGAAAAACCCCTGCTCTTCCCACCAAAAGTCCTCAGCCTACTTAAAATGATATAAAAGCCTTCCCCCCTTTCAAATGGGTGTGACTTCTCGGGCCCACCCTCTCTTGGGAACTGTGAACCTCGCCCGGGAGAGCTCAGTAAAGCCATGTTGTTTGGCCCCACTCTCTCTCTCTCTGTCTGTCTGTCTTTTCTTTGCACCGCTGCCAAAAACCTTACAGTTATGTCTAGTACTTGAGCACAGTTATTGTTTAGTTTCTCCCGTTGTAAAATGGGAATGGCATATTCACCTAACTACAGTATCATTGTCTTCCTGTTTCTGAAAACCTGTTATCTCTGTGGGAATTTATTTTATACAGATGTGTTGTAAAGCAAAAGTGTCATGCTTGATAATTAGTAACCTTTCAAGAATCGCTTTACCTTTCAATTTCTATCCCCACTCCAATCCCAAAGAAATTATTAATTTGCTTTGGAGAAAACAGAAAATTAGAGAAATGGATTTATGAGCAAAGGGATCAATCAGGAAAAGGGTTAAAACCTAAATATGTGGAGCCACTAACATAGCTTTTAGCAAACTGAACATGTACAAAGTATTTACTGAATATCGACAGTTATTTCAAAAGATATAATTATCACTTTTAACACCATGTTGAAAGTCCATTAATTATCAGATATTCAAAGAGCTGCCTTTGGAGTAGACAAAGACCTGAGGCATGCTTCAGAGGGAGTGTTTTTATTAAAGGGGAGGTATATTTATGTGTACTAAAAATCAGAGAAGGTTTTGAATAATTCAGGGGGGAAATGAAGTTCCGTTTCCCCCCTGAATTTAATGTGGTTTGAAGTGATGTAAGCTCACATCTAAAATATTAGTTTAATATGAGAGCAAGCCCCTTTGCAGCAGGAAGATGTTGCTCATTTAGCTTTCCTTGTAATCAAAAGCAATTGTTTGTAAAACAGCTTTGCAGGGCTTTGATCCAATTGGTTTGGACGAGCTTCTAATCAAGAGATGCAAATGCTTTCTTGTCAACAGTTTCTTCGCCTTAGACCTGCCCGCTGAGGGAGATTTACACTGATCCGCTGTAATGTAAGACGCCCTCCTGGGCATGCTTTGTGAAATTCGTGGGGCTGGGGAGTGCTGAGAGCTGAGATTCTGCACACGGGGTCAGCTGCCGGTGTGCAAAGGAGCCGAGGAGTCCAGGCAGCCTCGGGAAAATCGTTGCTTAGTCATTTGGACCTTTGGGATGAATTCTCGTCTTGCCCAAGACCTCACCAGTGAAAGAAGCTTATGAAAATGAGGCCAAGATAGTGACACCTTTTAAGATACAGGATAACCGTATGAGGAAATTTTAGGGAAGCATATATAGTTCAGATACACAGCTAAAATTTTTTTTAAAAAATTGGCCTCATTAGCAGAGTCCCTTGCCAGCTTCCCAAACCCAGAAAAATATGCCCCAGCAACTCTAAGAAGTAGGAGGCTGCAGCAGTGAAGAGGCTTAGATCCGGCTTGTTGGTGGCAGGGATGGGGGAGTCCCTAAATCCGGGTCACGACGTGATGGCTCTTCTGCTCCAGGGATCCTTGTTTGGGTGTCCACAGCAGGCGGGGGGAGGCTGGCTAGGAGGATGGGGGTGGATGGCAGCCACCTCGCACCTTCTGTTGGGGAGGTGATAGGAGGGGTGAGGTTGGGGTGAACAGGGCAGCAAGTCCTGCTCCTAAAGAGGCATCTGGATGTTTTATGCAGAATTCTCTCGTTTATGCTGGTTGATGACGAGCTCAAGTTGTCACGTCGTTAGGGTCAAATAAAATGCCTCTGTAGGACATGTGGCCTATGTGCCTGGCCCCTCTGCCCCCTGCCGTCCTGTCCTAACTAGGGGTTTGTATGGAAGGAGGGTGCCGGAACCTTCTGCTGCCAGGGAGGCCTTGTGAACTGGCAGGGAGGTGTCTTGTGGTTTGGAGTTTCCCTGAGTGATTCAGTCATTTGACATTTATTGACTAACCGCTCTGTGCCAGGCACAAGCCGCTCTGGAGGCATGGGGATCCCAGGCAGGGAGGAGCAGCTGTATTCACAGAGAGAGGGTCCATGTGAGGGTATTGGGTTGGCAAGTTAAATCATGCAGGGTGTTATGATGGCTTAGCGTTTGGGTTTTGCTGTGAGAGCAAAAGGGAACCACTTAGCAGAGAAGTGACACGATCACATTTATAAGAGGAGGTAGGTGGACCAGTGCATGTTTAAAGGTGAGCCTTTTGAAAACTTTTATTCACTTAAGACTGCCACTGTGTTAGCTAGTGCAGTTAGGGTCTGTGCTGCTCTGGGTCATGTAGGATAGGATGTGAATGAGCATCACCAGGTCGTGTGTGTGTGTGTGTGTGTGTGTGTGTGTGTGTGTGTGTGTAAGTTACACTTGCCTTCACTGTCCAGCACTAGGTGAACACACATTTTATTTGACTAACAAGTGTTTTTTTCATTTTATGTCCATCCGTGATTTTCTGTAACTCAATTTAATTTTGACTCTGAGCCTTTTTCTGCTCTGATCTGACAGGAGATTCAATCTTAGCTTCTTTCTTTCTGTCTTTCTTTCTTTTCTTTCTTTTTCTTTCTTTCTTCTTCCTTCCTTCCCCTTTGTGCAAAGGTCCTGGGGTCACAGGTGGCACCAAGGCAGGAGGGACATCACTCTGGCCATGGGTCTGCAGTCCACAGCAGGTCCCTCTGAGGTCTCACAGGGTCTCTTTGGACCAGCCGGTGTGCTGCCTGACTTCTGTACCCAGGAACCTGTGCAAGCCGGTGCCCAGCCCAGGCTTGGCCGCAGCTGTTCCTTCCCAGGCTCTGCGGCTTTTGGAGAGCTGCCAGCGCAGGGCCTGACTGTCGGGAGGAGCCACAGCCCTCTCCTCTGTGGACCTGGGAGGCTCACTTTGTGGGAATCTCTCAGTCTCCTCCCTCTTCCCTATACTTCCCACAGGGGCTCTTCCTCTCGCCTGAAACCCTTCTTTCCTCCACGGGCTTAAGCTTTTGGAAACCAAAGCCAGGAAGGGAAGTGTCTTATGGCAACTCCCGCTCACTGTAGAGTGACAAAGCTCTCGGGGACCTGGAATAACGGGGCCTGCTTGGGGGAGGCAGATAGAAAAAAGGAACATAGAAGAAAGAAATTAGTATTTTAACAAATGCTCTTCCGTGGTATCACGCTGATGTCACAGTTTGGTTCCAGAGCCAGAAGGGAACAGATCTGAGGACTGTGGGAAGTCGGGGTGGGTGGGGGGGACCAGGACCTGCCTGGTCTGAGCAACATTTGTCATTTGCTGGGGGGAGTGCAGTGAGGGGAGCAGGCCGAGGGGAGGGAGGTGGTTTCTGATAGCTGCACATGGACTAGAAGCAGGGAGGTGTTCGTGGCATTGCTCACTGTGAACACATTTCACACTTGTCATGTTCCAGGAAGGTGCTAATGAATATTCCTGAATAATTATACTTTCAGTGGTTCATGGCCACTTCCAATAGCTTGGGCTCTGCCTGGCCATTCCTAGGACGCCATTTGGCCCTCCCGGGGTCCCCTGGGCCTTTGGTTGACTCGAATCCTAGTTACTCACATGTTTAATTTTTTAAAAATTGTGGTAAAATACACATAACATAAAATTTCTCATTTTACCCATTTTTAAGTGTATAGTTTGGTGGCATTCAGTACATTCGCATTGCTGTGTAACCATCTGTCCCCATTAAATAACTTCCCACGTCTCTCCCCAGCCCCTGGCACCCACCAATTTACTTTGTGTGAACTTGACTACCCAGGTACTCAAGTGAGCAAGATCATACAGAATCTGTCTTTTGCTTACTGGCTCATTTCTCTTAGCACCATGTCCTCAAGGTTCATCTGTGTTGTAGCGTGTGTTGGAATTTCCTTCCTTTTTAAGGCTGAATAATATTCTGTTGTATTAATATGTATATATTATATCTTCTTTGTCCACTCATGCATGGTGGGCGTTTGGTTTGATTCCACATTTCAGCTACTGTGACTAGCGCTGTTATGAATATGGGTGCACAAGTGTCTCTTTGAGACCCTGATTTCAGTTCTTTTGGGTGTATACCTTGAATTGGGATTGCTGGATTGTGTAGTCATTCTATTTTTCCTTTTTTTTTAGAAACTGCCATACATTTTTATAACCTACCCTTCCCTGGATGTTGGAAGCCTTCAATAGATCCCAGAATTCCAAATTAAACAGATTCTGCCGGTATAATTGTTGTCTGGGTGGGGAGATGGATTCCTGGTGCCTCCTACTTGGCTGTCTTCTCAGAATCCTCTCCCTGGCTCCTTTCAGTGGCATCCTGGGCCCCCGCCAGCAGAGCGTTTACCATGGAGGGTGCAAAATGTCAGTGTCTCTTGGCTAGTGGCTTCCCGCTCCCCGCAATGGCTCAAACCTCTGGGGGGGGAGGGGGCCATTTTCATCCCAGTTTCTTGCACAGAGATGAATGAACTATTTTAAAATGTCAGGGAATGGCTTTCTGACAAGAGTAGGGACCCAAAGGTGACTTTTCCCACTTGTATTCGTCTTCTCCTGCCTTCTCAGAGACCTCGCACAGCGATAATCTGTGTTTCTTTTCGATGGCTTCTTCCCGCCAGTATTTAGCCATGTAGATCCCTGACACCATAGAAGCAAGGAAGGAAGGAAAGAAATAGGAAAGACGTACAACCCACCTTGAACTCCCCTTCCTCTCCTGACTCTGCCCCGATGGCCCCATCTCCCCTTTAGCCATGCCCCATGGGCCAGCTCTCCACTCTTGCATTCCGCCCTTTCTCATTCCGCTGCCTGCCGAGGCCTGGCTTGAACTCCACCAGAACTGCTCTTGTCAAGGTCGCCAGCAATTTATTTGACACAAAATCCAAGGCACAATTTTCAGGCCTTTTTTTACTTAGCCTGGTGGCAGCATTTGGACACCCATGAGCACTGTTCTTTGAAATGCTGGTTTCTTTTGCATTCTGTCTATGGGACCTGATTCTACTAGTTTTTTTCCTAACCCTCTACCTGTTCTTTCTCAGTCTCCTTTGTAGACTTCTCTTCCCCTTAAAGGGTTCCGTCCTAAGTCCTCTTCTGTGTTTCTTCTATGTGTTCATTCTGGGTGGTCTGTTCTTTCTTTCTTTTATTTATTTATTTTTACTCTATTTCTGTGGTTTAATTTAACCTTCTGCAAACTGAAGACTTCCAAATACATATTTCCAGCCAATATCTCTTAACTGATCACCAGATTCCATATGACTAGTCACCTAGTAGCATTTTGACTTGAATATCTCACACACCCCTTGGTCTCAGCAAGTCACAGCAAGTCGTTATTTCTGCTGAGCTTCCCCATCCCGCTGATGAGAGCACTGCCAGCATAAAGATGCATTCATGCAAGTCAGGCCCTGGGTGACATTCTTGTCCTCACCTCTGAGCTGTCACCAGGTTTTGCCACTGCTATTTCCTAAAGAGCCACAAATCTGTCCACTCCCTTTTCTTTCTGCTGCCACCATCTTGTCCTTGCCAGATACCTCCAGCAGTCACCCAGCCCTTCCCCCTCCTACCCTTCCTTCTCTGTCCCATCCTGGGCTGCAGCTGGAGCTCGATTTCCAAAGTGCAGAGCTAGCTGTGCTCCGGCTCTGCCCATCACTTGTCAGCACCTCTCCATGGTCCTTAGGGTAGGGCCTTGAGTCCCAGGTGAGGGGACTTAGCATGGGGTGCCAGACACTCGCCCACATGCCCATGTCCATCTCTCACTTCCTCTCACAGTCTTTATTCAGGCCACGCTGAGCAGCCTTCAACTCCTGGAAAACTGCTTTTTCTTGCCTCTTTCCCTAGAATGCTTGTCATAAGGACTTCGGCTTTCCCTCTGCATAAGTTGGAGAGCCACTGGAGGGGCTCAGAGAGAGGGGTGGTGTGATCTGATGTGCACCTTTAATATATAATTCTGGCTGCAGGGTTCAGATCAGAATGCGAGGTGGGCTCTGGGAGATTGCTCCAGGGATCCCACTGGGAGAAGGTGGTGTTTTGGGTCGTGGCAGCCATGGAGGTTGGGAGGGGTGGTCACATGCTGGATCTGTTTTTGAAAGGATACTTGAGACAACCTGATGACAGGTTGCATGTGGGATGTGGGTGAGAGGAGTCTAGGGTGGCCACTGACCATGTACCCTGAGCAACTGGAAGGACAAACTTGCCGTCAGCTGAGATGCAGGCAGACTGTGGGCAGGGCAGGTTGGGCAGGGGATGGGAGTGAGTGGAAAGAGCAGCAGCTCAGCTTTGTGCATGGTGAGCTTGAGATCCGTTCACGTCTCTGCCATGTGGCTGCAGAACAAAGGCCCCAGAGACGTCCATGTCCTAATCCCTGGAACCCGTGGATGTGTTACCTCACGTGGCAAAAGAGACTTTTCAGGTGTGATTACGCTGAGGGTATTGAGGGGAAGATTATCTGGGATTATCCATATAGGCCCCGTGAAATCACAGGGGTCCTTAGAAAGGAGAGGGAGGGGTGTTGAAGTCAGAGAAGGAGACATGCGACCGAAACAGAGGGTGGAATGACATGCCGTGATGTTGCAGGAAGGGGCCACAGCTAAGCAATGCAGGCAGCCTCTGTCTCTTTTGTGAGATCCATCTTTCCAGCTCCTAGCTGGAAATGGCATGGAAATAGATTCTCCCCTGGAGTTTTCAGGAGGAGCACAGGCCTGCCAGCACCTTGATTTTCCCATTAAGACCCATTCCGAATTTCTGGCCTCCAGAACTGCAAGATAATACATTCGTGTCTTAAGACATTAAGTTGTGGCAATTTGTTACATGAGTGGTAGCAAACTACTGCAGTGGAGATGTTGAGTAGGCTGTATTATTCATAAGTCTGGGGTTCGGGGGACTCTTGCCTTCCTTAACTTCAGCTGTCACTCATCACTAGTGTCACAGAATGACAGTGTTCTTTTGGCAGCCTCAGCGATCTTAACAGTAAAAGTCTGGGAATAGTTTTTAGAGGTGAAGTGTATTTCCCCAAATGTGCAGTATATGTTTCCTACTCTTGACTGGTGTTTCCTGCCCACACCACAGTTGTGGGCTGTATACCCATATATACTATATACTACATACTTTTTGCTTTATATGGACTTTTAGTGTCTGTTGCAAAGTGGTTCAGATTATAGAAAGCAGGAAAAGTTGCACTCTGAAGCAGAAACAGTAATACTTAACTAATAGCAGGGAAAGATGCAGGGAACATTAAAGTAAAAGAGAGATACAAGGACTTCAGTATGGTCATATTTGAGCAGATAGTTTGAGGGCAAACAGATCTTTAAACCACAGTAGTTAATCCCTAAACCCATTGCTGTATTACAGCACGAGTCCAGTGACTGATGTTCAAAGTGATCACCTTAAGTCACCATGAAAATATTAGATTACTTCTGATGCACTTTTCCAGAAGGTAGAAAATTTTACAGTATATTTTACAAGCTCTCCCTTAACATAATTCAAACTTTAAAGTGCACTGGCTCTCAAATGTGCTTCAGTTGCTAGAAAATCAATTTACGTGGAACACTTAGTTCCCCAGTGAGGCCAGATAATAGAGCGTCACTGAACTTTAGCAGTGGATAAATTTACAAATAGTAAATGTGAGTAAGATATTGAAAGATTAGGCACTAATGGTGCACTGACCCTTTTGTGAAAGCCTCTCTGTGCAGAATAATAAACAACTAAACGTAGAGTTAAAGTAGTCCAGGAAGAACAACAGACTGGGAGTCCACTCCCCAAGTTAGACCCAAAGAAGCAGCTTTGCTATAGCACTTGGGATGGAGAGGACCATTTGTTTTTCTGTTTTTTAATTTTTAAATTGAACAGTTACACCCTGCTGAGTGCCTAGCACTTTTCTAAGCCTTTTTTGCATAAATTAACTGATTTAATCCTCATAAAACAACTCTGTGAGTGACATGTTATCATTGTTCCCATTTTACAGATGGCAGAACTAAGGCACGGAGAGATCAAGTAACTAACTCAGATTCATCCACCGGATACGTCTAGATTCAAATCCAGGGAGTCCATGCCCTCAACTATACTCTGTGCTGGCCTCACTGGATCTTTTTGGCTATAGTCTTGAATTGCCCCCTTGAAATGTGGTTCATGCAGAAGGTGTTAATGGGATTTCCCTTTGACACTTTTGTCCTAGCTCAAGTCCTCATCTTTTGCCTGGTCTGGGCCACCTGCTTATTCTACCCACACTGGTTCTGGTTTCCAGTCCAGCTTATATAGTACTGCCTTGCCAGATGTCATTCTTCTTGTTTAAAAATATGCAATGTTTTCCTACAGAATAGAGGCCACACTCCTGGCATGGTATTTTTATCATTCAAGATTCTTGGTTGTGAGCGAGAAAAGCCCTCTCTGGGAACAGCACAGAAAGTCAAGGCTGTCATTGAGGCATGGACGATGGGCGAGAGCCTGGGAGCACCAGGCATGGCGGGCGGCAGCAACAAGCCAGGCTGGGCACTCCCGTGGGCCCTGCTGCTGCCTCCACGGCTGGATCTGCCACCACTGTGGGTCACAGCTGCACGGCTGCTGCTCCCAGGCGCTGTCCCTCATTCAGTCTGATCATCATCACAGTCTCTGTGTCGTGTGCTGATGGTTCAAAGTCCCAAGTGACAGCACCCATTTGGCCAATGCTGGCTCACCTCGCTAGAGGGAAGGGAGCATGACTGGCTCTCTCGTTTGCTTCTTTAATGCAATGTAGGTTCCCTGCTTCCACCAAGACTGACAGTGTTGAGAATTACCCGAAAGTGGGAAGTTGGTTTGGTTCCCAGCAGCCAAAAACAATGACAAATATCCCTACAGCATCATGGCTTTAATGTTTCTCTCTGCAACTCAGAAGGAATATATTATATTTCTTCTTATCCTTATACATGCATGCACGTGTATGTGCACACACACACATTTAACTGGAAAAGATTTCAGGAAACAATTCTTACCCGTGGAAATGTGATAAACCAATGTTTTTCTATTATATCCTCATTTTAAGAAATGCCAGCCATGACTCATTAAATTGATTCCAGTTTGAAAATCTTGCACCCTACACATTCTGTGTATAGTGTATTCAAAATACTCCCAAGAATTAGTTTTATTCATTAAATGCTTATTTGTATGATACATGAAGCTTTTTGTGATTCTGGTCTTTAAATGTTTGCAAAATAGATCCTTGAAGTATGGCATTTATTACCTTGACAACAAAGCAGGCAAAAATGAGAAGAACATATGAATATGTTGTGTAATGGAAAGCAATACTTTGTAGTTTCCAAACAGAATATCGGATTGTATTATCAGAATTTACCTACTATATTAATAATATTTTATCATGCTTATTTATGTAGCTTGCCAGAAAAGTTTTAATAATAGTTCGCTAGAAAGTGATGGGTTTTAATTTTTGGTGCCTGTTAAGAAGGCATGTTTTATTCAGTAGATATTAACTGAGGCCTTGTGCTGGGTGTTGTGAGGGATATGAAGATGAACTGGGCTGGGATCCTGGTCTCCAAGAGCTGAAAGTCTAGCCAAGAAGAAAAGAGAAGACAATAGTTGTACCAGGTAAAAAGTGATCAGGATCGTGGGAAAGGAATAAATGAAGTGCATAGGAAGTCAGAGGAATGTGGATGTCCAGTTCCTGATGAGCCGGTTCTGCAGGACAAAGGAGGACTTCAGGGACTGCACTGCAGAGGGACTTCCCGACACCTGGTGTCTGCCACGGTGCAGCCCATGCAGCAGTGGGGATCATCGTAGGGTTACAGCCCCCAGAGCCTGTCTGCAGTGGATTCCTGTCTTAGCATCTCTTTGTTCCTAGCTCCCAGGCCACCTTTGTCATAAAACTGATGCTCGGTATATTTGGAGTGAATGAATGAACCTAGTTTTGGCAACAGAGCTCCCATGGGTGGTGGTGAGTGCTCAGTCACCAGCGTGATCACAGCTAAGGGCCCCAGCAGGCCTCCGTGGGCCGAGACAGGTGTGGGAACTCTTTGGGGAAGTGGTGCCCACCTAGCATCCGTAGTAGGGCTGGACTTCACAAGCACGGCTCTGACCGCAGTGCTTGCCCATCTCCAAATCAAAAATGACAAGGTTTATCTGTGAATTTAGCAAAATTTTGCTGAGTGTTTATTAGTGAAAGTTCTGGTGCTGGAAGGGATCTACAGATGCTAAAAGGCAAGGACCCTGCCCGCAAGAGCAGCCCAGTTCTGTGAACAAAGTGGGCTGGATGGAGGGGCAGGGATGAGGCATATGCAGAAATAACCGCGAACAATAAAGACAGAAAGCGGTAAATGCCGGCTGAGAAAGTGTAGCCCGTGGCCTTGGCCACAGGCAAGTAGGGAACCCTGGATTGACTTTGGCAGGTGTGAGCCGGGCACATTATGGTCTGTGTGTTACTCCTCTCTAGTCATGACTCCAGTATCTTGCAACCTGCTTCTTCCTAACCGAGATTAACCTGGTGCTGTTAACCTAGGACACAGTATTCACCAGCGTATGTGTGCATCCAATGGGGCTCTGCTAGGCACAGAACCTGCTGTCTAGGAATAAGCACCATGGAGATAATGTGGAAAGGGAATAGTATTACGTCATTTCTTTTTTCAAAATAAAAATATTTCCGTGTTCTGGCAGATGGCCCATAGTAACAGTTCTTTTCTGATTCCAGCCAATTCTTTCAAAGATGGAATTCGGGACACTTTCACCAGTCCCTTACTGTACAGAAATCAGTCTCTAGCAGACACAGACTAAATATCCCATTGGATGGGCTGTGCAAATTCTAGCATAGCCAGAGGGTGGGTGGACACAGAGCTGCCCATCTGTGGGCAGATGCAGGGCAAGGTGCCAGTGGAGGGGGCTCCAACCAAGCTGCTGCCAAAGTTAAAGTGCCAACACAGGGCACTCTGCACCCATGCTGTTAGGAATAAGCAAAAGCAAACAACAACAAAACCCATCCTTACATCTGTGTGCGTTTTTCCTTTCTGCAGCCCAATTGACCTTGTAGCAATGAGTCCATACATATTTTTTAATGCAGCGGCCTCATATGTCCTACCATTTATTTAATCTTCCTTGTGGGATGGGTGTGTTAAATACATTTTTTTTTCTAGTCCTCCCAACAAAGCTACAAGCCACTGTGGTTAGTTGCATTAAAATGCAGATAAGGACACAAGATGAGATTAGTGAGTTGCCACATAGCCAGAGGATGACAGATTCAACATGCCCCTTCCCTCATTCCAGCGTACCTCCTTTGTCCCTGCTTTGTGTTTATGGTGTCATGGGGAAGGCATTTCGAGAGGCCTGACGATAGGCAGGTATTTTGTATCTCTCTAAGTCATGACACAGAGGGACTGTGTCTTGCAGGCAGCACACTGCCCGATAGAAAGAACACGCTCGATAATTCAGAAATATCCCGAGTTGCCACTCCACAGGCAGCTGGAAAAATCTTAAAATTTGCTTTGTACGTATCAAAATCTATGGCTTTCTTCTAACCTTGTGACTTCATTTTCATTAAACTAGCTCGGCGTTTCTTTGAAACCCTCCTCCTGTTGTGCTCAGGGACGGGAGGGAATGCCGTCTTGGTTTCCTGCTCAGCCCTGGCGAATCTCGGGTCTGCTCTTCTGCGAACAAACCAGAAACACTCCTGTCTTTCCTCCTGCTGATTCTGTTTCAGATTCAGATGCCCTGTCATTTCAACAAGAACATACAATCTGTTGCGTTTCCAGGCATCGAATACAGTGATCAGATCCTTTAAATTTTAAATTTTAATATAAACTGGAAAGTTACAAAGTGGATCTTTTTAATGAGTTTGTCGCTTTAGTTCTTCATTAAAATGATCTAAATCCTCACGTTTTGCTGCAGTTTTCTTTATTCCATAAGAAAACAGTGGTTTTAAAATGTTAAATCTCTATTACGGTGATAAAAGGCTTGTAACAAGGAATTGCAGTCTTCTGCCCGCCCTTTCCTCCCAGCTCCTACTCAGCAGAGACCACAGATTCCACGTGGTTTTGCTGATTCTTCTGCTTTCTAGGTCCACCGTTCTAAGAATGTGTTCTATTTCTTGTTTTTGTCCACTTTGGACATTTTCACTGGTTTCTCATGACAGCAGTGGAGAATTCAGCTCTCTTACTGCATGTCCCCACTGTTTCCCTTTCCCCAGACTCTCAGCATTTGGGTAAATAATCAGTACCTGTTTACATTAACTGCCCAAGTCCACTTCCATGTGGACTGTATTCTGCCTCCACCCTCCTCTTCCTTCTCCTTCTCAACGTGAAGATGATGAGGATGAAGACTTTTATGATGACTCACTTCCACTTAATGAATAGTAAATATATTTTCTTAATAACATTTTTTCCCTCTAGCTTACAGCTTCTTTATTGTAAGAATACAGTATATAACACATATAACATACAAAATGTGTGTTAATTGACTGTTTATGTTGTAAATTATGCTTCTGGGCAACAGTGGGCTAGTAGTAGTTGTGTTTTTGAGAATTCAAAAGTTATATGTGGGTTTTCGACTGCATGGGGATCAGCACCCCTAACCCCCACGTTGTTGAAGGGTCAACTGTATAATGATTATTATGTGTAATTTACTCGCGATCTCATTAGTGTACTGGGATGATTCCTGTATTTTATCATGAAAAAATTCTTCCTCCTAAGGTTTAATAAATACCACATGAGACTGACATTGCTAGTTGCTGCCCGACAGCCGTTTCCTCTTCTTTCTTGCTCGCTGAACCCTGATTTTGTTCTGATGTTCACCCCTTTGCCACTTGATTCATTAACTTCTGATTATGCCAAGCCAATCACCAGGGCCCCATCTCCTGACTGCCTGCAAGGGTTGCCTTTGGGGAAGGTTTCTTTGTTTTTGGAGAGACAAACAAGGAAGAAACAGCCTCCCCTGTTGCTTGGAGAATAGTTCCAGAACTTGCTGAACATTAACTAAATACAAACATCCAAACACGCCAGTGCCATCAGTTGCATTTTTCTCACGGGATCCACCTTTCACAGCCTTTTCTTCTCGTCTAGTCTGAAATGGTTTGTCTCTGTGCCTGGCTACTGTTTCCTTTTGTTCTGTCTGTCCTGGCTCCCCTTCTTTTTCCTTCATTTACATTGTGATTTTGCAGAGGCATATTATTTATAGGTTTGGGGAATATATATATATATATATATATATATATATATATATATATTTGAATTTTTGTATGGTTGAAGTGTATTTATTCTCTACTCACCATTGAATGGATAGTTTAGCAAGGTATAGAATTCTAGGTGAAATTGTTATTTCTTGCAGTGTTACTCTGACTTGCTCCCCTAACTTCAAATACTCATTTTTTACTGTTCAGAAACCTATTGCCAGTGTGATTCCTTTTATCTGTTACCTGTTTGGTCTCTTTTGAAGATTTAGTGCCTTTTGTTTATTCCTGAGGCACTGATATTACTTGATGCTGTGCTTTGCGATAGGCCAATTTTTGTTTTCTAGGCCCTTAGTGGGCCCTTTTGATCTGGAGACTTGTATTCTTCAATGTTGAGAATTTTTTTGCTTTGTTTCTTTGGTAATTTTTTCCTCTTGTTTTCTCTTTTCTTTTTCCGCCCTGTTCATCTATTAAAATTTAGAGTTCCTAGATTTATCCTTTAGTTATTTTATCTTTTCTCTATTAGTTTTCTTTTTTGGGGGTTCTAATTTCTGAGTTAATTCCTAGACTTTTCTTTAAAGCCTTCTATTGATTTTTACATTTTGATTGTCATTACATTTTCATTTTAATTTCTATGAGCTTTTATTCTCTGACTGTCCCCTTCAGTAGCATCTTATTTTTTTGATCCTCTTTACCTCTTTGAGGGAATTAATTAGAATTTTAAAATGTTTTTTTCTGTCTTTCAATTGGGGAATGGGTAGAAAAACTGTGGTATAGCCATATAATGGAATATAACTCAGAATAAAAAGGAACAAACTATTGATCCATGTTATATGGATAAATCTACACTAATATTAATAATAGTAGCTAGAATAAATACAACATATCAACCTAATATTAATAAATTAATATGTCAGTAATATTAATGATATAATAATATTATTATTATCTGGATTCATCCATATTAAAAGTGAAAGAAGCCAGACTTAAAAGGCTGCATGCTATACGATTATATGACATTCTGGAAAAGGCAAAACTATAGGGATGGAGACCAGGTCAGTTATTTGCTGGTGGTTGCAAGGAAGGGCTAATTACAAAGGGGTGATGAGAGGAGTTTGGGGGTTTATGCAGCTGTCCTGTAACTTGATTGAGATGGTGGTTTCTTTGTGCATTTGTCAAAACTCATTGAACTGTACACCAAGAAGAGTGAATTTATTGTATGTAAACTAAAACAAAAATCTTTATTTTAAAGTTTTCTTGTGTTTTCTGTATTTTTTTTAATGCCTTGTCTTTTTTTTCATTTAAAGGATTTCTGTGTATTTGGTCATTCTTAGCTGTTCACTCATATTTAAGAGTGAGGCATTAAAAAGCTTATTGGAATCTAGGCCGTGTGTTACGTGTTGCATGCCTTTGCTCTAGTTTAGGGGTTGAGAGTATGGGATGACTTACTCCTTTGTTCAGGAGAGGGTAGTCAGTGCTAGCCATGCTGGTCCCAGCAATCGGATGGAGGGGTCTGGGCTGCTGCTGCAGCTCTGGAGAGCTGCCCCAGGGAGAGGAGTCACCCCTGAACTCAGGCAGCTCCCTGGAAGCTGTCAGGACCCCCCACCAGGGAAAGTACATAAGCATCATTGCTGCCTTTCCCATGCCTAACATGTATGCATACATGTCATTCATGTATGAAGATATGACTGTGAATCATTAAATAGAATTGACTGATGAGCTTTTTAGCTGTTTTGTTTAAAAGATAAGAGGCATGAGACTTATGGAGTTTCTTTGAGTCTGATTAAAATGAATGTGTTTGGGTATCTCACGTTATTTAACAGTGAATTTCTAAGCTGTGGTTTTAAATATCTAAAACATGTGCGTTAAAATTCATACTTATTCAGGTTTGTGCTTTGGGGAATGTTTGATTTTTGTGGCTCAGCGAAGTTGTCTATTTTGATAATGAGGATGTATGAAGCCTAAGCCCCGTCCTAGACATGCCAGCAAGGCAGTTTCCACCCTAGAGTTGGAGGTCGGGTGCTGTTCAAACACACATCAACGTGTTGCTCTTTTAAAAAGCACTCTTAGATTTTGTTGGAAATACAATCATTTTTTTACTGTCTTTCTTCAAACTTTGGTGAAATGTTGGAGGTTTACTATAAGTTAACTAAAGCAATATTTTTCATTTATCTCAGTTGTACAGAAAACCAGTCATTCTCCCCAGCATGTACCATTTATATTTCTTCCATGTTTCTAGGCCAGTTTGGTTTCTAACTATGTCATATATTTTTTGCTTTTATTCCTCTTGCATGTTTATCTTCATTTCCTTATCTCTTCCTATTGGAGATAAAGATATTCCAAGCATGGCGATCCAAAAACCCTCGTTCATTACACTGTGTAACTAATGAAGATACAGAGACTCTTACAACAGGCCCTGGGATATCAAAGTGTACACCTTTCCATTTAGTTGGAGGTTTCTGCGCTCACCTGTGCCGTTGATTTATTAGCTTTCTGGTTGTTACAACATTTTTTTTGCTTGGGCTGTATCATCATGTTAAATATGTAGCTGTATCTGTCTAGGTATCTAGTTCATTTGACAGAATAAAGGTTATCAGCTTCTGATGAAAGCTAAAAGAAATTCACCTTCTGGAAAAAAGGAATTTAAAGGAGCCCTGTGTATGGTGACCTGATGCAGGCTTTTAAGCTGTAGGTGATCCTCACTTTATCCCTGATGATGTTAGAATGATTTCTTTCTTCCTCCCAGCAAACACTCCCCGAGGCTTATCAAGGGAGGGTTATGTGCCACCTCCGCCTCTGTCATAAGCCTTGGAAGTCCATCCTGTGGGCCTAAGGCCATGGAGGAAAGTCAAGGGCGTACAATTCAAGCATGCCTGCTGCTTTGCAACAAACCCACTTGGGGAAGCTGTGGGGAGTGGGGCCTGGCAGAGGAGCTTGAGAAAGTGTGTGCACCCTGCCCTCTCAGCTTGCACCGGCCCAGCTCACCCACCAGGAATCAGCTTCTCTCTCCATCTGCCCAGGTGTATTTTGGGATTCTCCAGAGGGCTAGGTCCAGCCTGTCTGCATTGCGAAGGAGCACACAGCCAGGGGACTAGTGGGAGGAAGGAAAGGAGGGGAGACTCTTTGTTGGGAATATTTATGTCGGGTGTTTGTGGTTAGAAATGAGGAAGAGAAAAAAAAATCAATGAAATAGTAGAGTACTATGTTAACACTCAGGTAGGTGAATAAATAGAAGTAGATACTCTAAAAGAGTAGGTCCATAACATGGGTCCAACCTTAGTTACCTTCAGGTGCCAGGCAGGTAGCAGCGGCTACAAAGCAAATAGGTGTGAGTTAATAAGCAGATGCTGTGGAGGGGAGACGTGCATGTCCTGCAAACATACATTCAAATTCTATTTTTAAAATAACTGTTGCCTATTTTTTTTGACAACAACAAAAACCTTATCTGATTCAGCTCTTGGGATGCCAGTTGAAATGCCTGTATGTAAATACATTTCCTTTCCTGAATTTCAAAAACTTTGCTTTTATCTAGATTTGGAGTCTATGTCTCTCTTTTCAGCCTCCTATTAATAAACACAAGCACATAATACTGTTATCGGAGCAGTTGGGATCTTATCGGGTATTGTGTAGATAACGTATTCATCTCTCGTATGTTGGCTTTTCTCAGCGGTCTCATGAAGTAATGGCAGAGAACTTATCGCCAGCTCTTGATGGTCAAAGACCGTGTTCTCGCTGCCTTTTGAAACTGCCAATCTTTTAAACTAGATGAAAAAATTTCCTTCCTTCACCAGAACAGATAACTCCCAGTTTTTCTGGTAAGCAGACAGGGATTGCAAAGTTAATTGAAAGCCATAGATAATCCCCATGGCTCATTTTAGGTAGGTATGATTTTGCCCTCTTTGCTCAAGAAATCCTTTTTTAGAGCAAGTGGTGATTGACAGATTTGAGTTTCACAGCCCTTCCCCACGGGGGGAATAACAAAGTGGGTACATCTTAAGGAAGTGGGTAGCTGGGGGGACAAAAGAGGACATGCAACTCCAGCATCACCACCCACCCGCACCCAGCCCTGAACGACACAGCCCTTCTGGTAGATGTGAGTGTCAGGCGGCCAGCTCGTGTCCTTGTAAAACAGTCTGCGTACAGGGACGCACATATTCACAGATTGCAAGAAGAGGTAAAGATCTCATTTTCTCCAACCCCCTTGATTGGAATTTCTGTCCTTTTCTTGCCATTATATGGTGCTTAGTATTTTTGTTTAATGGTATAGTATATTACACCTTGCCTTGCTTATATTGTCGTAGTTATTAGCTGTGTGTATATTATATCCTTTTCCCTTAGGAGATTGTGATTTCTCTGAGAATTAGGACCCCTCTCTTTTGTTTATCTATTATTTCCTATTACTCTGTGCACTGTGTTTTTTATCATTTGATGTGCAATGAATCAGGGCCGTTTCAGGGCCCAGTTGAGTACCGTGTCTGTGGCACCTTCTTTTTCTCACCTTCGTGTTCCGGGGAGGCTGTGGTCTGTGCCGGGGAGGAGGACTAGCGTGGGGCGTGAGGAGCCCAGCCCTACCCTGCTGTGACAAGGCCTACAGGTGGGACTTTGAGTAAGTCATGCACCTGCTCAAGGCTGCTGTTTCCTCATTTATAAAATGAGGAGGATGCACTAATTAATGTCTTAGTTCCTTCCCACTTCTAACACTGATTCTGTGATTAATGTACTCTTAGCAAGGCATCACCCAGAGAGCTAAATAAATTAGGAAAGACTCAGTGATGCCACCATATCAATTCATTCAGCAAATATTCATTGAGTGCCTACAAAATGCAGGTACTGTTCTGGTCACTGGGACCCACGGTGGGCAGGACTTTTGCCAGCTTTATTCTCATGGAGCTTTCTTTCTGCTGGGAGAAGAAGACAAAGAACCAATAAGCGAACAACATAGAATAGCTGATAAAGGCTGTGAAAGAAATGACAAGGGACTGTGGCTGAGGTTAGAGGAGGAACATCCAGGGAAAGCCCCTGGGAGGAGGGCACAGCTAGGCTGAGACCTGAACTGTAAGAAGGGCCCAGCCGTGCAGAGAGTCAGGCGTGGAGCATGCAAAGCTGTGCGGATGGCAGGGGAAGGCCCGGGGCAGGACGTGGGAGGCCCTGTGGCTACAGCTGAGAGCAAGGGAGGTTTCCCAGGGCCGCTCAGGCCAGGACAAGGCCATCATTTCAGGGTTTGTGGCCTGGAAATGACTTGATCTGATCGACTTGTCAAGACAATCCCCTGGCTGCCATGTGGAGGGAGAAAGGCTCTCTGGAGAAGCACGAGTGGAAGCTGGGAGCCCTGGTGGGGGATTTGCTTGAGGCTTCCATGGGAGATGCACCATGCATGGCATCTCTTCCTCCATAGAAAGGAAGCAAACCTGCTATCAGATGCAACACCCTGGATGACTCCCAGACGTGCGGTGCTAGGAGAAAGAAGTGAGACCCAAAGGCTACACACTCCTTGTGTAGTTAACACTTAAGTGATATTCTGGCAAAGGCAAAGTTGTAGGAACAGAAACCAGACCGTTGGTGGCTATAGGCTGAAGTTTGGGGAGTGTTTGGAGCTCATGGAACTATTCCAATATCTATATTTTATATCTTGACTGACGGGGTGGTGGTCACAAGACTATATACATTTGCCAAAACTTGTAGAACTATATGGTAGAAATGGTGAATTTTACTGCATGTAAATTATACTTTAATAAAAAATGGTAAAAAATGCTGAGTACGAAAAAATTGTCCCAATATGTATGATAAATGCTCAGGTCATTCTAATTAGGAAGAGTTTTGCAGGGGCAGGAATGGAGCAGAAAGTGGGGAAATCCAGGAATAGAATGAAGATTGGCACTTTTCTTTCCTTGAGGGCAGTATATATTGATTTAGCAAATAATTACAGGGCAGCCACTCTGTGCCAGGCACTGACATATAGTATAGGCACTGGAAAGCACTGCAAACCAAACACAACTCCGTCCTGGAGCTTAGAGTTCTGTATTAAGATGAAGATGTGCATGCCCATGAACACAGGGATTCTGCCTTTAGAAATACATCTGAAGGGAAGAAAGGGTGTGATAAAGTTATAATTTATCCATCTTCTGTCCTGGACAGATGTATTTTTTTAAAAGGGAAAATGAATTCTTTTTGTTAGCAAATGTGAATGAAGCTTCTTTTGGAGAAACATGCAACCTTTTTATTGGGGAGATTTTAAATATCAGTGAATATAATATTTTGCTTAAATATCAGACTGGTGTCAACTATGAAAAACCAAGTTACTTCCTTGCCCATCCTTCATGAAAAGGACAATGGCAGCATTTCATGTATGTATATGTTCTTCTTTACTCTTTCTATGCAAGGTTAAATAAAAATTAAATGGCCTCTGCTGCCTCAAAAAATATTCTGAACACAGTCCTGTTTATATATTAGAATAAAATGTGAAATGCTGTCCCTGTTATATACATAAGACACAGAGAGCAGAGCAGACTCCAAAGAGCTTTTATGTTTTATGCTATTTGGCAGCTTTCACAGAATTTAGCACTGCGGAGAGCTACAGAGTCCCTGAATATATATCTTAACACCCCCCAACCAATAATTCGATTTTTAACCATATTGTAGTAAAACTGAACTTGTAAAGTCCATTTTACCTGGAGAACCTCAAGTTTTAGACTGTCTATAATTGTGCCTGTCAAGAATAGTCATTGACAACATCATGGAATAGGACCAAGAGCCTGAATATGTTCCTAAGCAATTACAATTGCAAAAAACAGAGGAATGATGCCCATGAAACTTTCTAAAGCAGATGAATAAACTGACTTGTACATAAATATTTGCATGTTAACTACATATGAACTTATCCTATTAAGTGTGGTGAGACATTATAGATTCCAAATATATGCTCAGTAGAGGTGCCAACTAAAGTTTGAAAGCTAGCATTTTCACTTTATTTTGCATTGTTATTATATTTACTACTGAATTTTGGGTTCATGTCCTGTACATTTTTTGGTATCCTGAGGTTTTCTTGAAGGATAATTTGTTGCATAGCAGGAGCTGTGGTTGGAGCTTCTTTGGCAAACGAGTTTGATTGAGTCAGATAAGATTGTATTTGCATTCAGAGGCACAGTGTTTGAATGCATGGATGAAAATTCACAAGTGACAAAGCATCACACAGCAGCTCTGGCGGCTAAGGAAAGCAGTGCAACTGTATTTCTTTAAAACCCATGCCTCCTTTTAATAACTTAAAATCCCCAAACTTCCTTGAGTTTATTTTCAAAATAATTTATTACAACAAACATAAATGAAACAGTGATGATCAGAATGTACTTTTCCATATGCGCTCACCTGGGTATTCACACACAGCCTCCACGGGAGGGGGTCTCATCAGGTACTCAGTTGGGAAGGGTGACTTTACCGTCTTCATCTTAAAATATTGAAAAAAATAAGAGAGCCCATGCTGGATTGAACATTTCGCCTTTTTGAGCTCTCATTGGAAGGAGATTACTTCATATGAAGTGCCCAGTATGTGCAGAGTGCTGTCCCAGAAACCACATGGGAGCAGCATCTGACCTGTTAAATCCAACCTAGTGAGCTTATGGTTTCACAAAGGGAATAAGACACACATAACTGTAATAACAAGACAGACTGAACTATAGCAAAATAAGATGTACGTAGCTTATGATAAACGTGGTGTCACAGTACCAGAAGGAAAGATCTGCAGATTCAGGACTTGGAAAGACAATATCTGGCTCCTCTCCTCTCTTTTTGGTGGGTAAGAGAGGAGATAATTAGGAATGGCTTCATGGAGGAGGTGGCCTTTGAGCTGGACTTTAACATTTAAAGGTAGAGCTACTGGGTGGGGAGGATGATCTTACTGGGCAGGTGTATTTTAAATAGAAGAGTAAAGGGGATTAAGTCAGGGAAAATCTCGAATATGGAGCTGAGCAGTTTGGCGTTAACCTGCCATTCACCCAGGTAACTCAGGGTGATGTTAGTATGTGGCACGGCGGTGGAGCCGTGGAGTTGCTCTCTATCTGAGAATGCCTTTCACCCTGTATTGCACAGAAGAAACATGAGTAACTGAAAACGGAGTCCTGAAGTGGGTGAAGAAATATATATGAGTATCTAGATGCTGTCAACCCACCTAGTGATTCAGAAAAAAGTTCTAGATAAGGTGGCCAAACCGTTATCAGAGATTATAGGTTCTAGAGAGCTGAAGATGTGCCTGATTATTAAAGATGTGCAGAGACGATTTTGTTTTTAAACGAGGAGAGGGCGTGATACCCCACTCCCATGCCAGTGACCTTCACGTTAAGCCCATGTGGGGTGAGTTATGAGTACTGAGAAAAATAAAGAGTGGTCCTTATGCAGTTGTGGTTATTATGTAGAACAGGTCATGGTATAGGTCAGGTTCATTTTCTTGTATTTCTTCACTTTCATTTTCTTGTTTTTTTTTTTTTTTGAATGAGAAGCGATGTTATAATTATTAACATTTTAGCAACATGGTTGACAAGGTTTCTTCTCTCATGATGCTCTTGTGGATAAGACAGGCACGTACATGGTGGCCGCAGGGACAGGTGGGCAGACAGGTGCCCACGGAGTGCCTGTCAGATGAGGAGCATCGTGGAAGCATCTGAGGTCACAGCTCTGTGGCACAGAGGTGGCTGCTTTGTTCCGCTGTCATTGATACCAATGACATGCATGAAAACACGGAAGGCATTCTCACCTCTTCGAAGATGGTATGGAAACAACAGTGGATTGCAAATACTTTCGATGCAAAATTAAGGGTTGGCCCCCAGAGTTTTAAAACAGGATAGAAGAATTCACTGAGACCAGCAAAAGGCAGCATGAGAGGTTATATATTTATGGTCTTAACCCACGGGTCCTTAAAGCCAGCAACAAATGCCTTGGATCGAGTCAGTGTAGTTTAGGATAACTTACATGATAATTTGGCATTTTAATTAAGGACGTGAAATTAGCAGGGTGATTTATATGCCCATGAAGAGGTCACTCTCAGGGTGTATGGTTAGAAGTGCAACTAAGGAACGGAAGTCTTGCTTCTATGTGACTGTGGCTGTTGCAATTAGAACTGGAGTATTGTGTGTGACTCTGAGCACCTGTGTGGGAGTCTGCAGGTTCCCTGGTGTGTGCGCTCAGGGGAAAGCTGCTTGGATGGTGGGAGTTTCCAACGGCTTCTCCTACAGTTGGGAGAATCTGAGTTCCTCGACGAGGAGAAGAATAGGTTTGGGGAGGAAGGAAGGATATAGCAATTTAAAAATACCCAAAGGGTGGTCCAGTGGGAAAAGGATGGCACGGTTCTGCTCTACGGAGGTAGAACTTGCCAACAGTGGCCCTGCGCAGGTGTGCCAAGGGCTGCTAGAGAGTTGGCGAATTTCCTGGCACCAGGGGAAACCACTTGGTGGAAGACTTTTAAGCATTAGGTAGGCTATAAGCCTAGAAGATCCTTAAATTCCTTTCCAATCTAGTACTTAACTAATGTGGGTTTTTTTCCAAGATAAAATACCATTTACCTCTAGGGCCATTGTTCCTAACTTTTATATAATCGTGGATCTGAAGCACGTGAAAGTTGCATGTCTCACTCTGGGAAGGTCTACCTCAATGTGGGGTTGGCACAGTTGGTTGACCTATTTGCATATTTTGTCTAATCACACACAGTCCTACACTATGAGTTTGAACTTTTATGATCATGTATTATATTTGGGGGAAATGTCTTAGTAGAGGACCTTGGATTTAAATTTGGTTCAAGAAAAATCTTTTATTTCTGTGTATTTGGCGACTGTCTCCTGCCAGGACGATGGAGCAGGTGGGAGGGAAGGGGGGCGTGAAGCCATGGAGGGAGGAAAGGACTCAGGAAACATTACCTCTTGTGTGTAACTTCGCCCTATGTAATCGAAGCAGCTTTAAAATTTGCTTTTCCTGTCTCATGTGAACTCTTTTTTTTTGGTTTCTGGTTTTGCTTTTCTATTCTTGTTCTTACAATGGCGCCTTTTCCTTTTGTCCTTCCTACGTGGTCTGCATGGATTACATCCATGGGCAGCTGTTCTTTTATACAACTGTTGCTTTCTACCTCTGTCCCCATCTGTGACTTATTAGCTATGGACCTTGGGAATGACCCCTTCTCTGCTTTCATTTCCTTACCTGGAGGAGAAAAACAAATCAAGGGAATGTGAAGACCTGTCTCTGGAGGCCTGCTACAGATGTTAAGTAGCTTAACTTAAATTTAAAGATTAATAATGATAATTGAAATTTAAATTCTACAAATTGGTGTAACTGTTGAAAATAACAACTGGCTCCTAAGAGGTTCTAACTTTCTATCCTCTTAGCAATTGAGCACCAGTTATTGTTTAGTTACAAAGATAAAGAACACCTATGATGTAATTCTTTAAAAATTAAAGTATGACTCTTTCTAGCAAAACATTGATTTTACTTCTGTCACTTTCTGGAAGTCAAGTTGTGGGTTGTGGTTTATGATGCTCCGTTTTTGCTCATCTCTTCTGAGCAGAGTTTCTCTCTCTCTCTCCCAGCCTCGACAGTTCAAACCAAAGAGGGCTCTTGGCTTTGTGTTTATATTTCTGCCCACAGAGACTGAGAGGCACTTCCCTTCTGTGGATGGCCTATATTTGTGGGATTTCTTACTCTTCTTGGCTTTCTGGGACACCTGTTTCCAGCCCAGAGAGCACAGCATTCTTTTAAACGGCTGTCTTATTGATTTGCCTACATGCCTTTTGTATTTGTGCTTAGAGGACATGTGTATCTTCAAGGGAAACACTTTGAAAATTGAATACAGAAAGAAATGAGGGTTAGTTGAGAATCCCCTCTGTGTCAGGCATACACAGGGATGAGGGTATCAGCACCCTGGTTCAGGGCTAGATTGGGGTCAGGCTGCACCTGGGGGTGCCACTGGCTTACTGAGGACAGGGCTGGGAGCAGAAAATGGAGAAGGAAAAAAGGAACAAGGGAGTGGGGAGAATGAGGCCACTGAGTCGTGGAAAGAACAGAAGAGCAGTGTGGAAGGGAAGGGAAAGCACATATGCACATGCACGACTGTGTGTGTTTTCCCCACGAAGAAAATGGCATGACCTAGCCCAGGGTGTTAATGCGTCTTAGGTTATAGGAGAGAGGGCCTATAAGAAATGACCTTATTTGTGTAAAAAAAAAAATGCATGCTGGTATATGTAGATGCAAAAGAAATGAAAAGAGAGCTCTATGAACCAAGGGTTCAGGGATGCCCACGAGGGGTTGCCGAGTACAAAGCTAAGTTGGGAAGATGGGGGCAGCAAGGAAGAGGAGAGCTTGCCAGTCTCTGCAAGATCTTTCAGTCCTTGCATTGTGTGATGGGTCCTCGGGTGCTTGTTGTATTATTTTGCTTTATAACATGTAAAAATTCTTTTTAATGTATGCAATAACATATTAAACAATGATGGAAGGAAAGCAGTTGTGTTGCCATGTTGTCCTATGAACTATGTCCAGTCAAAACGTAACAGCAGCCCCCCAAGTAGCATGTGCGTGTGTGTGTGCTCATGCACTCTTGGCAGATGAAGAGGAAAGTGTGGACGGCTGTTCACTGGGGCAGAACCTTGTTACTATTAAACTCTCCCAGCCCCAGGGCCTAATAAAATACATTCATAGTGTGGATGAAGCAATGTTAGCCTTGGATCAAATGGCTTAGTGATGATCTGGGAGTCTACTTTAACGGAAAACTAAAAAGTATATTAGGTTTTAAGCTCTGTGAGGGTGGAAATAACATTGATCTTCCTCATTGTTCATTCAGTTGTTCATTCATTCATGCTACAAATATATATTAAGTGCCTAATGCCTATGCCAGGTATCAGATGATATTTATTGTCATCTAGCACATCTGAAAGTCTTTTTTAAAATTCTGCAAAGTAAAAATATAGGATATCATGAAATTCATCGTAGGAGAACCTAGTAGGTCACGAAGGCTTCCTGGAGGAGGGGGACAGTTATGCAGCAGATTGAAGAAAACAAAGGAGTTATCGGGTGGGGGGAGGAGGGTTCCATGCAGATGGAAGAAAGAGCGTGTGCAGAGGCCGGAAGCAGGGAGTAAAGAGCATGGCGCGGGGAGGCAGGAGGCCCGTGTGGCTGCAGAGTGGAGAGCACACGTGAGAAGTAGGCACGGGACAGAGAGGTGTGTGCAGGGGCTGGATCGTGTGGGTCTTGAAGGCCAGAACTTTTTATTTTAAAAAAATTCCAAACCTATGGACAAGTTGCAGATACAATAGAGTGATTTAGCTAGATTTTCAAACAGTTAGCATTTGTTTCTCTCTCTCTCTCTCTCTTTCACACACACACAACACATACTTTTTTTTTCTTGGCTGAATCATTTGAGATTAAGTTATAGAAATCACATGATGCTGCCCCTAAATTCTAAAGCATGTATATTCCTAGAACAAAGATAACCTCTGACATAATCATAATACTATTGTACAACCAAGACAGTTAATATTTATACAATGCTGTTACCTAACAAACAGTCCATATTTAAATCTCTAATTGTCCTGCTAACGTCCTTTGCTAACATTTTTTTTGAAAATTCTAGATCCATTGAGATTTTGGGGGGTTATGTAGGCTAGTTATTTTGTAAAGTCTCCCTCAATTGAAATTTGCCTATTTCCTCATGATGAAACTCAAGTTGAACACTAATGATAAGAATACTACATAGGTTATGTGAGGGTCTGAGAATTACCAATGCCAGGAATGCCTGATGTTGGTTTCCATTATTGGTGATGTTTAATTTGATCACTTTGTTAATCTTTACAATTTCTCCATTGTGAAGATAAACTTTTCCTGTTGTAAGAAATAAAATAATCTGGGGATGGATACTTTAAGATTCTACAAATATCTTGTTCCCCAATAATTTTTTACTCAATGATTTCACTGTGGCATCCCATGCCTAAGATAATTATTACTTTGGTGATTACAAAATAGTGATTTTTCAAAATCTGTAATTTTTTCTACATTAGTTGATGTTCTTCTATGAAGAAGAGCCTTCCCTTCTCTTCTACTCTTTTAAATCAGTATCAGTATGATCTTGTGGATTTTTAAAATTTAAAATTAAGATTTAATATGCACTTGTAATCTATTTCTAACATTAATCATTTTGATGTGTCAGTTTTTCCATATTTGGCCAGCAGGAGCCCCCAAAACTGAAAGTTTTTTGAGAAAAAATATTAAGTGAATGAAACAGTGGTATAGAAGTGACGAATAAATCGGGGTTTACCATACTTTTTATGTCTCCTGAACAGCTCTATTTGTCAGTCTAACATGAATGTGTTTTTCTATCTCTCCAGGTCTCATGGACTAATTGGCTCTCATTCAGTGGGAACCTAATGGATAAGTCACCGCGCTGTATAACCAGACAACGCTTGGTTTTAAAACTGTTCTGAAAATGATTAAAGCAGTGTCGTGACGTGCCATCGTCAGGGGACGACAAGCAGCTTGAGGATTTTTCATCACCCAACTGCAGCTTGGAGGCAGCCACTCTCCGCCGAGCAGGACTGTATGGCAAGCAGCCCCCGCTGAAGGGTTGAGGATGAGCGTCCCCGTGGCTCCCAAGAAATCATGTTACGCTCAGTTGCAGGATAACAGAAACGGAGCGAAAAATAACAATGAGAGTATCCTAAGTCTGGGAGACACAAATGCCAATCAAATCATGCTGGAGGTCAGCTCCTCTCTTGATGAGTCCCAGGCAAGTGACCTGGCAGGGGAACTTGGAAATGCAAACTTAAGCGAGCCCCCAAACCGTACCCATTTCCATAAGGACTTCCACCAACCTCAGGGCTTCGAGAAAGGATCCCAGGCTGGCTCCAGCGGCCTGAGAGAGTCTAGACTCACTTCGAGTGTTCACAGGGAACGGAATGACGAGCACACGCCGGAGAGAGGCTCAGATCTCCCGCAGGCCCCTCGGAGTGTGCAGGGACCGAGTCTGCTGAGCTGGAGGAACGTGATGGGTGAGGCCAGTCTGGAGGTTTTGGCCAAAAGGGAAGCGGAAACTCCGAGGCACATTCCCAAGGATAAACTGGCGAAGACCCTTGACAATGAGGAACTGAGGCGGCATTCTCTGGAAAGGGCGGGTGGCCCTGCAGTGGCGGCGGGGGGCCTGGCTCGGCAGCAGCCACAGCCGGCACCCCTGGGTGCCCTGGAAGCCCGGTGCCATGTGCCCGGGGCTGGGGAGGGGCCGCAGAAGACGCTGACGGACCACTCTCTGGGGACAGCCTTCCCTCCGACCGACAGCACCTCTCAGGGGAGGAGTGTGCGTCACCCCAAACCATCTACCTCAGACACCAAGGAGACCAGGCCCACAGAGGCCAAGCCGGAGGGGGGCTTCGGCCTGGACGCTTGCCGGGAGCACCCGTCACGGTCCGCCCAGCCAGAACCCGCCCGGAATTCCACCTTGCCATCAAAGGAGGTCCTGAGCAAGCCAGAAGCACAAGTAGGTCAGGGAAAGGGGGAGCCTAAGCTGGCGCCGGAACATGTCCAGCCCCGGGCCGCGCAGGAGTTGGCGTCAGCCCAGGCAGGGGACTTGGGGCGCCCCCACGCTGGGGAGAAGACAGGAGTCAGCCCGGGGGAGGAGGGTCCCCTCCAAACCGCCCCCACACAGGGCCCTGCTTCCTTGGGAGCGACAGGTCATCAGCCCTCTGACAAGACTTCGCCCTGTGCAGGTAGGAAGTTGGGTGAAATGACATCTGGGAACTTTTCACCGGGTGACAGTCATGTGGCTTTTATTCCTAGTGATCCGACTGACGATAAGCCCTCAGATGTCACCGAGGGGGAAGGGCCACAGGGCTGTGCGGACAAGGACCATGCTCTGGTTTTGGCATCAGTTCCTTCTGTTGGAGAGAGCAACACTGAGGCCCCTGGGCCCCCGGACCTTCAAAGCAACTGCTCAGAAGCAGGAGAAAGGAAAGAGATCGCCACACCTGTGGCTGAAAGTAGGGACCTTCTAGAAAACGCAGCTAAGATTGAAAGCACCCCAGCAAGAGCAGATTCGGTTCTCAATAATATCCCAGTGCCCCTCCACCCAGAGACAACTGTGAACACGACCCACCAGCCTGCAACACCCAGTAGCCATTTTCAGGACGTCAGCGTGTTCAGCGTGGACACAGGGTCGCCCTCGGTGGTGGTCCCAGCCCCCGGCGACAGTGTGCGGTTGTTGAACACATCCCTGAAAGTGCCTGACAGGAACACCTGCCCCAGTGGGATCCCCAAGCCTGTCTTCACGCATTCCAAGGACACGCCTTCCTCGCAGGAGGGAATGGAGAACCTTCAGGTGGAAAAACCAGAAGAGAGGGCAGAAACCAAGCCCATCATTATGCCCAAGCCCAAGCACGTGAGGCCCAAGATCATCACCTACATCAGGAGGAATCCGCAGGCCCTGGGCCAGGGGGACGCTTCGCTGGTCCCCGTGGGGCTTCCGTATGCCCCGCCCGCATGCAGCATGCCTCTCCCCCAGGAGGAGGGGCTGGCGAGTGGAGACCTTAAGCCATCTGCCAACCTCTACGAGAAGTTCAAGCCAGACTTGCAGAAGCCCAGGGTCTTCAGTTCCGGATTGATGGTGTCTGGGATCAAGCCCCCAGGGCATCATTTCAGTCAAATGAGTGAAAAGTTTTTGCAGGAGGTAAGAGAACGTCTTTGTGATATGATCTGTAAGTTGAGTGTCCTAAAGTCTGTTATATATTTTCAATGAATTGGGAAGGCAAACGTACTTTCTGCAAATTGCAGATTTTCGTGGATACACTTGTAGAGAACTGGACGTTTTTGACTAAAGGAGATTGTGTAGAGAAATGGCCATTTTTGACTAGAAGAGTGTGATGGTCTTAATGAGATAGAACCAAGATCTAAAGAGACTCTTTTACATTTTCACTTGCTATAAAACATATGAACTTAGGTAATAAATATGCATTTAAATAGGCTTCTATGTTTAAATAAGAGAGCATAATTCTTTTATAAGCTAGGTCAAAGGAAGAACGAATCTGAAATAAGGATATTCTTCAAATTCATCAGACTTATCCTCCAATGAGGAGCATTTCCTTTTTGGGAGAATCTCATAATCATTCACAGAAGGGCAAAGTGCATAAGCGGGAAATAATATGTTAGGCACAGGCTCTTTCTTTTAAGCCAAAATAAAAGCTACAGCTGACATTTAGTTGTGTGTCTGGTGTGCGTTGGACCTATGCAATAGAACATTTAATTTTTGTGAGTCTTCACGAATCCGTACAGCACTTCTCTGAAGGCTGGTATTGCAGTTTTCGTCACTGTTTAGATGAGGAAGTGACTGGGAGAGCTTTAAGTCGCACACCTAAGGCCACAGAACAGGGAGATGCTTGCCCTGAGATCCTCGCTGTGCGGTCGCAGACTGCACGGTACAGTCCTTTTCTGTACCAGAGTGCTGTGGCGAGCCACCCTCATGGACTCAGAGCTAAGGTTTGTCTCCCAAGGCAGTCTCTTCATGGTGCCCGGGGGCCAGTTAAAAAGAAGGCTGGATCGGGCCATCCTCTCCCCAACGCCCTCAGGTCTCTCAGAACATAAACTGGAGCCTGTAGGAGGGCTCAGCTTTTCGAATGCACTTGGTGTGGCTCCAGTAGCAACCCACCCTGTTTCCTTCCACTCTCCCTCTCCCCCTCTGCTGCCCCAGGACCTTTGCACTTCCCTCTGCCTGGAATGCTCTTCTCCAGGTTATCTGAATGGCCTCTTCCTCATGCTCTAGGTCAGCTCTCAAATGTCCACCCATCTGCCCTCTGAGTTCCCTCTCTGCAGGTCATGTCTTCCTAGCACTTACATGTTTGGTTTTCTTGCATTGACTACAGTGTAAATGCCACGAGAACAAGGATTCTGTTCAATGGCTTGTTCCCTGTAGTGATCTCAGAGTTTAGAACCGTGCTTGTCATAAATACACGCCCCAAAAATGTTGAATGGTAGCTGAGTCATGAACCCTCTACATGTTGGAACCAAACAAAAGTAGAGCAAGGGTTTCTGGAAACAGAATGATTGAGTCCAAAGTTGGGCTCGAGTTTGGTTGATGGTATTCACATATTGAAAGAGTGTATTGGTCACTGCAGAAATGGCTGGATCTAGCACAGAGGAAAAGGTGAATCCATTCTTGGCGGCAGACACTGACGCAGGCAGTTCAACACGCTGTGCTGCCCTGAGGTGGGCCTTCAACAACGGAATTACACAGCTCGCCCTCTGTGTTCTGATCCTGGGCCTGCGAGCAGCCTCTGATTGTAAGTGGCTTCCCTCTCACATTCCTAGAGGGAGGACGCCAGTTGGAGAATTAAGGTGTCTGTCTCTTTGGCAGGGGTTTGTCTTGCCGTGCAGGACCGCGTGACATCCTGTTTCTAAGTGGCTTCTCACACGAGCCTTGCGGTGAGAGCGTGTTCTGGCCAGAGGCTGGCCTGGGCAGTGGTCTCTCACTAGAAGTGGAGAAATTGCCCTTCTGGTTTTATGCATCAGTGTCTGAGTTGGGTTATGGTGAGTCAACCTCAAATCTCTAAACACTCATCTACCTGGGCCCCTGGCGTTCAGGGTCAGACTCTGATGCTGGGCCCTTCTCTAAGGCAGGGGACCTCCTCACAAGGACTCTGGGAGCCCATGCTCCCGGGACCACAGCTACCAAAGCTGGTTAATTTACACGAATAAACCTTCGTCTTCTCACCGCAGAAGTTCCATGAAGAGACCCTCGAGTTTTCTCTACAAAAACACCCTCATGAGGGAAACGATGTGGAGATGTATGCAAAAATCCTGTTATTGTCTGTAATTTTTTCTCTGTGTCCTTCTTTATTTTTCTTCTGTGTGTTCTTTCTTTCTATGTTGTTTATACTCCCTCCAGGAATAATTTCTATATTGTATGCATATTTTTCCCAAAACTGTTTTCTCTACTTTATTATCTAGAAGCCACCTCCAGACTCAAGGAAATGGGATCGTAGGGACACTATGTGGCTTTAGTGGTTCTGAGGGGTTTGGAGAGACCCTGTTGATGTGGTGAGAGCATCACAGCCTGGCACCAGCCACTGTGCCCTGGTGTCTGAGGACCATTTTCTGCCGGGATCCGAGAGGCCCAGCCTCTTATCCGAGCTGCAGGGTAGAGCAGGGAGCCCTGGGTGTCATGCCGGGCTCATTTCTATGGCAACCTTCTTTAACTGGAAGTGGGGCACAGGCTGGCCCTTGGCCATTTGCTCCTGCAGCTGTGACCTGATGTAACCCTGCGAGTCCCCGTCCCGTATTCAGGCTCAGTACAGGGAGAGCCGAAAGCCACCTTCCCCTGCCAGTGTGCCCAAAACTCACCACAGGCTGGCTTCACTCAGTCTCCAGGGAAAGAGCACATTTCTCACCAGTTGCAACCGAAATCTTTTTCAGTTATAGAAGCCAAATATTGTGGGAGACTCTTAAAGATAAAAAACAAACCAGCTTCAGACTCTTCCCTCGTTATTGACAGATCCCTGCTGGTTCTATAGCGTGGATAGAGACAGAGAAATCAAGAATAAGTGCTCTCGTGGGAGAGGGAGTCTCTTTTCAGTTGGCAGGAGCCACACAGACATTGAAAGCTTCCAGAAGTGGCTTCAGAGATCATCTGGGATCTAGTCGTGCCAGGGTGATAAAATATGCCCACTTGTTTAGACTGCTCTCTGCTTCTAGCTCTCCAGAGGTCTCGGGGACCCTCCCTCCGGCTGACAGCTTGGGAGCCCTTTGCATTTTTGGTGAAGGGACGGGGGAGGAGGGGAGCAGGGTTGAGAGGATGAGGTGAGGTGGGTATCGTGGTGTACAGCTGTACGATTCAGGGCTGCTGTCCCTCCCGCTCCCTGCGGCCACCTCATCTCTGAGTGGGGGGGCACTGCAGCAGTTAGGGCTGTCCAGAGAAATAGGACCGGTAGGAGACAGGTGTGTGTGTGTGTGTTTGTGTGTGTGTGAGAGAGACTGAGTTATCTGCATACATACACACATCTCTCTGATTTGAAGGAGTTGGCTCATGTGATTATGGAGGCTGGCGAAAAAAAATCTGCAGGACAGGCCAGCAGTCCAGAGACGCAGGCAAGAGTTGGTGGTGCATTTTGAGTCCAAGGGCTGTCTGCTGACATGATTCCCTCTTCTTCAGGAGAAGTCAGTCTGTTTTTATTAAGGCCTTCAACTGTTTGGACGAGGCCCACCTAACGTTATGAGGGATAATCTGCTTTATGCAAGGTCTACTGATTGAAATGTTAAGCTCATCTAAAAAAATACTTTCACAGCAATAGCTAGAGTAATGTTTGACCAAATATCTGGGTTCTGTGGCCCAGCCAAGATGCCCCATAAAATTAACTGTCCCCGGCACCCTCCCCTGCCACCAACCTGGTGGCTTCCTAGGGCAGGGTCCACCCTTCCTGTGTCTCCCCAGCACACGATCCCAGTGAAACCAGGACAGGGCAGATAGGAACAGGGACAATCCAACACGAATTTGTTTGGGCACCTCAACTTTAGGAGTTTTTTTTGAAATCATAGGATTATTATTATTATTATTATTTTTTTGCCTTCAAAGTTACTTCTCTATAAATCCTCCATGAGAGAAGGAGGAGGGAAAACAGTGACATTTGGGGTTGATCTGTATGTGTTTATGACCGAACCGAGTTGTCTGTTGTGTTCGGTCAGTGAAGATGGAGGAACAGAGCGTGAAGCCTTTTTGTAGATTCCCTTGTTTAATTTAATATTCACAGACTGGGCATCAGAGGCAGAGTTTTCCCTTTTATAAAGAATTTGTGGTCTTACCAGAAACAAATTACCCAACACGATGACAAGCATTGAAGTTACTGAAATCCTGAAGATCACTGTTGAGTTGAGAGCGAAGTGTGTTTTGACCCCTGAAAACTATCCAGTTCCAAAGCACTGAGTAAGTCCTGAGATCAGCATATTGCAATCCTAAAAACCCAATAGATGTAGGTTGGGAGTGATACTAATTTCCTCATGAGGGCACCTGCTCTAAGCAATGAGCAACAGAACTTAAAATTTTAAAAATAAAATTAAAAAATAAAAGATATATGAGAGAAAAATTAGAGATTAATAGGGAGAGCATAAGTAGAAAATGATAAAAGTTTTATCAGAGTGCAGATGTAGAATGTTCTTTCATAGAGATATAGTTTGCCACAGCCTGAATACAATCTATCTACTTAACAATCATGCATATTTTACAGTGTGATTATGATAAAACTTTAAAGGCCTATTCTTTTGCTTCTATAATGGCAATTTTAAGGAAAACTTTGTATCTGCTTCAACATTAAAAGAGTATCAACGTAAGGGTTTATCTTTACAACAGCTTGGATCAAAGCTTTTATAGCCCCTATTAAAAATATTGTTAAATGCTTGTGATCCCTGAATGGATACAAGTCTGACACATAAGACGCGTGGTGGTTTAGAACAGAGTTAATTAACAGATGTATCTTTTCATACATAGCCCTCAGCACTGTTTTTTTATTATAACTAAAGGAATTATATTATTTAGTTCCTTCTCTTCTTCCATGTTTAATATGAAGAAACACTGATCATATATGAACAGACTGTGTGAGGACAGAATTGCTATAAAAAGGTACCTACCTTTTTATTCTAGTCCAAACCGTTGTGTTCTAGTCTGAACTGTTAACTACAGGAACAGTAATGTTGTGTTGTTATATTTAGGAAAGAATTTAAATATGATTTATTTCTTTAATAAATATTTATTGACTTCAGCTCTGTGCTAGACACATTGTACGTGCTGTGAAGTCAGCAGTTGACAAGACTCTGCCCTGGAACTTCCATTCTAGCAAAACTTGTTCAAACATTCCCGGGAGCAGCACCTCACTCGGGAAGACAGAGAGAGAAGATAATTCAGGCCCTGGTTCTTAAATTATGTAAACCTACAGTAGAGGCTTGAAAACACATTTTTCCATTAATCTATTTTTCCAAATAGCCTTTTCTCCCTTATTGACAATGCCAATTTCATTTCCCAACTAACCTAATAAAAACTTAATATAAATTGATCAAGTTCATCTACTTCTTTTAAGACTATGTTACCTTAAAAATTGTGCCCTTTCTCTACAAGTATGATGAAACTTTCATCATTTTTTTGAACATTTGCTAAAGGCTTTCTTTACTGACATCATTTATTTATCCACTGGCATCTCACCCGGATTCCAATGATTCTGTAACAATGCAATTTAAAAAATCTAACAGAGGGAGTTCCATTTTCTGCTAGTAAAATATAGATTCATAGGGTATTAGAGCTGTAGGTACCTGAGAGATCATCCAGTTGTGTTTAGAAATGAACAACTAGGGATGAAGACGCTGCGGCCCAGAGAAGGTGAGTGATCTGCCAGCAAGTAACTCCCTGGTGCCAGAGCAGTCATTGCTGCAGCCCTGGTCTCCTGAGCCTGTGTAGGATCTGTGATGTGAGGTTCTCTGACTGAGCATCTGATCGTTTGTCACAGGTTACAGACCACTCTGGGAAAGAAGAATTCTGCTCTCCTCCCTACACGCACTACGAAGTCCCTCCGACTTTCTACCGGTCGGCCATGCTCCTCAAACCCCAGCTGGGACTGGGGGCGATGTCCCGGTTGCCTTCTGCAAAGAGCAGGATTCTGATCGCGAGTCAGAGGTCTTCGGCGAGTGCCATCCACCCGCCAGGACCCATAGCGACAGCTGCCAGTCTCTACGCGTCGGACCCTTCAGGTAACTGGGCCAGCCATTGCTGCCTCTTCCTGCTGTACATTTAAATAGCGAGCATGCAAAAGGGTGGGAACTGCCTAACATGTGCAAGCCTCTCATCCTGTAAGAGGGGCCTTTTGCTGTTCTTCCATCTACCTGTAGATACAGACATTGGTGAAAACTCATCTGTCTGCAACTGTCATCCTCCACGTTCCTTTAAAACAGTGGCCCTTGTCACCACCACCTGGCCTGTCGTAGTTTCTTTCTTCTCTAAGACTCCCTGCAGACCAGGGCTCAGAAACATTTTCTGTCAAGGGCCAGATAGCAAATATTTTAGAGTTTATGGGTCATAACAGCTCACAGTCATAAATACTCAACTCTTCCTTTGTAGCATGAAAGCAGCCACAGGTAATAGGTGAATGAACAGGTGTGGCCATGTTCCCATGCAACTTAATTTATAAAAACAAGCAGGGGGCTTGATCAGCCCTCAGGCTGGAATTTGTCAAAGAGATCTTCCTAAAGTTTAGCACTGGCTGGATCACTCTTTTCATCTGCTCAAGAATCTTGAACACCCCGAACTAGCTTGCAGAGCACCCTGCCACCTTCCCCAGCCAGAGTCACCCCTGATGTTCTTGGCATTTCTCCACTGTCTTCCCTCCTTTCTTCTGTTCCTTGCTGTTTTCTCTAGGACTTATGTATTATTTTATTATAGAAATAATACATGCAAAAAATTTGGAATATAGACAAATATGAAGAAAAAACTAATAATACATGTATTTTTTAGCACCTAGCTAGTGTTGATATTATGGACTATTTTCATTCAGTGTATTTTTTTTTTCTATGCCAATAGTTGAAATAACACAGGGTAAATTTCATTTTTCCCTTGGATATCATATTGTAGACATTTCCTATGCCATCAAAATGTTTCAGAAATATTTTAATGGAGTATAACATTTTGTTTTGTTCATGCATTCATTTATTCAACAAATTTTGGATGCTTATTATGTGCCAGAAGTTGTAGATTGAGGACTATACATAAAGAAAGAACAGAGAGCTCCTGCCTTCATACAACTTACAGTCTAATGGATGGAATGGGCAATAAAAAATAAGCACAAAAATAAATACATAATTATAAATTTGATCAATGTTATAGAAGCAAAGAGCATAGCGTTTTGAGAAATTGTAAGAGAAGAGTAATATGGATGGGATGGGGGTGCTTCAGGGATGGCCTTTTTGAAGAAGTGGGGAGCATGGGTGGCCATGGGGCTAATACCAGAATTGATTTAACCATTCTTCAATTACTGGCAATTAGGTTCTGCTTACTTTTACGCTATTTTAAATAATGCTGCAATTTGCATCTTTGTATATGATTATTTGTCTTCATTTTGTTTTCCTTGGATAAATTCTTTGAAGTGAAATTATTGGATAAAAGCATATCCCAACATTTTTTAAGGCCAACTAACTTTCTAGAAAACTTGTAATAATTGTTTTCATACTAATGTTTCTTGAGAGTACTTGACAGTTTGAGTACTACCATTGGTATTATTATTATTATTGCATTCATTTTATTATTATTGGGAGAGATATTTTTTCATTTGTTTGCCATTATATTACTTTGTGAATTGTCATCACTCAGGTAATTATTGGTGGTCTTAATAATTTTTTCATAAGCACTTCTGTTAAAGAAATCTCATTCTTTAATGGTTCTCATGACATATGTGTATTGTGATGGACTTTCCTGTTGTCAGAGCTGGTACCAGTCAATTATGTGACTCTGTCACTCACTCAACAGTGATGACTGAGGACCTGAGGGACTAAGGGACTGCCAGCACTGTTCTTGGTGGGGGGCATAAATTAGTGAAAATAGTAAAAAATCCTTGCCCTTGCGGAGCTTAAATTTTAGAATGGGGGCAGACTTTATTTTTTTGAACTAAGTAAGTAAATAAATTATATGGTCTACTGGGAAAAGTAAATAGTATTGGAAAAAATTAAGCATTAGAGAAGGGGAATGGGGGTTTTGGAAAGAGCGGAGGGGGATTATAAGTTTAAATTGGGTGGCTGGAAAAGGCCTCTCTAAGAAGGTGACCTTTAAAGCAATTTCCAACAGAGGTGAGGGAGAGAACCCCATCAATATATGGGATAGAGCATTCCAGGCAGAGGGAGGAGCCGGGGCAAAGGCCTTGAGGTGGCAAGAAGGCTGGGGAGGCAGGCACAGAGTTGGGACAGGAGTTTGAGGAGGATGAGGATGGAGAGGGGCTGGTTTGGAGGGCATGGCTGGTTGCATAAGGCCTAAGAACTACTGGAGGGATTTGACTGCTACTCTGAGTAAGAAACAAAATCGCTGAGGGTTCAGAGCTGGGGTGACGTGATCTGACTCTTGTTTAATCAGGATCTCTCTGACTCCCACGTTGAGAACAGACTCTAAGGGGCAGAACAGGAGAACAGTCAACAAGTGCGGTAGTGACCCTGGTGAGAGAGGGCAGGGTCGTGGGCCACATGGTGCTGAGGGACAGTGAGGAGGTATGGTGAGTGGGAGTGCCTGGCTGGATGTGGGCTGAAAGAGGAAAGGAGCTGTGGAGGAGGCCTCCAGTGTTTGGGCTGGAGCCGCTGGAGAATGGAGTTGCCATACAGAGAGGTGGGGAGAGACGGGCGTAGAAGGGCTGGTAGGAGGCACATGAGGACATGTGGAGGTTGAGATGCCTTTGGTCGTCCTACAAGATAAAGCACTGGATCGTGGGACTAGAGTTTGGAGGACAGGACTGCTGGAGATAGGAGGTATTAGCTGACAGCAGAGAGGGCATGGGTGAGGCCATGATGTTACTGAAAACTCAGCCACTTGCTCACGAGGCCGAATCAGAATAACGAGAACAAGGGGTTTGGGGAAGAAGAAAAGAGAGTTTACTTTGCAAAGGAGGAAAAATGGTAGACCTTCTCATCTCAGAATCCCAAATTTCCTGAACATAGGCAGAAACACAGAGCTTTTAAAGGAAGGGTTCTCAGCTTCAGGCCATTACTGTGGTTAACTATTCTAATCTCCCATCTCTTGCCAAGGACAAGCCCGTGAACTCCAAGCTGCCCACCTGGGGGGCTGGCACCACCTGGGAGTTTTAACAAAAGACTTAACCTGCCTCAGGGATGCAGGCCAGGCTGCAGTTCCCAAAAAGAGTGGGGGAAGTTTTAAAGAGACAGAAAATCTTTTTCTTTTTTCCCAGGCCCTTCCCTGTTACAATGACACTCCCCTTCCCTGGGTTCCGGTTGCCGTCCAGCATCAGCTCACCTTCATTTCTCTGTTATAAACTTGACATGAACTGAAATTACGTGCCTTTGAAATAGTATCATGTAATAGTACGATGTTCATATTTTACTTTATGCACAAAATATAGAATAAATTTGAATCCCTAAATATAGACTTAGTTGGGATTTGTCTTGTCACAGTCAAGATGTTAAGAACACACCACTTGCATAAAAACACCGCTACTGATAGAGGTGGGCAGACCAGGTGCTCCCGAGGCTGCCTTATTTGTAGTCATACATTTGCGACAGGGTGTCACTTTTCCAAAGCTCAGTCCAGCCCTTGGAAGTACTCACGGGGAAGGCTCCCCCAGCCCTACTTCTTTAGGACTCCAACGCTTTCCCTTGGGCTTCTGGGGGCCCTCATTTAGAGAACGGTGAATGTCCCCATGAGTAATCACTGGAGACCCAGCACAGCTGCTGACACTGGGCGGTTGTCACTCCTATAGGACATGGAAGATGTCAGATCCCTCCTTGGTGCTGTTGAAGGGAGCCCCTGGCAGAGGCGCTGGGACAGACGACGAGAGGTTCTTGCTTCAGAGAGTTGGGGGTTTAGAGGGCAGTGACTCAGCGCACTGGGCTCCTGGGCACTCGGGCTGTGCCAGTGGCCCTTGGCTTGGCCTGCTCACCTGGCAGATCCCAGGCGGCAGACACGCCCCCTTCTAGGGCAATTTTGCTAATGTCCCCCAAGCCTCTAGCACCTGCTCTGGTAATGAGGCTCACTGTTTAGCTTCTTTTCTTTCTGCAGAAACATTTCCATTTTTTGCAGAGATAATCGTTTTATTCACAACCCTGTTTTCTTTTTATCTTACAATAGACTTCAGTGGTCCACTAAATGCAGTGTCAAAGTCATTATCCATCAGAAACTGTTGATAGTATCCTTTGACTTGAGAACTAGGAGGGCTTAACTTTCAAACTCTCCCAAGAAATGAAGGTAAATACCTGCATGCTACCTTTCTGGAATAATAAAGAAAAAGAAAACCCAACACACATTCCTGTTCTCAACCCCCACACTAGACCATATCTGTCAACTGACTGTGCTAGATCTTTCTTTATTTGATAAAATATAACATTATATATATATATATATATATATATATATATATATATATAAAATTATATCTTTATATCTTTATTTTATAAAATAATGAGAAAACCAACTTTTGTGGATTTTCTGGACCTTAGAATTAGGGCACAGGGACTGGCCATCTGTTTTTGTAAATAGATTTTATTACAACACATCCACACCCTTTTGTTTGCTTGCTGCTTTCAGAATTGAGTCATTGTGACAGAGACAAGATTTTGCCCAGGGGCCGAAAACATTTACTCTCTGGCCCTTTAAGTAAAAGTTTGTTGACCCCTGTGTTAGGGTCCTTAGGATATCACCAGGTTACCCTTCAGAGTCATACTGTTGTGGCTGAAAAAGTGTATGGCAGGTTTCAAAACTCTTTGGCTGGCGAAAATCTAGGGTATGGGTAAGTCTAAGGTGTGGGAGACAAGGTGAATTTATCAATGTAGTTTACCTAAATCTATTCACAGGGATATCCTCTTTTGGTTGGTTTGTTTTTCTGGAGAAGTGAGCTGTCCCAACACAAGGCCACAGGGCTTTGCTGGAGACCTGGCCAGGGTCACATCTGTGCAGCTGTCTGTCACACACCAAACATCATCCAGATAAACGGAGTCCCTGGGCTGAGACATGCAGCAAAGAATCTAACCAGTGACTATTAAAAGAGTCTCCAGAACTGTTCTCTCTCTCTTTTCAAGACCCTTTATGATTTTCTCCTTAAGGTGATTTTAAGATGGTGAAATTAAGAAGTCTTGGCTATTTTTTTCTCAAAAATGCCCCCACCCGAACCCCTGCCAAAACAGCAAGAGAACCATGGAAACATGGTCTTTAACAGATCTAGAAACATCCATGTCTCCAACTCTAATAACCAAGGAAGGGCTGTCAAGTGCAGAAAACGTAAAGAGGATGCTTTCAGCTGCAGATCCCAGGACAGGTCAGCAGAGCCCACAGGTGGCAGGTTGGGGCTTGCCCTCGGGGAAGCCAGGAATCCGATGTCAGATGTCATGTCGGAGCAATGGGGCAGAGTAGGTGGGCGGGAGGCAGGTGTGTCCATGGCCATTGATTTCCCTACGGAGCAGCAGGGTGGCAGGGCTGAGCGAGAAAACACACATCTTCACAATGACCAGCCAGTGAGGTTGCTGTCGGGAGACTGTAAACTGCAGGCAGCTCTACAGCTGCCAACTTGACTTTTCTGGAGAGAAGCAGAGGTTGAAAAAGAGCCTGTGACTCACACATACACGTCCGGTCCTAAGGAGCCTCTCTGAGGAGGAGTGGGAGTTCCTGCCAGCTTGGAACTCGGCTCTGGGCCCTTCCTGCATGGACTGATGGAACAGCTGGACTCCGCACGCCCCTTCCCTCCTCACCTGCATGCACGCACGCACGAGGCCCTGGCTTCGGAGCCTGGGCCCCTAGGAAATCTCCAAAATGTTTTCTTTTTCTGTTTCTCTCCCTTTCTCTTTTATGCTCTCATTTCCATAACATTTTATGGAACTAGGGACCCATTTTGCCTGTTATGGTGCAAAATGAAGTAAAGCAACTTGAGCAACTCCTGGGGCCCAGAAGGACCAGAGAATAAGATGACATTCCAGTCTATACCTCCTTCTTACAAAGCAAGTGGTCCAGTTCCTAACCACTCTAGAAATCTCACTTTCCCCTTCTCTCTTCATCTCTCATAGCCTACACCTTTTCCAGGGCCCCTCCCTTCTACCTGGTTCTCACATATCTCCCAGGAGTGCTCTGGATGTTCCCCGACACCCACCCCCATACCCAGCCTCACCCACGCTGGACACAGAGTGGCCACCAGACCTTCCACCCTGGTCCTACCCATGCTCCGTGTTCCCTCAGAGAAAGATGGGGAGGCTCTGGACTCTCTGTTTATGTCTTATAAAGGTTTGAGGATATGCCATGTTGCTTCCTTTTGAGCCCTCACTCATCTTCTCATAAGGTGAGGTCTCCCTGTCTAGCCGTCTGCACAGGAAGTGCGTTCCAGGTAGAGGAAACAGCACACATGAAGGCCCTGAGGCAGGACCGAGCCTGGCACACCAGAGAACAGGAATGAAGCCAGCAGACTGGAGCAAGGGCAAGGAAAATAGCAGGGAAGAAGGTCGGAGATGGGAGAGGGGCAGATCACACAGGGCCCGATGGCCCAGGCGAGGAGTTCAGATTTTTAAATGCAGTGTGGTGGGAAGCCCCTGAAAGCTTTAAACGTGGTCTGACTCATGTTTTACAAAGATTACCCTGGGTGGTCTGTGTGGAATAGAAGAGGTGACAGCAGAAATGGGAGGCCAGTGGGGAGCTGATGCAGTTGTGCAGATGCTGACAGCTGGGAGGATGGAAGGAGAAAGCGATGGGATTGCTGGGGTCTGGGTTGGAGGCAGAGCCAGTAGGGCTGTGCGTTGAGGGTGGGTGATCAGGAAAGAGCGGGAACAGCCGTGACTGCTGGAATTTTGGCTTGAGCCACTGGGTAGATGGTGATGCTATTTATTCACATAAGTTGACTAACCAGGGGTGTGGGAGAGGGACCAGGCCTGCGAGGAAATATGAAGAGTCCCATTTTGGAAATTCTAGTGGCGTTTAGACACAGATAATTAGATATTATGAGTCAGGGGTTCTTGGAGGGGTCAGGGTTGGAGATTGAAATTTGGGGTTCACCAGATGCTAACTAAAGTCAAGGGGGTGCATCTAGAGAAAAGAAAGTATCCCAGGAAGGGGCCTGATTACACCCCCACATTTAGAGATCTGGCGAGAAGAGGAGAAGCAGTGGCCAGTGTGGAAGGTGGAAAACTAGAAGAATGTGGCGGGTGTCTGGAAAGCCACAGATGAAAGGATCTCAGAGAAGCCAGGAGCAGTGAGCAGTTTTGAATGCCACTGAAGGAGGTCAGTTCAAGGGAGAGAAAGGATCCGTGAATTTGGCAACATGGGAACCACTGATTATCTTTCCAAGGCAATTTAAGTGGAGTACTGGAGACAGAGCCTCATTCGCCAGGTAGAAGGCAGTCGATACCCAAGTGCAGCCAATTCAAGCTTATGAGATGTGAGAAGCAAATAGCAAACATGGCCAGATACAATTTGCAGTTCTTTCGTGATTTGGGGGATGAGAGTGATTCTGTTAACGGTCAGGGTTTCTGAAAAACACTTATGATAGTTGGAATGACAATCTGGTATGACAACACGATGTGCAGAATTTCCTTGAAAACTGCGTGTCTATTGAGTTGTGACCCAAACAAACACAGCATGTCAGCTCTACCCAGATGGGTTATGGGCCACACACACACAAAATCTATTGGCTTTTCAGGCAATTGACACTTCTATCTTATTGCTGTCAGTGTACAAACTGTTATCTGCAGTCATTTTTTCAGGTCTATTTGCTCCGCTTTTAGAAAACCAAAGCAGCTGGAAAAGGGGAGTGTAGATAAGCAAGGAAACTGAAAGTGGTCCCGGCTAATGGGCAGGGCATCTGAACCGCTGACTACCACAGCGTCTCGGGAGAGAAATAGGAGTTCAGTAAGTGTCCTCACAAACAATACGATGCACCTGTTGCAAAGCCGAGGGGCAAACAGCTCCTGTGACTTGCCTCAGGGAAAGTAAAATGATAACTGGTTTTGAGGCTGAGCTTGCATACAGAATTATTTTGACAACTAAGTACAACGATGATGAAGGTGACAATTATAACTATGTAGTGTGATTATTATATAAAACAATATTTTATGTAAACTGCAAACAACCCTGTGAGATAGTTTCTGTTTGTTTGTTTTCTGTTTCATGGATAAGGAGATGGTTTTACAGATGAGGCTCAGGGATGCTAAGTCACCCTGACAAGATGGCAAGTCTAGTAATTCAGAGTGGTGTCACCCAAGTGGAGATCTGTGTGGTTACTAGTTCCTGTTAATCAGAAGGATGACAGAGCTTCGCCACTCAGCTGCAACTGGAGGGCCCAATGCACTCTTCCCCAGGGGCAAAATAGGTAGGATCAGTCTGGGAAGGTTTGTAAGTCAAGGCCAAACCTAGATAAATTTCTATATCTTTGTACCCACAATCCAGACACAGAACCCCCAAATTTCCTTTTGCTTCTTACCAGAGAGTCCCTTCTCCCACTGTCCCACCCTAGGCAAATACTGATAGCTTTCTGTCACTATCAGTTATGTTTGTGTGTTTTAAACTTGCATATAAACGAAATCATACCATGTGTACTCTTTTTGTGTCTTGTATCTATCACTTATCTTAATGTTACTGAGATCCACTCAAGCTGTTAAGTGTACCTGTAGTTCATTCCTTTTATTGCTGAGTGTTATATGGTTGTATTATCACAATTTGATTATCCATTCACCTATTGGTAGATATTTGGGTTATTTTCAGTTTTGGCTCTCACGAATGAAGGCCTGCTGCCTGTTATCATCAAGAAAGTTTTATTGGAATGCAACCATGTGTTTTCATTTATTGCATTTCACACTGCAATGATACATTTGAATAGCTGCAACATAGGTGTTATGGCTTATAGAGCCTAACCTATTTACTATGTTGCCCTTTACAGAAAATGTTTGTCAATCTATGGCCTAGGAGTTTGATATATAGCTTTAAATTATCATAGTCTACCCTTAAATAATATTTTGTCATTTAATATATAGTATAAATACCTCAGTAGAGTAAACTTTCCTCTCTTCTGTTTTCTGTGGTATTTTTAAATACATTTTTCTTTTTCTCTTCTTCTTTTTTTTTTTTTTTTTTTGACGAAGCCTTGCTCTGTCCTTCCATGTAGTGGCATCGTCATAGCTCACTGCAACTTCAAATTCCTGGGCTCAAGGGATCATCCTGCCTCAGCCTCCCAAGTAGCTGGAACTATGGGTGCACACCATAACACCTGGATAATTTTTTTATTTTTAGTAGGGATGAGGTTTTGCTCTTGCTCAGGCTGGTCTTGAACTCCTGAGCTCAAGCAATCCTCCTGTCTTCGCTTCCTAGATGCTAGGATTACAGGTGTGAGCCACCGCGCCCGGATGATACATTTTATTTCTACATACATTATAAACCGCATAATTTATTGTTTTTAATTTTTTTTAAACAAACAATTGATCATATTTTTTAAATATTTTAAAATGTGGGAAAATATTGGTTTTTTTATCCTCATATTTTACTATTTCTGTTGCTCTTCATTCTTTTGTTTGATCCCTATTTCTATCTGGTATCATTTTTCATGTGCTGGAAGAAATGTCTGTGATGTTTCTTGTTGTACAGGATTCTGGTGTTGAATTCTTTTATTATTTGTAACACTATAAAAGTCTTTATTTTACCTTCACTTTTAAAACATATTTTCACTGAATATAGAAATCTAGGTTGACAGTTTTTTCTATTAACACTTTGAGGATTTCATTCCATTGTCTTTTGGTTTGCATAGTTTCAGACAAAATGTCTGCTGTATTTTTGTCTCTGTTTTTAAGATTTTCTTTTTATTACTGTTTTTCAGCAGTTTATCATGTGCTTTGGGTTGGTGTTCTTTACGTTTACTCTGTTTGGTGTTCATTATATTTCTTTGACATGTGGATTTATATTATCATCAAATGTGGAAATTTTTGCTATGATTTCTTTATATGCTTTTGTTCTGTCTTTATTGTCAGCATATATATGTTACTTTGATAAGTCACTGAGGCTCTGTTAATTTATGTTCAGTCTTTTTTTCCTCTCTGTGCTTCATTTTTTATAGTTTTATTGCTATGTCTTTAAGTTCATTGATCTTTTCTTCTGTGATGTCTAATGTGCCCATAATTTCATTTTGTCTATTTCTTTTTCATTTAGATATTGTACATTTTATTTTGTGACATTCCATTTGGGTCTTTTAAATATATTTTACTTCTCTCCTTATTATGTTCAGGTTTAAGTCTACATCTTTGATCATATGGAGCCCTATTTATAATAACTTTTAAAATTCTTTTGTTATGTTATTATCTCTGTCATTTTTTAATTTGTTTCTATTGACATGCGTTTCTCTTGCTTATCAGTCTCATTCTCCTGTTTCTTCTTATTTCTAGTAATTTTGATTGGATCCTAGACATTGTGAATTTTACCTTGTTTGATTTTGCATTCTGTTCTATCTCCTTAAAGAGTATTGAACTCTTTCTAGCAGGCAGTTTAGTTATTTATCAATTACTTTGATCCTTTTAAGGCTTATTATAATTTCTTTTAGAGTATCTATAAAGTAGCCTTTATTCTAGAGCTAATTTCTGGAGTTCCTAATGAGTACCTGTGTATTCAGCAAGGTTTCTCCATTTTGACTGTAAGGGAAGTGGAGCAATTCCCAGCCTGTGTGAGTTCTGGGAATTGTTTTTCTTACATCTGCCTTGTAATTGTTCTTTCCTCAAAAGTTGTTCTCAATCTTGTGGGTTTTTTCCTCGATGCATGCACAGATTGATATTCATCCAAAGGCTTAAGGGGCCCTGAATGCAGATTTATGGAATATTGTGTCTGCATGTTTCCCTCCTCTCTGTTTCACACATTCTAGCTTCCTTTTTATTTATTTATTTTTTTCAGCATATGATAGGGGTACAAATATTAAGGTTACGTATATTGCTCTTGCCCCCCCCCCTTTGAGTCAGAGCTTCAAGCGTATCCATCCCCCAGTTGGTGGGCATCCCACTCATCATGTATGTATATACCCATCCCCTCCCCTACAACTTGCCCTATACCCGATAGATGTTATTCCTGTATGTCCACTTAGGTGTTGATCAGTTAATACCAATTAGCTGGTGAGTACATGTGGTGCTTATTTTTCCATTCTTGGGATACTTCACTTAATAGAATGGGTTCCAGCTCTAGCCAGGAAAATACAAGAGGTGCTATATCACCGTTATTTTTTATAGCTGAATAGTACTCCATGGTATACATATACCACATTTTATTAATCCACTCATGTATTGATGGGCACTTGGGTTGTTTCTGCATCTTTGCAATTGTGAATTGGGCTGCTATAAACATTTGAGTGCAAGTATCTTTTTCATAGAGTGACTTTTAATCTTTTAGGTAGATGCCCAGTAGTGGAATTGCTGGATCAAATGGTAGATCTACCTGTATCACTTTAAGGTATCTCCATATTCCTTTCCACAAGGTTGAACTAGTTTGAAGTCCCACCAATTTAGGAGTGTTCCTACCTCTCCACATCCACGCCAACATTTATTGTTTTGCGACTTGTTAAAAAGGCCATTCTCACTGAAGATAAGTGATATCTCATTGTGGTTTTGATTTGCATTTCCCTGATGATTAGAGATGTTGAGCATTTTTTACTTTCCAAAAGAAGACAGGAGAACAGTGGCCAACAAACATAGGAAAAAATGCTCGACCTCTCTAGCTTCCTTGACATTTCCAAACTATGATCTCTATGTCTTCAACTTACCTTGATGGACAGCCTCTGTTTGAGTTCCTCCTTCTTGTGCTATAGCTGGGAAAGTATCCCTATGCAGTAAAATAGGGCAATGACAGGGCTCACCTTGTTTGTTTTCCTTTTATAAAGATCACAGCCTTGTGCTCGCTGTTTAGTTCCTGAAAACATCAGTCTTATATATATCGTTTGGTTTTTTGTTTATGACAATTTGCATATCAATTAATTCTTCATATGTGGAATTTCCTGCATTTTCAACAAAGGTTGTTAGCATCAGATGGTGTAACTTTCCCTTTTGTGTTTACACTTTAAGTTCTAGATTATTTATTTAGTGATGGTTTTGCTTTGTTGTTATTGTATTAAGAATGCTTTTAAAATGTGTCTGTATATGACTGTATTTGTGTGTTTAACTGGTATCACATATTCAACAGGTTAAGATTCCCTGTAGCTCTTATGTTGGTTATTTTCACATATTTATTTTATTATACATGGCACTCAAGGCTCTGAGAACTATCACCTTAGCAAATGAAAGCTGGAGAAACAGCCCTTAATGCTGTGCCTTGTAATTTAGCATTTACATATTTCTAACTTCAAATGATTTTCTTTATTCTGAATTCTAAGATCTGTAAATTGCATTCACTACATTTTTTTTTTCTTTTTTTTTAGTTTTCAGGTAGGAAACCACTTAGGTCTCTAACAGGCCAGTAAGCTATGACTTCGTTGGAATAATTTTGGTGTTTCTACTTCTGTGTTGGCACTGCAGGTATCACTAGGTGCATTGAGGCCTTAAAGTGTCCTCAAAGAACTGGACATTCAGTAAATACATGCTATTCCACAGTAAATACATGCTATTCCACAGTAAATACATGCTATTCCACAGTAAATACATGCTATTCCACAGTAAATACATGCTATTCTCCCAGAGTTTCTGTGTCATAAATTAATGATCTTTCTCAAGACCCTTTGGTCTTATAGATCGTGATATGCCTATATCTTCTAGGGAATAAATAAACCCAAACACTTCATTCCTTCTTATGTCATTTTTATGTTTTCGAATCCAGCACTTTTTGACTTCACAGTCCTGCTTAAAACTTTGAGGTCTTACTGTCATTAAGCTTGGGATGAAACTCAAGATGTTGTTCGAGTGCTCAAAATATAGCAGGACAGTTATGTCCTTTGAGGTAGGCATAAAATCTAAATTAGCCAAATCTAAGATCATTTATAAAAATAATTTGTTGTTAGATCCCTCACTTTTAAGGAGTAAAAAGGCAATACTTTTCTGCCCTGCCTTTTTTAGTAGATTTATATATGTTTCCTGTTCTTTTTCCAGAAAAACATCTCTAATGGCCTAAAACATTACTTAAAAAAATGGTAACCTATACAATGTATAGAATGTCAGGGTATAATTTGTGCAGATGGCAAATGTGCCTAAAATATATATATTGAGTGTAGCTGAAAGCGTGATGTTTTTTGTGTGAGACAATGCAACCTGAAAGAACTGTAATATTTTTTGATAGGAGCAGTTGAAGTGTCAGAATAGAAGTTTTTAATGGAATAGATGTGAATACTGCATTCTATAAATAACCAGAGAAATTCAATCATAAAAGAAAAGTTGGGACAGTTTTTCTCAACTTATATACAGTTTTGTTATGAATTCTGCTTATTAAAATAAATTTTATCTTGGAGTCTGACATACTTTGTAAACTTTCTTCTTTGGTATTATTTTTAAAAAGTAGGGTGAATTCTACCAAGTTTTTAAATGTAGACAATGAAATTATTAACATATCTTGAAGAGCAAGTAAACTTGACTAGAACAATTTAAACAAACACAGTTTGAATAGCCATGATAATGTTAGCAATTCAGCCAAATGCGAGCATCTGCTCAATATTTCTGGTGTAAGAATTCTAAAATGACAATGTTATTTTTTCCCCTATGACTTTTGCCTTTACCAAAGTAAAGAATAGTTCTGAATCTTCTGATTTGTATTAGAAGAATAGTTTTAATTTTTAATGACTTTAAGTGAAAGAGATTAGTATGAAATCCTATGGATGCCCCCAGACTATAGCAGGGACTTACATCATTTTTATGTTTTTGAATCCAGTGCTTTTTGACTTAACAGTTATGCTTAAAACTTTGAGGTCTTACTGTCACCAGGCCTGGGATGAAACTCAAGATGTTATTCGAGTACTCCAAAGATAGCAGGATTGTTACATCCCTTTAGGTGTAAAGTCTGTGCTAGTGAAAGCTATGATCATTTATAAAAGGAATTTATTGTTAAATCCTTCGCTTCTAAGGAGGAAAAAGGCAGTGCAGAAGAGCACTGTTCACATTCTAGCAAAGCTCCATGATAGAAAGAATGAGGCCTGGGGGTTCATTTGTTCATTCAGTACACCTGCTCCTGGCGCTGCCTCTGAGCAAAGCACTGGGATGTGTTGTAGAAAGGTGTTATTACAGGAGGAAGAATGTTCGGGGGAAACTTATCCTGTATTGGCAAGTACGGAAAGGCTTCCTAGAAGGGTAACATGGGAGCTGGGCCTGGAAGAACTTATTGGATGAACTAAGTGAAACAGTGAGGTTCATTGGCAGAACACCGGAGAGGCCGGAAGTTTGTGGCTTCCTTAGGAAACTGGGACCATTTTTATGGGTAGATGAGGGTGTATGTACCCATTTTTATGGGTAGATGAGTGAGCAGATTGAGGGAGAGGAAGGGAGGGAGGGGAGAGGAAGGAGAAGGTCCAGAAGCCAATGTTACATCCATGTTGAAGGGGCACCTGAACAGAGAAGCCAGCAAGAGACAGACACGTGGGATGGGGGCGGGGAGACCCCAGGCAAATGTCTCGTGCGAGTCTAAGGAAGAGGGAGTTTCCAAAGTAGAAAGTGGTCAAGACCGTCTCACAGAAGAGAAGACCAGTAAAAATGCAAAGAGGCTGTTGGGATTGAAAATTAGGAAGCAGTTGCTGACCTAGTTTTGAATGAGCAATTTTAGTAAAATGTGGGGGCGGAAGTCACATATTAATTAGTAGGTGGAGAAGTGAATGGAAAGTGAGGAAATGGAAGCTATGAGAATAGACTGCCGTTTCTAAAAATGTGCTGGTGGAGAACAGAGCCATGGGTGCTAGCTGGAGGGGGGAGCAGGGCTGAGTTTCGTTTTGGAGTGTCGTGGGAGAGGTTGGAACTAATCTGAAATAAGTGAGGGACAGTGAGTGTGGAGAGAAGCTGGGGAACAGCGGGGTGGGGGCAGCAGTTGGACCAGGCCCCCCAGAGGGCAGTGAGTGACAGGACCGAGAGCACATGCAGAAGGGTGGATCTTGGAATCCAAGTGGGTTAGTGATTCCTCTGAGACCAAGGAGGAAAAGCATAGATGAAAAACAGAGGGGGCAAAGTGTTGGTTCCCGTGTTAAGAATGATAAAAATTGATTGTTCTCACCTAAAGAGCCACTTCACTGTTTTTTCCACTGTTTTACTTAATTTTATGAGAACCACAGCATTACCAAGGAAGATTAAATCAGATGGGAAAACATCTCCATGAGATATACTGGTGAATCCCTGAGATGATAAAAGAGAACATGGGCTAATTACAGTGTCTTTAGTATCTTAATGATACCAGGTGACCTTGGGACTTATCATGAAGCCTGCAAAAGCGCTATCAATTGCCTTAGTACATACCACAACATTACCCATTTCTACATACGATTGAAATGGATGTTGGCAATGGTTATATTTCCACTGTGCATTCAGCAAGCAACTGTCCTATCTTTGGTTTATTTTCATTGCAACTGAGCATGCCTAACAATGCCCTGCAATGCCCTGGAGAGACCTATTGAAAATGTGAGTTCCCTCAGCGCAGACCCAGAGAGTTGCTTCGGTGGCTCTGGGATGGAGCACAGGCATAATAAGTATCCCTTGATTTATTTAGAGAAAAACTGTATAGTTAATAAATATTTATTGAGCACATACTATGTGTCAAGCTGTCTTAGGCACTGAAGATAACAGCTATAAAGTCGATTACGATACAGCGTGATTGACTGCTGTGATGGCAAAGCTCTGACGTCAGGAGAATGTAGGAGGTGACTAAGGGATGGGCTCATGTGATTATGGAGGCTGAGAAGTCCCATGGTCTGCAAGCTAGAGACCCTGGAAAAGCAGGCGGTGCAGTGTGAAGGCCTGAGAGGTGGAGAGCCAATGGGTGATCCCAGTCTGAGCCTAAAGGCCTGAGAACCGGTAACGTCAAGGGCAGGAAAAAATTGATGTCCCAGCTCAACCACTCTCAGGCAGTGAGTGAATCCAACCTTCCTCCTCCCTTTTGTTCTATTCAGACCCCCAAAGAATGGGATGGTGCCTTTCCACGTTGGGGAGGACCATCTGCTTTAATCAGTCTGCCTGTTCCAATGCTAATCTCCACTGGACACACCCAGAAATGATGCTTAACCAGATATCTGAGTATCCCATGTCCTAGTTGAGTTGGCAGGTAAAACTAACTGTTACACCTCCTGTTGCCGTGAGCCAGGTTCACATCAGAATTGACTGGAGTTAAGAAGGAAAAAGCAAGGTAAAGTAATGTCAGCCCTGGCTCAACTCTACTGGCAAAATTCCATTACTGATTCTGAGGGATTTAGCTGAGAAGTATGGCCCTTGCAGTGAGCTGATCCGTTTGTAATTGTGTTTGCTTTTGAAAACAATAGTAAGGATGAGGATGAATAATCTGGACCCTTTTGTCCAGTCTTTACCCTTTGGTTGATATGGAATCTCAAGATGTCTGTCTGTTAGATGTCTGGACACCTACCACAAAGTTTTTCTTCCAGGCTTTGTCATGGAGAGGGATGTCTCCTTATCTGCCTGCCCTCTCCTCCTTCATTATTCCAAAACCACATAAAAATCATGACTTCAAAGCACAGGCTCAGAAGTTGGAGAGTACAGAGTGATTTGGGCAGGCAGAGTCTCACACCAGAGTGAGGGGATGGAATCGTGCACTGAATATTTGCTGGACACCAGCTGTATCCTGGGCTTTCCATTCTTGGAATGCCTTTTCCTGTTTCTCCTGGTGCCTTCCTTTGAGACGTTCCACACTGCAGTCTCTGTTTGCCTTCTCAACCGGATGTTATTCTCCTGGAACTTCTCTTCACCTTTCTCCTGGGATGGATCTACGTGGTTCACTTTGGTTTACTTGTTTGTTTTGCTGGAGTACATCCTTGGCAATTTCCTAAAAAGAGAGTTCAAAGAAAGCAAACTTGCAGTGTTTTTGCATTTCTGAAGCTGTCCTTACTCTGCATTTACTAGATCAAAAATAATTTTCTAGGTTGAAAATAGTTTCCTTTCAAAATGTAAATATTTCCAGTGTTGTTCAAGAGAAATACTGACACTAGTCTGATAAATATTCTTTTGTAGGTGCCTTGATTTTTTTCTCTCGGAAAGCTTTAGAATCTTCCCTCATTTTTGGTGTTTTAAGACTCTCTGTTTGTTTGTGTGTATATGTGTGCACATGCTTGTGAACATGTGTGCCAGAGACAGCGAGCGAGAGATTTATCTTGCTAAACAATTGTTAAACTGTTCAAAGATTTCTGTCTCCCTTCAGCTTTGGGCAATTATCTTGTGTTCTTTCTTGTTAATTTCTACCCCTCTGTTTTCTCTCTTTCTTCCTGAAATTTCTGTTATTTGATTTTGGATCTCCTAAAGTAAAGACCTCTGGTATTACCTTTTCCTTGCATGATTTCTCTTACCTCCTGTTTTTCTTCTACATTTTAGACAATCTTACTTGACTTTATTTTCTAACACTTCTGTTGAATTTTTGTTTTGTTATTTTTAATTTCTAAGAATGCTTTCTGGGTTTCAGATTGCTTGTTTTTATAGCATATTGTTCCTTACTTTATTGTTGCAATATCTTTCGAAATTTCTCTGAAGATACTAATTAGACTTTTTAAAAGATATCTTTTGTTGTTTGAATTTTCTTTATATTCTCCAGGGCAGTTTTTTTTTTTTCTGTTGTTGTTGTTGTTTTGTTTTATGCTGGAAGATTTTCTCAAATTCTTTGTAATCTTTTAGTATTGAGTTGGATGCACTTGGAGTTATTTTGTTCAAATTCTTTAGAAGAGTATTTCCTTCAACTCTGGGGTTTGCAGGGGGTGAGGGGTAAGAGGTAAACACCTGGGTATTGGGGTTTATTGCACTCGTAGAAGGGGAGTTAGTGGGGTAGGGGTACCCCATTTCTCCCTCATTTCTCAGCTCACTTCTTGCTTCACCCCCCCTTCCTTGGATGTGCACGTTGGAGCCTGTGGCCACCCAGGCTGGGAGGTGAGCAGGTTTCTCCTTCCACTGCAGCACTGCAGTCTCCTCTGCTGTAGGCTGTGTCCTCCTCCGGTCTGCAGTCCAGGCCCCCACCGTGCTCTGTGTTCCAGAAGCTGATGAAATGTCTGGCTCAGTAAGTACCTGTCTCTCTGTTGTTCCAGGTTTGAATACGTAGAGTGCTTGAGAGAAAGCAATCAATAAATGTGAGCTCTTATTTTTAATCTTACCTCTTAAAATGGAATTATTCTCATTTTCAAGCACATTTGATTAGAGAGGATAAAATGCCTCTGTCCTGTCTCCTACCTTGAGCTGGCAGTCTCTTCTTCTGCTTAAATCAAGTCAGCGTTGGTGACCAGCATCTCTGAGGGTGCTGTTCAGTGCTGTAAAATGAATCCATTTCATCTGTATTGTAAAATCATTGTGAGAACTATGTTTTTAAATGCACTCCGTGGAAAAGACTTCTTAGGTCATCATATGATAACTTTCTGAGCTGTTTCCTTAGCAAATAGAGTATCTGCTTTACTTTTTCATCCATTTTGAAATGCTGAAGCTATTCATCTGAAAACAGATGATTTAACTGAATTTGTTCATAAAAGTATTATTCTTTTTGATTAGGTTTTGAGCCTCTGATGTTTTCCCCAATATGTACTAATATAGAATCCAAGAGTTTTGTCAATCTACATGCATAACATAACAGTTTAGTAACATTAGTAGCTTTAGAATCAGGAATCAGTTAAAAATAGTTGACAAACCGTTCTAATTCTGAAAGACATGTCAATACAAGGTCACCCTGTATTTGGCATATCTTTTGAAACAGCTTCTATTTATAAGCAGATCTGTCCAGCAACAAAGCCTGACATTTGGAGTATTTCTATGACTTTTACCTTCTGCTAATTTCTTTCTGTTGGTAATACTCTTTTATGCTCATTCCCTGATCCTCCTACTTTTCAATTCTCTTCTTTGGCACCAATTGAACTCTCTGGTGGTTGTTTTATTCTAATCCAGTGGAAAATATTGTCACTGGGTACTTGTGAATCTCTGGGTTAAAAGCCATCACTTTAGGTAATATAACATGCCTCAAACAGAAATGCAAATGCAGGCACTCAGATCCTAGTCATTCTAAAGACCAAAAATGCTTAACTTTGATTTTTTTAGGTTGTTATAAAACAGTCAACTCAAGATTTGGACCTCAATTATAAACGCACTGCATGAGTAGGTTTACATGGTTTTGTAGATGATTGCTCACTTAGCATAGTGGTCTGTTTTTACCTTAGAACAATGTTTTCAACTCAGAAAACATTAACAAAACAAACAACTTTCGCTAGTTTCTCTTTCTGGCCTGGATATTAAATAATGCCAGTGAGCCACCACCATCTGGTAAGTTTTTCTTTTGTTCATCATTCCCAGATTATGTACACACGTATAAGGAAGCTAGCAAAAACTGTGTGTGTGTGTGTGCGCGCGCTCATGCACTTGTACTCTTTACTTCTTGCTAGACAGAGTTTTTGTAATCAAAAGCATCAAGTCTGAGCCCTCCTCCCTCTGTTCACAACCTTGCCTGGTCAGGCGTCCTGTGATCATCCTGCTCTTCTGCAGTTCGCTTTGCCGATCACAGGGAGGGAGTCCACAGGCTGTCCGACCACTCCGTAGGAGACCCTTCCACAGGGCTTTTCTGGCCGGAGTTTCCTAAAGTCCCTACGAATTGTTGTATTTTCAGGTGTGCATGATCTCAGTGGGGCATGGTTTAACTACAGTGGCTCCCTTGGAAATCTTTCAGGTATGTAGACCTTTTCTTGTTCCTATAACAAAGAGAATTACCACAAGACCTGCTCTTTGCATAACTTAAATCCATCCACTCCACCCCATCCCTGCTCCCAGAGCATCAGGACTTTTCTCTTTACCTGCTGCCTTCAACTGATTTCCCTGCCTTCAGCCTTGCCCCCCTCCAACCCATCCTCCATGTAGCAAGTCAACCCCTATTCTCCTTCCTTAAAAATTCCTTATTGGCTCCACATTGCTGTCAGGAGAAAGACAAAATTCTTCCAGCAGACCTCTGCAGTTTCCTCCCCTGAAATGCCCTCTCTAGTCCCAACTTACCAGCTTCTGTTGATCCTTTATGACTCACTCTTGTTCGCCGCCTTCAAGAGCCCATTCCTCGCTCAGCCCAGGCAGGGAGAGGGTATCCCTCCCTGTGCTCCCACAGCTCTGGGTTCACGCCTCTGCCATGCCACTTAGCACATTTGATTGTCTGATGGTGCTGTTAGCAGAGACTTTGCCTCATTTGTTTTTATTTTGTAAGAGCTATAATGGCACATGGAGTCTATGAGTGTTTCTTGAACTCAGCTGAACTGAGTGGATATGGGAGCAGGAAGGAAATTCGGTTCTCCTCCTCGTCCTCCTATGTCTTCTTCATTTTTACTCTTCTTGAGGTAATTTTCATTTTCTGACCCCTTGAGCTATTGTGAAGTGGCTGTGATACTGACACTGCAAATGCCTCTGTTTTAGTCATCTGTCTTCTGGGTTGAGAAGGGCTGATCTAGTCATTCATCTTCTGCCTAATTTTCTGTATCTTCTATCATGACTTTATTTTCCTTTCCTGGAGCTAGTTAACTAGCTAGCTAGCTCTAATGCTCTCTTAGTCTCTGTCTCTCTTAGATTACAATTTTATTGAGATATAATTCACATGCCATATATTTCACCCATTTAAAGCATATGTGCCATAATTTTAAGTCTGTTCATAGAGTTGTGCAGCCATCGCCACAGTAATTTTAGAATAATTCATCACTCTAAAAAGAAACTTATCAATTTGTTGTCACTCCACATTTCCCTCAAACCTCAGCCACTGGCAACCACTGATCTACTTTCTGTCTCTATAGATTTGCCTATTCTAGACATTTCATATGATGAAGTCATACAATATGTTACCTTTTGTGTCTGGCTTCTTTCACTTGCCTTAGTGTTTTCAAAGTTCATCCAATTTATAGCATGTATCAGTAGTTCATTCCTGTATTAGTTTACCCAGGCTGCCATAATAGAATACCATAGACTAATAGCTTAGAAACTTATTTTCTTATACTTCTGGAGGCTAGAAGTCCAAGACCCAAGTGCCAGCATGGTTGGTTTCTGATGAAGCCTTTCCTCTTGGTTTACAGATGATCATCCTCTCACTGTGCCCTCACGTGGCCTTTTCGTTATGCGTGGGCAGAGAGATAGAGAGATCTCTGATGTCCGTTCCACTGCTTGTAAGGACATCAGTCATGTAGAATTAGGGCCTACCTTTATGACTTCATTTAACTTTAATTACCTCTTTAAAGGCTCTATCTCCAAATACAGTCATATTGAGGGTTAGGGCTGCAATGTATGGATTTTGGAGTCTTACAGTTCAGTCCATAACAATTCTTTTTTATTGTTGAATAATAGTCCATGATATGGATATACCACAGTTTATTTATAGGTTCATCGGTTGATGGACATTTTGAGGTGTTTTTTCTTTATGATGTATCTTCTTATGGTATATCTTCTCAATGATGCCACTGTATACAAGTTTTTGTGTAGGTATTTGTTCTCTTTCTTTTGGGTATATATCTTGGAGTGGGATTGCTGGGTTATATGATAACTGTGTATTTAATCTGTTTTCTAAAGTGGCCATGCCATTGCATATTTCCATCATCAGTGTGTGAGGGGTCCAATTTGTCTACTACCTCTCCAACACTTTTTACTCTGCTTTCTGAGATAATTTCTGATCATAATAATTATCATAGTGGGTACCTCATTGTGGTTTTGATTAGCACTTTCCTAAAACTAATGATGTTGAACTTCCTTTCATGCTGTCTATTCAGATCCTTTGTACATTTTTAAATTGGTTTGTCTTTTTATTCTTGATTTATAAGAGTTCTTTATACATTTTTAGTAAAAGTCCTTTATCACATATATGATTTGCAAATATTTTCCCCATTCTGTGGGGTTGTCTTTTTACTTTCTTGATTGTGTCCTTTGAAATAAAAAAGTTTTAAATTTTGATAATGCTCAATTTATCTATTTTTTGTTGTTTATGCTTTTTTATGCTTTTGCTGTCATATCTAAGAAGACTTTACCTAATTCAAGTTTATGAAGATTTATAACTATGTTTTCTTCTAAGCATTTTATAATTTTATCTCTTAAATTTAGGTTCATTATCTATTTTGAGTTAAGTTTTGTATATGGTATGAGATAGGGGTCCAACTACACTTCTTTGCATGTGGGTATTCACTTGTCCTAGCATTGGACAGCTCCCAAAAGTCTCATTCTTTATAGCACCAGCTCAGGATCCAGAATGTTGTCATCTGAATCTGGTCCAGAGGTGAATAAAGCCACTTAGATATCATTGAGCACAGCTCCTTGAGTATAATTCCTCTGTAATCAAAAACCTACACAGCGAGTTGGGGCAAAGTATACTCCTGCAAGTAGCCCGAACATACACACATGCACACACACACCCCCACACACACACTATGTGTCTTTATTTAAAGGAGGGTCTGGACTAGGGGAAAGAGAAAGCTAGAAAATAGTTTAGAGACCTACTTCCTGTGTACTTGGAATTCTGTGCTATCCATCCTCCTCTTCTTTTTATATATCTACATGTTCCACTGCTACCTTTCTACTGAAGATATTGATTAATATCTTGATTGAATATAAGTAAGGGTAGAATAATAATAATTGAATATAAGTAAGGGTAGAATAAGATAAATTTCTGTTTGAACACATCCAATGTCTTCATTAGCTCATGTAGTGATTTAATACACTTCATTTTCATTCCTTAATCAATATTAAATTAAATGGATGCTCACCACATGCCAAGGTGCTCTATAAAGAATTCCGACTTTTCCTTCTTTCACAAATATGGGTTTATTTTCTAGAAAAAGTATTTTGTTTGTATTCTTTTCTCTTGATTTTGTACAATCTAAAGTCAGTTATTAATTATGTTAGAAAGAAGATAGCCCATTTCAATGCCATTTTCAGCTCTCTTACTGTATACCTATTATTGAAATTACATCTGATTTTTAGCCATTCTTTTACTCTTCTACAGACATCATCTGAAATCAATTTGGTATAAACTTATTGTAAATATGATATCTCATACATAGAGATATTTTCACTGTTCTGAGGATATCATCTAAAATATACAAAATGATAAGAGAACCCCAGTGTGAAGGCATTAAACATGACATTGACTGCTGATACAAATGGACCATTACTACTCGTTAGTGCATTGTTTCTTCTTTTTCATGGTTCAACGTTTATTTTTCCCCAAACACTAGGACAGGCCTGAGTTGGGAATATTTGCAGCCCACCTCCCTATACCCTTTTGCTTCTGTACTCACCTGATTCCTACCATCCTAGTCCTGACCCGGGAGTCAGGAAACCACAGCTGTGCACATTCTGCCTTCACCTGGGCACACAGTGTCATAATTGTTGCACTTCTATTGACGGAGCCTGCTGCAGACCAACGCAGTGATGCTGAGATACTGGATTTGTAACTTGGTACTTTATTATTTCAAAGCACGATGACTTTGCACGTATTTGGGAAGTAATTTTGAAGTTTGGACATAACATAAAAATAGATAATGGAAAAAGGAGAAAAGAAATCTAACATCAAGCTCTGTGGCAGAAGCAGTAATACACTACATTGGAAGGCCACTTGCTCACCTGGACTCTGTACGGGAAAGGAGGTTGTGGCTCTGGGTGCTCGGGCAGGGCTTGGGCTGCACAGCTAGTAGCCGGGAGGGCTCAGATTTCAACCTGGCTAGCTCCACAGTTTATACTCCTCCCTCCTCCTCCCTGCAACCAACAGAAGGTCAGTGAGATGATTTCTGTACAGCTTTTTATAAGGCCTGCTAAATACTGGTTAAGATTACTAGTGAATATACGCCACAGGGTTCTTTGTATGTCAAAATGTAAGATATATCTCAATGTCACAAATCTAGGGTAACTTCTTTTTTTTTTTTTTTTTTTTCCTTTACATGTTTCTCTTTCAGGGTAAAGGGTAACTTCTAACAATAAGTTGTTCTCTGCTTCACTGTCCTAAGCATTGTATACCTTTCTTTGGGGTCCTAAAAAGGGTTGTTTATCCATCCTTGGTATTCTCTATCTTGTCGTGATCTGAGAATAATTTTCTCTCTGTCTCTCTCTTTTTTGGTTTGGGTTCATGCTGGCAGATTTAAAGAAAGTCTCCAGTTCAAATGCTGTAAAGTCCAGTCTCCCGAAATCTGGGCTTCGTCCTCCTGGGTACTCCCGTCTCCCGGCAGCCAAGCTGGCGGCGTTTGGCTTCGTCCGGAGCTCCAGCGTCTCCTCCGTGTCCAGCACCCAGTCCGCGGACAGCGCCCCTCCGGAGCAGGGCCGGCTGGCGTCGCGTAAGTGGGCGGGGCGGGCGGGCACCTGCGGGGCAGGTAATCGGCAGGCTCCTGTGACGTGTGTCATTTTCTTTGCATGATTAATTACGAATTTGGATTGACTCTGTTGGTCTACCATTGTTATTTTTAAATCATCTACTTAGGAAAAATTGCCTATTTGGCTGGCACTATACCTTATTATGGGGAGTTAATACGCTAGAAAAAAGATTTTAAAGCTCCTCTTACAATCTAGAAAATGACTTATCCAGGGACTGATTCCAGGAGCCCTCTGCTTCATGGATTCTAAGTAAGAAGTCAAAGAAGATCCTAGAAAGGTGTTGCTATAGATGGTGCTATCATAAAATATATTAGATATTAAATATTAGCTGAAAGTATCATTTAGTCACCTATGATTACCTTCACATTGGTAGAGCATTCGACTGGCTTTCTAAAAGTTAACTAAATGGTGTTAAAAATAGGAAAGCACTGCCAGCGTCTTCAAATCTTTGCCCGGGAAGGTCCCCATTAGCTGAGATGCTGCTGCTCCAGGCCTGGGTCCTGAGACTGATGTTGTAGACTGTATTTGAAAGTATGAATTAATAACCTTCAGAGCAGGTCACCACAGCCACTGTCCCTAAAGGGGATCTAGAGGCTGCCCAGTCAGCTGAGCCTTTGATGGCCAGACCCCATCTCAGCCTCAGCTTCAAAGTCATTGTTGTTGGATCTGAAGCCATGACATCTCAGATGTTGGTTTTCAAGACCTTGCCAGAGGGCCAGGAGAGTCTTAGAGCTTTCCATGTAGAGAGCTGTTTTGAAGGGTTTATAGAAGTTGAATCAAGTTGGAATCATATGAGAAAGAGAGGGATTGATTTATCGTTTTTTTCAGTTTCCTTTCTCCAAGCTTGTTCACTCTGTCTTTCTTGGGTTTACAGAGATGATGTGTGGAATATTTCTGCCTTTACAGTTATAAATTTTGGTCTACCTAATTATTCCTAAAAGTAATACACTACATTTTCCTTTATCCTGATGTGTTTGTAAGTAGGTTCTAAGTGTGTTTTCTTTGCTCTGTTGGTTTCCTGAAGGTGCTGTGGCTGAGACCTACTTTCACACAGGATTTGTTTTAGGAACACCAGTGTAATTATGGATTACATCATTACACAGTAGATGTCTCCAGATCTAAAACATGAATATAGTAAAGAACTATTTGCAAATGTGTAATCGAGGTTTTTAGATATATGTGGGCATAGTAACCATCTGAAGATTTTGTAATACAGGAGCAACTACTGGTCATCATTTTCAGTGACAAAATTCCCAATGACATGTTTCTCTTTTAGAGAAAGCATGAAAGGAAAATATTTCCTATAGTGTGTACCTTTCCATAAAAGGATTTAAGATTTTGATGTCTTAAAAAAAATTAACCTCTAGGCAAGTTGAGCCATGTCCCCGTGACAGTAGCTTTTGCTGAGGAGAGCTGACAGGTGTGGGCAGAATAATTCCAGGTGTGCTTAGGGAATTTCTTCTCACCTCTGCTTCAAAGGATACTAGGTAGGGCCCCCTGAGCACCCCGGGGAATAAGAGCGTATGTGCCCGAGAAAATAACTTCTTGTTTAAAGACTTCCTATTAAAAGTGACATTTACTCTATCCAGAAATATTTTCTATTTTTAAAAACATATGTCAGAATTGGTTTATAATTATCTGCTTCCTACTACATATTACAATTTTTGCTTTCCCAATAAACCATTGAAAAACCCCACATGTATTTGAACTGATGTCTGAGTGCCACTGATTATTATACCTATACCTGTTATCAGATTTAATGTCTAGAAAAATTTTGTTTCTGTTCCTTAGTGAAGAGATGATGCTTTGATGACAGGGATTAAGTAAAATAGGAAGCTCTTGAGAGAGCTGAAAGTCCTTAGATCATATCCTAAGAGCAAAGCTCTGTTGGCTCAGCTCATGGAAATAACATACCAGAATTAATTCTTTTTTTCTTCTTGGAAAGTTGGTCTTTTTGCTGACGCTGCTTTCACAAAGGATTCATTTTAGGAATACTGCTGCAATTAGGGATTATGTAGTGGCACAGTAGATGTCTCAAAATCTGAAGCATGAATATGATAAGGAACTGTAGGCATGCATCACTTGACTGTACATCTGAGAAATGCACAATTGGACAGTTTCATCCTTATGTGAACATCATAGTGTGTACTTATACATACATAGATGGTGTAGCCTAATACACACTTAGGTTGTATGGTGTAGCCTGTGGCTCCTAGGCTACATACATGTACAGCACGTTACTGAACTGAATACTGTAGGCAGTTGTTATATAATGGCATTTGTGTATCTAGACACACCGAAACATAGAAAAGGTGCAGTAAAAAAATGGCTTAAAGATTTTTAAATGGTGTGTATATACAAGGCACTTACCATGAATGGAGCTTGCAGGACTGAAAGTTGCTCTGAGTGACTCAGTGAGTGAGTGGTGAGTGAATGTGAAGGCCTAGGACACTACTTTTCATTTTTAAAGGACTGGTAGTGCAGTAGGTTTGTTCACATCAGCAACACCACAAACACATGAGTAATGAATGCGATGTGCTATAATGTTACGATGGCTACAGCATCACTAGGCAATAGGAATTTTTCAGTTCCATTATAATCTCTTGGGACCACTGTTTTATATGCATTCTGTTGTTGACCAAAGTGCCGTTATGCAGCACATGACTATGTTTGCAAATGTGTCATTCATATTTTTAGATGCTCATGCATATGGACAGTCTGAACAATGTCCATGCTGACTGTGGCATGCTATATTTGGGACACTTTTAAGTGACTGCTTTTGGCTTTATTAGTGTTTCCTAGGCTAGTCCACCTCTGCTGTTTTCCTGGGCCCAGAGGGGCAGGTGATGATAGTATGGAGTAGGGAACCCCGTGCAGTCACCCGGACATGAGGTAGCAGGACCATTTGGGTCTCAGCTGCTCCATGTGGCATCTTCCCTCTACCCTGGGCTCAGGCTCAGGGCCATTAGATCAACCCCACTGGGCAGAACAGAAGTACCCTTCTGTATCTTTTTACGTTTTCTACAAGACTTTGGTGAATGGAACAGACACAGGGAAATGGATTCTGTTTGTAAGTCCGTATGACTTGAAAATATCTTATCATCCCACTATAAACGAAAATAAAAATCTCAGGACCCCCAAACTCCTCATGCCAAAGGAAAGGTCAAGCCTGCAGGCTAAGTCATGCTCACCCCCTTCTAAATGAATAGCTATTGCTAACATTATCGATCAGCCAGAACCCCAGGGAAAAGTAAAAGGCCTCAGGCACGTAGGAAGGACTGCCTCCACGGATCATAGGATATTCTTTGCCGACCTCCCCAAAACAAGGACATGTGTAGTGTAACTTTAGGTCTTCAGGCTGCATCTAGCTCCTAGCACTGAAGTCTGTTCAGGACCACGCTGTCAATATTGATTACAAGTTTATCTTCCCAGGTGTAGAACAGAGACAAGATGAGATCAAGCATTCCTCTACCCACCCAGCTACATCTGCATAATTGATTCTTCCTTTATTCTCTTTTTGGTCTTCAAACATTCACTTTATCTTATATAAAATGTAGGCTTTACTGAGTACTAATCAGAGCCTCACAGGAATGTAAGAATTTGCCTCCCTGCTCACACCACCTTTTGCTTTCTGCACGCCTTCCTCCCCTTAAATGCTGAGTTCCCAACTCCCTCTTCTGAGAGCACAGGCCGCACGTGCTTCTGTGGTTAATGCTTCTCCCAGGCACGTTCTCAAATTTTGGCTTAATAAACCTCGACTGATCGAGATCTTTGCCTTAGTCACTTATTTTGGGTTGTCACTGCTCACCTCCCGCTTTATAGCTGAGCACACTGAGATCAGGATGCCCTGGGTCCCAGGTGGTGCTCTTCCTCCTCTGTTTCCTCCTTTAGAACTGCCGTCTGTGCGAGGTGAGACATACGCATAATCTGCGCATCTTTCCTTTCTACTTGGGGAAGCAAATCTTAGAGTCAGAGCTGCCTTGAGAGGCCCCTCGGGTCCAATCCACCTCTCCCCATCCCTTCCCAGGTTGTCAGCCAGCCCCTGGGGGGACACTCTAAGTGCTAGGAAGTGCTGGGCAGCTGTCATAGTTAGGAAGTGCTCTATAGGCATTCAAGCTGCCTCCTTGTAATTTCCAACTGGTCACCTAGTTCCTCTGGATTAACACAGGAGCCTTCATGTTCATTGTGCCTCTAAGAGAGCCCCGGCAGCTCTCCTCACTCCTTTATGGGTTCGTCATTTGAAGATTATGTATGAGGTTGGCTCATTTAGATCTTCAAATAAAACTTCAAATTATAGTAGGAAGTGACCTACAGCTTTTGTTTGTTTTAGATTTAGATTGAAAGGGAAAAGGAATTTTCTAACTTAGAACTTAAATTTAAACTTAAAATCATAGGTCTGACCCAGTGTGTAGCTCCTAGTTCTTTTACAGTTTTCGGAGAGGAAAGAAGATCCCGAATATGCTCTAAGTGATAGAAACGTAAAGAGAAAAACATTACCATACTGTACAACTTAGTGTCAGTAACACGTTATAGCCTAAAGTAGACAGGTTGAGCATCCCATCCGAAAATCTGAAATTCATAATGCTCCAAAATCCAAAACTTTTGAGAGCCAACAGATGCTCAAAGGAAATATTCATTGGAGCACTTCAGATTTCAGAATTTTGGGTTTGAGATGCTCAACTGGTATAATGCAAATATTCAAAATCTGAAAAAAACCCAAAATTCAAAACAGTCTGGTCCCAAGCATTTCAGATAATGGATGTTCAATTTGTACTTGGTTGTCACATGAATCAGTAATTAGGTGTAGACTTGATTTTCCCAGTGGGTAGGTAAGTGTAGCTTGAAGTCAAAACCTTTAGGGGTATGTGTGGAGGGAAAATAGGAAAACTTAGGGTTTCATGAGTTAATCATTAATGGGAATAGGTCATATCACCCAAGGATAGAATAATTTATGTGTAGGATCATATTTCATTATGTATTCTCCACAGCTCCAGAAACAACTTATCCCACAACTTACCCAATGTGGTAGTTTCCTCCTGGGAACTCCTAGGGCTCTTAGCTTGTGTCACTTTTTAATCACATAATATCTACTGTAGTTGTTTCTCGGACCTCTATAGATTATAAACTTTTCAGGGATAGGTGCCATGACTCTTAATAATTTTAGTACCTCTCACACTAAAGGACAATGTTCTTTACAGTAGTAGAATTTTAAGGAAAGTTCTCTTCCAATAGGAACTTTTTCTCTTATTGTATGAGTATGGAAAAAGAGATTTTTTTGAGAGTAACTTGGGTGGCTTATGGAGTGTTTTATACTGGGAACATCTTTTTAATTTGTGTGCAGATTTTGATAGTTGGTGAAGTTCATAATTACAGTTTTCACAATTTTCTAGGATCTCTAAAATGCTGTTTTCATTGACTTTGGTGTACCTAGGCATAATTTACACAAGTCAGAGGATAGAAAAGATAATAAGCCACTTACAGTATAATTATATTCAGAGATAAATTGTCATATAGACTGACCTAATTGTCTCACAAAGGTCCAATAATCTACATATCTCCTTGCCTAGAATTAGTCATTTTAAAAGAATTAAGCTAAAATCCTACTGTTGAGGCTATTCATGAGAGAATTTCAAAGTTTCCAGACTTATATGTCTCAATTTGGAGATATTATATATTCTCATTAAATTCTAGAGTTTCATTTCTTGGTTTAATACTAAAGTAGATGTTCTTTTAATTATTGAATAGGATTTGTGTTTGGGGGATAATACTCCGAAGTAGAAAATCGCTAGCCTTTTTGGAAGGTTAATCAATGAAAATGAGGGTTAATATGAAAGCTTTTTGCAATGTTAACTTCAGCATTTATGCTCATGAATACTACAGAGTATATTTACATATATAACACGTTTGATTTTCTGTATCTGACATGCATTTTAAGTAAGATCAGAGTTGACAAGAAGTGTTATTAATAACTCCTATGGAAACAGCCATTAACCTATCTCATGTTCCATTGGCAAAGAAGGAGTCATTTTTTATTCATGGCAAAAGGAGCTGAAGGTGAGTCATGAGGTCAGGTTTCAGAGACGCTATTGCCTATTTGAGATTAAGCCTAGTTGACGTATCTTTTCATTCCCTTTCAAAAACACTCAGACAATGATCAGGTCGACCCAGAGATAGGATTAGATTGTAAGCATATTTTGTTTTGTTTTAAGAAAGTTGACCATGTATGGTTATAAGATAAACTGAAAGTTTGGGGAACATATTTTTATTCATAGTAAAAACAATGCCTAGTTGAATCGCCTCATTTTTCTTGGCCGTCTTGTTTCATGAAGATTAGATTGTCCACTTTCCCTTCTCAGACCCTACATTCTTTCAGCATCTAGTACAAGCTTAGTGCTGGGGCTGCTGTGACCTGGAGGCCAGGGTCCCCACCCTGCAGGGAGTGGGAAAATAGGATTATGCACATAAATCCATGCAGCAAAATGTTAGCATGGCTGTGATTGAAGACCACACAGTGTTTGGTGGGCAGGTGGGGGAGGAGGCACAGGAAGGAGGGAAAGTGGATTCCCGTGAGTGGGGGTGAGGAAGACCCCACTCATTGAAGGTCCTCTCCAGGCTGGCTCAGTGTCACTGTGTTATGTCTTCAGATTTAATCATTCCATGCTGGTTATAGGTAATGACAACCTTCTGGATTTGCTATAAAATACCCCAGCAAAGAAGAAAAGAAAAGAAAAGAAAAAAACAACAACTAGAGGTGAAGGAAGATAGATGAAAAAAGTTTGGCAAATTTCTGAAAATCCTTGAAGCTGGATGATGAAATCACGAGGGTTCATAATGTTGCTTACTTCACTTTTTGTGTATGTTTGAAAGTTTCTACAGAAGAAGGCTAAAAATCCTACCTTGTCCCTGTATTGGCGTCTCTTTTATCTATTTTATTTTTACATTTAATGGTCCCTAGAAAGCTCTTAGACAGTTTTTTTCCTCTCAAACTTTTTGTGATGAAATGGACAAATAAACATTGTATATATTTACAATGTGATGTTTTGATATATGTATACATTGTGGAATGATTACCACAGTAAAGCTAATTAATATATCCGTCACCTCACATAGTTACCTTTTAGTGTGTGTGTATGTGTGGTGAGAACATTATTAACTGTCAGCCCCATGCTGAATACCAGAATCCCCAGAACTTACTCATCCCACATAAATGAAACCCTGAACCCCTTGACCGCCATCTCCCATTCTTAGGAGATGCAATAGCGTAGTGGTGAAAAAGGAGGACTCTGGAGATGGACCACCTGGGTTCATATCCCACTCTGGCCATTTCCTTGCTCTGTGACTTTGGGCAAGTTACTTCTCTGTGCCTTTGCTTCCTCATTGTAAAAATAATAATGATACTCTTAATAATAAGTAAAATCATTTTTAAAAACCATCAATAGGGTTGATAGGAACATTAAATGGATCGAGGCATGCAAAGTGCTTAGAACAAGACATTGCATGATAATAATCATGTTTTGGTGATCATTTCCATCCGTTGGCCATGTACATAAAGTTCAGTGTTGGGAATGATTCAAAAGCTCAGGTAGAAAAATGGCCATGATGGATTGATGTGTCTGTCACGGGGTAAGTAAAGGGCTTGTGATCACATCTAAGCCAGCCAGATGGCATCTATTCCCGTTCTAAATTTTTATAATCACCTTACACATGAATGGTGAAAAGCTTTCTGAGTGTTCAACTAAAACATGTATCATTTATGAGACATGATGCCAGAAGGTGATCGGTCGATTTTCATGGGAATCTCTTACTATTGAGCTATAAGCTGGTTGTTTGTTTGGAGATTTATAAAATAAATATAGGCAAGCAAAGTCATATTTTGATTTCTTTATCTAAAAGGGTTGTGCCTTGTCATTAGCATATTATCATTGAAGTTAATACATTCAATTGTGTTCCTGATAAATGAGACATATTATGCAAGGTGACTAATACATAGCACATTAATCTAAGCTGATGGCATTTTAAACTTCTGCTCAAAATAGAAACCGAGAGTTGGATCTGATTTTATTTCTGTGCCTTTCCAAAGTCTGTTGGGAAAATGGGAACATTTGATTTTGCAGTAAGGAAAGGGTTTTGTACAGCTTTTCATTTTGTGAAAGTCTAATTTCTATTGTACTAGGGTTTACTTTGTCAAATGTCTCAACCCAATTTGGGTGGGTGGCGAAAAGAGAAGAGTGAGAACAAAAACCAAAATAAGCTTCTGATTTCCTCTGGAAAGGCGGAAGTCAAACAAATGTCACTGATGGATTTAAGTATCTAGTTCCCTGGGATCTGTAATTATGTAATTTAAAGTATTCTTTTTAATGAAAAAATAGAATCATTTTCACTGAATCTTGCTGTTAGTTTTCCAAATTATTCCCACACATTCAGTTCTTTCTCTTTTCTCTACTTCCTTCCCACACATTTACAAAGGAGAACATGGTTTTCCTGCATATTTATTCAGCATTGCCTTTAAGTGAAAATATTTTTGTTATTGCTTAGCACCTAGTTTATCCACCTCAACTCAGATATCTGGGTGAAACTGTTAGAAATCACATTGTCCCTCTAGAGGTTTTTCAAGTTTATAAGTGCCATAGCCTAGCATGTTCTAGCTCATTCAAGATTTTTAGTGAAGAAAGGATACCTAAAGCTATGGGAACAGCATGAATAGTTTAGGTAAGAAATATGCTACATGCACATGCATGATATGTATCAAAAGCAGCATTTATGGTAATAATCTCTGGGAAAGTCAGTCAACCTCAACTGGACTCAGACTTGTGGCTGGGGAGACTTTTCTAAAACCATGGATGCTGTCTTTATCCCTGACTGGTTGTTTTATAAGTTCATTCCATTGGCCATGACACTGAGTCTTGGAAGGTGGAATAAATCTTCCCTATTGATCAGAGCCATTATCCTCATATAGAAGAACAGCAGAGAAAATGTCATTTAATGTTTTGTTCAAGAAAGCTTCATGGAAGTATAAACATACTAACTTAATCTCTCTCTGGACACAATTGGGCAGTACATAAAACAAGAAGGAAAAAGTGAGGAGAAAAAAAAGAAATATATTAAGTCAAAGGAAAGATGGAAGAAGAGGTGAGGAAGGGGGGTGAGAGGACTGGTGAGCTGTCTGTGAAGGGAAGTAGCTGAGAAGGAGAGTGATCCTCCACACTCTGTTGGCCCCTTTCTGGTTTTCCTGAGGATCTCCCATTGGGACGCTTTCCTGCCTTGCAGAAAAGGGACACCGTGAGAGCCAAAGCTGAAGACGGACCTCAAGCCAGGTCTTTAGGTCTCCTGAGATGTGGAAATTTGTATTTTCAATTAAGTTAAATGCCAGAATACTAATGAAGTGCTGTTTAAACAGCAAAAAAAAAAAAAAAAAAAGTTAAATGGATACTTAGACAAAAAAGAAAACTTCATTTCTGTGACCTGCGCATCTTATCACATGAACTTGCCATGCAGCGGATAGAGCTGTGAAATCACAGTAGGCACCACCTGCATTGCACATTCTTGAGCAAGAGCCACCCGAATAGAGAGTGAGAAGCCAGCTAAACATATAAATGTAGTGAAATGTAGATTTTTTTTTATCTGATAGCAGTTACTACCAGCCAAAATGAAATATTTTTGACATTGTGATTAAGAATGTCTAGATCTCATTAATGGTGTGACTGCTATTAATATGTCTAGTCAACCAATAGACACCAAAAATTGTATCTGGTGAGTGTGGGAATGTTTCAACACTAAACTGACATATTCTGTTGAATGTTCTTGCACAGCTGAATGTGTGCAGTTGGTATGTGTGTGAGACAGTTTTGGTTCCCTTGCTGATTTCAGTAACATAGCCTCACCAGCCAGGGTTTGAATGTCAATGAGTCCTACGTGCGTGTGCAAATCTGACATTGGCATCTGAAAGATCCTTTCCAGCCACACTGTGAGAATGACTTTGACCAGGCTGCATGTCAGCCACCACACTCCAGAAACCAACAAGTCACTAAGGGCAAGGCATTGTTCTTTCTTTGATTTCCTTTGGACTGAGTTCATCTTGCCCAAAATCATAAGAAAAAGATCATTGGTTTAAATATTGGAAAGATTTTTGTAAGTACTGATGATGATGTATCTTTTGTATCATTATATCTAATGTATCCAAACATATGTATGTAATATACATATGTAACATATGAAACAATACATGTGAAAATTTGTTTTATTGTTTCCTTTATATTTGCAAAGTACTGAAAGATAAGGAAGAAGAGCTGGACTGCTGGGCCCTAGCCTTACACTCACAAGCTGTGTTAGTGCGGACAGTAACCAGCAGGCCTCAGGCAAGCTGATTTACTGGTTTGGGCTCCAGTTCTTCGTTAGTAAAAAGAGGCATTTGAACTCAGTGATGTTCAACATTCCCTCCAAACGATTCTTTAAAAACAAGTCTCATGCGTGTTAAGCTGAATGGCAGAATGTGTGTATTTATTCCACCTCATGGTTGTGGGGCCGTAACAGAGCGTGATACCAACCAGGTCACCCAGGCACTGTCGGGTTGTGACTGCGCCTTTGCTTAACACCTAGTTTAAACGATGATGTGTAGGTATCTGTGAATAGCGTGGTGTTTTAGCTTGGAGAATACTGAGACATAAATAAAATGAGAGACAGCTTCCGTAAATCCACCTTCAGGCCTGGCCCCTGGGCTCCACCATCTCTGCTATGTTGGGGCTCTGTGGGGTTCAGTTCTGATATCTATTGAGCAATTCAAGACTTTGTGAAGACAGAGGGGTACACTGAGAATAACTAAACCCGTAAGATAGAATTAGATGTACTTAATATGTATTATTTTTACCCTAAATATATGCAATAAATTTAGATATATGTGGTAGGTTTTGATATAAATGTCCGGTTCTTCCTTTCTAAGGAACTGGCGAGAACCTTCTCCCATAACTAAGACATTGAGATTTCACTTTCTAATATCAGCGCCCTTAGTCTGTGGTTCTATTTATGTATAGTGGTCCTCCCTTATCTACAGGGGATACATTCCAAGACACCCAGTAGATGCCCTGAAACCACAGATAGTGCCGAACCCTGTGTACACTATGTTTTATCCTATTCGTATATACCTATGACAAAGTTTAATGTATAAGTTGGGCATAGTAAGAGGTTTAGGGGTGGGGAAACTGTGGCCTTCTAGGTCCTTAAGTGCAGCCTTTTGACTGAATCCAAATTTTACAGAACAAATCTTTTGTTAAAAGGTGTGTAGCAGAGAAAGGAAGATTTTCTTGCCTTCTTTGGTGCTTAAAAAAGAACAATCTTGAAATCAGAAGACTGCAAGTTACTACTCTTGTGCTTTGGGGCCATTATTAAATAAAAATAAAAGTTACTTGAATACAAGCACTGTGATACTGCAACAGGCAGTCTGATCATGGAAATGGCTACTAAGTGACTCGCTGGTGGGGAGTGTAGACAGCATGGACTCACTAGACAAAGGGGTGGTTCCTGTCCTGGGCGGGTTAGAGTGGGACTGCAGTGGAGTTCATCGCTATGCTGAGAATGGTTTTATGAACAGCACTAAGTGTAGCCTGGCGATTCAAAACTTATGAATTGTTCGTTTCTGGAATTTTTCATTTCATATTTTCGGACCACAGAGGACTATGGGTAACTGAAACCTCAAATAAGTGGGGAATGACTGTACTAATTCAAAGTTGACTCTAAGTGGAGCGTTTCTTCACAGTATTGCTAATTAAGTTTATTTCTTCCATAACGTTCTTCCTTAGACCCTTTTCCTTTCTTGAGAGCATTTCTTTACTATGTCTATACCACTGTCTCCGGTATGAGTGCTTTGTTCACTCTCTGTGTGCTGAGGTTCTGCGGGCAAAGAATGAGATGTTTTACAATTCTTTGTTTTCCTACATAGCTTCTTAATATGCATCCAAGGTTAAGATGGACGGATTTCCCTGGCAGAAATGCAGGCACTGTGGCCACAGCATTTTGTGTCTCCCTGTTGCCACCCATGGGGACTTCTAGTTAAGCATGCTGTACCCTGGCCTGACCAGGCACCTGGCTCTGGTCACTCTCACCACCCACGTACAGCAATGGAGGGCCACCAGTGGCTCCAAGAGCTGTGGGGGGTGTGGCCCTGCCATCCTCCATGTCTTTCTGTAACTACCACAGTCACGTTAGGTATTAGTGGATGCCAGTGCCCTGCTCTACTCACTCTCTTTGGTTTGAGGGGTTGGCTACTATAATAAAAACATGACAGGAGAAATTCAGGGATCCTCAATGTCATTCCTATGCGTGTGTGTTTATGCATGGATATATTAATAAGTATGTATGCATATGCACGGGCTTATACCCCACCTCTTGCCCAAATAAGGATGACAGGAAAGCGGCCACCTTAGGATCTCCCACCATGGCCACTGTGACAGAAAGCTGAGGCTTCTGTCATTTTTCTAGCACTATTTATTAGAAACTGGCAAGGAGCTGACACACCAGACAGCCGTAGCCATCAACTGCCAACACCCATTTACTCTGACTCGTTTGATTAGAAAATGAAAAATGCCAACACCTCTTGGGCTCTGTCAGCCTCGAGGTATGCCTCGAAAGTTGGTGCCACCAGAGGAGACTTCTCTTGCCACGAGTAAGGTTGGTTCATGAGGGCAAATGAGCCAGGACAGAGCCTGTCAGACGGTTTCACTGGAGAAATATGCCAATTAGGCTGGAGGTCCAGCAGCTGCTGTGTGTGAAGCAGGTGCTATTAGTGTGGGGCAACAGTGGCTCTGGGGGTTTTTCCCTCAGAGGAGGTTGGAGGTTTTTCCAAGTTCTTGGTGATCGTTGAGGAAAGGAGGCACCACGTAAGCCAAGCAAGTGACAACTTTTACTGAAAGCAAGATACACTCTCAGGAAAGGGAGTGGGCAGGCTCGAAAGGATTTTTTATAGTTTTACTAATTGAGGGGCAGAATATTCAAGGCCTCTATTAAGAATTTGGGCAGTAATACCTACACTTGGCGTCCCTCCCAATTTTATACTTTATATGGTTGTCTCAGAACCGTCATGGTGATTTCAAGAGTGGAGAAATTTTAAAACCACAATGTAAATGATATTATAATTAGCCAAAGTTCACATAAGGTGGCAGAGACAGCTGACAGGCTGGTTGAAGCTGGTTCTTGCCTCCCGTTTCAGCCCCTTTTGTTTAAGGTTGTTTACTTGGACACATGCACCCCAATCTTCAAGCCCAGGTCTCAGCCCTGTCATTTAGTCTTCTCCTCTAACAAAGGTCTGTGGATACTGGTGGAAGTTCTGTAGGAGCAGTCCCCAGAGAGCAGTGGAGATGGGGTTGGGGGCATTTGGTTGCTGAGCATGGAAATTGGTGGGACTCTGTGCTCCTCAAAGACTCAAGAGAGGGGGTATGTGGGCGGGATGGTGACCAGGAGTGTAGGAGGTCTTTAGACACTGGCTGGGTTCTTACCTTGGGCAAATCACATAATCCCCTGGGTGCCCAGTGTCCTCCCTATAAAGTAAGGTGGTAGGATGGTCATTTCTGAAATGCTTTCATGGATCCTGGGTCTCTGGTCCTGGGACTCTGGACTAGAAGGTTCTCAGGAGGTTCTGGTGCCCCTAGTTATGGGTTTGTTCCTTCTCATGTTTTTGCTCAGAAACTATAAGGAAGGCTCCTTATATTTCTCATATATTTTTCTTTTATCACAATTGGAGAACATACAAAGTATGCTGTCTATATACAGTATTCTCAATAAAATTAATAATTGCAGAGCTATATATCTAAAACGTACACATATTACATTTTTCCCAGTTAATAAAATCTAAGCTCTCTTGGTAATATTGCTAAAAGGATAAAGTCGTGAGTCTCAGTACTTAAGTAGACATCAGGCCAGTTTAACTGAGAAATAAATTCTCAAAAACAAATTGAAAAAAAATCTCAATACTTATAAGGCTACATTCATCCCATAACAATTTCTTTTGGCGTTTTACCTTGTATGTACTTGATACAAAAAAAAAGTAATAAATGGCCTAGTATATACCAAAACATAATTACAGATCTAGTGTTATGAATTTTAAATTTCAGAAGCATGTATGACAAAAAGTTTTTATATATTCTTTTATGTAATATTTTAGAAAATACCCCTTTTATGAAATTTAATAATTTAAACACTTTAGTTCATTAAGCTTTACAACATAAGTTTGACATGTAGAAATTATATGATGATGTTATTAAGGTAAAAAGTTAACTAGAATTTGTAGAAAAAGGAATAGCAGAAAGAAGTATCCTTATTTCTAATTCAGTGTCCTCTCCCTCAGACCTTGCTTGCCGCTGTTTGATGACAGACCAGAGTCTGACACCCAGTGCCCTCCGGCTTCCCACTGTGTGGCTTGTCTAGTTTTTAACCATATGGTTCTGTGAGATTTTATTCCCCCACCCCCCAAAAAAATCTGTCTATAGTTATGGCCCCAGGAGATGAAACAAATTCGTAAAGACCTACAATGAGCAAACGTCAGAGGATTGCTACATTACTGTGAAGGTTAGGAATCAGAAAAGGAAATCCACTATTACCACTGTTAATTTCTGTTATTTTAAAAATTCTGGCCAAAGATAATTAGGTGAAGAAGAGGAACATGCTATAAATATTGCAAAGGAGGAAACAAAATCATTTTCTCATTTAAGAAATAAGACACTATTCATGGAAAATCAAAGAATCTAAAAAGTTTTTAGAACCAGTAAGGACGACAGTTGTCATATACAGGATTTAAAAAAATAATTGTACTCTTCGTTAACTGCTAAAAGTATAAGCTGGAAAAAAAAGCCCTGAGTAATAGCAACAAAGAAACAAAAATCCAAACATTAAACAATGTGCAGGATCTGTGAAGGAAGGATCTGTTGAGGGACAGAAAGAGAAGATTTGAATAAATGAAAACACACCTCTTGTTCCTGGATGAGAAATTCAATACCATATAAATGTTGAATCGCTCCCCATTAACCTAAAGGATGTGTTGATTACTGTGCTAATTATAATCCCAGTAACTGGATTTGACAAAAGATTCTGATTTTTATCTGTAAGAATAAATGTACAAAAATAACAGAAAATATTTGAAAATAAAAAGCAATGAAGAAGCGTTGTCCTTTTAGTTTGAAATATTTATAATATTCAAAATTATTGCAATATAAATAGGCATCTCAGTGGAATGGAATAATATAAGAAATAGAAATAAGCTCCGATCAATCACAATCTCTTCATTTATGTATAATACATACACTATATATGTATACATATGTTTATTTATATCTAATATACATATTTAATGTGAAATAAAGATTTTGAGTAAGTATAATTCAGAAAAAAAGAAGTTAGATCTCTATCTCCTATCATATAACAATAAATAACTTTAAGATGAATTATAAGTACAAATCAAAGCCAAAAATAAAATCATGAAACATTGAAAGAGAATATAGGCAAATATCTAAGTAATCTTAAGATAGAGAAAAGGCTTTCTATCATGGTGTCAAAAGCAGAAGCTATAAGAAAAACATTAAATGAGCATTTTCAATAACTTCAATCTATATAAAAAGATGGAAAGTTCTTTTCAATTTTTTTAGCCCAATAATAAATGAAACTTCTATAGGTGGTAAAATATTATAAGGCAAACAATGAATGGGAAACATTTGTAAACTTTATTAGTGATGGTTATTATCCCTAATGGATTAGTCAGGGGTCTCCAGAAAAACAGAATATATATTTGTGTATATGTGTATATACATATATATATGGGGGGAGAGAGATTTATTATAAGGTATTGGCTCATGCAGTTATGGACTGAGAAGTCCCATCATCTGCTGGAAGACCCAGGAGAGTCCGTGGTATAGTTTGAAGTCCTGAGAGTCAGAGAGCGAATGCTTAGACTGGAATAGATTCCAGTCTGATTCTGAAGGCCTGAGAACCAGGGGTACTGAGGGCAGAAGATCTACGTCCTAGCTGGAGTAGCTAGGCAGAGAGAGAATTCACCCTTTCTTTGCCTTTTTGTCCTATCCGGGCCCTCAAAGGGTGCCCACCCATACTGGGGAGGGACATCTGCCTTACTTAGTCCACCAATTCAAATGCTCATATCTTCCAGAAACACCTTCACAGCCACATGGGAAAAATAATGTTTGTCCAGCTATCTGGCCAGCCTATGGACCAGTCAAATTGATACAGAATTAAATCATCACAACTAATATGTAAAGAACTCTTACAACTCAGTAAAAAATACATAAATAAACCATGTTCAACAGGACATGTTCAAAAGGACAGAGGACATACATGGACATTCATAAGAAAAGTGAAGCCAATATCTAACAAACTTATGGTAAATTTTTAACCATCCTTATTAATATAATGAAACAAACACAATATCATTTTCCCCTTTTATTAGACTGGCAAAGGTTGAAAAGGGTAGTAATACATAGAATGTCGGTGAGTATGTAGAAAACTGGGCAGTTTCATAGGCTGAGGTTGAATTCACAAATAGGTACAATATTTAAAGAAGATACTTCAGTAATATTTTAAAAGGGAAAACCCTTAATTTCATGAATATCTTTTCTCAAATAATTCCATGTAAAGAATTGTCTTAAGGAAGTAAACATGTATTTAAAACAGTGCTCCTTTATTCTTGTTATAACAGCAAAATATAACAGCTGAAATCTATCAGAGAATAGTTGGTTAAGCAAAGCATTATACATCCACACAATTGAAAACTATGAAACCTTTAAAAGTGGTGGTGTAGCTGTCTGTTTTTTCACAAACATCAGTGATTATTTAAATGGGAAAAGATCAAAAGAGAATATATGCATAAACCTATTTTTTGTACTTAAAATATATAATAAAAGGATAAATACCTAGATTACTTTCTACTTTAATGTTAATAGTTGGGATTATTGGAGACTTCTAAAAATGTTTATTCACTTTTATTTTCTAAACATGGACCATGAAATGAGAAAAGAAGAAAAAAAATTTGGAAATATAGTACAACTTTGAAAAAAGAGAAGAATAAAAATAGAAGGGGGAAAAGCTCATTGACCCATGGTTACCGGAGACCTGAGAAAGAGTATAAATTTCCATATGAAGTGAGGAAGGGGTTCAGCACAAGGATGCTGGGTCCCCTGGGGTCTGCTGTGCCTTGCCTTTCCCTCAGGTGCTGAATTCAGTTCTTTCTGGTAGCGGAGATCAAAGTCGGGCAGAAACAATCCCTACAACATTCCGACAAAAATTAAAAGACGAAAGAAGGCTGCATAAAATAATTGATACAGCAAGAAAAAGCAGAAGCAGCTTATGTTCAGAAAAGATCTTGATAAAAGCCACATTTATAAGTCATGTCGTGTTATGAAATTGACAATACAGGGAACAAAATGCCACAGCTCTTCCCTGACAAAGCGTAAGAGCGTTTGAAATTCTGCCATTTCCCTGTATTTCTCAGGGGAGTGTTGTTTCAGTGATCATAAAGTTCTCCATTATTCCTTATTACTTTTTTTTAAGAGGTAGCAATATAGATATTTTATGGCATATCTATAAGAAGTAACTCTCACTTATCCCTGAGGAAACTGTCTTAGTACAAGTTTGACGGATGTTGGACCCTTGAAAATGTCTTGGATTGCCCTCGTGTTAAAAAAAAAAAGCTACAGAAATATTGATTAAGAGCCCATTGCTTTTATTCTGTACTGGATACTTAAATAACAAGGCAGAAACAGATATAGAAGATGAGGATCTGGGCATTAAAGAGCTTATATTTATGGTGGTAAAAAAGAAATTCCCTATATAAAATTTATTTTATGTAAGGAATTATATATACACACACTTATTTTTTTTTGCACAATGTCATGTAAATAGATATGGGGAATTTTAAAAGAAATATAGTAACGAAGTTAAGTTCCACGCAAGGTGTATTTCTGGCTGATACTGGGCCATGGAAAGAGCCCAGAGCTTCCAGCAAGAAGACCTGAGTTCAAGACTCAAGACTTGAGTTCTGCCATTCACTCATTCACTCTCTCACTTTCCCACTTCCCCAAACCTCATTTCCCACTGTATTATGACAATGAAAACCTGTAATTGAGGCTCCTTTAGGCTAAAGGATATCAAATGTAGTCCAAATAGCAATACTTATTTTATAACTAAATCCTTAGCAGAAAGTTGTGTTCTTTATTGATGCAAAAGCTGCCCTTGGAATGAGCCTCTGCCCCTGAGGAGGGGGCCGGTACCCCAGGGAGAAGGGGCTCAGCTGCACTTGGGTCTCACAGGACAGCAAGCTTTGGGTTGCTGGCAATGGCAGGGAGAACATTTGAACCGGGTGTGAGTTATGAAAGAGGAGACCCTTCTAAATCAGCCCTTGCCCTGTGGGTTCTGTCACTACCTCTGGCTATGTTTCCTTCTCACTAGCCACAGTGACTGTCTCTGCTGATGACTAAACTGAGAATCCTTGCATTTAATGCAAAAAACACTCTTTCCTTACCCATATTTGCAGCTACTCTGGGAAGATCTATCTAGGTTTTTGTTCTTTCCCTGCTCAGTGAATACAGGTGAGATGCAGAATTTTTGCAAGGTTATCTAGAGTTGGCTTTGCCTGTTTCCATTCATGTGCGTCTCTTTGTCTAGCTGAGGAAGGGAGATGGATAGTTTAGAAACAGCCCCCAAAACCAGAGCTATGTGGTTACCTTTTAGAGACTCTTATAGGAATTGAAATGTCTACCTGCCTACTTACTGGTCAGAAACAGAGAAAGGAAAATAAACGATGCTGCTTTATCTAAACAAATTCACATCCCCGCTCATATCACTGCTTCTTTCCTTCAGTCACTTTAAACTGTCAGAGGAATTTGTCATATGGGGTGAAAATTTAAAAATGTAGTTTTTGTGAACAATCCCTGATTGTCAACCTCTTGATCCGTGTTGTTCCCAGGGCCTTGTTCCATGCCTGCTTTATACTAGGTGCTAAAAAAATGTTTAAAAATTGGGAATAATTTAAAAACCGTGGCAAAGATCAAAATTATAATTTCTTACAAATTTCTTCACCTTTGACCTTTGTATGGTTCAGATTTTTAAAAGCCTCCTGTTTTGTATTTAATATTCTCCTATCAATACCGGAAACATTTTATTCAAATTTACAATCAGCACTCATTGTTTTAGTTTCTCTAGTAAGTATCTCTTTTGTTTCCTTTCACTGCGCTTATTTTTTTTTAAAATACTGTTTCCTGTTTTATGTTATCAACTGATCTCATTTTCTTACTTTTCACGGGTAGTTTCGATGCTCTGTGATTCATTATGTTTGTAATTTCCATTTACATTTTTTCCTTCTCATTTTGAGGTTTTATCATCATTCATTAACTTACCATGTTGATATTTCCATTTTCATATTGAAAACATAAACATTTTTTAAAAATTAACTTTTCTGAATCATGTATTGCGACCCCTTGTTAGACTGGCAGTTTCCTCAGAGAATATAACAATAGTATTCTAAGAAATCGATGGCTGCAGCCCTCATGCTTCATTCCCTGGGCTTCTATCCTGCGCCAGGTTCGCACTGCCCCCGTTCCCAGTGTGACTGTGTAGCCAGGTAATTGAACTCCGTGACTCCAGGTGCTCTGGTCAACACGCCATTGCCAAATGTTTGTCCGTATCGTCCTTTTACAGAAACAACAAATCATTGCGCTCCCTTGTCAGTAGATAAACACCTTAGCCTGGCATTCCAGATCTTCCTCAGTCTACCCCGAACCTATTACTCAAGCTGTGTTATTCCACTGGCAATGAGGAATGGGACAGATACTCAGGAAACTTATATTTTAGGACTGGCCATGTTGTTGGCTCTGTTGTAACTGGAAGGTATTTAAGGTGAAGAAGACTTGATTCTTGCCATTGGAGGTCATAGGTTAGTAGAGGACACTGACATTCTATTTAATGTCAATTATTACAACATAGTGCAATACCTGAAGAAATAAAGATATGAAAAAATAAAGCAAATAAAATCTGGTGGCCTCCTTATATACGGTAGGATGCCTACTATTTTTTTTTTAAAGAAAAGCAGAAAATAACAAGTGTTGGGGATGTGGAGAAATTGGAACACTTGCGCATTGCTCATGGGACCAGAATGGTGTAGCTGCTACAGAACACAATACAGCAATTCCTCAAAACAATAGAATTTCCATATCATCTGGCAATTCTACTTCTGGGTGTATACCCAAAGACTTGAAAGCAGGAACATGAAGAGATACTTGCGCACCCATGTTCACAGTTGCAAAATTCACAATAGCCAAAATGTAGAAGAGACCAAGTATCTACTGATGGATGAATGGATAAACAAAATATGGTATATCCATACAATGGAATATTATTCTGCCTTAAAAGGGAAGGAAATTCTGACACACGTTACAACATGGATGAACTTTGAGGACATTCTGCCAAATGAAATAAGCCAGACACAAAAAGACAAATATTGATGATTCCACTCATCCAAGGTATCTAGAGTAGTCAACATAGGGACAGGAAGGAGAACGGTGGTTGTCAGGGGCTGGAGGGAGGGAGGAATGAGAAGTTATTGTTTAATGGGTATAGAGTTTCAGTTTGGGAAGATGCAAAAATTCTGGAGATGGCTGGTGGTGGTGGTGATGGTTCCACAGCAATGTAAATGTACTTAATGCCACTGAACTGTACATTTAAAAATGGTAAATGTATGTGCATTTTATCACAGTTAAAAATAAAGTTTAAAAAATCCAGTGGCAGCCAGTGATGTAGCAGTTAATAAGGAAATAGGGCAACTAAATCAAGTGGGCTACATGACATTTTATGACCAAGAAGCAGCTTGTAGGGCCAGTGGGTCATAGGTGCTACATCCAATAGCAGAAGCATCTTACAAATAAATCTCTGGCATCAGCGTGTGAAATCCAGGTATGTAGGCATCACAGGCAGCTTCGCTAGTTTAAACTGAGTAGCTGCTTGAGTAGTTTGCGATTCAACCCAAGAAACACTTAGTGTTGCCAAGCAACATATGACTGCTGGCAACTGGAGCAAATCTAACATTAATTTTATACCTCCTAAAATGATAGAAGAAATATTGAATCTAAATGTTTTCATTTCTTCCTACCCTATTGAATAACATAAACACTTTGTCAAGAACGCCCTGTGCTGTTTCTACAAGAGCAATGCTGCGCGTGGCAGCTACCACCCCAACCACCACGTTGTGTTTTCTCTGCTAAGACACAGTCAGTCTTTCAGGAGACCAGAGGCAACATGTGCTCCTGGATTTACACTGTGAGGACTAGTGGCTTTATTTGGGAAGTTCTAAAGTCACTCAGTAAAATAAAGCCATGAAATGGAAAGTTCTTACTTTAATGATGATTCTTGAAATTCACAGGACTCTTTTTTTGTTTAAGCTTAAAAAACAAAGACAATAGTTGGATTATTCATTGTATTTTTCTGCACAGAGGAACAGAGCAGACTTAAATGAGTGAGCTTTTGTTTGAGGCATGCCCTTACTAAAGCCTATGATCTACAAAAATAAAGTTAGTAGGAAGTGTACAAAATTGAAATGATTCAACTGGATTGGCCAAAAGATACCTGTAGAAGGGGTTTCTTTTTTCTTTTTCTTTTTCCTAAAGCCTATATTCTACTCAGATTGCTGTCTTCTCTGCATTTAACTAGCCCTATCTGCAGTAGACTAGGGAAGAATATAGTTAATCATGTGAATTATTTTGACACTCATTTTCCTTGTCCAAATACCAAGTATGAGGTTGGTGGGCAGCCTCGCACCTGGACTTCCTCTTCACCTTAACTCTCGCTTTGTCCTCAGAGCCCCTGGGGAGGTCCATCAGCACCTCATCTCTCAGTTCCTTTCATCTGTGATTCCAGTAGACTTTGGTTCCTGCCTAAGAGTTCCCACCTGTGGTCACACCTTGTGCCTTATTAGCCTCTGGGAGCTTCACTCTCAGTGCTAATCTGTGGCCACCTGTCCCATTCTTCCCTCTCTTGCCCCATTTCCACAGTGGCTTCTCGAAACCTCCGCCTCCCTCTGGAATTCTTGTGTGACTGCTACCCACCCTCTCTCTAGACCCATTCTAGCTCTTCTTTCCTGTTTCTACGCAAAGCTAAAGAAATTACCCCATGTGTGCCCTTGGCTAAGAGCCTTCCTCCAGTGGGAAGGCCTGGGTTAGGGTCCTTCCTCTCCGCCTGGCAGCTGCATGGCTTTGGGGAGTTAGCTGGCCGCTGGCAGCAGCTTCCCATCAGCAAGTGCTGTCCATGATGCCGATGTCACAGGGTAATTGTGGGGGCTACCATGCCTTACGTGGGTGGTGGCTGGGGCGTCGTCAGTGCCCAGTGTTGGTGCTGTGATCACCGGCACCGGTGTCCTCATTCCTCTGTCTCTGGTGCTGTCTTGGGTGTCTGTTTTGCGGGTGCTCCCAGGCCCCCATTGGCGGGCCCACTCTGCCTGGGTCCCGGCCATGGGGCTGTGGCCACACCACTTCTTTACTTGCTCCTCAGTGTTTGAGTCTTGGCTTTAGTAGCACCTCCTCCAGGGAGCCTTACCTGATTTTAGACACCTTTCCCTGCCCAAGTATGAGTGAGGGTCTCTGTCCCATCCTCCCATCCTCCCTGGACCTCCCCTCCCTCCGGGATGGTCAGTTTTATGTGTCAATGTGGCTAACCTGGAGTACCCAGTCATTCAGCGAAACGTTGCCCTAGGCTGCGGTACCCAGTCGTTCCCTGGAACAGCAATCTAGGCGCTGCTGTGGAGGTATTATGTGGATGTGGTTAACGTCTGTAATCTGCTGACTTTAAGAAAAGGAAGTTATTTTCTTTAATCTGGGTGGGCCTAATCCAGTCCTTTCGAAGGCCTTAAAGAGCAAACCTGCTGCAAGACGGCAACCTCAGCTCCTGTGCTGGAGTTTGCAGCCTCACCCCGCAGGCTTGCACTGTGGGTTTTAGATTTGCCAGTCCGTGCAGCTGGGTGAGCCATCTCCGTGATCTCTCTCTCTGTATATGTATTCCATGTGCTCCCGGCCTGTGTCTCTGGCGAAGGCTGGCGCAGCCCTCGCGCGTGCGCGCGCACACACACACACACACACACACACACACACACACACACACACGCACGCTGCTGTGGGCCCTGCGTGCTTCCTGGCCCTCCGCTGGCCTGACCGCTCTATGCAGTAGCAGCCACATTTCTCCACTGGCTTGTCCCGTGGCACAGCTTATATTGACAGTGAACCCAGGGAAAGGCAGTCAGGATGGGTAATGCCGCATCTTTGAGCACAGTGGAAACGCTTCTCTAATGAAAAATAACTCTGCTCGTTGGTGGACTCTCCCTTGTCACCCCTAGAGACGGAATCCACACGGGGCGGTGTCTCTGTCACTCCCACCGTCCTGTCCTGGCCACTGAGACCCACAGCTGTTATCCTCACCTCTGCTTTGCCCACTGGCGTCAGAGACAGGATCAACCACTTACGGGAGGTCACGGTTTGTCCTTTGCACTCCTGCGCAGCCCGTTTTGGGACTTAGCTCTTTGGTTTTTCTACACATGCATCATGTAGATGAGAATAATTTATGAACAGCTGTTCAGAGCTGGGTGATGTTTTCCTAGGGTTTTTCCTTCACTAGGGTTTTTCTCTTTCTGTATGACGATTCTTTGAGAGCTCTGGCGGGAGGTCTGATTTGAAACCCGGGCTGAGCCCAGGTGCGGTCATGGAGATACTGGCGTAGATTTGTGATGTGTATGTACTCTGAAGTCCAGATTTCTCTTTAATATTATGGGACGACATTTTTATTTTCTGCTAGGAAGTTGCATTGCACTAATAATCATCTCTGCCGTTTCTCAATTGATTGATCTGTATAGCGTGAACCCAATGTTTGACCCTTACTTTTCTCCCTGGCACTTACCCCTGAAGGTGGATGGGTACTCCCCTCAGCACTGATAAAGATCCCAGTCTTGCGCTGGTACTATGGGGCCACGAGGCAGTTAGGACTGGTTGGTCTCTTTCCACATGACATAATGTGTTTTGTTAAATTTGGAACACGTTGAAACTATGAACGAGGGCAGTTCCTTGAATTGTTTGGATTTTGAGATACTTGAAGGAACTAAAAATAGCTTCATAGGGAGAGAAATGTATCAGGACGTTACTCCTTTGGCAAGGAGCTCTATTCATTCTGTCCTGCTTCTTGGGAAACAGTGTCTCTGGTTCCAGTCCCAGGGGAGCCACAGTGGGGATCAGTTCCCTGAGTCCTCCAAGGATCCTGTCCAGGCCTTGTGCCTCCCTGGCCCCAGGAGTGAAGGGCTCAGTGCCAAACAGGAGTGTGGGGGGCTGAAGTCCAGGGAGTTGTTAGAGTTTGAGGGGCTGGCCTCAGTGTTGCACCGAGCAAGCAGGAGGTGTGTTGAGGCAGGAGGTGCATTGTAGCAGGAGGTGTGTTGAGGCAGGAGGTGCATTGTAGCAGGAGGTGTGTTGAGACAGGAGGTGCATTGTAGCAGGAGGTGTGTTGAGGCAGGAGGTGCATTGTAGCAGGAGGTGTGTTGAGGCAGGAGGTGCATTGTAACAGGAGGTGTGTTGAGGCAGGAGGTGCATTGTAGCAGGAGGTGTGTTGAGACAGGAGGTGCATTGTAGCAGGAGGTGTGTTGAGACAGGAGGTGCATTGTAGCAGGAGGTGTGTTGAGGCAGGAGGTGCATTGTAGCAGGAGGTGTGTTGAGGCAGGAGGTGCATTGTAGCAGGAGGTGTGTTGAGGCAGGAGGTGCATTGTAGCAGGAGGTGTGTTGAGACAGGAGGTGCATTGTAGCAGGAGGTGTGTTGAGACAGGAGGTGCATTGTAGCAGGAGGTGTGTTGAGGCAGGAGGTGCATTGTAGCAGGAGGTGTGTTGAGGCAGGAGGTGCATTGTAGCAGGAGGTGTGTTGAGACAGGAGGTGCATTGTAGCAGGAGGTGTGTTGAGACAGGAGGTGCATTGTAGCAGGAGGTGTGTTGAGGCAGGAGGTGCATTGTAGCAGGAGGTGTGTTGAGGCAGGAGGTGCATTGTAGCAGGAGGTGTGTTGAGGCGGGAGGTGCGTGGTAGCAGGAGGTGTGCTATAACTAGGGGAGACGCTGGCAGAGAAGGGCTCTGGAGGGGTAGGTGGGCTGGGTGTTGAACTTAAATCATTGAATGGAATGTTTAACAGTGTTATCCCCACTAGAATAATTGTTCCATACAAACTGACAAAGGACAGATACTGTGATTCCCATCCTTTAATTTTCAATTGTTGGTAGAATGACTTGTTCAAAAGCAACTCAAAGTCTGGAAGAGAGCCAGAATGGTAAGCTAAGTCTCCCCATCCTGGCCACAACTTAGGTGGCTTTGAGCTTCTCAAAAGATTGTCAGCTTAGAGTTAGACAGTATGGATGTGAATTCCAACAGCGTCACTCAAGAGTTAACGGAATCACCTTGTGCTTTAGTATCTGTGTGTGTAAAAATGGGAACAATATTTTCATCCTTCCTGCTTCCCAGATGTTGTGATTCCCATCGTTTAATTTTCAATTATTGGTAGAATGACTTGTTCAAAAGCAACTCGAAGTCTAGGAGAGAGCCAGAATGTTAAGCTAACTTTCCCCATGCTGGCCACAACGCAGTGTGATTTTAAAGATTAATGTATTCAACAAGTGTTTATTGAATGCTTATATAATAATAAGTATATATATATAAATATATATAGAAGTATATAATAATATTTATTGCTGTATGCCACATACCTTGTGGAGAGCTATAGATAGATACAAACCTGAAAGGACCCCATCCCTACCTTTCAAGAGCCGCAGACTGGTGGGGAGATCAACCTTGAAGCAAATATTTACACACACAGAAGAGGTGAGCCTATTGGGGAAGTGTAAGTTTGCTTGGAACATCAGAGAAGGCGATGGGAGAAGAGACAAATCGGAAGGAACAGTAGAGTTTGTGGGGTGAGAATTCACAAGGCCCAGCGTGTTGTAGCAGCCAGACAGGACTAGATCTGCTGGGGCCACTGCCGGGCGAGGCAGGCAGGCCTCGGGCCATGTAGACACGTGGGGGAACCAAGAAATAGGGCCAGTGGGGAATGAGTCAGATTTGTGAATTAAAGAAGACCACGGGACCGGGGCATGGGGAGGGGATTAGAGCAGGATGAAACTTGAGCCAAGGAGACCAGGCAGGAATAGCCTAGGAACAGAGGATACCGGCCATCATAGGACAGTGGCAGGAGAGAGAGGAAGGGATGGGCATAAGGGGTCTATAGGATTATCTCACTTTATAAATACTAGAAAACACAGGGGACAAAAACGAATATCACTGCACATAAATTAAATTTCAGTGATACAGTTTAAAAAAAACACCCATCTTACAGAATGTGAACTATATCTCAATGAAAAGGGAATGAAGAATTGTCAGTATGTATGTGAGCAAAGATGAAGAAAAATATAATCTCCCCCAAATCAATAGAAAATATCTCTGAGTAGTGGCATTTGGAATGATTTGAGGTTTTTTTCTTCTTAACCATTATTTAGTTAGTGTGTACACTAACTAGTACATTTCATTTACTAGCCTAGTAAATGAAAGCTAGGCTGTCTCTAACTGTATTCATCAAACTAAGCCCTCTTCCAGCTTTGATTCTCTCTCTGACTTGGTGTTTGTTCATATATAAAACTGAACAAGTTGTAAATATATTCAGTGATTAAAATGGGAAATAAGAGAAAGGGGAAACCCTTCATCTTTGAGGCCTTCCTATTTTGCCTCAAAAGATGACCCTAGTTTAAAAGGAAATTGTAAATGATAAAACAAAGGCTTTGTTCAAGGTACTGCCCTAAATATGGGCCTTCTGGAACATTCCTTTAGATTCTTTTGAATGTCATGGCAAGCGCAATTTCACAGGGTGATGGGCACACTGTGCGTTTTCCTGGGTCTATAAATATTTAGCACCATGATTACTCATAAATCCAGGGATTGCAGTGGAACTGTTTTTCCCTGGCAGTCTGTTTTTCTCATCTGGAATGATACTAAGATTCAGAAAGGACTGGCTGTCATTTAGTTCTGTTATTTGGGAGAACTGTAATTCCGTATTTCTCTCATTGGGCCAGGGCCCAGGATTTTTAGAATAATAAGTTGGTCTTTTTTCATCACTGGAGTTATAAAACAGAACATTTGGGTTCACGGTGGCAACCTTTCCTGAAGGCCAGCTTCCCTGCACAAAAGACAGAAGGGGATGAGATTTCCATTTAGACTACATTTCCCGGTCAGATCCACCTCGTCTGGCCCATGCCATCGTCGTTTAAACAAAGAGGTTCAGCTTACTCAGTAAATATGACTTTTTCTTTCAATTTATTTTTATTGATAACATAATATTTGTACATATTTATGGGGCACACGGGATATTTAGTTATGTGCGTAGAATGTGTAGTGATAGAAGGAATAAGTGCTAAGGATGACTTTTCTGTGAGCCGACGCTCTGTGGTTGTGAGTGACCGGAGGAGGAAATGAGTCACGGCTGGTGAGGGACAGCGTCCCGCGCCTGGGCTGCTGGCTCTCGGGGCAGCCCCTCTGGCTCAGCAGGGCACTGCTCTGCGCTGTGCCAACTTTGGGAAGCAGGAAATCGTCTCTCCAGAAAATAATGTGGGAGGAGGAGTTGGGGGCTCATGGTCCATTAAGGTCAGAACAATGAGGGTTGGCTTCATTTTGACACTCTGATGAAAGCCCAAGACCCTTCTCCATTCTGGGACGGCCCCTCTGCTGCTTGTCGGGCATCACTGTCAGGGGACTCTGGCTGTCCGTGTTCTCAGAACGCTTTCTAACCACGAGCTTTGCTCAGCTGGTTGAAGAACCCACTTGGGGTCTCATCCCTGTCACATGGAGGGCAGAACGGAGTGAGCCCGAGAAGAGAGGAGGATTTGGCCATATTCCCTGGATTCCCTTCTCCAAGGGAGCGGGGACAGGGGTGGGTTTTGAGCGTTCCGGTAACTTCTCCAGCGGCTCTCATTGTGGAATGGTTGTGGTTGGCAGATGCATTATAGATGGCAGCTGGGGAAGAAGTTACAGTTTTGTTCTTCAATAAAAAGGCAGGTGTAAAGCTCTTAATATGGACTTCTCATTTTTAAAAAGCTCATCCCCAAGTCTCACTATAGTTTTGGTTTCAATTTCCATAGTGATTAGTGAGGTTGCGTGTCTTTTCATATGATTATTGGCCCTTTGAATATTGGCCTTTTGAATATCTTCCTTGGAGAATTCTCTGTTCATGTCCCTTGACCATGTATGAATTGGTTTTTTTGTTGTTGTTGTTGAGTTTCAGGAGTCTTCTATAGAGTCTAGATATTAATTGCTTATCAGATATACAATTTGCAAATATTTTCTCCCATTCTTGGGTTGCCTTTTTACTCTGTTGGTAGTAGTTTTGATGTACAAATTTTTAAAATTTTTGTGAAGTAAACAATTTGTCTATTCTTTCTTGTATCCATGCTATATAAACTACTCACCTATTTGTCACTTAATAGTCATCTTAGTTATCAGATTGACAAAAACATAGCGGTTTCAGGTATCCACTGGGGGTCTTGGAACATATCTCCCACAAACAAGGGGGGACTACTGTAGTGTTCTACTTTGTCTCTTATAACCGTTTTTGATTTAAAGTTCATTTTATCTGAAATTAGTATAGCTACCACTGTTGTCTTTTGATTGTCAGGTAGTGTGTTCAGTATATGTCTGTTACCTCTATTAATAGGTAGTTTATTGACCAAGACCTCTGTTTCGTTATCTTTGGTCTGATTTTTCTATTCATTATTGAGAGTGGGGTACTGATGTCTCCAACTATTACTATAGAACTCTTTCCCCTTCACTTCCATTGGTGTTTGCTTTATATATTTTGCTGGTCTGTTATTGGGTATTTAAATGTTAACGTTTATAATTACTATATCTTCTTGCTGAATTGAACTTTTTATTACTATAAACAGCAGTCCTCCCTTATTCGTGGTTTCACTTTCTGAAGTTTTAGTTACCCACTTCAATCAAAGTCTAAAAATATTAAATGGGAAATTCTGAAAATAAACAATTCATAACTTTTATATTGCATGCCCTTCTGACTAGCATGATGAAATCTTGCACCATCTCACTTCATTCTTGCCTACGACACAAATTATCCTTTTGTTCAATGTATCCATGCTGTGTAAACTACCTGCCTATTAGTCACTTAGTAGCCATCTTGGTTATCAGACTGAAAAAACATAGTGTTTTCAGGTATCCACTGGGGGTCTTGGGACATATCTCCCACTGATAAGGAGGGGTAGGGGGCTACTGTAATGTTCTACTTTGTAGCTTGTAACTATTTTTGATTTAAAGTTCATTTTGTCTGAAATTAGTATAGCCACCCCTGCTCTCTTTTGGTTAGTATTGTCAACGGAAAAGAAGTCAAAGTCTGTAAAATAATTTTAAGATTTATTCTGAGCCCAATTTGAGGACCATGACCCAAAGCCACATGCAAGAAGCCTTGAGCAAGGGGATTGGCTGTGTTTGGGTTACAGTTTGGTTTTATACATTTCAGGGAGACAGGGGTTACAGGTAAAGTCATAAATCAATACATGGAAGACATACATTGGTTTGGCCCAAAAAGGTAGCCATCTCGAAGGGTTGGGGGGGGCTTACAGGTTATAGGTGGGTTTAAAGATTCTTTGGCTTATCATTGGTTAAAGACATGAAGCTTTGTCTGAAGACTTGAAATGTTTTAAGATAAGGAGGTCTATTCATCAGAGATAAGCCACCTGACATATATTTCTTGTGCAAATTGAGGACCTGTAGGTTTGTCTTGCATACTCTTAGGCCTGTTAATGAGTTACCAAACATATCTTTAAGAAGGGACTGGGGTTGTGGGGGGACATGATGAGGCAAGTCTGACCTCCCTCCTCCTCTTCGTGGCAGGCAATTTAGTTTTAGGCTATCCCCTTGGCCAGGAGGGGGTCCATTCAATCAGCCAGTGGTGGGGAGCCTTAAGATTTTATTTTAGTTCACACTATTCACATGGAATATCTTTTTCCATCCTTAAACTTTCGACCTATTTGTGTCTTTGCATCTAAAATGAATCACTTGTAGATAGCATATATTTGGACCATGATTTTGTTTTTTCATCCATTCTGTCAGTTTCTGTCTTTTGATTGGAGGGTTTAATCAATTTATATTGAAAGTAATTACTGATAAGGAGGAACTTAGTTCTGCCATTTGTTATTTGTTTTCTATATGTTTTTGTCCCTTATTTCCTGCATTAATATATTATTTGTGTTTAGGTGATTTTTTGTAGTATAATATTTTAATTCCTTTCTCATTTCTTTTTGTGTATTTTCTAAAGGTATTTTCTTTGAGATTACCATTGGGATTACATTTCACATCCTACAGGTTTAAGACTATAATCTGAATTTATACTAGCTTAATAACATACAAAAACTCTACTCCTTTAACATCTGTGTCCCCACTTAAGCTATATCCCCATCTACTTAAGGCATATAGAAAACAAAAAGTTGAGCTATGCACCCTTGTTACAATAATACTACCTTTTATAAGTGCCCATGTTATTACCTTTATTAGATCTTTATTTCTTCATAGGCTTCAAGTTACTGTCTAGTGTTCTTTTGTTTCAACCTGCTGGACTTCCTTTAGCATTTCTTGCAGGGCAGGTGTATTGGTAACAAACTCTCTCAACATTTTTTATCTGGGAATGTCTTGATTTCTCCCTCACTTTTGAAGGACAGTTTATCCATATATAGAACTGTAATATTGTGAAATAAATATTTGGTCTTTGTCCCTGTTTGCTGGCATATAGCTCCTAAAATCCTTGTTATCCTTGGAGCGATAAGAGTGTGTTTTGTATGCTAATAAGATGAATAGCGGCTGGTGGCTCCTAGATAGCTTCAGGATGGGACTAGTCACCTGAATGGCCAATGCTTGATAAGTGGGTTGGGATTTCAGCCCCATCCTCCAACCCCTGGGGAGTGGGGAGGGCTGAAGGTTTAGTTGCTCACTAATGCTAATGATTTAATCAGTCATGCTTACAGAATGAAACCTTCATAAAAGCCCCCCCCCCCCAATTCAATCAGGGAGCTTCTGGATAGCTGAACACATAGAGGTGTCTGGGAGGTGGTGGGCTGAGAGAGGGCATGGGAGCTCTGCACCCCTTCTCCCATACGTCATCCTATGCATCTCCTCCATTTGGCTGTTCATCTGGTAATATCCTTTATAATAGGTGTGTAAATGTAAATAAAATGTTTCTGTGAGTTCTATGAGCCACTCTAGCAAATTGATCAAATCAATTTACAGTCAGTTGCTCAGAAATATAGGTGACAACCTACAATTTGGCAACTGGCATCTGAAATGGAGGGCAGTCTTGTGGGACTGAGCCCTCAACTGGTGGGAACTTATGCTCTTTCCAGGCAGATAGTGTCAGAATTGAATTGAATTAGAGGATACCCAGCTGGTGTCTGCCAGAGAATTGATAGGTTGCTGACAGAGAGAAATCCCCACACATTTTGGTGACCAGAGATGATGTAGTCTGTGTTGTGTTGACTATAAATGGGGAGTATAGAGAAAAAAACATTTTTTTTCCTATATCCTTACAATGACTCTTGATCGACAGTTTTTTTGTTTTGTTTTGTTTTGTTTTTAACTTTATTTGAGCACCACTGCCTTCTGGCCTCTGTTTCTGATAAGAAATCTGATGATAATCTCATTGAGGATCCCTTGTATGTGATGAATCACTTTTCTCTTACTACTTTCAAAATTCTCTTTGACTTTGGACAGTTTGATTATACTATTTCTTAGTGAGGGTCTCTTTTGAGTTCATCCTACTTCCATGTCCATCCTACATCCATGCTTCTTGGATATTTACATTCATGTATTTCATCAAATTTGAGAAGGTTGTAGATATTATTTCTTCATATATTCTCTCTGCTGTTTTCTCTTTTCTTCTTCTTGGACTAGCACAATTATTTTGGGTCAGCTTGATGGTGTCCCACAAGTCCCTTAGGCTCTGTTCACTTTTCTTTAATCTTTTTTTCCTGGTTCCTCATATGCAGTTATCCTGTCTTCAAGTTACTGATTCTTCCTTCTGCCTGCTCAAATCTGCCTTTGAATCCCTGTAGTGAATTTTTCATTTCAGTTATTGTACTTTTCAGCTCCAGAATATCTTTTTATACTTTTATAATACACATCTATAAACTTTATAATTCAAACACAGGACTGGAAGGACTATATTTAAAATTAATAGTTGGATGACTGGGGTGGGAGAGAAGACTAATGAGTACAGGGTTTCTATGGGAGATGACAAAAATGTTCTAAAATAGATACGGCAATGGTTGCACAGCTCTGCAAATGTACTAAAAACTATTGAAGTGTATTCTTTAAAAAGGTGACATTTATGGTATATAAATTATATCTCAACGTAGCTATTTTTTTTAAAAAAAGAAAACTCAGCCAAATCCAACACAAAGCCCTTTTAAAATGCTACTTCATGAGTAATTTTGCTAAAAATGAGCCAAAACTATATGCATAATATTTTAGAATAAGTAGAATGAAAAATTATCAAAGTTATTTAAAAAGTAAAAGTAACATTGTATTATAGTAAATTTCAGAGTCATTTCAATTTTTTAGGACAAAAAAGATCTCCCAACCACTTTGGAAACTGGTTTCTCTCCTCTCCTCCAATGATACGGAGTGAATACCTGTCCATGTTAATAAGTATATTACATCCAGTTTCCTCGTGTCTCCCTTTATTTTTTCTCTAACATTATTATTTCCCAGGTTCCCATCTTATGCAAGGCACTTTGAGTGCACTATTTCATTTACTCGTGCATGTAAGCTGCACTCACACATGTGCTCACACACAGACAACCCTGATGAGAGAGGTCCTTTTATTAGACCTCATCTTAAAGATGTGAAATCTCCAGCACAAAAAGGTTAACTCAATCCCTGGTTACCCATTAGTATTTTTCTTCCTGGGATTTTGCACTGGAATAATGCTAAGAAAGCTCTTCTCTAGATTATACTCTAGTACTCTAGTACTTTACTTTCTTTATATTTACATCTTTAAGCTGTCTAGAATTAATTTAGAGGCACTATTAGGCAAGACTAATTTTAATTTATAATAAATGGCTGGTTAGTGGTTTTAAAACAATACAAAAATGATTCATTCCCCCTCATTTGAGATGTTTATTATAATACTAATTTTTAATATCTAAATTTAATATCTAATGTACTAAATTTAATAGCTATTTTTGGAGTTTGTTCTTTTTATTAAGTTAGTCCAATTTGAGGCAAGGAATTTTGTGCCCTTTTACTATCTTGTTATCTTCACTGTACTGCTTGGTCTTTGTGGTTTCAGATCTAGGTAATCATTACGTTTTCTTACATTATATAAGAAAAATGGCCTTGTTTTACAGGAAGATAAAACAATTATTTAGATTCATATTTGTTTTAACTGGTTCCAACACTTACCACTCATTCTTTTTGTGCCATGACTTCCTCATTCTTGTGCTCTTGAATTTCTGGTTAGTTTGGGTCCTGGGTCTCTGAGACAGTGGGCAGGTGGGTGGAGAGGCAGGACTGTCTTCCCCTTCCTGGGGCTCTCTCTCCACTAGCCCGCGGTTTCCTAGGTTGGCTTTTCTCTATTGAGCATCACCTGCTCTGTAATCAGCAACTGGTTTTCCAAACATTTGGCTGAAATGTTAGGTTGTCTTCAGTCGTGGTTGTCAGTGTTAAATGTTTTCTCCTTCCACTGAGTTTTCATGGATGAGAAACTGCACTGAGGGCTGCTACCCAGATGTCTCTTAAATATTCATTTTAACTTTTCTCCATCAACAGAGAGATTTGATTTATTTATGAATATATGCATAAGATCTCTTCTGATTTCATCAAAATAAGCAGTTTCTGAAATGAGGAGAATATCCTCATTTAGGAATACATGAGGAAAAATGTTAAATTTAGAATCTTCAGACTTTTAGGAGTAAGCCAGGAAGAGATGGGAGCCCGTAGAACGTGAAGGTCATCTTCTCACAGGAGTGACCTGCTCCTAGAGAAACTTGGGGCTGCTCTAAGCACCACGGTATTTTCTGGCACTGCTCACAAACCATCGTAGCCAATGCAAACATGACTTTGCTGTGAGGCTGGCTTCTCTGCAGTCCCACGTCCTGTCAGATGGCATGCCAGAGCCGTGAAGGAGAACAGAAATGAGTCCGAAATGTTGCGGCTATTTTTGGAATGTCTTCCTTTTGTAGGAAACCAACTTGCTAGTGTTTGCTGGCGTTCTGAACAAATTGTTCCTCATCCTGAGCAATGGTATGAGGCCTTACTGGCCTGGAAGATGACCATCCAAAGGTATTTATTTGTTCATTCGTTTGTTTTTTCACCTCTGCCTGTCCCAGTGCCCTGGTAGGTGATTAAGCAGCACCAATCCCTAGAAAATGACCTTTTCCTCTGCTGCACATTATGACTCGTCATCTGCCCCATTTTAAAGGGTCCCACATGGTGAACATTCAGGGAAGGACAGGTTGCATATGGGAAGCAGCCACATGCAACTGTCCTGTGGTCTGCAGGTTATACTTGAAAATACAAGCAAGTCTGTGCTCATGCTTATTGCACGTCTGGCATGGTGTTTCTGGATCACTGATATACCTGCCGATGAAAATTGCCGCCGGTGTGGACTGGCTATCGAGAGGGATACAGAAACAGCCCCCAGGGGCTCCCTGACCCCTTTGACCAGCATTACTTTCTGATTCTGAACTAAATTTATTGTTAGCATAAAATTTATTCATGTTTGGTTGTTTGAGGAAATTGAAGCACAGGAAACTTTATTACATCTAATTATCAAACCTCGCTCACTTACATTTTTCCCAGGCCACAAATGTTGGACACCAATTGTGTGATGAGCACTAGAATATAACAGTGAGAACCCTGATTTCAGGGTACTTATAGTGTACTGGAGCAGACAGGCAGAAATGCATTCAGAATACAGTGCGGTTAAGTGCCAGGATTAGGGGAAATAGGGTGTAGCCTAGGAGCTCTAGAGAGGGGTGCCTCACTATGATGGCAGGGGGGTCAGAGAAGCTTCCTGAAGATGAGCCTGGAATGATACATGCAGGAGGTGTCCAGGCAGGCAGAGAGCAGGGAAGGGGACATTCCAGGCAGAAGTTACAGCCTAGAGATGCTACTGGGAGGTACAGATAGCTCAGTCTGACTGCAGCTTTGTGATTATAGAGGTACCTCGAGCCCCATGAGTTGGGTCATAGACGTCTAACCCCAGGGAGCCTTATGACAACGAGTTCTGTGTGCAGAACCAATTTTGGTCTTCCTAGCCTTAATCTGAGTTGCAAATATATACTTAATAGAAATCAGGTGCTATGCTTATTTTATTTTCTTTGTATTCCTTTGGTCAAAGATGCTTAAATGTTAACGAGTCAAGATGAGATAAAGAGATAAGTGGCATTCAGCCAAACATGGGATGAGTATAAAATTTGTGTAAAATGCTGTTCTATGAGAGATAGGTATTTAAAAAAAAGAACAATAATATGAGTTAAATTTGATCACATTTCCTGCTATCCAAAAAAAGCAGCTTGCAGTTGAAGTGGGGATCTAACTAATTTTCCAGTGAGATGTTATTCCGGTAACTATATGTGTATGTATGTATGTGTGTGTATATATATATTTTTTTGTTTATATATTTTCCTACACACTGATAAATCAGAGGTTCTCAGACATTAAAGTTCATCAGAATCATGTGGAGGGCTTATTAAAACATTTTTGCTGGTTCCCACCTTTAGTGTTTCCAACTCACTGTGTTTGGGGTTGGAGCCCAAGAATTTGTGTCTCTCTTAAGTTCCTGAGTGATGCTGCTGCTGCTGGTCCAAGAACCACTGGTATAAGTGCAAACAAATTAACACACTGACTACCACACTAGAAAAAAAATTTTTCCTTGGCATCACTGTATTTTATTATGAAAATAGAATAAAAACATTGAAAACAAAATGATCCTTTCTAATTTAATGAAAAATTTGTCATTTTTTGTTGTTTTCTGTGTGTGAGTTTTATGCAACTTGAGAAATAATTCACATGGCTCCGAAGGTGAAGAGACGTGTGAGCTACATATGCTTCATGAGGCCCCAGGCTCAAAACCAGCATGAGTTAAATACAACTCACGTGGCAGTTAATGTGTTAAAGAAGTTCAGGTGTATGAGAGCCAAAGCTTTAAGGCCTAATCAGGGAAGGATAAAGTTAAAGTTAGTTTTGAGGTGAACATTGTGCCTGCTTTCAAAGGAGGGGGAAAAGTTGGGTGTCAAATGTGAGCCAAGAGGTCATGTTGGCTTGAGGAGGTAGCATGTACAAAAAGCAGGAAGAAAAGCCATTTGGCTTACATGGGCAATATGCTAGTTGTCTTGGCTTGTATAGAGAATTTCTGGTTATGAAATAATGAAAAGTTAACAGAGAATGTCATATTGGGAAGAAAGATGAATTAAGTGTCTAGCAGGGCCTTTAACACAGCCAAAATGTTTGTATCTTGAATAGTAGGCACAAGAAATTATAAGGTCCTCAGCTGCAATAAAATAGAGCTTAGCAAGGCATTTTCTAAGTCCCGTTGGATAAACAAGGGTTGGGATAAGCCGGAAGCACTGAGACAAACAGAGGGCTTGCATTTTCCTAGGTGTAAGCTTATACCACCTTTTGTATGTGGAAATACCAGTAGAAAAAAGAAAACAGAAAAACCACAGATAAAACTATAGGAAAGTTACAATTTGATAAGGCTGTCAAGATAGATCTGTCTTCCTTTCATTTTTTCTAAATACGGTATTCCGTATATTTTCAATGCTTGATACATCATTCACTGAATAAATAAATAACTTACAGGGTAACTCTAAAAATATTTCTTCCTCAATTTTCTTATCCAAAAAATGGGGATTATATAGCAAGTCTACATCTGGGTATTACATGGATCAACAAGATAATTGGTATAAAGTCCTTTGATCATCCCAAAGTCTGAATATATTATTATTGCTAATGACAGAATGAGAAATCAAGTTCTCATGTGGATTTAAATTGGTTTGGAGAAAGGAAATTTGTGCAAATTTCCTTTATAGAAGGGAGTTAATGGGGTACCTCAGGAATTGGTGCCTAGCATATGAAATAATTAGTTGGAGAAAAGTAGCTGGCTCATTGAAGTAGCTGATGACACAAAATTATGTAGGCTAGTAAAAACTACAGAGAATTCTATAAAATATTCCAGAAGGAGCTAATCAAACAGTATGACCAGAAAATAGGACAGCAGTTCCATTTTAATGAAGATAAATGATTTTTTAAGAAAAGGAAATAGTTTCCATTTTCTCAGCCTGTTGATTAACCAAGATATATTAGAGGAAAAGCAATGTGTCATTGTGCTTAACATATTTGTTATTTAATAGAATGCTAAAGTTCTATATTCATTCCTTCCTTCATTTTTTCACTTATTTGTTGGACTCTTTATTCAACATATGATTTCTGACCACCTGTGTGTCAGACAAGTGTGCTAAACAGCAAGGCCAGTCAGGAACAAAAGTAAAGACACAAGTCCTTACCTTTCAGCTAGCTCACAGTCCAGCAAACAGGACAGAAAAGTAAACAGATACAGCTATGAAACCACCAATGTATTAGTTTTCTATTGCTGTGTAACGAATTACACAAATCCAGTGGCTAAAACAACGCACATCCTCTCTCAGTTTCCATGGGTCAGGAGTCTGAGCCTGGCTTAGCTGGGACCTCAGGACCTCAGGTTCCTTAGCTGGGACCTTAGCTGCCCAGGATCTCAGAAGGCTGCAGTCAAAGCGTTGGCTGGCTGCATCCTCACCTGGAGGCTCGACTGGGGGAAATCCATTTTTGTGCTCACTTACATTGTTGGCAGACTAGATTTCCTTGTGGCTATATAACTTGGGGGAAGGGGGCACCTTTTCGCTTGCTGTCATCTGGAGGTCATCTCAGCTCCTTAAGGCCACCTGCAGTTTCTAGAGGTCACCTTCACCCTGTCACATGAGTTTACTCAACATGACCTTTTATTTCCTCAAGTTAGCAAGGAGAATCTCTCACTTCAGTCTAAGATGGAGACTTATATAATATAACCTAACCCTGGGAGTCATATCCCATCATCTTTGCCATATTCCATGGGTTATAAACAAGTCACAGGTCCTGCCTGCACTCAAGGCAGGGGAATTGTGCATGGCATAAACATTAGGACGTGGGTATTACAGGATGGGGTCACACGTTAGGGTCTGTGAAAGATGATTTGTGCAGAGTGCCCAGTACAGTACAGTGTCTATTAGTAAGGAATACAAGACTATTGCATGAATGAATGAACAAAGGAACTTATGAATAATTATTGTTGTGGCAGTCAATTCTTAAGCAGGATGGAAAAAAAACAATAAGATATCAAACCAAGGACTAGCAGGTAACAACAATCGCTGCAAATACTATTGTTAATTTTTAGCAAGGTGGCTATAACACCCACTGTACATAAAAGAAATTCAAATAAGGCCTATTGTCATAATGTGAAAGCTGAATCTATTAATTGATTTTTAAGCCACATTCATTAGTCATCAGTGAAGTACATTTAGAAGAAGATAATGTTCATCTGCCGAAGTCATGATATAAATTGGGTAAAATTCAAGGTTGGAACCTCACAACATCCACACATCAACTCCTCTGCTTGTAAAACTCCTATAGGTGTTAAAGTGGAAGCCACCAGCTAACTGGTTGTGTATTATTTCTGCAGTCCCACATATCTGTCGTGCCCAAGATGTGAAATCAGAAACTTCCTGTATTCTCTCTGGGTCATGTAATATTCGAAAGAAGGATTTTGTATGGACAGTACTAAAATTCACTGTGTCCAAATTAATAGCAATGATTTGTTTCCAGTGAATTTTCCTTTAAAAACAGTACCAACTAATCACCATAATAAACATCTTCTGGGGCATTTGGATAGGGAGGAGTTTTCTAAAAGTCTGTTAAAATATTCTTTCACTTAAAAAAAATCTGGAATGCTTAATGTGTGGAGAAAATGTACCTTATAGATTTAGGAGACTGATCAATTGTGGAGGCTAAGAAAAATTCCATAGTATCTACTGCTGAACAACAACTTACCCCCAGAGTTAGTGGCTTAAAACAACAAACATTTGTTACTTCACACAGTTTCTAGAGTCATGAATTCTGGTGCAGCTTAGCTGGGTGTCTTGTAAGGTTGTTGTAAGGTGTCAGACGGGGCAGTGGTCTCATCTGAAGGCTCCAGGGAAAGAAGCTTCACTCTCAAGCTCTCTCACGTGTCTCCTGGCAGAATTTAGTTCCTTGTGAGTTCCTGGACTGAGGGCTTCAGTCGCTCCCTGGCTGCTTTCCAGAGGCCTCCCTCAGCTCCTGGCCACATGGACCCTTCCACAGGGACACCCTGAGAAATGGCAGGCAGCTTCCCCCTGAGTGAGGGATCAGAGAGAAAGAATGCCCAAGATGGAAGCCACAATCTTTTTTAACCTCTTCTCAGAAGTGACATCCCATTTGTTCTGTTATATTCTGCTGCATTTGTAAGAAACCTCAGTAATTCCAGCCCAAACTGAAGGAGAGAGGACTACAGGAGGGCATGACTCCCAGGAGGTAGGGATCATTGAGGGCCATCTCAGAGGCTGCCTACCGCAGATAGGGAGCCATTTGCTAAAAGTATGATAAAGATTCTTTCATTTCTCTTACCTGAGAGGCTTCATGTATGAAGGGAGAGTATTTGGTGGACTTAGGAAACTCATGATTTGGGTGACTCTGAAAGAATACCCTAACCCCTCTGAACTTCAGGCTTACATACACAAAACGTGAGCTGTGCCACAGGAACTCCGTAATGCCTTCAACTTTAGCAGTCCACAATTCTTTGTCTGAAAGCCTGCTGATTTTTGATAAAGCAGCAGTCTTGTTGGCTCTTGACATTTCAGCCCAAAGTGAAGCCGGGCGGCATGGCGAGACAAGAGAGGGCAATCACCACATCATCTCTGTTAACCTGCTAGCAGCCTGAGAGATCTCAGGAGCTAACAAACCCACATTCCTAGGGATAGACTCCACTGATAATTTGTTTTGTTGTGTAGACAATGTCTTGCTCTGTGCAATGACACAATTGTGGCTCGCTGTAACCTCAAACACCTCAAGTGGTCCTCCTGCCTCAGCCTCCCAAGTAGCTGAGACTACAGGTGTGCACCACCACACCTGGGTAATGTTTCTATTTTTTTGTAGAGACAGGGTCTCACTATGTTACTCAGGCTGGTCTCAAACTTCTGGCCTCAAGCAATCTTCCCACCTTGGGCCCCACCCCCCAAAGTGCAGGGATTACAGGCGTGAGCCACCACACCCAGCCTCACTGATAATTTTTTAACTAACCACCCTCAAAGCCACAATAATATACTTCCCTTAGACACAAATTATTAATAACATTCCACTCTTGCCCTTCCTGGCTGTCAGACACAACTCCTCCTCTGCCGCTGTCTCTACCTGAGCCTCTTCTCATGCAATGTTAGAGCTGCAAATGCTTTAAAGGGGGCCTGGAGCCTCCTAGTCCAGGATTCTCTCCCATTGTATGCTACCATCTCCAGGAAGGGAAGGATGGCTGGCACTGCCTCCAGCTCTGAGATAGCCCCACCCGGCTACTGGTCCTGGCAGGCCAGGGGCTCAATCCCACACTGCCCATCTCCAGTCCTCCCCTTGGTGAACATCAGTAGCCATCCTACCCATCCTCCCCAATCCTTCTCCTCTTCATCTTGCTCCTCCTTCTCCCTCCTCCTTCTTCTTCTCCTTTTGTTCTCCTTATTCTCTCATTTTGGTTTTATCTGACAGTGTTTCACTTGGGGTATAAAGGCATCAGATGACACTGTATCTTTTAACATTTTAAGGTCACTGAGCTTTATTTGGTGGGAAGGAAAATAGAAGGACACAGCTAAAACATCCATCTGTACTGCCTGTTTCTCCATCAAGAAGTTTTAAGAGTCAAAAAGGGTATCTAGGTGGCTGAGAGGAAAACCAGCCATGGGCACCTAAAATAATCTGATTTTCTTCATTCAGAAGGTGCTGGAGGGTGGCAAACAAAGGCAAGCTCAGATGTTAGAGTTCAGTTTATCGTCACTGTGTTGTTTCAGCCCTGGCTTTGCTGTCACGTTGCTCACTGGTGACTGACTACCAAAATTAGAGAAGATAAATGTACCATGTTTCATAGACTGACTTAGAAAATAAATTCTTAGTTGAGAACATGTAAGATTTATGGATAAACTAAGTTTTAAACTGGATTTCCATTAGGAGATGTATCATTATAAAATGTCTGAATTCATATGTTTGATTACTCTTCAATTTGAAAATGCTTTTCAAGTGTTTAAAAGCAACATAAAAAATTACTTTACATATCTTTCCTATATTGTTGCAGAAGTTTAGAGTCTTACTAGAAATACAAACGAATTAAAAGGCTATCATCTCATGCATTATTAAACATAGTAAATCCTACTACTGGCTAAATCAATTAACCATTAACCTCTCACAATATGTGTCAGGAATCAATTTCATAAATAATATATTTTTACAGTGATAGTGCAAAATGAGATTTCTGCATAGCTAACACTAGAATATCGGACAAAAGGCCAAAGTGTTGGGACACTATTTGATGCTTCTGCAGGAAAAGCAATGCAGGAAAAGAATTCAAATTACCCGTCACCATATCACGTGCTGTATCTTTTGCTTACATAATTATCTGACAGATTTATATCACTTGAAATTATTGAATATGGCAGAGCTGGATTGGATTTCCTATGTTAGCTAATCCACAGGCAGGGACATAATTCAGTTATTTTGGTATTTCTGCTTCTCAGTGTATAACCTCATGGTTTTTGCTTATATTTTGTGTCTGCAATTTTTAAAGAAACCAATCACTTCAAAAACAGAGGGAAAAGTAGCCTCTGGCACAAAGATGTAAGTCATGTTAATGTGGTCCCTTTCAACGGGGTAATGGAAAAGAAGGTCAGTTTAACTGCTGCCGCCTCCTGCTGGTGGAACAAAATGCCTAGAGAGTGTCCCGAACACATAGGATCTATAACAAGAAACCCGGACCTAGTTTTTAACGTTCCAGTTTCATTCCTCTGAATTGTAAGGATGAATTCTCGTGGTCAGGAAGGTTGATAAAGATAAAATATAATGCTGTCACAAGGGTTTATACGATTTGAAAGGTTTACCTATATTTGATGAAACTGGACTCTCTCCGATAGCACTAAGCATGCTTTCTCAGCCTTGAAGAGATATGTGGGTTTCTGTAACACCCCAACAGGGAAAATAAGACTTGAGTGAACTGTGGGATTTCAGAGGATCAGAATTTCATTAAAAGGGTCCGATAGCATTTGGTCTTTCCATATCACTGTGTAATTTGCTGTACCCTTAGCAAAATAGAAACACATAAAATAAGTCCAGTGCGTTTGATCTTATCGCCAAAGACAAAGTGGAGCTATTGTGTCTCCTCTTTCAGCAATGCATCACGCTTCACTGCCTCGGCACAGACGCCGTGCCCTCGTGGGGGCAGCAGGGCGGAGTGAATGTGCAGGACAGGATCACCAAGAGCCAGGCTCAGGAGAGATGTACTCGAAGATAAGACTTATTCCACTATTCCGTCTGTGAGTTATAAAATCAGTATGAGATTGTGGAAAATTTGTAATATAGAGGGGAAAACACCAGAAATTCTGTAATCCTAACTCAATTATATGTGTGCGTACATGTATATTTTTATTTATTTGTGTATATATATATATATAAGCAGAAGTCATACTATGACTGCAGAGATATGTATATGTGCATATATATGCATCTAGATATAGAGATATGTATTTGTACCTATGTACAAACATCACTGTGATTGTAATCATAGTATAATATAATTTGACTTCTGCTTTTTCCCACTTAATGTTACATCGTGAGCAGGGTAATATTAAAATTATTTAATAACAATTATAGCACAGATATTGACATGAGGCATAGGCAGTGGCTAGTCAGAATGGACACTAGCCGTCAGCACCATGCACCCAGACTATGCACACTGGCTAAACATCAGCCTTGAGCAAAATAATTTTTACCCACTGCTAGAGTCTTTATGAGTAAAGCATTAATGACTTCATTGACCACAGTTACCTATCTCTTAAGGCACTACTGTTAATCATTTAGGGTGCTCCCATTTTCTAGTGTCATAAATAATCATGCAATGAACAAATTATGTCAAGATATTTGTAAGAATGGAATTATAAAGGATTATAAATCAGATTCTCAGTTCTAAAAACTGGAAAGTTGACAGCAGCTCAAAAGAATAAATCACAAATGAATCAGACGTTCATGGGTGTCATTATAGGTTCCAAAACTGTTTTGTTGTGTGGTCTTGAGTATATCCCCTATAAAAATAGCTTTCTCTCTATATTAGTTTTTGAGTCTGCCAAATGAGAACCGTAGCTGTCATTGACAAAGGGCTCTCAGGGTCACGCTGTAAAATGCACTGACGTGATCATTACAAGTAAAGATGTCTGGAAAGGTGTGGAATGACTGGGGGAGAACAGCGCCAGATCTGGGGTCTGGGTCTGAATCCTGGCTTTGCCTCTTACTGGCAAGTCCCTCGCCTCTCTGAGCTTCTGTTTCTTCAAATGGCATCAATGTTGCCCCTGCCTGCATTCAGATTACATCAAGGATACAGTATAGGTGGAGTCTTATAAACTCCAAAGCACTTTTGGAATGGGAAGAATTATTACTTAGTTTATATGCAACAGATCTGTATTGATATCTTTTAAAAATTATTCTCCATGGAGTACTATTCAGCTCTAAGAAACAACGGTGATATAGCACATCTTGTATTTTCCTGGTTAGAGCTGGAACCCATACTACTAAGTGAAGTATCCCAAGAATGGAAAAACAAGCACCACATGTACTCACCGGCAAACTGGTATTAACTGAGCAGCACCTAAGTGGACACATAGGAACTACAGTAATAGGGTATTGGGCAGGGGGGAGCGGGGAGGGGGCGTATATACATACATAATGAGTGAGATGTGCACCATCTGGGGGATGGTCACGCTGGAAACTCAGACTTGTGGGGGGAGGGGGAGGAAAGGGCATTATTTGAAACCTTAAAATTTGTACCCCCATAATATGCTGAAATAAAAAAAAAGTTAAAAAAATTTATTCTGAAGTTTTGCAAACACCCATGTACTCAGCACTCAAGATCCATAAATCTGAATTTTTGCCCCTGTTTCCCTCCCAATCCAGCTCCCTCACCTACTCCCAGAGCCACCCCCACGTCAGATACGGATACCTATACATCTGTGCACGCTGTAAAGCTTGTACCGTGGTGGTAATGTGCACTGTGAATAATATTAATATATAGTATTGTCTTAGGTTCTTTAAATATTAAAGATATCAAATCTCTCTGTACTCTCCTGCAACTCATCCAGCATTTGTGAGATCCCTCTGTGTTCATGCACGCAGCTCCTCTCCGATCATGTTCACTGCTGCACAAGCTCCATTACGTGTGTTCCATTCTGCTGCCCGTGGGCATTTAGGCTTGTTTCCAATGTGGAGCTAATTGCAGGCGATGCTGTGAGGAACACATCTGCACATGTGTCCTCGTGCAAGTGTGAGAACTCTAGGCTTGGAAGTGGAATTGTTGGGTCATGTACGTCTCCACCGTTACTAGAGATAGCAAAATATAGCCCTCAAAGTAGTCCTAAAAATGTGCACTATTCCCTCCATCCGTGTGTAAGAGTACCCAATTCTCCACATACTCGCCAGCACCTGGTGTTTTTGACTTTTTAATTTTTAATAATATCTTTAAGTAAACAGCAATGGGCCCATGGATAAATATTAATAGAATTTGATTTGATTTAGCAAATGGCAGTAATGATTCTTGTTTCAACATTGGCCTTTGTTGACCAAACTAAATACCTACCATGAAGAAATGGAGAGTACCCAGGACCTTGAATTACAAAGGTCCTTGATCTCCGAGGTTGACAATGCCCCGGCACTGCATCTCCTAGCGGTGGCCACTGCAGGCTTTGGATATCTCTTTCTATCCTGGAGAGACTCACCTCCAAGAACTCTCAGAAGGAATAAATAAAATGCTGTCTGTGCTCACTTTGTAGGTAAGTCAGAATCTACAAAGCTAGAGCCAAGAGTCTGCATTTCTGACACATTCCCGTGGTGAATCTTCACATCTACATTAACGTGTATAAATCAAGACTCTTCAAATGCGGTAGCAAAGCTCAGTGCTGGCATAGTCAACAGCAATTGAAAGCATTGTGTAAGGAGGCCCAAGGGACAAAAGCGGAGAAAGAAATTCTAAAGAAACATGAAAAACCAGGTGAAATGTCTCTGACTTTCAAAAACAGCATTGACTGCTGCCATCAGTGCCTCCTTATGGAGGTTTTAACGTCACGGCCTTAGTGACTGCTGCGGGAAACCTTGGCGCGCAGGGGCACAGCCAGAGTGCTTCACTCCAGGGGCTGACCCTCCCGCACTCCCTCAAGTATCTCTGCTTCTGCCTGGTAGAGCACTTTGATCTCTGGAAGCAAAATCCTGAGGAATAAATTAAAGGATTGCGGGTTCCGGAGGATCCACCCAGTGCTGGGCACTGAGTGCTTTTTGTGCATTTTCCTAATTACGCCTCGCCACAATTCCACGAGATAGGTTATTACCCCATGTTTCGTCAACTCGAAAGCAGGAAATGTCAGAGCCAGGGCTTAGTCCGGGCCAGCCAGGACACTGGAGCTCATCTGCTCCTCTCCAAAGCCTAGGGCATGGGGCGCAGACAGAGCTGGGCGGGGCGAGAACAGGCTGCAGCAATGCAGGAGAGCAAGGAAGGCACAGAAGAAAACGTCCCTGGAGGAGAGGAAAACAAGGAGGAAAACAAGCCCTCCTGGCTGGCTGCCTCCTGCATCTGCCCCAATGTCCTCGCCCCAGTCTGCTTCCTTTTCCCCTCTGGTTTCCCCCAAAGGAGTTTTGAGTTCTTTCAATATCAGTATGCTCAGGGGAGCCACTGTTCAAAGAAGACAGTAATGAGAAGGAGGAGGGATGGGGACCAGGGTCTGGTCCTCAGACTGTCTAGCTCATCCTCCAACCACCGCCTCCAGAGAAGGCACGCCAGCGAGGACACTAGACGGAATCAGCCGACTCTGGAAACGTGGAGGCTTCAACTTGACCGAGCAGCAGTTTGGAAACAACTCACGTGGCCAATAATGGCAGATCTGTTAAATAGATTGGAGTTAGTTGTAGGATGGAATACTGCACAGCTTTAAAAGTGGTGCTACAGCGTGTAAGTGCTCCTTTCTTTCTGCATCCACACCAGCATCTGTTGTTTGGGGACTTTTTGATAAGAGCCGTTCTCACTGGAGTTAGGTGAGAGGGAGGAGGGGTGGGATGGGCAAATTCACACCTATGGATACAGTGCACACTGTCTGGGTGAAGGGCACACTTACAACTTGACTCAAACTGTACAAAAGCAAATCATGTAACCAAAACATGTGCACCTCCATAATATTCTGAAATTTTAAAAAAAAAGGTGCTACAGAGAGTTACCGTGGAGAATATCCATAACTGATTTGAAAAATTCAGGTTATATAATTCCAGTTTTGTGTTTTAAAAGTTTATATATGTGTGTATATGTGCATGTAAATTTTTAAAATGCACATCTATAAATGTAAATTCTGTAACACAAATTCAGGACTCTTGAAAGACACATGTCAGAAATTAATAGGTGATTTTATAATAAATTCTGGAGTCGTTTTAATACTATGTATATGTATGTGTGTAAGTGTGTGTATACCACACATGCATAGACACATACATGCATACTGTGGACTTAAATGTGAAACATGAAACTTTTAGGAAAAACATAGAAAATCTTCAGGATATAGGACTAAGCAAAATAATTCTTTAGTTGGACATAGTCCATAAAAGAAAAAAATAATAAATTGGACCTCATCAAAATTAAAAACCTTTGCTTTGCAAAATACCCTACAGACTGGTGGAAGATATTTGCAAAGCACATGTACAACAAAAGACTAGCATATATAAAGAACTCTTAGAGCTCAGCAATAAAAAAAATCTGATTAGAACGTAGGTAAAAGACATGAACAGCCATCTCACTGAAGAAGACACACAGATGGAAAATAAGATATACAGTTGTTCAACGTCGTTAGCTATTGGGAACTGCAAATTAAACAACAATGTGATGTCACTTTACACAGCTATCAGAATGACTAAAATAAAAAACAGTGACACCACCAAATGCTGATGATAATGCAGAAAAACTGGGTAACTCATGTGTTGTCGGTGGAAACGTAAAATGGTACAGCCACTCTGGAAAACAGTTTGGCAGTTCCATATAAAAGTAAACATTCAATTGCTATGAAACTCAGCGATTGGACTCCTGGACATTTATTCCAGAACAATGAAGACTTACCGTTTACACAAAAACCTGTATGCAGTTGTTCGTGGCAGCTTCATTTGTAATGCTCCTTCTTGTCACAGGGCCTTTGCATATTCCTTTCCCGCCATAAGGCCATCCTTCCCTTCCTTCTCACTAGTTAACAGATTTCAGCTAAAGCATCTCATCTTCAGGGAAAACTGTCTTGACCTTATGTACTAGATTAACCCTCACCTTTACCCCCAACCGTACACATAATACCCCCATCATTTCCCTCTCCATGATAGTTCTTAGCATGTACTTTTATAGTTGACATTTGGGATCATTTGATACTGTCTCTTCACCTCTGTATAGCCCATGAGTTGCTTGAGAGCTGGGACTTATACCCAGTTTTGCTTATTATGATTATGATATCCTTTTTGTCTTTCTTAATGCCTTAATATAAATTTTGGAAGGAAATGAAGACAACCAATGTTCGGCCAGTCCTTCTTTAATGGCTAATTTATTTGATACAAGGTAAAGAAATTGCTTTTAAAATACTTGCTATATTTCAAGTAGGGGTTTTATGTTTTGATGCAGTAGAGTATGTTACAGAGAAATTATTTTCTTCTGTATGCATTTGGCTATCATTATAGTTTCTGCTATTAATGCAACATTAACAACCTGTCCACTGTGTTCTGGGTAGCAGGAAAATGTTTGAGAGGTAGTTCTTGCTGTTATGAAGTATTTTTTTTTTTTCTACTAAGGATGGCAGAGAATAGTTAAATGCCATGAGAAATTGAATTTCCACCAAATTGATGCAGTGAAGAAGCATGTCTTTTACCAAAACACTCGTGTCAGGGTGCAGTTCCCGGTGAAAACAGAACTCTGCTCTTATTGTCAAAAGAATGGCCCTGCCACTCATCCTAATTGGAATTAGGACACAGGACTTTAAGTTCAGTGCAATATCTACTTCTGTAGTGCTAAAATTTCACATGTATAATACCTACTTCTGGCTTGGTAACTTATGTTGCAGGAGCTTTGAAACAATTTTATTGATCCATAGAATTGAAGAGGAAAAACAGGCTGGCCTGGAGAACAGACAAGGCTGGAGTAGAATTACAGATATGAGCCTTCCAACAAATGCGATCCTTCCACAAACCTTCTTGGGTATGCCAGGTCTTACTACTAGAACGTGGGTGTCCTTGGCCCAGCAGCTCTGGACACAGAATGACCAATGAGGCTTCTTGCTACAACTGAGAGGCATCAGCCCCAGGCCTATTATCTTCCTGTACCTTTCTGAAGTTTTCTTCATCCTCCTGTAATTCTCAGCAATATATAATCAGGGTTTAAGAGTATACAATTTATTATTATTTTTTCTGTGTTTAGAACAGATACTTAAATTGATAGGTTTCTATTTGGCTTGGGAAGTCAAACTGATAGCTGTTTGCAGTGGTCGTTTTTATGTATATTTACATTTAGATTTTCTAAGTCAAAAAGATTTTATACAGACACCTTTTTAAACTTAAGCTTATTTAAAAAGTTGTCTGAGGATTTGACATTTAAGTACTTACCAGGTCAGTAACTACTATTATTAATCACAAAATTTTAATTTAGCAAAGGTCTTTCTTTTCTTGAAGTAAAAATGTATGGCCCTGAAAAAAATTTTAATTTAGTTTTTTACAAAATCCAGCCCAATTAATGACTTTCTTAAAGTAAATGAATTTCAGTTGCTTTTCACTATCCTTCTAGTAGTTGACTCAGGTTTTCCAGTGTATTATCTGTGGCTTTAAGGAAGAGTAGAAGTATTTGTCATGCCATATATTTTACACTTAGTGTCACAGATGTGTTCTTAAGACTTAATTCTGAATGGAAAAACATGGCGGGGCAGAAGCAGCCTGCCAGCACATCACCTGCAAGGAAAGAAGTGGAAAATGCAGTCTGCTTCCTACCTATGGATCACTCTTCTCTGAAGCAACATCATGAAATCACAGAGAAGCAATGCGGGACACTTAGTGTGGAGAAAAAAAAGCGATGGGGTGATATATATATATTATAACAAGACCAGAGAAGGTGCAGGGAAGAATAGGAGGATAGAAAGCTGGGGCTCCACACTCACCCTTCTGGTGCTCTGAGAGTTGTGAGAAGGCTCCCTCCACTGCCAAAGACCTCCACCTGACCAGACTGGGGACCTGCCTGGAGTCTATGTAGGTAGAGTCATTGCACCAGACAACAGGCATGGTGGGGATCGGGTTGCAGCTGAAGCCAGTCTGAGCTCTCGGGTACATGGTGCCAGGTCAGCGCCAGGCTGGGGAGGGAGTGGACTGACAGCTTCCTTGACAGCTTGCTCTGACTGGAAGCCAAGCACTTCTCCCCTATGGCACAACAGGATCTGATCATGGGAATTGACTGGGGTGCAACAGGCTTTGAGCAACTGCTTTGGTGGGTTCTGGGGACAGTGGGGAGAACTCTGCAGTCTCTGGACTGTTGGAACCAACTTCTGCTCACATGAGTTGGCATCCAGCTGGTCCCTGACTCTGCAGAACATCCTGCTACTTGCTTGGCCCCAACTCCACCCTCCAGGCTCCAACTACCTCCTTACAGCTAGACCCTGCCCCTGTTGGGTGAGTTGAGTTGAGTTGAGTTTCACTCAACTCAAACATCCTACAACCATCTGGTGAACAGCCCAACACCCAACACAAACAGCATTTAGCACAGGCTTGAGCAGAGGCAATCACAGGTGAGCAGAACAAATCTAAACAGCTTCTATATGCTTCTAGTGCACTTGCCCCTCCCCTGCCACATCAACATTCTAGAGTAGGGAAAGAAAGCACCATCTAGGGACCTCCCCTTCTTCTAATAGAGCAGGAGAGTTCCCAGCAAGGAACAGGTGCCCTGCAAACATATTAGACCTGAGTTGAAGAAAGAGGTTTCAGATGAAAAGAAACCAGCAAAAGAACCAGGGCAACATGAAAAATCAAAACAGATTGACACCCCCAAAGGATCACAGTGGAGCTATAGCAGTGAACTCCAACTACAAGGAAATCACCAAAATGACAGAAATGGAATTCAGAATATGGATGGCAAATAAGATGAATGGAATTGAAGAGAAAGTTGTAAACCAACAAAAAGAAGCCCCCCCCAAAATTTCAGGAAATTAATGAAAAAGTCACTAAAGAACTAAATAAAATAAGGAAGGATACAATAACACTTAAAAAAATGAAAGATTCATTTAGGGATTTTCAAAATACAGCAAAACAGATTTTCAGCAACAGATTAAGCCATGAAGAAGAAAGAATCTCAGAGCTTGAAGACAAGGCTCTTGAGCTAACCCAGTCATTTAAACAGGCAGAGAAGAAAACAAAAAGGGCAGAGCAATCACTTAGAGACATAATGGGACTATGTGAAGTGAACTAACATATGAATTATAGGTATCCCTGAAGGAAAAGAAGGTAGAGTTAAAAGCATGGAAAAATCTATTCAGGGGAGTTATTGAGGAAAACTTCCTTTGTATTGCCAGAGATCCAGACATCCAGATACAAAATGGTCATGGAACACCAGGAAGATTCATAGCAAATAAAAAGTTGGTTCTTTGAAACGATAAACAAGATTGATAGACCTCTTACTAGATTAACCAGGAATAGAAGAGAAAGGGCCCAAATAAGCTAAATCAGAAATGAAAAGGAGATATCACAAGTGATAGCACAGAAATAAAAATATCATCCATGAATAATATGAGAATCTCTATACACATAAACTAAAAAATGTAGAGTAAATGGACAAATTCCTGGAAACACACAACCTTCCAAGACTTAGTCAGGAAGAATTATAACTCCTAAACAGACCAATAATAAACAGTGATATTGAAGGAGTAATAAAAAGTCTTACAACAACAACAACAAAATACCGTGTACCAGATGTATTCACAGCGGAATTCTACCAGACCTACAAAGAAGAACTGGTCCCCATACTGCAGAAATTATTCCATAACATTGAGAAGTGAATCATGCCCAACTCATTCTATGATGTCAGAATCACCTTTATACCAAAGCCAGATAAGGACACAACAACAATAAGAAAACTGCAAACCAGTATCCCTTATGAATATAGATGCAAAAATCCTCAATAAAATACTAGCAAACCAAATTCAACAGTACATTAAAAAAATAAATAAATAACCCGTCGTAACCAAGTAGGCTTCATCCCACTTGGGTGCAAGGATGGTTCAACATATGTAAATCAAATGTGATTCACCACATAAACAGAAGAAAAAACAAAGACCATATGATCACCTCAATAGATGCAGAAAATGCATTCTACAAAATCCAGCCCCTTTTCATAATAAAAACTCGCAACAAACTAGGCATAGAAGGAATATATCTCAAAATTGTAAAAGCCACATATGATAAACCCATAGCCAACATCATACCAAATAGGGAAAAGTTGAAAGCATTCCCCCTAAGAACTAGAATAAGACAACAGTGCCCACTGTCACTACTTCTATTCAATGTAGTACTGGAAGTTCTAGCCAGAGCAATCAGGCAAGAGAAAAAATAAAGGGTATCCAAATCAGGAAAGAGGAGGTCAAACTATCACTTTTTGCTGACAATATGGTCTTGTATCTAGAGAACTCCAAGGACTTCACTATCAATCTTCTGGAATTGACAAATAAATTCAGCAAAGTCTTAGGGTATAAAAATCAATGTGCACAAATCAGTAGCATATCTATAAGCCAGTAACAGTCAAGCTGAGAGGAAAGCAAAGACTCATTACCATTCACAATTGCTACAAAGAAAATAAAATTACCTAGGATTATACTTAACCAAGTATATGAAAGATCTCCATAAGGAGAGCTATCAAACACTGAGAAAGGAAATTGTGGATGACACAAATGGAGAAACATATCATGCTCATGGATCAGTAGAATCAACATTGTTAAAATGCCCATATTACCTAAAGTGATTTATAGATTTGTGCAGTCCCCATCAGAATACCAATGACATATTTCACAGATCTAGAAAAAATAATTCTACACTTCATTTGGGACTAGAAAAGAAATCAAATAGCCAAAGCAATCCTAAGCAAAAGGAAGAATGCTGGAGGCATCACATTACCAAACTTCAAACTATACTACAAGGCTGTAATAACCAAAACAGCATGACATTTGCACAAAAACGGAGACATAGAACAATGGAACAGAATTGAGAACTCAAATATAAAACCACCTACAACTAACTGATCTTTGACAAAGCAGACAACAATATACGCTGGGGAAAAGAAGCCCTATTCAATAAATGGTGCTGGAAATATTGGATAGCCACATGCAGAAGAATGAAAGAGGACCCCTATCTCTCACCACTCACAAAAATTAAATCAAGATGGATAAAATACTTAAATGTAATGCATGAAACCATAAGAATTCTAGAAGAAAATATAGGAAAAACTCTTCTAGACATCGGTCTAGGCAAAGAATTTATGACTAATACCTCAATGGCAATTACAGCAGCAACAAAAAGAAATAAATGGGACTATATTAAATTTAAAAAGCTTCAGCACAGCTAAGGAAATAATCAACAGAGAAAACAGCAATAGAAGAAAATATTCATAATCTATACTTCTGATGAAGGTTAATAACTAGAATCTACAGCGTACTCAAACAAATCAGTAAGAAAAAAACAACCCCATTAAAAACTGGGCAGAAGACATGAACAGAAGGTTTTCAAAAGAAGATAGACAAATGGCCAATAAACATGAAAAAATGCTCAACATCCCTAATCATCAGGGAAATGAAAATTAAAACCACAATGAGATATCACCTTTACCCCTGTTAGAATGGCTTTTACTAAAAAGTCCCAAAATAATAGATACTGGCATAGATGCAGAGAGAAAGGAGTGCTTATATACTGTTGGTGGGACTGCAAATTAGACAATCCCTAGGGAAAACAGTATGGAGATTTCTTAAGGAACTAAAAGTAAACCTACCATTTGATCCAGCAATCTCAACTACTGGGGTATCTCCCCAAAGGAAAAGAAGTCATTTTATCCAAAAGACACCTGCACTCGAATATTTATAGTAGTACAATTCGCAATTGCAAAGATGTAGAATTAACCCAAGAGCCTATCAGTTCATTAATGGATTCACAAAATGTGGTGTATGTATACCATGGAGTACTATTCAGCCATAAAAAAGGATGAATGAATGCCTTTTGCAGCAATTTGGAAGGAACTGGAAACCATTTTCCTAAGCAACATATCTGAAGAATGGAAAAACAAACACCAGGTGTACTCTCTAATAAGTTGGAACTAACTGATGTACACAGAAGGAAGTAAAAGTCACTGGAAATAAATCAAGCAGAGGATGAGGGGAAGAGGAGAGGGGCAAACCCCCACCTAATGTGTACAATGAACACTGTTTGGGTGATGGGCACACATAGCCTTGGCTCAAGCCATGTATCAAAAACATCTGTACTCCCTTAATATTTTGAAACTAAAGAGAAAAAGATTTAATTCTCAAGTACTCTCTAGAACTTAAATATTCCATATTAGGCTTTTTAGAAATAAAGTACTATACTTCTTTCTAATAATGCAATCACTTTTTAAATTTTTCTTTAAGAAGTGACTTTGTAAATCATACTAGCTTACTGCTTTATGTAAGTTGAATTGTAATGTAATCCCTCCCAATATTGAAAACTAAGAACACCTCGATGGCTTCTAAACTTGACCATCAGAAAATAATGATATCTCTTACATTGTATTATTTAACCAGAAGAGTTAAAATCATAATATATTTTAGGAATAAAGGACGGTAAAGGACCTCATAAAGTAATACAGGCTGAGCATCCCACATCTGAAAATTTGAAATCCGAAATCCTCCCAAATCCAAAACTTTGAATGCCAGCATGATACTTAAAGGAAATGATCATTAGAGCACTGATGCAGGATGCACAGCCAGTAAGTATAATGCAAATATTCCCAAATCCAAAAATATCCCAAATCCAAAACACTTCTGATCACAAGCATTTCAGATAAAGGATAGTCAACATGCACTGCATTATAATGTGTATATTATTCATGTATTTGTAATACTGAAAGAAATAGAAGGGGTACATGGCAGACATGAGAACACAATGAGTACTTTTGTGTCCTTTTTTACCCAGGTACAAAAGGGACAAGTTGATGTGTATAAATTTATTGAGCTAATGCACTTTTAACTTGCATCAGCTGACATTTAGTCTATCTATTGTGACAAATTTATTTAAAGTTTATATTAATGAGCAAATTTTGAAACAAGCCAAAACAACTTACTAAATCTCAGAAAATACAGAGGAGTATTTATTTTGAACATTATCTGAATGTTTTTTACATGACTCAAATGTCCTCCCTTTGAGGTTAGGTCATTAAACAAGAAACTGCTGACTGTCCAAACACATGTTAGCCCTTGAGTATGATTTGTGTTTGTAAGGACGTTGATGATGTTTCGGATTTCAGCTGACCACCACATGTACAGCTGCTCAGAAAAGCACCTTGTTCCGTAGTCCGTCAATAAATAATATGAGATGGTGGCTCTGTACTTGTAAAAAGCTTTGGATTTGAAAATCTAACAGTCCGTGTTCTTTTGTGAATTCTCTCTCTCAGCACTCTTGCAAGAAGATAATTGCCATTAGCTTCATTTAATAGTTGGATAGATTAAATAATTTACCAAAACACAGGCAGTGCCAGAGCAAGGGTCAGAATTCACAATCCAAAAACCTCTGTCCATGGGTTTACTTACTTAATTTTATCCACATGTTTTCTAATTTGCAGAACAAATAAGGAGGCCCACATTTTCAGGCAGGGAGATGAGATAAGCATTCAAATGTGACACTGCTCACAGCCAAAATATTTTATTTTCAGTCATGTAAACAAATTGCCCCTTCTTGATTCCTCCCTAAATCAGTCTTTAATACCATTTTTCCAGGAGCACTATGTTTAAAGTTCAAAGGAGGAGGAAGAATTCAAGCCGGGGAATCCTGATTTTGCAATTTAAGCCTGGCCTCGGGGAGAATGCTTATGTTTTGCATGCACCACCACGCATATTTGGTTCCCTTCACTTTATTAATCCACACATATGTGTGAACAGAATATGTTTTAATGCCAGGATCATTTCTAGGTCATGTACGTGTCAACCCTGCGCTGATATTTGCGGTTGAATCAGATGTTCGGAGTAAGCACCAATGAGATGACTTTCCTTTTTAGGCTTTGTCCTGCCCAAAAGCTTTTGAGAGGATGCTGCCTCAGTCCTGATTTCTGTGCCCCAGGCTTGCTGAAGTATAAAAGCAAATGACGTCCAAATTAGACCTCATTGATTTTCATAAACAGCATAGATGTTAAAGAGACCTAAATACAATGCTTGAAATTTCATATAAGTGGGATTTAAAAATAAAGTGGAATATTAGCCCAAGAATGAGGTTCTCTGTAGGTCCTCTAGTGAGATGTCCTTCTATGTTATAGGGGGAAAAAAGCACATAGATAGTGGGACTATGTCTAGGTAATACAGCTTCTTAGAATTTAAAAGTAAAATAAAAATCATTGTTTGGAAGATAAAATGGTTTTGAGTGTGTGATTCATTCTTTTGTATTGGATTATAAGACGGGGTACTTGGTGGTAGTAAGCTTTTATCAGCTTTGAATTTGCAAGTGTGTCAGAAGCACTAGTCAAGTCTCTGCATTGTATACAGGAGACGGCTAGGACTGGGGCAAAATTTCAGACAGATAGATATAGATATTATGTATGTGCATCTACTTTCTACATATAATTACATATTCCAAATTCAATTTAGAAATATTCCTCAACTTATCTGCCTCTTTGCAGTATAAGCATTTTATTTTCTGGTATCCCACTGGATTTTGACAAGCAATTAGGGACATGTCCAGCCAGTTCTCATGTGTTAAACTTCAGAGTTGGTATCTTACTGCACAAGGGCTGTTCGGCCACACCTGCAGGGAGTAAAGGTGAGGCCAAGAAAATTGCAGACACGCCCAGAACAAGGATTCCACGCTTTTCACCTGCTTTTCTTGTTGCCTCCCTGATACCTAAGCCCCCCAAACCTATGGACTGTTTCCCTTTCAAGGGACCCGTGGACTAGTAATTGCCAGCGGCATGTCGCTGTATTAGAAAATGTTCAAAGAAGAGTCACAGCAGTGATTGAGGAGAGCATGGAGGAAGAAGTAAAGGCTTGATAAGAACTGCCTGTAGAAATGGGAACTGTGAAGGAGGGACTCATGTATGGGAGGGCAGCTGATTTAGAAGAGGTAAAGGGAATGTACAAGGATGCAATGAATCTGAGAAGGGAAAGAATTAGGATAAGTGCAAGAAAAGCTTTTCTTCATGAGAGCTTCCATCATGCAAGGAAGTGGGCATTAGAACTCTATTACAATTACTATTATTATTCTATTACTATTAACTCTACTCCCATGAGAACCAGCAACCTAAAACAAAATTGTGTGCGTGCTAATGAATTAGAGCTTACCTCCTATTTAGAGGTTCATCAACCCACTGCTCCTAGTAACAGGCCACTTTTTATCAGTACCTGCTTCTAAGAGACCTCTGGGGGAAGAAAACCCTGGGACTGAATTTTTTAAGATCAGATGACATGATGTATGTAAAAATGTTGTGTGCACTGTAAAACCGAATACAAACGTTAGTAATTTTAAGCCCGTTTCCAAACTGAACTCAACAGTCTGGGTTTCTTTGCTGCCCTACACCCCAAGATCTCCCGTATGGGGCATGGCATTTGCTCTCAGGTGTGCCTGTGTGAGGCTCACACCTGTTGTTAGGGCCAACAGGCAGCTTGGAGAAATGCTACAGACCCCAGATTTTTCTCCATCCTCAGACAATGATGGATGTTCTACTTCCCATTAACTGCATAACTCTTGTAGTTGTTGTGTTGTTGGGTGGTAATGTAGTTCTTAGAAACAAATTTCCATGTTTAGAGACCATTGCTAAACATCTTTCTAAACTGTGGCAGCCATCCAGGCTTGAATTGCAAGGGAGCAAGGCTCACTCGCTCTTTCACGATTTCTTCTGTCATAAAAAAAAAAGATGGTTTGACTTTCAGAAATTTGGTGTAACTTTTCCAACTTTGTTTTCTCCACATGTAAACTGTGGATCATTGTGCATATTCCTACAAGGGTAATTGGGAAACACAGCATCTCACTTAGCAGGAAGGTTTGGTGGTGTGTGTATGGGGTTTTCTAGTGAATTATATTTTCTGGTTGATGTAGGGATAACTAGAACCAGTTTTTGTTCAGGTTCTAGTGGACATTCTTTGTCTGATGTTTGATTTTACTCCCTTGCCTTATAAATTATAGAACATTGAGCACAATTGAATCCTGGTTTAGTGACTAAGAATCTGGCAGTACCTGAGGATACTCATTTTGAACACCAGTGGACTTTATAAGCTGTTATGTAGGAAGCACAGATGATCAGGCTGAGATATCATCTATATTGGAAATTGCTCTTCTGAGTGAGCAGTGATTAGACTTGCAGTGTGGGATGGGGTAGATATGGAATTGTTCGGAGTCATGAGAAAGACCTAATGTTAGTAGTGGTGGAGGTGAGACCTACAAGTCAAATGGAGGAAAAGATAAGGCATGTGAGTTAGTTAGGATTAGGTTTGTCTGCATGTGACACAAAACTCAAAACAGTTATTGTTTGAAGATAGTATTTCTTTTTCTCCCATGTAAAAGAAATATGAAGATAGGTAGTCCAGGGCTTGTATGGCATGGTGTTAGGAACGCAAGCTCCTTCTATTACATTTCTCTGCCAACTTCAGTGCAATGCTTCCGTCTCATGGTCCAGAATAGCTGCTTGAAATCCAGTCATTGTATCAGCATTCCAGGAAGAGGAACCAAAGAAGGGCTAATCCTTATTTTAAGAAAACATTTTCCAAGAGATGCATACTGCAGTTGGGCTTATGTCTCCTGGGTTGGAACTTATCCATATGGTCCTGCCTAATTGCACGAGAAGCTGGGAAAGGTCCTCTTTCATTTAGGCGCCCATTTGCTTCACTGATATTACGAGGTTATCTTACTAAGATGAAAGGGGAGAGTGCACACAGGGAAACAGCCAGCAGTCTCTGCCATGAAGACAAAGGATGATGGTGTTGTCACAGAAACAACACATATTTGTGGGAGTCTATGTCTGGAATCTCATGGAGGCTTTGCTGCCGACTCCCCATGTGACATTGGGCAGGTCATTTCTGTTTACTGGGTCTCATCAGGGCCATCGTTTTTAAAGCTTGGGGGTAGAATTTGATGATATCTAAGATCACTGCCCCCTCAAACATGCTGAAATATCCTCCTGAAGTTGGGTTGTCAACACAAGACCAAAGTGATTGGTGATTTTAGTTACCTGGCCTTTAGTACATCAAGGATTTAGTCTCGCTCATGTGACTGCACTTTGGCCTGTGAAGAGAAAACACACCCAGCGAATTGAAGCATTTAATAAACTGAATGAAATGGTGTATTGAATTAAAGGATTAGTCAGACCTGATATTTCACGGGGAATTAAATGTTGGCCATGTCCAGTTCAGTGTCTTCTTCAATTTAGGGCTCTTGGGCTGTGGCTGAAATTAGCATTATAATTTATTATAATAAGATTCAGTTGCACACTCAAGCTTGAAATCCTTCAAGAAGATAAAATTACAAAGAGAGCCCCAGACAGGAGGATTGTTTATCTCAATTAAAACGTGAGTGTCCGTAATACCAAAAGCTATGAACTGCATTAGGGACAGAGACATTACCAGGCTAGTGAGTCACAGACAAGCATACAAAATTACGTTAAGGTGTGATCCGTGCAGTGTTTGAAGTGTGTACCAACTAGAGAAGCAGAAACGGTGGGCAGAACAAGAAGATGAGTTCAGATTGGGGCAGCAGGCTCTGTTTGGAATGCGTGTGGGCCATCTAAGTGGAAACATGCAGCAGGCAGGGAGATGTCTAGGCAGAGAACTTTGGGGTCAAATGGGTAAACATGTAGATTTAGAAGGCATCACTGTGTAAGTGGTGTAAGTAGTGGGAATGTCAGGTCCCACCCAGGAAGAGGCCTTCGACTGAGAACTCAGGGTGACGACAACTTTTAGGGTGGAGAAAAATCAATGGAGGAAATTGGGGAAGAGCTCGAAGGTAGGAGGACACTCAGAAGATCAGTGCTTCGTGGAAGTTAAGGTGAAGTTGTTTCATGAGGGTGCAGCGTGTGTGTGTGTGTGTGTGTGTGTGTGTGTGTGGTGGTGGTGGTGGTGTTGACCACTGTAGGCACCTACTGATGTGTGTGTGTGTGTGTGTGTTTGTGTGTGTGTGTGTGTGGTGGTGGTGTTGACCACTGTAGGCACCTACTGATGTGTGTGTGTGTGTGTGTGTGTGTTTGTGTGTGTGTGTGTGTGTGGTGGTGGTGTTGACCACTGTAGGCACCTACTGATCTAGCACAGTGTCTGGGTTATAGCAGCCCTTAATAAGTGTATCTTGTACAAAGAAATGGTGAACAAATAATTATATATGCTATAAATATAAGTAAGAGAAAGTGTCCATTGGATTTAGAAATTAAAGGGGACCAAAGTTGTGGAGGTGGGAGTAGAAGCCATATTGGAGTAGGTGAGAAATGAATGGGGTGGAGGGATGGAGATATAATGATTATACTATTCTAGGACAAGAAGGGAAGACAAGCGATTTCAGGGCCAGACATAAAGGAGCACAATAGGATATGAGGCCCTTGTGTGTATTTAGAACCTGAGAAAAAGGAAAAGAAAAAAGCTTTGTTTGAAATTAGAGCCATGGTAATCTAAAACCATGAAAGGGTCCCATGAGGTGGCTCAGGATGATATGGGTACAAGCAGGACTGGTTTAATGAATGCACAACCGGTGCAACTATACAGAGCCCCACACTTAGGAGGGCCCCATGCTTGGTTCAATGTTCTGTTGTCACCATCTTTAAATTTTTTAAAATTCTTAAATAAGGGGCCCTGCATTTCCACTTTACATTGAACCTGCAAAGTAATTTTGGGTAAGAGCATGTTAATAATCAAATTACATTTTTTGTATGTTTTATTCCTCCTCTTTCATTTATTCTCTTTTCATTTATTCTCTCATGCGCCTAGTATGTGCCAGACTTTCTGATAGGTACTTAATTCTTATATCCAGGACTTGTTTGTGCTGGTTGTAAAATAATTTCACTTCTTCATTTTTTATTGTAAAAATTTTCTTTAATAACTTATTTCTCTTTTCTTTATTGATATTTTGTATAATGTGTTAAAATCAATATCTTAATCTTTCTTTTTTGGAATCAGCATTCTACTTTAAGGATTCGTTTATGTTTGCAAATAGAAATTGAGAAAAGATTCTGTTATTTGGCAATTTTTAGTCCCAGGATATATAAATAATGAAGCTGAAAGTGCTTGTTGGCCTGAATTTTCCAGTTGCTTGCTTCAATTTTGAAGTCCATTTTGCTTTCTCTTCAGGTCTAAATGTTAATGGTTTTAAGGAAATGCACTAAAATTCAGAAGTCTATGGGACATTAAATGTTTAGAAATTGGTTTACCTTCACATTTTAATTTATGTATTTGCTTATAAAGCTGAGTTGTTTGGTCTATTGCCTGACTACCTATAATTTTCATATGACAGTGGAAGAGTTTAGTAATCTGAGATATTGGGGCCTGTAGTACTGTATTACATGTCTTTCATTTTCTCAGGAAAAAATTATAGTTTGGAATGAATGATTAGGGTGGAAATAGCATATTGATTCTCTCCCAGAGAAGTTTAAGATGATGAATTATTTGAACCCTTCTGAGAAGATTATCAGTGGTTCAGTATTATAAGAAATTATATTGTTCTTCTTGCTTTTATTTTGTGACTTAAAAAAACCTATAGTTAATAAAAAGTCCCCTTTTGTCTATTTCCTGAAATTATATTTGCAAAAATCACATCTTTGATGTGCATTAACTTTCTGATAGCCTCTTAGACCTAAATTTAGATTTTTAATTGAGATTTTTTTTATCTTTCCTCCCTATATGAATATTTATAATAGATGTTTGGATGATATTTTACTGTTCTATTCAGAAAATACAGATTTCTACACTCTGTTGAAGGCATGTTGTAAACTGCGACATTGTATTTGCAAAGGCAGTCTGATTTCATTTGACTTTATATTAATTAGAAAAAAACACGCCTACAAGTTAACAGTTGTTTCACTTTATTTTCCCCTTAAATCAGCCTTTCTGTACTTTATTAGAAAATGTGATTCATTTATCCCAGATGGTTCCATGCTACCTAGAAATGCAATGATATGCCTACACCGTTTATTTTGTGTAATGTAACATATTGCATGTTTGGTTGCACTCTTACTGTATTCTGTTTAGCTCTGAAATGATCAAGAAACCAATTTCCTGACGACAAAAGAAGGAGGGTCCAGTTTGCACATTTCTATTTACTGTTTTACCCTTGAAAAATCCTTCACACAGTTTAAGCCTCGACATTTAAAAGAACCAGTGAGCCATCAGAGCCAGAGCGTGGCTTACATGCTCTATTCATTAGTGCTTGTCATGGTTGCCCATATTGAATTATGGAATTTGAAAGGACTTTATGCCACAGAAACAGGGGTGGGTTTAAGACTGTAAAAACAAGTAATATGCAGATAAAAGATTAGCCAAACTGCATTCTGTTTTGCATTCTAAAATTACCCTCAATTTGCCCAATAAATCCATTGCTCTCCATCGATTGGAGGCTTTATGTTTGATTCAGCTTACAGCCTGGGCCGTGGTTTGCTTGGAGCACCAGCATGGTCCGTATTATGTGGACAGGAATTTCCCTTCTGTATAGTGTTATAAAACTTGAGTGGAATAAATCGAAGGGCTTGTTCCTTTGTCCCAGTGGGGTACGTGGTTATTATTTATGGTCAGTATTTCACAAAAATTAAATTTCATGAGATTTACATTTTATAAGGGTTAACTATTTGCAGAGTACATGTGAAATGCCTGTGCCTGGCCATGCCTTTCCAGTGCTGAAAATTAAAGCAGTGCACTCTCCCTTTGCTGGTAATCATTTGGCCTCTTCATGCCTCAATTGTATTTTCAGCCAATAACATGTTCACAATCAAATGGATAGTTTGAATCTAAGCTGGATGTTTAAGTCTTAGCTATAACCAGGTTTTTGAGGCTCTTAACATATACTTGTTTAATTCTGTTTTTAGAAAATTTGCATTTTTTATTACAAGCTGAAAACAACTTAAAACAGAAAAATTGACACTGATATCCAATAATTTTTGTGCATCATCATCAAAGTCTACATTCTTTCTTTGAATAATGAAAGACATAAGACAATACCTTTTATTTTCAGAATGCAAAGACTAATGGACAGTAAACCATAAATATTTATGGATGATTATAAAGGAAAGGGGTTTGATTCCATTTACCCCCCAGGGGAGATGGATTTGCCGTCCCTCCCTTCATAATTACAGTCATTTCCATTTGAAACTTTAATAGGCAGAAACAGAGAAGAAAATAACAATACTCCATTGCAATAGCCATTAGGCAACGTGTGTTCTCCACTTGATATGTGGGCTGGAAAAAAACTGCTTTAGGATGGTGACAAAGAAAACAGCCTGTGTAGATATCTGTCACTGCTGCTTTGTGTAGACTGTCAATGACTTGGGGAAGCATTGTGGCAACAGAGGGCTATAGTATGCCTCGTGTTTTGTTAGATTGCTGGACATATTGAACTCACTAATGATTGCCTTTGAGGAAGACAATAGGGTGTTGCTAAGAGAAATAGACCTTTGGCCTTTTGTGCACGTGGCCAACAACTGCTGCCTAGAAATGCAAAGCTCGATTATTCAGAGTCTCAACAATACGCTTTATTATTTTTTTTTTCTTGAATCTCATGGCAGAGGTTTGCTTCTATCCTATTGTGGCTGCTAAGCATTTATTTAAAAATTGCACATATTTTAAATTTATAATTTATTTACACATTACGATGCCACTGTAAGAGACAGGTTGGCCTTAGGGTGAGCTCATATATTTCTTTATATATTTAGTGGGTTTGAGATTTACAGTCCCAACTTGGTCATAAAGAGAATCATAATTTTCTTCATTTTTTCTGTAGCTGAACTCAACTTGGTCACGAGTCACCATGTCTGCTGAAAACAAAGAATATGATTTTGCCACTTCATGGTAGCTCTGTTTCTGCAGGGTTGAGAATGTTGTCTTTTGCATAAGTACTTAATTAGTTCAATTTTTTTCCATTTTATTTCAGTGCAGGTTTTAAATCTCCTGAATGGGCTGCTCTTTTCCTCTAAAAGGTTTTCTCTCCACTGCACACCCCTGCCCCTGCATTGGCACTTGGTTACAAAGGGAGGCTTATGTAGCCTCGTGGTGGAAGGCAAGAGAATCTGGTTCATGTTCTGTCCTCCAGGCCCCACTGCACAGAGAGGCCTTGCCCAGCTTGGTGTTTGGGATCAGCCTTTATCGTCCCAGAACCCCCTACTGTGGTGCCATTGTCTGTTCTCTTGGTGCAGGTAGTACCTGTTACTGCTCTCAGAGCGTGGCTAGTGTCTTACTCCATTGAGGCTGCTATAACAAAATAACCTTATAGAAATTCGTAAACAACAAAAATGTATTTCTCCCAGTTCCAAGCCAAGATCAAGGTACCAGCAGATTCGGTAACTGCTCTCTGCTTCATAGATGGTGCCTTCTAGTCTTGCGCTTACACGGTGGAAGGGGAGAACAAGCTCCCTCAGGCCTCTTTTATAAGGGCACTAATCCCATCCATGATGATTCCACCCACATAATTAATCACCTCCCTAAAGGCCACATCTCTCAATGCCATCACATTGTGGAGTAAGTCTCAACATATGATTTTGGGGGGGGTCACCAACAGTCAGACTGTGGCAGCAGCTCTCTGTGCCACCGGGGCCAGCTCCATGTCTCTAGCTTTACTGGCACCGCAGCTTTCCTGAGACCCTCTTCCTCTTCTCTCCTTGGGCATAACCTTCTCAACTTCTGCCATACAGCCCCCAGCGTGCATGGTGGCTCTTATATCTCAACTATCTTCTGTTTGCCTTAGAGATATTGTGGGGAGATTTTTGGATCTCTTCCATTCCACAATACCTGGGTCATTTCACCTCATCTGTCTGGTCTAGACTTGCTCAGCCATCATTTTCTCTCTCTTTAGGGCTACCCATGTTGGTGCAGGAAACAGATCTCAGGGGGAAATCAGAAGTTCATTTTTAACCACCTTACATTTGGGATGTCTAATAGACATACAAATGGAGTAGGCAGTTGAAGACATAAGTCTAGAATTTAGGGGAGAGTCCTGGTCTGGCGATAATAGTTTGGAAGTCATTAGCCTTTAGGTCATACTTAAAGCCATGAGAGTGGATAAGATCACAAAGGGGGGTGGATATAGATATAAAAGTAAAGAGATAAAATGGGTCTGTTGGAAAAAAACGTGAAAGTAAGCTACTGTACATAATAATCATAATTTAAAGAAAATCATTATAGGCCCTAAGGCTAATGGATGGTTAAATTCTTATTCATCAGAGTTATAGGGAATAAATCCAAAGGGGCAAGCATTTCTCCTCATCCCCAGCCTTCAGGAATTGATCTCTGAACCCTACCACCAAGGCCCAGAAATTCTCGCTGCTCTGCACAATGCTTTCTTAATAGATTGAAACTGGCACAGGTAATGACACTTGCCTTCCGACATGGAGCTAGATTTTAGGGTGAGCAAAGTAGAAATTGGTTTCAATAAACAGGTAATCCTATTTCCTTCCTCGAAACCTCTATAAAACGCTCAGCCATGACCCACAAACTGAAATACGTCCCTTTAGTCCAGGATTGGATCAATGTAATCCTTATTACAAGACTGCCCATAGCATCATGGAGAAGCTCCAGAACATGCTCAGATGAGGACTCTTAGCTGCATCCAGAGTCAAGGTAACCCACAACTTTTGTCTCCCAGGATCTCTTGAATTCCCCTGTGCACTCTTCTCGTTCCCTTCCTTCCAGGAAGACAGAAGATCCAGCACCTTGAATATAATGACCATGGGTTTCTTAGGATCCGAGGGTCTTGGCAGCACACGAAGGGCCAAAGTCCTAGAGCTGTGGTGTTGTCTACAGAGCCCAGGTGCTGGGCTGTGGCCCTCCATGGGAGCTCTTTCCACTCACTTGGTTTGTTTTGATGGGCTCGTATTTATAGAATTTATAATGAACTACTGGACATTTGGCTTAGAGGTCAGATCACATGGAATGCTAAGCAGCGTGAAAGCTATAAAATTTGATGTTTCAAATTGTTTAATTTGGCTAAAATACTCATACTCATGAAACTCGAATTTGTAAAATTTTGTTGCTTTGCCAATTTCTGTTTGGTGACGTCCTTCTCCCATAAGTGACCATATTGTATTTTTATTTTTTGGAATTAAAATAAATTGTAATTAATTTTAAAAAGAATTTTGGTGTCCCCTTGACAGTTCCAGGAGATATTCTAAGAATTGCAAAGCCAGAGTTAGGTACTGTCTAAGGCAGAGTTTTTAAAACTTGGCCTTCTTGGCATTTTGAGCCAGATAATTCTTTGCCATGGGGAGCTGTCCTGTGCATTGTAGGATGTTTAGCAACATCCCTGACCTGCACCACTGCCTCACTCTTGACTATCTAAAATACCTCTGGACACTGCTGGATGTTTCTTGGGGGGCAAAATCACTCCCATTTGAGAACCATGACCAAAAGGACGGCATTTAAAAAGATGTTTTTCCCTCTAGAGAGACGTATTTAAGAATTTATATGTGTAGATTTTAAGTCTCCCAGATACATTATCATCTTTTTTTTTCTGTTTTGTGGAACTGTTATAGACTGGTCGAATGACCAAATCATATTTGATATGGAACATGAGAAATCTGGTGGCATCTGTGTGACAGAGCAGTCCACGGGGAATGTGATTTAATCAGACTAGGTCAATTGGAGTGGAGCACCCGAGTTCAAACAAATTAGGGCTCAGCCACAGACATGGATTCTAAGAGAGATGTAATCTGGCAGATAAGTAAGCTCCCCCGATAGGAGTCCACCTTGGCCTCCTACACACCACTGTTTAATTATAGAAAATCGTGCTGTTGATTGAGAATCTTTACCCAGACATTCTAAAATTTCTGTAAGCACTTTATTTGTTGTCATTGGTTTCATGTAACATAGGCCAAGTCTCAAAATATACAATAACAGATAGATGGGTGTTGATAGCTGATGGGTGAAGAGACAGTCATGTCAGTTTTATCCCACTGAAAGGAAAAGTTAAGACCCAAGAGGTTAGGAAGAAAGAAAATATATCTCTGATTACCATCCAAAAATGCCTCCTTATTGACCACATGCAAAGGGTGGTTTAACCTGAGTTGGTACAGTCAGAATCCAGATGAACATATGGACGCAGGAAAAATGAGCACGCTTAAATATAAAGGGAGTTAAGATTTTAATAGGTCAGTTGCTGTCCTACATTTTGTCAAAAAAGGTTTCGGTGGGCAATGCCATTAGAAAGACACAGCGGCAGCAGTGGTAATAGCCATGGAGACATTCCTCCTTAAAGGAGAGACAGGGGCGGGTGACTGAGGAGGTGTTTCTTATACCCATTCTGAGCAGACTAAAGTATTATATAATGATGTTATATGTCCTCAACTCATGGAATTTTTTCTAGGAAAAACACGGGAAGTAACTATATTTCTTAAACAATCAAAAACAAACCAGAGGCTGGGTGCCGTGGCTCACGCCTATAACCCTAACACTCTGGGAGGCCGAGGTGGGAGGATCACTTGAGGTCAGGAGTTCAAGACCAGCTTCAGCAAGAGCGAGACCCCATCTCTACTAAAAACTGAAAGAAATTAGCTGGATGTGGTGGTGCACACCTGTAGTCCCAGCTACTCGGGAGGCTGAGGCAAAAAGATCGCTTGAGCCCAGGAGTTTGAGGTTACTGTGAGCTAGGCTGAAACCACTGCACTGTAGCCAGGGCAACAGAGTAAGAGTCTGTCTCAAAAAAAAACAAAAAACAAACAAACAAACAAAACAAAACCCCAAACTTTTAAAATTTGATGTTTTTATTCTTGTTTGGAAAATCCTAAAATAAATTTGATATGCAGTATTATTCTAATACTGCAATGTTGCTTTTAAGTGCAGCTATGCTTTGTGACCAGCTCATATTCAGATTTTCTGATCAGATTTTCTGTCTTACTTAGTCTACAGAAAAAACTAAGCCCTTTCATTTTAAAATATCACAGGAATTTCTTAGTCAAACTAAGGAGAAATTTTACGAATGAGTTAGAAATAAACTCTCTAAAAACGCGTAACAGTTGCTGTGCTCTTAGGCACCAATACTATGTAGACATTTGAGGTGGATGCAATTTATCCAAAAATGGGAAGATGAATTGTGTTAAGTGAAGAGAAAGATTTCTCAGCCCTAAATTTGTCTTTGGCTGGTTTCCAAATGAGGATGTTCTTTAAAAAAGAAAAGTGATTTTTAATGACTTTGAATATTTCCCTTAAAACCCTCTTTGAAGGAGTTGAATAATTTATGCACCTTTAAATATTGGAGAGGGAAGTTATTCCTTTCAGGTCAGCTTTTCATAAGCACTTTGCCATGGTTGATTGATCTCTGCACTCAGAACGATATGCCCCCATGTAGCATGCAATTCATTGGGTCACTTAACATCAGCACCTCTGAGCACATAAGAAGTGGGTCACATGAAGGCACACATACATGCAATATTGGTTTTAGTGCCAAACACACTATAAAGAAACAAGTCTCTCTAAGATAAAGGAAGAAAAGTGGAATCGAGGACAAGAACTCTAAAAGCAAATTAGTTAGTTGCAGCCCTATGTTAGCAAATCTTAAGGTGTTAAGGTCATTCAGTTTGGAAAAGAAATATGTGAACTGTTTCCTGGGAGAATTGGATTTTCATGGACATTTGTGAACACCTGTCTGTATTTTCAGATAAATCCGTAGCATTTGACACAGTGCCTTATCATCTATTTTCTATTTTCTTCAAGCTAAGGATTATCCCAACTCTTTGCTTTGCTTTAGGACACAGGTCACTGGCCAGCCTATGAACTGGCCACCCTTGAGTCTGGTGACCACCTCTGGTCAGTTGTGAACAGGGAGTCAGAGCTGGTTACATGGCGTTGGATTTGGCTGTCATGCCAAATGACATGGGACAATGCCCTTAAGAGGGAGGTCTCGGGCCAGCCGCTGGCCCCATCAGTACACTCACGCCCCTGTCTTCTGATGAAAGTATCGTTTTCCATAAATCGTATTATTCTCTTCAACATACAAATATTCCCGGCAGGACTTTAAAGTCTAATTGAAAAACAAATTTCTTTATATCCACTTGATTTTAAGTTGAGATATTTCAGAATCTCCTCAAAAAATCCTTTTCTTGCCTGTGTTTGAACTGACTGTCTTTCTTTTTTAATTTCAAAATATTGGGGAGGTGGTACAGATTTTTTGATACCTGGCTTGAGTCAGGGCTATAAATGTGCCCTTCACCCAAATAGTGTTCATTGTACCCATTAGGTGGGCTTTTACCCCTTCCCCCGCCCCCTCCCCCTGCTTGATTTCCTATGACTTTTACCTTCCTCTGTACTCTTGTGTGTCCATAGGTTAGTTCCAATTTATTAGAGAGTATGTGTGGTGTTTGTTTTTCCATTCTTGGGATGCTACACTTAGGATAATGGTCTCCAGTTCCTTCCAGATTGCTGCAAAAAGCATTAATTAATTCATCCTTTCTGTGGCTGAGGATAGGGTAGAGTTGTAAGGTGTTAAACTCTTCCAGAAAAAAACAACAGGGCTATTTAATTCTGCCCCTTTTCAGCATTTCAAAGGCCCTGGAGGCCAAGAGGAATGTGGGGAAACACAGCCATGTTGTCCTGGAACGCCTGGAGGTCACAGTGCTGCATTGGAACCTCTGTTTCCTGAGCACTAACTGTAGCCCCATACGCCACTGGTGGTGGCAGGTGCCTACTGATGTGTCCGTCATCTCCATAGGTGACAGGAGCAAATCCTCTTAGGAACTCACTGAACCCACAGCCTGGCCATAGTGGCGTGAGTGGCAGGGGGGCCACCTCACGCTGGGGTTGCTGGGAACCCCGAGCCTGCCCATTATCTCCCTGAACACCCACTTGGGTGCAAGTGGATCTTGAGTACAGAAAGCCGGTTTCCCAACGCCAGTGCTCTGGAGCTCTCGTACGCCTCGTGTTGCCATTTTTTAACCACCAGAGAAATGACTTTGAGGCCAGAGCGCCGCAGTTTGCTCACCTCAGGGTTAGGAATCAGTGGTTTGAGAAGGTTTGTTTAATATTGTATGATTAATGAATCAAAACAAAATGTTATTCAGTTGCAAGAGCTGTTTACTGAAATCATAAATCCATATGAATGATTTTAATAGGTTTTCTTTAAACGGCATTTTGAAATTTCGGTTATGTGTGAAACTTTTTAAAACAAATCGTAACGTGTGCACTGCTGTGTGTGAGTGTTGAAGTCTTTGGTGAGGACGTTTTTTAAAAAAACATTTTTTTCATGCTGGTAATAGAAAATAACTGTAACAGATATTCTTGCTATATAATTAAATACTCCTAGGAAAGTGCTCTCACACTGTATACGTTTTTATTATATTGCAAGAAGAATTATAAGATTCTGTAAGATTCAAGAAGAATTATAGGATTTACTCCACTTTTCTCAGCCGTCTTTGTCCTTGCTTACAGGTGGTCAATTATGCGTCCCTCTTCCTCCCTCGGGCTCCCCTTCCTGGCAGTTAATGATGGGGATATTTTTCCTGGTCTAAGATCTTTGAAGAAGGAGATTCAGATGTTTGCAGCTTAGAGTGGACAGAGCCTGAGGCTAAATCCTAAGATAAAAACCTTGGAGTCATGCTTGATTCTCTCTCTCACACCCAGTATCCAGTCCACGAGGAGGACAGGCTGGCACTAACTTCAAAACACAGCCAGGAAGTGGCTGTTTGGCACCAGCTCTCCTCGGGCTTTAATATCTTCATCTACATAATCCCCACGGACGACTGGCTCTGGTCTTTGAGAGGGCAGCAGGTACTGAGAGTGCTCAAGGGACTCTGTGTAAGATGTGCTTCATGTCTAGTTAGGGCATTCACAACTGCACTTGTGCATGTCTGTAGTTTAACTAGTAAAACTGACTTGCATGACTTAACTGTAAGTCCTCCAGACCATCCCTGGCAGAATCAACCATTTCCTCCTCTGTATCACCTTCATACCTTATATGATACACTTTTCTGTTATTCATTCAACAAGTATTTCCTGAGAACTTACTAAGTACTAGGTTCTTTTCCAGATTCTTGGGATACATCAGTGAGCAAAGAGTGGGAAAAAAGTCTCTGCCTTTGTCACGTGTACTTTCTAGCAGAAGGAGACCTGTAGTGATGAATATAATAAATAAGTACATGTTAGTAACATGTATGAAGGAAAAAAAAAACCTGACAGTATGAGATCAGGAATGCCAGATTAAGTTAGAAATTTAAATTGGGTGAAAAGGTTGGAATTAATCAAGCAGGTGTCTGGGGAACAACCACTGGGAAGACCATAAGGCAGGGGCAAGCTCAGTGAGTGCTGGGAGGAGGAACAAGGCCATCGTGGCTGCAGGGGAGGGAGCCGAGCGGAGAGTACCAGGAGATGACCCGTCAGATGACAGGGAGGCACAGTCTAGGCCCTGGAGCCACGGAAAGCACTTTGGCCATACTCTGAGTGAGATGGAAAGCGAGCAGACAGTTTTGAGCAGAGAAATGTCAGAAACAGAATTGTGCGTCAATGGCATCTCTCTGGCCACTGTGTTGAAAATATTCCCAGTAGGGCTACTGCAATGATGCAGGCAAGATGTGATGATGAGTGGGTCCAGGGAGGGTGAAGGGGAGGTGGTAAGAAGCATCCAAGTTCTGGCTACACTTCAAAGTCAGTGGCAGCAGGATGGCCTGCTCAGGGTTGGTTTGGCCTCACGTGATCTTGGCAGTGACCCAGGAGGGCTGAGGGCCTGTGGGTGGTAGGCACAGGGGAGTGCAGGGAGCAGTCCTGCGTTAGCTGTGGTGTGCTAGACTGAGCTGGATAGACAGAAGATATATGTGGCATTTTTTTTTCCTGATTACCACATTGTAATACTCAAGCCAGAGCATGGCGTGTGTATAACTCAGTTTGTATTTCAGCACTTTGGAGGTTGGCATGACAGTGTTCTGACACTCTGTCAACAAGGGGCTGCTTCCAGGCATTTTTGGAAGGATGGCGAGGTCTGGGCAGTGAAACTCAGACCACCAGTTGGTCCCAGGGCATACTGTGACCTGCGTTACCATTGCAGTGGCCTTTGGCTACCATCCGTTGCTCCCTTTCAACCCAAACAGTCAGACTCACATGATCTACAGTGAGGAGATAGCCTACTCTTGGCTTGCCAACATAAAGCTCACTAAAGGAGAACTCCTTTCCTTACCCTACACCTGCCATGTGGCTGTGGGAGGGGAAGCTCAGGAGGTTTTGGCCATGGCATTGTCAGATATACCTTCCAGACCATTCTCCAGGATCTTGCATGGCTTTAGCTTGCCCAAGCTGTATCCATTTTCAATCATGCTGGTCTTAGGGGTGCAGAAATCCAGTTCGAGCATGGGGCTGTCTTTTTAAACAACTGCAAGCAGTAGAAATGGGAAAATGTCAGAATCTCAGTCTCTTAATGGCTTCAGCATTCCATCGCTGGCACTAAAATTTCTAAGATTATAATTGTTTTCTACATAATTGGCTCACAGGGAAACTGATACAGGAGGAGAATTGTGGGCATAAAAAGCAAGATGGGAAGCAGTTGTTCTGGTAGACACGTGAGGACCAAAGCAGACCCAAAGATTGTCTTCCTGGGTTCCACATAGCCGAGACGCTGACACCCTGGCAGCTCGGTGTGTGCCTGTGTGCTCTCTCCTCATAGAAGCACCTTTGCACTCTTTTGAAGGAGAGCCACCTAACTGCAAAGGCTGGGCTGGGGAATATTAGATGACCGGCTGCCGTGTCCAGGAGACCATCTGGGGCTGGATGAAGCCAGCACGGAATCCCCAAGCCTCTTAACCTGATCCCTGGAGATCTTGGGGTATGAAGCAAACTGTCGCCCCAGCAGATGACAGCCTTCATAATCAGACACAAGGAGAAAAATAAATAGCTCAGTGCACATTTTCCCTGAGTGTCTCTCTCACTATTTTGAATAGATATGATTGTGGAGTAGCTGGTAATGACTATGAAATTATATAATCATCAAATTCTATACCTTCACCACTGTCATAAAGTCTCAGGTATTATGTACAATAGGACTTTGTACACCATCTGTAAAAGAGTATTTGTCAGTGATGTGGTGAGTATAATGCTGTGAGTTATTTCCCAAGTGGTGAATAAAGCTTGGAAGAGATGTTAACAGCACAGAAGTCTATAAGGATGTCATAAATCTTAAAATTTACTTTGTGCTGGAATATTTTATTACAGAATTGATGGTACTTGGGCAAAATTTATTGAGTAGTAAATCATTCAAATTAAGTAATTTCAGTTTGTGTGTATGCCCTAAAATTTCATCTAGGTCTTAAATATTTCGATCACATTTTCTGAGACTTTTTTGCTTGGAATTTAGTGAGGGCATGCTTTAGAAAAGGCCTGAATTACTAGGTAGACGGAATAATAGGTGTGCGACTCTGTTCAGGGCATGAAAACTCTTTGTTCACTGCATGTTCTTACCCATATGTAGAAGCTAAAAAATAGTTGATTTCATAGAAGTAAAAAATAGAACAGAGGATACTGTAGGCAGGGAAGGGAAGGAGGCAGGGGGCATAGGAAGCGATTTGTTAAAGGACACAAAATTCCAGCTAGAGAGAAGGAATAAGTTCTGGTGTTCTATGCCACTGTCGGATGACTACAGTTATCAATAATATATAATTTCAATATCTAGAAGGATGATATTGAATGTTCTCAAGACAAAGAAATGCTGAATGTTTGAGGCAATGGATTTGCTAATTAGCCTCATCTACATCATACATATCGAAACATCACCATATACTCCTTAACTGAGATGTTGACATAGGTTATTATACTCCATAATACATAATTATACTCTGTAAATATGTATAATTATTTTGCCAACTTCAAAAAATAAAATATTTTCAAAAGTAAAAAAAAATAAATAAACTTAATGATCCTCCCTAAAAAAAAAAATTATATTTGTTAAAAACGCTGACTATGCCACGTTCCCCGTAATCTACTTGAAATTTCAATCATTTATTTTTAAACCCAAACCAGTGCATTACCTCTGAGGCCACGGTCAGGCTGCCTACAGTGTACCTGGTGACAGCACTCTGTGGTTTAAGCGTAGAGTGCATAAAAGCAGGGATGGTAAATTGCAATGGAAGAGAGTGACAGCTGGGTCACTTGGAGTTAGGGGGCGGAGTAGGGGGAGAGGATTTCAAACAACACATTTCATACTTTCATCCAGGATTAACTCTGGGGAGACTGAGTCAATATCATTAATTTACGTTTCAGACCAATGAGCAGAATATTAAAAAAGGGATCATTTCCAGCCTCTGAACACAGAAATCCTATTCCTACATACCTTGATGATCTCTCTGTGGTCACCACGCAGTGCGGGAGCTCCCGGGAGAGTGGGTGGCCGCTCCCCGAGTGTGCGTCTTGCTCTCTTACGCAGTGAGGCGCAGAGCCGATCAGTCGGGGGGACTCTGGAGGGGAAGGCAGTGCTAAATACAGAACATGACGTTCAACTCCGTGAAGCACAGTAGACCAGGCACTGTATCAAGTCTTAAGAGCTACAATAGCCAACAGGTCATGGTCCTTCCGACTCATGTGAAAAGATACAGTGTCAGGTGTCAAAGGCCCTCTGGAGGCCAAAGGGATGTCACCCAGCCCAGCCCAGGCCAATCGGGGAGTCATCCTGACAAAGATGAGGCCAGAGTTGCTGCTGGAAGAGTGTTTCACCAGAGGAAACAACCTAAGCAAATACAGAAGCAAAAACTGGCGTGTTGTTTTAAGAAACGAAAAGAAATTGGTCTTTGGGGAGCATCAAATGATGGGGGGAAACGGGGCAATCAGCTGGGAATGAATTTCCGGCTGCATCAAAGACAGCCTGTGTGCCTGCTGTGGAGCCCGAAGTGGGGGCCTCAGAAGGGCGACTGATGTGATCAGGTTTAGATTTTAAAGCGGTCACTCTGGCGGGGAGGGGGGATTTGAGAGGTGCAAGCCCGGGACCACAGAGGCTGTCAGAGTAATCAAGGCGAGATGACACAGGCCTAAGCTACTGCATATTTTACAGGTCCAGAAAGATGTGTAGCCCTATATTTTATAAGTTTCTTTAGTCCTTTTTAAAAAAATATATGAGTTTTTTTATTCCAATTTTTTGCTTTAATTTTTTGGAGACAGGGTCTCATTCTGTCACCCAGGCTGGAGTGCAGTGGCATCATCATAGCTCACTGCAGCCTCAAATTCCTGGGCCTAAGTGATCCTTTTTCCAACAATAGTGCTGTGAATATCCCTTTCCACAGTTCCTCTCATGCCCTTTCTCACCTGGGATCCCTAGACAGTTAGCCCTTATGCCCCATGTCTCCTACCATATGTACGCACAAGCTTCTCACCTGCAGATGCATTGAGAACAGTCGAGAGCCATATTTGGGAGATTTGAGAAAATAATGCCTCAAATCATTTCCATGTTCTGTGGTTCCGGCACTGTGTAAGCGGTTTGTTACCAATCCTTACAGATAGTTGTTATTGCCAGACTTTTCTGTTTTTGCCAACTGAGCAGTATACATGGTATATTATTGTTTTAATTTTCATTTTTGGATTATTCATCTGTGTGAGTGGCTCTTTCATGTACATTTTTAGTGATTTGGATTTATTCTATAAATTTCCAGTTTATCTACTTCCCATTTCTCTATTTTGGTTTTGTCTTTTTCCTATGTATTTTAGGATTCTTTATATATTCTGGTTACTAATCCTTTGTTGGTTATATGAATAACAAATACATTTTAAATTAACTCATGTTGTCTTTTTTAGGTAGAAGTTTTGCATTTTAATTTTAATTATATTTATCATTTTTTCTTTTGTGGTTTATGCTCTTTTTGTTTCTTTAGAAATTCTTCCTTAGCCATATTTTTTTCCAACATATTTTTCTATAAGGTTTAAACGTTCACTTTTCATATCACAGTTTTTGTTTCTCCTGAAACTGATCAACTAGTTTTTATGGGTAGCATGAGATAGGGGTCTCATTTTATTTTTTCCACAGAGATAATTGGTAGTCCAGGAACTTTATTTAATAGTCTGTCTTTGCATGTGTCCACCCATAGTTTGCTGCCACCTCATTGTTTTTACATGTGTGTAGGGTTTCTGAGCTTTAATCGGTTGCATTCTGTCTGTTTATCTCTGTACCAATGCCATACTGTGTTAATTATTACAGCTGTATCGTAGCTTTGAGATCTTGCAGGGAAACTTCTCCCATTCTTTTTTTCTTTATTATTATCTTGTCTATGCTTGGACCTTTGTTCTTACATATGAATTTAGGATCAATTTGTTCAGCTATAAAATAAAACTGCCAGGATTTATGTTAAAATAATTCTTTGAGTTAATAGAATAATTTTGGGAGAACTGATATTTATGATACTAAGTTTTCTTTTCCATGAATACACTATATCTTTGCATATATTCAAGTGTTCTTGTATGTCCCTCAGTAAAACATCACAATTTTCTTCAATGAGGCCCTTCACATCTTTTGTAAGATTTAGTCCTAGGTGCCTTATATTTTTCCAACTGGTGTCTCTTCAAATATTTCTCCTACTCATCATCTATTTTCTAGGTTGATTAACTGTTCTTTCTTTTACCTCTTTTTCTTTTTGTTCTGCATTGCATAGTTCACTCTAGAGTTAATCCCAACTGGACTGTTTTTATTTGTTCAAATGGCCAAATATTTTGTTTCCAGAAATTCTAATTAGATCTCTTCTATATCCATATGTTATTTTATGTCTGCTTTAATTAGTTCCATAATGTCTTGGGATACTTTTTTTTATGACTATGCCTTAATTTATTTTTTTGAGTATCCTAAGTATTCTTATTTTACTACAGTAATAGGGTATTGGGCAGGTAAGGGGGGAGGGGGGCAGGTATATACATACATAATGAGTGAGATGTGCACCATCTGGGGGATGGTCATGCTGGAAACTCAGACTTGTGGGGAGAGGGGGGAAAGGGCATTTATTAAAACCTTAAAATGTGTACCCCCATAATATGCCAAAATAAAAAAATAAAAATAAAAATAAATTATGGTATAATCACATTGTGGAATATTATACAACAGGGAAAATGAAGGAACTACAGTAACATGAATAAGTGTGAAAAATATAACTTTGATTAAAATATATCAAATAGAAAAGAATTTTAAAAAAGTCTTTGATAGTCTGGTCCATAAATTAATTCATTCACAGTGAATTCCTGTAGATTTATTTGGCTGTCTTTCTCAGCATTAGATGCATTACTGTGTTTTGTAGATTTTTATCCTCAGGCTCATTTTGTTGTGACTGTTGTTTCTCTTTCCCCATGATGCTTGCGCTTCCTGTTTGGTGGTGTGTCCACTAAGCCCTGGATGAGGATGAAGACAAAGTCTTCACAGGGGATATGAGCTCCTGACCCATGATCACATTGTCACTGAGCCAATCTCTGTACCAGGGTGTAATGGGAGGTGAGGGGGCTGTTGTGGTTCCTGGTCACCAGGCTGTGTCTGCTTCCTCCATCCTCCCTGTGGCTGTAACCTCCCAGAAGCTGGGAGCCAAGTAGTGAGCTGCAGGTTTTGTTTTATTTCCTTTACAAGGCTGGCTCCTTCTCTGCCTGTCTGCCCTGAGCAGTGGGGCACATGCAACCTCTGTCTCCCAGGAGGAGACTGCCTCCAGCCTGGGCCCAAGCCTCAAGCCCTTGCCCGCTTACATGCTCTGTTCCAATTCTGCATCACAGCTCTGTCTTAATTTGCACGATGACCATGGTTACTTCTATTTATATTTTTAATCTGTCATGGTCAGATGTCCAGAGCAGAGGATATACATCAAAGTGTGGCCATATTTTGCCATCTCAACTAGTCCCCAAACTTGATTTAAAAAAAAAAAAAAGTTTTCAAAGTTATGTGGTGTTATCCTAACATTTATCTATCACAACAGTGCAATTGCGGATCCTTTCAACCCCTGCTTCCATCTGTCTCTATGTGCTCATTGGATTGAGGGTGACATTCTTTCAGTAAATTATATCATGATCCACCAGCTGAAAGATTAATTCAAGAAAGATGATTGGAAAGAGACATCTGAATAGTTTATCTGAGCCATAAGGCATGGACATCAGTGACAGGATTTAAATAGCTGAAATGAATTCTCTTTCGTTTTCTTGTCTCACCAAATTAGCATCAAAATGTTTTTACCAGTTTAGGTAAGGCGGTATCAGAAAGTCTAACTGCTCTGCTGGTCATAAATTATCGCTGTGCTCGTGTGCTGACTGAAAGAACATCTTCTGTTAATAGAATGCCTGGTTTGCATTTTGGAACAGGAATGATAATATGGCATTAGTGTTGTTCTGGGATGTACCATACTCTGTCATTGTTTTTCAACAATTTGTCAGCAGTCTAAGTAAATAAGAGGTTGTGCCTTCTTTTTACTAAACTCTCTGTATTCATTACTTCATGGCTCTAGAATAACAATGGCAATCAAATTGGAATTGATATGTCCCTTACAATTAAGGTTGTATCTCCAAAAATGCCATGTTGGATTTCGGTTAGTGCTAGTTGTACTTTTCCAGTGTTCTGCAGAATAAATACTAGCCTGTATCCCATCGTTGTCATTCTATCTGATTTTAAAGCATGCCAGTAAAACAACCTCCTCCCGGATTAAGAAGATGACATTACAGATTCTTCGTGGGGCTTTCAGATTTACATCCACTTTAGCTTAATTAAAAAGATATGTGTTTAAAAAATGAAAAATGGTATAACGGTACTTGGGGATAGTTCTTCGTGGGTTTCACCAAATAATATCTGACATGTGTACTGAAATTTAAGTACCAAACTTCCAAGAGGTTTTCATGTTCTCATTGACACTCTCCAGGGAAGAGGATGACAGCATTGATTTAAAATATTAAAATATCAAAGCTTTTCAGATGAAGTTTTCAGAGAGCTAGACACCTTCCCTCTGTCAGAGGCCACCATCACTTGATACTTCAAGGAAACTCCATTTGAATTCCCAAAACAGGGCATACATTTATTTTTAAATATATTTTTACATTTTAAACATGAGATAAACATTAATATTTTTCCTTCAAAGCTTTCAAGACTCTAAAATGCAGTAGGATTCATCAGCATTCATAGAATGTATTCATAAATTCCTTAAAACTTTGACTATTTTTATTTATTATTTTATTATTTATACTTTTATTTATTACTTTTATTGATACTTTAAGTCTTAATATTAAAGTTTTTGCTGAGGAAAAGGAATCTCTCTATGCCTTTGAATAGCCAAAGAAAATAATCTGAATAAACAGAAATAATCGATCACCACGCAAGTAAGCTTTGTTACTTTTAAAGCTTTACTTAAATGCCCAAATCAAGCCATTGTGAAGATGATGTTTGATCTTGGAATGCTCTCAGGAAGAGCAATTGCAGGTTTTGGAATGACAGCAGGATTCCCAAGTCTTCTCTTTCCATCTCACAGGTGTCTTGGACCCTAATCTGGATAGAGGCAGCTCCATCCCAAACAGGAAAATCCTGTCATGCCATGACATATTGAGGAAGATCTGCCTCTGGTTGAGGGTTTCAGCTACTGGTCAACTGTCTCCTGCCACTGTGGATGTGTCTGTAGGTCTAAGGCCTCCGTCATGTGGAGTTGTGCCAAGAGCCCTGAGACTTTTGGCTTCTTTTCCCACCAGGCAACGTCTTACCGTTGCTCCTAAGAGAACTTCCCCACCACCATGCTGAGGAGTCTGAGGGCTGCCCAGAGTTACATGGCTTGCTATTTTGTCCTCTGTGGAAAACAGAGAAGAATATAATTATAGGCGGGAACAATATCTCTCTGGCTTCAGGGAGGGAAGTTACTGTATGCTTGGAATGGGACTGTGTCAAGCTTTGTCATTGCACACTGTACCAGACAAGAGTCACTTGCTGTTTTGACAGGTTACATACTATTTCTATCTTATAGTCTGGGGCCTCTCCAACTTGGCAGAGAAAAGAAAGCCCATGCCTTAGAGAGTATTAGGGTGTGGATGGCTGAAAGTCCCATGTTTTGTCAAAGTCTTATATAGCTTCCAAACAATTATATAAATTACATGTTTTATTCCAAAATATATCCAGTTTTATATTAATAGACTTACAGTGTTTCTTTCTTCTTACATTTGTGAACTAGTACAGCCCTTTTGGAAAGCAATTTGGCAATATCTATCATACATGTACCCTTTCACCTAGCAGTCTCACTCCTAGGAATCTGTCTCTTAGAAACAAAAGCATCAGTACATAAAGATGTATGCACAATGATATTTATGACCATATGTCATGGCAAAATGGGAATGAAATAAATGGTATTCAACAGGGGAGTGGTTGGATACATTATAAATTGTGGAGCTTCCACATCATGGAATGTCGTGTAGCCATGGAAGAAAATGAATTCAAACTCGGCCAGATGACTTGGAGGGATTTCTGTGAGTAAAGAAAAATGAAAGAAAGCATATTTAGGAGTGAATTTAAGAAACAAATGACAGAATAACCCTATGTCTGTGTGTGTGTATATATATATATATATGTGTGTGTGTGTGTGTGTGTGTGTGTGTGTGTGTGTGTTTTGTAACTAATGTTAGCATGAGGAGCTAAGTAGCTCACCAGGTTACCTGACGTAGAAGGGGTGCGGGACAATAGGGGATGAGGGAAGCGGAAAGGAGGGAAGAGAGGAGGGGGAGAAGAGGAGAGGGGAGAAGAGAACATCAGATTGCATAATCATGTGAAATTGGATATGTATGTGTGATATATACATACAAATTTTAGGTAAACAAATTGTCTTCTTTCTTGTAAATTTGGAAGGCACGAGTTCATGCTAAGTGGTTTTGCATTCTCCCTTCCCCATGACAACATGGCCCTGGGAGCAGCTATACATAGACAAGACCACATCTTTAGTGCAAGGATCTATCAGGTATAAGCCAAGGCACTGCCTCCAGCTGCTAGCACACCTGCATTCTGGGGAGGTTCTGTTGGTTCTGCCATGAGATGAGCATGAATGGGCTTCTTGATTGAGGTGGGCTGTGATCATTTTAAAGGTTACCTAGACTTCGATACCTTGGCGCTGGGCTTGAATTCTGCCTACTGCTCTGTCTTTTGTGCATCACCTGATTTGGCCTTGAGCTTTTGGCAGTAATTCCCGGTTGTTTCCACCTTCGGTCACTGGCTTTTATCTTATGTTGGCCTCTAGATTTCATGTAAATTCTGTATCTAAACTATCTTTTTTGTTGTAAAATAATTCATTCCCAACATTCTCCTTCATTTTCTTTTTTCTTTTTTTCTTTTTTTTTTTTTTTTGGCCTTTGCTTAGAACAGCCTGTCTTCTTCATTCACTGTCTCATGGTTCAGGATTATGAATTCTTTTAATACATACTATATTAAATGCAGGTTCTTTTTCCATTTATGTTTGATGAAACTTTCCAAAACAGCCATATTATTGATAACCACAGAGATTTACATGGGCCTATGATCTGGTTCATGTTGCTTTAGAAGTATAAATTCTATAGCTGAATTTTGCTGTTTGGGTTGGACTCTGTCTCAACTTAACATACTAATTTATTTATCTTAAAAATAAACTCACAGAATCTCAGTTTTGGAAGGAAATCTTAAAAGTATATAATCCGGCCATACTTCAAATACGAAAATGTTTTCTGAAACACTTCCACAAAGCACGTGGCCAATATTTCTGAACATTTCCTGTCACTAGAGGAAACTCACTATCCCCAGAGGTGCATCATTTTTATCCGTGTACATTTCTTCCTTATTTGCATTAAATTTAAATCTGGCCAGTGATTTCATTATACTTTTACTGGTAGCCAGATAAAATTTAGATCCTTTCTGAATAAAGATGACGTCGTCAAGAAGCTCTAAAATGTTTTATACACATTATATAGCATTCGATTTAAAAACTTACCAGCTATTCCAAGAGCAAGGACCAAATAACTAAAAACCAAGAGAGAAAAACTGAAAACAGTAGTTTGTGAGACTGCTGGCAGCTCTAGGCTGCTGCTATCTTCTCTGCCTCAATGCCCTGTGCTGCACGTCAGCAAAGGAGGACCCCAGGAGAAGAATCATCAGGGAAGGTCTGGCCCCCATCCCAAGTGTTGCGCTTCATGCTGGCGTGTTGGCTGCTCAGACCCTGGCTACTCTGCTCTCCGATGCTTTCAAGCTGCCATGTGGATTTTGCTGTTGTTTCAGTGAACGATTTGATCGGATACCAGCAACTTCCTCATAGTCAGAAGCAGGCTGAACACACATGATAATTATAACCAATTAAACATTATTACTTTATTTTCACAAATGTGGTGAAATCAGATAACATTTTAGGAAAATTAAAATTTCAACTCCACCACATTGGGACTAGGGTTCAGGCCTTCATTTTCGTTTCTGGAGAGTGATTTCAGTATAGAAAACTGAGCTGAATTATTTATGCCAGGTAACCTTACCGGTGAGTTCCTGTATTGGTGTTCCCCTTGTGAATATCTACACAGAAGAACATTTAGTTGGGTTGCAACATCACCCAAGAACATAAAGTCTTTGATCCAGTTTTTCTCCGTCAAGATTTTGCCTGCACGAGGAGGGAAAAATTGGTTCCATTCATTGCTTTGAAAGAAATATCTTTAGTACCTCAGTCCAATTTTATATAGTATAGCTAAATACCACATTATACATCTGGTCCATCTAGCCAAGCATTGAATTGCTGTGGTTCAAACTGTAGGAGTGTATTTCACTCGTCATTTTGATATATCTCTTTTTAGCTTTTTAGTACAAAGCTTTTCCTGGTGAATGAGTCAATGAACTGACATGAATGATCTCCAAAAAATGTTGTTATTGAATGGTATGTAACATAACATAAACATATCATATTTTATAATGTGTGAAATTACCATCCACAAGAGTATGTTTGGATGTTTAGATGTTCTTATTATGCTAAGCTTCTAAAATATGCTTTTAAAAACTTTTTCCAACATACAACAATAAATAATTTCCTGCCTCTGTCTATTTCATGGGCACCATGTCCAACAGTTCTTCAGTCACATCAAATTTCTCTTCACATCACAGATAAATATAGCCTGCAATGCTCTCATCATCTGCAATAAAAAAATGTCGCAAATGATTTATCTTTTCATACTATTTGTCCTGTAAATTTTCTACTGATTCTTCAATACCCTGAACAACAGTGTTTCAAGTTACTCTTATATTTACGAAAGATTATTTCTGTGTGTTTAGGATGCATAATTACAGATATATTCAATAAACACTTTTATAAACTCCCCATCCCTAAAAGGTTTAATGCTCAGCGTTTTTTCACTTAATTCATTATTTCACAGTTGCAGCAGCAATTTTGTTCATATTCAGAAGCAAATCTTATTGAAGTTGTAGTTCTCTTTCTCATGTTATTCAGTTTGCATCACAAATCTTTCCTTATACCAGCATTTATTGTAGTTTATTTCAAAATGGCATCTCATGGTGTATTCTTTCAGTGCTGATATGCTTATTTGCATATTAAACACCCAGCATATTTTTATATGGAAGTGAAGAAAATTACTTTCTCACATTTTTTATGGCACATTCAGCTTGTTGAATCTGTCTTTCATTTTCTTGATTCTCATATGGCTACAAGGAATTTTTCACTTTCCTCTCTTTCAAGTGTAAGAGAAACAAAAGCCCAGGTTGACAACTAATGGCTACTGACATTTGCCCTAAGAGTTTGTGTAGACATGGAGAGTACCTGCCACGTATAAAGGTGCAAGCTTCTACCCAACTCCAACCAGGTGTCATTTAGTATTTCCAGATCTAGTTTAAAAAAAAATAAAAGCCAGAAATAATTCAGATTTCCCCCAACTTTGTTGTTAATTAATTTCTCGATTTCTGGAAACAATGTGTGGGCCAAACAGACTATATCTATTGGGCTGATTGAGCTTGCAGGTGTCCGTTTGGAACCTCAGTTTTATGTGATAATAAACTCTAAGAATGTTAAAGCTGGAAGGAACTTTAGAATAAACAAAAATTAAACAGCCACTTAGGGGAAAGACTAAGACCACAGCCCAGACTCCCTACTCTCAGTTCAGGACGCTACAGGTTTCTAATCTGTGTAGTAGAAAATGCTTTTGACCTGCACAGTTGATAGCCAAAGCAGAATGAGCCAAAGCAATGGTGGCTAGTTGGCTGTCAGTAGCGTATTTCTCACCTGAATTAACTGAGCGGTTGTGTCTACCTATTGCTCATTTTTACCTCCATAGATTTGACTATGTGGAGTACAGGAGGAGTTAGTACTTCTGGGTTTTCTCACATTACCTATGATTCAGAATTAATTGCTCTTTGCTTTCTGCTGTCATTCAGGTAGGTAGAAAATTCTGTTTTCATAACATGGAGCATTCACTACTCCAGGGGAGAGGTCTGTATTAAACTTTGCGAGAGTGAAAGCATTCTTCACACGCATTAAACCGTTTGAATTTAGAACTGTACTTTTTTCCCCAACTGAATTAGAAGGGATTTGACTGTGGATATTCCTAAAAGTTTAGAGTCTCCTGCCCAGAGGGAAAATGAAGGCACTGGGCCTGGACATGAAGATTACGCTGAGGTAGTTTCAGGGCAGAGCTAATAAAATATCATACCATGTGAAATGTGTGTTCAATCATGTGTTAGCCTGCTGTTGCCTTTTAAAAAATTAGGTTAACAAGGTTTAACCTTCTTTCCACTTTATTCTTCCAATTATGATGTGGTTCAGTGGTTGCCTAATGCCATTTAGTGAGGGGTTTGATTTTTGCATTAAAAAAAAAAAGAGATTTGGGTGATGTGGAAACACCCTGAGCCTGGCAGGGGTGGGTGTAGGTGACTAAGAAGTGGACTCTGCTCAGGCTACCAGTAAGGGGGATGGACATGGGATCCCGCCGGTGGGGACCAGAATGCTGACCCCACAGGCGTCTTGGGACCAAGTCGGGAAGAGTGCCCAGTGTAAACCTACTCAGAAGTAAAACAGGTAAAATTATAGTCAATGTTGATGTCATTTTAGATTTCTCTTTTGATAATCTGAGGCACAAAGCTAAATAATTTTATTAATACTGCTGGTTGACTACAGTATGCTGGAGACGCGGATGACAAGTACAGTTCAGAGCCTTGTGCTGGGAGGACCATGACTTTGTATGTTCACCCGCCCACAGACGTTTGGTATTGGTGGCGATCCAGTCTCAGCTTTTTGATCCTAAGAAGTTATTTCCAGGGTAACATTTCTGCCATCATTTGGAAAGGGAGAGGTAAATCTACCATGTCACCTGGAGATTGGCAGGAGAAGAAGGAAAGCAGCTCTTTTGAATGCTTTTGGAAGAAAAATAAAAAGAGGCAGTTTAGTCATTCCCATTTCAGGAGGTTATTCTCATCTGGAAAGGACGTTTGAAGGGCTGAAATGCAATATTGCCACCGCCTTACCTCACATGGGGAAGAAGTAATAGGCAATTATTTTCATAGGCGCTTTTCAAAAGAAAAGCTATGTAGGACTGGGCCAATACTCGTCAGAAAAAAAAATGGGGAAGTGAGCAGTTATTCAATGAATTTCAAGCAGTGTCAGGAGCCGATCATGATTCTTGCCCTGCAGTACGTAGATTGACTTTTCCGGAGTGAAAATAGCTTCCAGTCCCCCTTCCACTATGACGATAATATGCTTTTATATTTTTTAAAAAGCTAAATAATGTAGGAAACTATACAAAAGAGTTGATTTCAGTTTTTCACTTTAAAAGCATCTATTGAGCACCTGCTATGTGTAGGCAGGGTGTTGGGGCCGGCAGGCGTCTGTAGGGCACCCACAGGCATGCTGTCTCTCACCGCTGCCTGAAGATTGCACTGACAGCTCTTCCAGACATGGCTGTATATTAATAAATGCACACAGCCTAGGGGACAATTTTGTAGGGGGTTGACTTTATCGTATGAGCAGTTCTGTAGCATAACATGATCTGTCCAGTGGGTGATTCTTTACTAATGCATCACTCTCTTTAGTGACTACATAGTGTTCAATTGATTCCATCATTATTTAGGTAAAACAATCTTCCACTGAAAAACATTTAGATTGTTGCCAGGATCATTTAATTTTTATTTTATTTAACTTTTTTGCTATTTTAAAAATCAATATATTTTATTTTTTGAAACAGATTTAGGTTTACGGAAAAATGAATAAAAGTACAGAGTTCTTATATACTCCTTCACTCTGCCCCAGTTTGCCCTGTTCATAATAGGGTAAAACATCTTGCAATAGGTGGTACATTTGTTGTAATTGATGAGGCAATATTGATAGATTATTGTTAACTAAAATTGATAGTTTACATAGGGTTCATTCTTTTTGTTGTACATTCTATGGATTTGACAAATATATATAATGACATGTATTCCACTATTACAGTCTCATACAAGATGGTTTCCCTCCCCTAAAATACCTCTGTGCTCCACCTGTCCATCCTTCCCTTCCTGCCTCCCACCTGAACACCTGTCAACCACTGATATTTTTACTGTCTCCATAGTTTTGCCTTTTTTAGTAGGTTATATATATAGTTGGAATCATACAATATGTGGCCTTTTCAGATTGACTTCTTTCACTTAGCAATCTGCCTTTAAGGTAACTTAATGGCTTTTCGTGGCTTGATAACTCATTTATTTTTATTGCTGAATAATATCTCATGGTATGGATGGACCACAGTTTGTTTATCCATTCACCTAGTGAAGGACATCTTAGTTGTGTCCAAGTTTGGAAAATTATGAATAAAGCTGCTGTAACATTTGTGCGCAGTTTTTGTGTGGGCCTGTTTTCAACTCATTTGGGCAAATACCAAGCAATACAATTGCTGAATTGTATGCTCAGTTTTGTAAGAACCTGCCAAATTGTCTTCCGTAGAAGCTGTCCCATTTTGCATTCCCACCAGCAACGAATGAGAGTTCCTGTTGCTCCACATCCTTACTAGGATTTGGTGTTGTCAGTGTTTTGAATTTTCACTATGATAATGGGTGTATAGTGCTATCTCATTGTTATTTTAATTTGCATTTCACTGATGACCTATGATGTTGAACAACTTTTTATATGCTTATTTGACATCTATGTTTTGCCTTTGGTGAAATGTCTGTTCAGATCTTTTGCCCATTTTTAATTGAGTTGTATGTTTTCTTACTGTTCAGTTTTAAGGAGTTTTTTTTTTTTGGCATATTTTGGATACTAGTACTTTATGAGATGTGTTTTGCAAATATTTTCTCCCACACTGTAGCTTGTTTCATTCTACAAACATTGACTTTCACAGAACAGAAGGTTTTAATTTTAATGAAGGTCAAGATATCATTTTTTTCTTTCATAGAGTGTGTTTTTGGTGTTCTATCTAAAATAATCATTGTCATCAAACCCAAGGTCACCTAGATGTTGTCTTTCTCCTATATTATCTTCTGGGAGTTGTATAGTTTTGTGCTTTACCTTTAGGTGTATGAACCATTTTTAGTTTTTTTTTTGTGGAGGTGTAAGGTCTATAGATTCATTTTTTTTTTTTTTTGCATATGGATGGCCCATTGATCCAGCACCATTTGATGAAAAGACTATCCTTTGTCCAATGAATTGCCTTTACTCTTCTGTCAAAGATAAGTTGACTACATTTGTGGGGGCCTATTTCTGTGGTCTTTATTCTGTTCCATTGAACTATTTGTTTATCTTTCCTCCTGTACCACACTGTCTTGGTTACTGCAGCTTTGTAATAAGTTTTGAAGTCAGATAGTGGCGGTCCACTGACTTCCTTCTTCTCCAGTATTGTGCTGACTGTTCTGAATATTTTGCCTTTCCACTTAAACTATAGAATCAGTTTGTCAATATCCACAAAATAGCTTGCTGGGATTTTGATTGGGATTTCATTAAATCTATAGATCAAGTTAAGAAGAACTGAAAATTTGACAATATTGAGTTCTTCTACTAATTCGTGTTTGTGAATTATGTCTCCATTTATTCATAACTTCTTTGATTTCTTTCATCAGAGTTTATAGTTTTCTTCATATGGATCTCATAAATATTTTGTTCAATTTATACCTAAGTATTTTATTTTGGGGGTGCTAATATAAATGATACTGTATTTTTAATTTCACATTCCAATTGCTCATTGGTGGTATATAAGAAAGCTGTTGACTTTTGTTTATTAACATTGTATCCTCCAACTTTGCCATGATTGCCTTTGTTTCAGGAGTTCTTTTGCCAGTTCTTTGGGATTTTCTACATTGTCATCTGTGAACAAAGATCATTTTATTTCTTGCTTCCCAATCTGTATGCCTTTTATTTCTTTTTCCTGTTTTATTGCATTAGCTAGTACTTCCAGTGCAATGTTGAATGAAAGTAGTGAGAGTGGACATTTTTGCCTTGTTCCTGATCTTCCCAGGAAAGCATCTACTTTCTCACCACTAAGTATCATGTTAACTGCAGGATTCTGTAAATGTTCTATACAACTTGAGGAAGTTCTCCTCTATTTTTAGTTTGCTGAGAGTTTTATTTTTTTAATAATGAATGGGTGTTGGATTTTGTCAAGTGCTTTTTCTACATGTATTGGTATACCTTATGATTTTTCTTCTTTTGCCTATTGGTGTGATAGATTACATGAATTGATTTTTGGATGTTTGGCCAGTCTTATATACTTTGGATAAATCCCATTTGATCATTGTATGAGTTTGCTAGGGCAGCTGTAATACAGTACCACAAATTGGGAGACTTAAACAACGGAAATTTATGGTCTCATTCTTCTGGAGGCTTGAAGTCTAAGATCAAGGCGTCAGCAGGGTTGGATCCTTCTAAGGGCTCTCAGAGAGAATCTTTTCCATGCCTGTCTCCTTAGCTTCTGGTAGTTTGTTGACAACTTTTGCTGTTCTTTGTTTTATAGACACATCCCCCTACCTCTGCTTTTGTCTTCACTTGGCATTCTCCCTGTGTGGATGTCTGTGTACAGATTACACCTTTTTGTAAGGTCACCAATGATATTGCATTAGGGGATCACTCTACTCCTGTATGATTTTATTAATAAATTGTCTTCCAAGTTTTATCTTCCAAATTGTCATTTAAATCTGCAACATCTGCAATAACCATATTTCCGTATATAGTCACATTTTGAGATACTAGGGGTTAGGACTTCAACATATGAATCTGAGAGGGGACACAATTAAATCCATACAGTTCTCCCTTTGCCCCGTCCCTCAATCCATGCCCTTGTCACATACAAAATACATTCACTCCATCTCAACATCTCCAAATGTTTTAACCCATTTTGACATCAACCTTAAACCCAAATTGTCATTTAAATATCATCTAAATCAGGTGTGAATGAGACTTGAGGTATGATTTATGCTGGGGCAGAACTCCTCTCCATCATGAACCTGTGAAACTGGACAAGTTATCTGTCTCCAAAAATATAGTGGTTGGGCCAGGTGTCAGATAGACATTCTCACTGTGGAAGGGGGAAATTGGAAGGAAAGATCATAGATACCAAGCAAGTCTGAAACATAGCAGGGTAAATGTCATTAAACTTTAAGGCTTGAGAATAATAATTTTTGGCTCAGCACTCTGTCTTCTGGGCCCATGGTGGCACCACGCTACAGCCTTGAACAGCAGCCCTGCCCTCTGAAACCAAGGTGGAACTGGCCCTGAACTGCCTTTGGGGTCATTCTTCTCCTTCTTGAAGGACAATACATGCTCACAGGTGAATAACTCTGTCTGCCAGTTTCCTGCCTGTAGAATCTCAGAAGTCCTGCAGCCTTCTTCATGTTATCCCTTCTCTGTCCCCTTCAGTCCATGCAGGCAGTATTTCTGCTGAGATGGATCTACAGGTTGATGCCCAATCTCTCCAATTGCTGGCGGTCTGGTCGCACCTTTGGTGTTCTCTCTGGAGCATGCTGTCTCTTTTTTTGCAATATGGCTGATAATTTTCCGAATCTTCAAGTTCTGGTTCCTTTATGCTTGACAATTCCATCAATTCATCTCTCTCCTCTCACAATTTACTATAAACAGCAAAGAGAAACCAGGCCTCCCTTTCAACACTTTGCTTAGCAAACTCCTCAGCTAAATATCTGAGTTTCTCACTTACAAGTTCTACTTTCCCCAAGACAGTAGAACACACTTAAGCCGAGTTCTCTGCCACATCATAACAAGAATAGCCTTTCCTCCAGTTTCCAATAATACATTCCTCATTTCCATCTGAGACCTACCAGAAACACCTTTAACATTCATATTTTTAGCAATAGTTGGTTAGACTCTCATGAAATAGTTTCTCCTGCAGTCAGGCCTTGTTAAGAAGAATCAAATGCTCCGGGCTTATTTTTGAATGACTATTCCCCTCTCCCCTTTCAGAAACATGAGAAGATTTTCTTTTATCTTCCCTGTGAAAACCTTGTAGGGCTCCTGGAGGTAAAATGCACAAAAGTGTGGGGTTCCTCCAAAGACCAGGTGCCCCTGGAGTTTTTAACTCTCAAAAGTATCTCCAGGAAGCCTCTAGCAATTCATCAATTATTAATATAATTTAGCTTTTCCTATCCCTGCACTGGTTCCTGCAGAGGTTGCTGCTTATGGTCTTCTGCTCCAACAAGTTGCGATTCTCTATATCCACCTGTCTGTCTCCAATTTGGGGAGCAGCAATTTGCCCTGTGACCACTGTTTTCTGATGAATCTAAGAAAAGTTGTTGATTTCAAGTTTGTTTAGGTTTTTTTCCTATTGTGTGGATGAAAGTGATAACTTCCAAGTTCCTTATGTGCTGGACTGGAAAATAAAGTCTCTGTTTAATTTTTGGTTTTTGATTTTTTTGTGAACGGTTTTATTTGTGTATGTGTGTGCAATTGTGCACAATACAGTGATCTTGTGTATCTGACCTGTTGCCCTTTACAGATTGACTTAAGTAGATCATAGGTTAAACAAAATGCTAATTTATATGCTTGGCTAAATCCCCTTATGGTAAGGTCACTATACCCCAACCAGCATGGATGAGTATAGTGACCATCCATATACTGTCACCAATACTATTGTCAGATGTTAGTATCTTTACCTATTGGAGAAGCAGAAAATTATATCTTGTAGTTTTACTTGCATTAATTTGATTAATCATGAGCCTGACTATCTTTTCACATTTATTGGCCCCTTGTATTTTTTCTTTTATTATTTACTTGTGCATCTCTCACTTATTTCTCTATTGGGATGTTCATCTTTTTTTCTATTAATTTACAAGAAAGTTTATTTTAGGGATAATAGACCTTTGTGCACCTTATATTTTGTAAATGTTTTTCTCACAGGTATTTTTTTTGGTTTTAACTTTATTTACAGTAGAGGTTTTGTTATTTTTTTGCCTTTTGTCATAAAATGTATCCACCTTCAGCTTTAATTTCTGTTTAGTTATTTTTATATTGCTGAGAAAGGATTTTCCCCATTCTTGGACTATTCAGTTGTTTGTTTTGATTTTGGCATTGGTTTTTGACCACCCGTATTTTCCTCTAGTCTTTAAAATATAAATCTTTGGTTCACCTGGAATTTATTTTGGTAGAAAACCTGAAAATGGTGTCAAGCTTAATCTGTAGCCGCATGGCCAGCCAGTCATATAAACACTTAGGAAAAGCTGCTTTTTTTCACGGATGTATAATGCTGCCTGTATCACCTGCTGGGGTCTCCTCTGCACCCTCCATTTTGTGGATTTGCCTGTTTCTCACTGTGTAATAGCATAGCATTAACTCTCTGGGGTATCCGCGTAATGGCTCCTCTTCCTCTGTCTCTACACCCTGCTGCTCTCACAGATTTAGTCTTCAAGATGGCCTTTGGAAATCACTGTTTCAAGGTCACCTCTCCACAAAATAGGAGTTTCCACTTTTTTATTAGTCTCTTACATTTTCAGATTTATGTGTAAGTTTTTTATTTATTGGTAAATAATTTGAACTGGCTCTTTTATATTCTTTTAAAACCACTTAAGCTATTATTACTTACATTTTTTACTGGTCACTTAATTGAATGCTTGTTGTTTACAATATTTTCAGAGTAATGTATTTGGACTTGCTAGGTATGTTAGTATATCATCTGTAAATAGTGGTCAATTTTTATCATTTCTAATATTTAAAACTTTCCTCTTAGTCTTTCGTTTCAGCTATCCTTCTTAAATATTAATAATATCAAATCATAGTGGTATTAAATGCTTTTATCTCATTTTGGGCTTTGCTGGGAATGCATCTAGTGTTGGTTAATCTTAATGGTTTAGCAGAAACCATTAAGGTATGTGATCTGAAATACATGTTTTGTTCATTTTAAAGAATTATGCCTATTCTGATTTTATGGTTTTATTTTCAGTCAGGAATAAATGTTGAATTTTGTCAAATGTATGTTTAACCCAATAATTGACAGGCTTCTATGCTTTCTCCTTGACTTGTTGATAGGGTGAATTATTTAAATAGATTTTCTAGTATTGTGTTATTTTTTTCTGTGCTGTTGAGCTAGTTAATTTGCATAGTAGTTCTTTCTAATTAACTCATGAAACCATTTTGGCCTGGAGCTTATTATAAGTCAGTAACTGGCAACTTTCTCAATGATTTTCTTTTTATGCTTTTTGGGCCCTTTTAGGTGTTCCAGTTAATTTCTATAACATTTTTCTACATTTAACCCAAGTTTCTTAATCCATTAGCATATAGTTCTATCTATCTTCCTTTCAGTTTTATTTATTTATTTTTCTTTTTTGAGACAGAGTCTTGCTTTTTTGCACCAGCTAGACTACAGTGGCATCATGATAGCTCACTGAAACCTAAAACTCCTGGGCTCAAATGATCTTCCTGCCTCAGCTTCTCGAGTAGCTGGGACTATGGGCATGTGCCACTATGCCTGGATAATTTTTCTATTCTTCATAGAGATGGGGTCTCGCTCTTGCTCAAGCTGGTCTTGAACTCCTGAGCTCAAGTGATCCTCCTGCCTCAGCCTCCCAGAGTGCTAGGATTACAGGTATGAGCCACCATGCCCCAGCCATGTCTTCCATTTTATATCCATTATTATATATTAGCATTTTTTCCAATCAATCTTTATTAGCTAGAGGTTTTTATGGTATATTGAGGTTGTTTCCTCAAAAAAAAAATTCTCTAATTTATTCATCTACCATGTTTTCTTTTCCATAAGGTATTATTGTATTTTTATCTTTAAATCGGTCTTTTGGCTTATGGTGGGCATATTTCTGTATTCTTTATAGATTCTTCTGTTAAGTGCTTGCTTAATTAATTTTTTTCTCTCTTATTTAGCACAGAAGGTATATTTTACTCTGAATATGTCTTTGACTGTATTCTATAGGTTCTATTAAATAATTAGGGTGAGATTGGTACTATTTGATCAAATTATATCTGGGAGTCCAAGGACAGAATTCTAGCCTCAATAAATCACCTTTCTCACAAGGTCCATGAGAACACAAGCCCCAGTACAACCTAGGTAAGAATGTAAAGGTGGGATGAACTATACAGAACTGTGGTCCTCAGTCCCCCGGCCACGGACCGGTACCAGTCCATGGCCCATTAGGAGATAGGCTGCACAGCTGGAGGTGAGCAGTGGGTGAGCGAAACTTCGTGTGTATTTGCAGCTGCTCCACAACACCTGAGCTCTGCCTCCTATCAGATCAGTGGCAGCATTAGATTCTCATAGGGGCTCTAACCCTACTGTAAACTGTGCATGCGAAGGGTCTAGGTTGCACCCTCCTTATGAGAATCTACTGCCTGGTGATCTGAGGTGGAGCTGAGGCGGTGATGCCAGCGCTGGGGAGAGGCTGCAAATGCAGATTATCATTAGCAGAGAAGTCTGACTGCACAATAAATGTAATGTGCTTGAATCATGCTGAACCATCTACCCCCACCCCAGTCCATGGAAAAATTGTCTTACGTGAAACCATTGCCGGATGCCAAAAGGTTGGGGACTGCTGGTATTGAACACTAATTTTTCCTAGCCAGAAGAGGCTCAAATAACTTCTGATTAAAGACAATAGTGAAAAATGTTCTATTTTACTCCTCTCAATAGGCAAACCCAAATCCAATACAATATTAGAAAAATATACTATGAGAAATGGAGACAGAGAATGGTTTTGCTGAACAAGGAAGAGCACATTTGCACAGAATGTCTAGTGTCCAGCTGGTCTGGGCCATGGCAGGGTCTCCAAAGGAGGAAGATCAGAGGAGAGAGGAAACTAGATGCACCTGTCTTCCCTCCTGCAGGGAGAGATGCTGTGCTTGTCACCCCAGCTTTCTGGAAGGGAGGCACAGAACAGTCAACCCTATGGATATGTTTTTAATATTGATCTCTAACAGGTGTATCCCACTCAGAGTCTTGGAATGTAACCAGTTGTATCAATTCTCATTGTCCACTGGGAAGAGTAGTAGAAAGGCAGAAAGAAAAACATGGAAAAAATAAAGTTATTCCTGGAGGCCAACCATTTTCATCCATGCCCTTGGAGCTTATGTTATTTTCTATAGTTGTCATTTTATACAACTATACAGTTGTGGTTCTACTGTTATGATGACTTCCTTGATCCAAGAGTTGTTTAGAAGACCATTGTAAAATTTCTAGTGGATCTGGCTTACTTCCATTTTAGATAGTTATGTCTAGTCCTATAGAACTGTGATCACTGGAGGTGATTTAAAAGTTTTTTTAAAAAATATTTTGGAATTAATCGACTGTGGGCTCTTGTACTATGTGGTGGCCTTTCAGGGCAGTCCTATCTGCTCTGGGCTATAGGAGTGTCCTCATGGATGATTTTGTGTCGCTACCAGAGCCCATGGGGCTTTCCCTGGTTCTGATAATTTCTCAGTGTGGGTTTTCTGGGTCCCAGCATCCACCCCTCTCAGGCTAAGAGGGCTCCAGTTTCCTCAAAAGAAAGCTCTCCGCTGCTTCTCCAGGCTGAGGGAGGAATTCTCCAGGACCTGCCTGTCCTGATTTTAGTTGGCAACTCACTCCAGTTCCCTGTGGTCTGTGAGCTGGACTCGGTGTCCACAGGCCATCAGGACTGCAGACATTAAGAGCATGTCCAGTGAGTCATTTTGGCTTCGGTTCCTATTCTGACTACTTCTGTGACTTTGATTTCTTCTTGAATTTGTATACCTGGAGATTTCCCTTTCCCTTGGCTTCAACCCAACTACAAAATTGAAAATGATTTTTCTCAAAGATAGGCAAGGGAATATGAATAGACATTTCTCCAAAGAAGACATACAAATGACCAACAGGTGTATGGAAATGTGTTCAACATCACTAATCATCATGGAAATGCAAATCAAAACCACAATGAGATATCACCTCACATCCATTTAGGATGGCTATTGTCAAAAAGACAAAAGATAAGTGTTGGTGAGAATGTGGGTAGGAAAAGCCCTGTTCACTGCTGGTAGGAATTCCATAGTGCAGCCACTATGGAAAAGAGTATGGAAGTTCCTCAAAAAATTAGAAATATTAATATAATTACCATATGATCCAGCAATCGCACTACTAGGCATATATCCAAAGAAATTAAAATCAATATGTCAAAGGGATATCTGGACTCTCACGTTCACTATGGCTTTGTTCACATTAGCCAAGATATGAAAACAGACTAACATCCATTGACAGATAAATGGATAAAGAAAATGTGGTGTATATACACAATGGAATACCATTCAGCCTTAAAAAAGAAGGAAATCCTCCCATTTGGGACAACATGGATGAACCAGGATGACATTACACTATGTAAAATAAGCCAGACACAAAAGACAAACACTGCATGATCTCACTTATATATGAAATCCATAAAAGTCACACTCAGAAGCAGAGAGTAGAATGGTGATTGCCAGAGGTAGGGGGAGGGGAAAATGGGGAGATGTTGGTCAAAGGGTACAAAGTTTCAGTTATACAAGATTAATAAATTCTGAGGATCTAATGTACAGCATGGTGACTAAAGTTAATAATGGTATAATGTATACTTGGAATTTGCTGAAAGTAGATCTTAAGTGTTCTCATCACAAATACACACATACACACAAAAGGTAACTATGTGAGGTGATGGATATATTAATTAGCTTGATTAAAGTAATCATTTCATAATGTGTATATCTATCAAAACATTACATTGTATACTGTAAATGTATACAATTTTTATGTGTCCATTATACCTCAGTAAAGCTGGAAGAAACAGAATATAAACTCTATCAAGACTTGTGGGAGGAGGGGGGGAAGGGCATTTATTGAAACCTTAAAACCTGTACCCCCATAATATGCCAAAATAAAAAAAATTTAAAAAATTAAAAAAAGATTTGTAAGCCTAGCTAAATATTCATGAATAAATGGTTAATGAAGGCATTCAAAAAAAAAAAAAAAAAGACAAACAAAATTCGTTTTGTTCTATTTTATCCAGAATTTACACATGTGAGAAACAAAGGGGCAGAGGGGAGGAGAGGGTCTCTGTGTTCCAGTTCCATCAGCACCGTTGCCTAGGAGTCAGGACTGATAGCAACACCAATACCATGATTAATGGTTCTGTTCCAGGCCTCAGTTTGTATGCAGTTATATGGCCTATACATAATATATCTCTTTCTTCTACTGATTCACTTCAATTAAATTCAGCAAATATTTATTGGAAATCTATTACAGGGCAGTTGCTGTGTTGGGAGCTATGAGAGATATGGTCTTGAGTGCCAGCGATTCATGATCTATTGAGGCGCAGACAGGCAGAACTGTGATGTAAAGGAACTTGCATGTGCAGGTGTGTGCGGGAGGGCATTTCTGATAAACACTAGAAATGAAGGAGATGCAATAATGTGGGCTGTTTTAAATTTTATTCTGTCCATTAATGTTGCTTTTATTTTACCCTTACTGTCTCCTGTTCTATTCCCCTATTCTTTCTGTACTTGCCTTGCCCGGTAGAACAGCCAGGGTACCCATTTTCTCTGACGGTGCTGGGGTGACCCAGGAGCCAGGCCACTTGTTAGGTTCTGAGGGGCAGAACTCACCAGAGTGGACAGATGAGTCCAGGAAGTTATCAAATTTGGGAGGCCTTACAGACTCTTTTGAAAATCTTAAGAAAACCCAGAGACCTATGGACCCTGTTCTCAGAAAAATACACATTCTTTTTGCACACAGAAGTCCCGCTGTATACCTCCTAGGGTGGGGAACTGCTGAAGTCAGTGCAAGATAAAACCTGTTGAGGTTTTAATTGCAAGTCCTTCCAGAAAGAGAAACAATTTTGTTTCAACCACATAATCAATAGACAGACACACAGACACCATGAGAGTTGCAGTTAACATGGCCACTGTTTCATCAGGATGTATTTTATCATTCCTAGAACTGTCTAAATACGGTCACCAGCATTATTACTAGCAAACTATAGAGGTATTTATAAATTTAATTCCCTCATGGCTAGAATATGGCAGCAGCTCTGGCCTAATTAGCCATCTTTCTCAACTGTAAGAATTCCAGCATATAAAACCCCAGCTACCAGATGTGAGGCTGCAGAAGCCATCTGCAAATTCAATGCTGTTGTAACGACAGTAAAAGACTCCGTGTGATATCGAATATCTGATCTTTGTTTACAAAGTCAAGTATGTTTGCTCCTACCTTTGCTATTTTCCAGTTGCTTTTGCACTAGGTAAATCACAATTACAATGCTAACAAATAACTTTCATGGGTGTAAAGTAAAAATATTAATAAAATATTTTTCTTTAATTGGACTCTTGATATACTACAAAAATTTCAGTGCCTTATCACTGGTAGGTGATTTGGTTCTGGGTAGTTGCACATGATTAAAACTTCCAAGTGGTGGGACTTGGAAGGAACATTCTTAGCAAATAAATGCACCTTTTACCTTTCTTAGGGTTTTATTTGTGAAGAGTATCTTTAATAAACTACATTTTAAAATCTCAAATCTATCCCTTTACTTTTGATTTTACTTTCCTTTGTAAGAGTCAATAAGTATAACAGTTTTATGAAAACTTTATACATAAAATCCAGCCTTATAAAAATCATAATTCTTCTAAATTACCAAAGGTGCTTTATTTCCCCTTTCTCTGCTCTTATCAGCTTCTTTAATGGCATTGCATACTTATTTTTATACTATTAAGTATTGACAAAGAAGAGAAGAAAAAGTTAAAATATATTTTACATTTAATATGAATCAAACAGATGTTGCCCTGATATAAAATTATGAAAAGGGGAGGATGCTTCAACAGAGTTAAATGAGCCCCAGACCTGGGTTACAGTGAGTACAGGTTCTTTCCAGATCTGGGCCTGCTTTTCTCTACAACATTGAGCAAACCACTTACTTACATCCATCAGTTTCTCTTTTCTTATCTGTAAAATTGACTGAATGATTCTATGAAGACTTTAAATGAAAATTAAATACCAAGCACAATATAGCACTCTTACCTGCCTACAAATACACCCCTTAATCTTAGTAATGGTCTCATTCGTAATGATGTATTCATTTGTTCTTTACTTGGGCATTGCCTTTTCACGTTGTTGGGACAAGGACGCACATGCCCAGGATCTAGTACAGTGTCTAGCACACTCTAGCTGACCCTCTCATCCTTCTTAGATCACATCCCCTTGGAAGCCCTTTCTGATCTGCCGCCCTCCCCCAAGGTAGAATTGACATTTCAGTCTCTCCTCAAGCCCCCATCTACTCAGTAAAGATTTCTCAAAAAATGCATGTTACATTTGATTGCATTCATTTTGTTTAAGTCTCTTTCTTCTTGCAAGTCATCAAGCCTCTTTCAGGCAAGGACCCTGTCTTCTGGATCTTTACAGTCCCACCACTGTTGCTGTCCATGCCGCCTTGCCTGCCACAGCCCCATTTCATGCCTGCTCACCCTGGTGTCCTGTTTTGTTCATCCCAGATATGCATTATTCTGATATATAGGAAATAATTTTATATTTGAAATTAGTTTTGGGCCAGGCTCAGTGGCTAGTGCCTGTAGTCCTAGCACTTTGGGAGGCATAGGAAGGAGGATCACTTAAGCACAAGAGTTTGAGGTTACAGTGAGCTAGGAACGGGCCACTGCACTCCAGCCTGGGCACCAGCCAACAGCCTGGGCAGAGCCTCTGTCTCAAAAAAAAAAGTCATTTTTAATACAGCTATATTATCATTTATTTTATATATATATAATTTTAATGCTTTATTAGGTATATTTTACATATCATAAAAATCACCAGTATCATGAGTATACTTCAATGATTTTTTGTAAATTTACTGAGTGGTTCAACCATCATCATACCTAGTTTTAGAACATTTTCATTATCTCAATAAGAGCCCTTATGTGCATTTATAGTTAATCTCTGTTCCTGTCCCCAGCCAATAATCTATTCTCTATAAATTTGTCTTTTCTGGAAAATTGATATAAATGGAACCATGCAATATATGGTCTCTTTTGTCTGGCTTCTTTCACTAAGCATCATACTTCTATTCACAGAGGTCCATCTGTGTGTAGCATGTACCAGCAGTGCATTCCTTTTTATCTCTGAGTAGCATTCCAATTTATGGACATACTACATTTCATCTGTCCAGCTAACAGAACCATGTTATAACTTAACACCAATTTTTTGGTAATAAACATCTCAAAAACACTATATAATTTTATTATTTTAGTGCCCCCCTCTAAATTATCGGTTTGAGTGATATCATAACCTGTCTACATGTGGTTTCCAGTATAGAAACCCTTAGATTGGTTTGGTTTCTATTCACAGCAACATTCATAGAGCACCTTTGTGCTAGATCCTAAAGATGAGAAATAAAGAAGACATCATCCTACCTTTGAGGAACTTACAGCCTAATACTCACAGCTAACGTGTTGAGTGCCTACTAGTGCCAGTATGGTTCTCAGCACATCAACATGTGTCATCTCATTAAATCTGTCAGAGCAGGTAAAATCACCTGGGGAGAGTGTGTAGCTTGAGAAAAGCTGACGTTGGACCTTGGGGAGCGCCAGTATATATGGGAGAGCTGGAGAAAAGCGAGTGCACCCCAGGAAGAAGTGTTGTCACATGCGGGGGTTTTGCCGAGGGAGGGTCTCAGTAAGGATGGGGTGGTGGATTCTTAAGGCTCTAGTGGTGGAATACTTCAGGTTTTCAATCGTGGATTCCAGATAAGTAGAGAAGCAAGTGAGGGCAGAGGCTTAGGAGGGAATGAAGGGTGTGGAGACTGAGTCTGGCAGGATGGAGACTGTGGTGGGCATATGCCATTGGAACGTAGGGAATGTGGGCATCTAATAGGCACCAGCTCCGAAGTGCAGTGCTGGACTAAGGTTATGGCTGAATGAGGTAGATTAAATGTAAAAGTCAGTGAACGTAAGATGTAAAGGAACTATTAGGCTAGGGTATTGGAAGTATCATACATTTGGGGAGATTGGAAACATCGCGTTAAGGGCACAGTTGGAGGTGTTAAAAGATGAGCCAGAAGCCAATGTTTTTGATGAATAAGAGGGAGCAATCATGGAATGCATCAGGATTACCGGGACAAAGACAGGCAGGTGCTTGGCCATGAACCTGCAAGGAGGGGAGAATTGTACAGGAAGGTGGTAGCTCATTAATGGTTTGGATTGCAATATGGAGAGCAGAGATGGTGGAACTTCCAGCTCAATTCTACACTATTTGGGCCACAGAATAGTAAGCCCTCCAGGGTAGAAGGCTGCAGGGAGAAAGGAATCCTGGGAAGAGGTCAGTTTCAGAAAGGCAAGAGACCTGAGGCGTGTTCTAGGCAGAGGCTGGCGTGGGAGGGCAGTGTTTCTCAAAGTCTGGCACTGAGTAAACGGCAGCTGTGTTAGATACAGGGACCCTCGGTGTGAGAACTTGACTCCTGCTGTCCTTTCACCTTCGTAATCCATCAAGGAGAAAGTCTTTGTTTAGGCTGCCATTTTTTAAGGGCCCCTTAATACTTGTTAATCTTGCTTTTCAGCAAAGAGGGAGTGGGTCTCAGGCAGAGTACTGGGTTTTAATATGGTCTTGTTAGCATTTCTCTTATTTTTATAGTTACCTGGTATTCACAGAAAATAGACCTGGTGTGTTTATGTCATGATATAAAACCCTTTACAAAAATGGCATTTAAGTGTTGTGTGAAAGGAGAGAAGCGCTCCCCCTTGACAAAAATGGCATTTACGGTTTTTTAAAAAGTGAGTTTATTTATTAAATGTTTAGTAAATAACAGCAGAGGTGGCAAAAATAGCACAAGTGGTGTGGGAATGACTGAGGGTTTGGAAGTTTGGACACAGAGTGTGATTCAGGAAGGACAAGATGCAAGGGAAAGATCTGGAAGGAACGGAAGCAGTGGCCAGCAAGAGCAGTGGGGAAGGAGAACTATGACCTGCCTAGACCTAGACCATCCTCATCTTTCAAGGTTCCCCAAAGGCGTCTCCTGAACGCGAAGAGGCCCCTGGAGCTCCTGCAGCTGCCCAGCATGGAACTGGAAGACCAGGCAGAGAGCCGGCTGGGCAGTGAGAATTCCGTGTGCTCGTTAATGAAGGCTCTTAATGAAGTCACAGAGAGAAGCACAGACCTACCTAGGGGAACCCAAGCAGCACTTGCCATGGCTCCTTCCGTCCCAGCACTCACTGCGTTAGGAACAGGTCTCTGAGTAAGAGTGGGCGGGGGTCCTTGGCTTTGAAAGCAATGAAATCAAGCAAAGGCAATGTGGAGAGGTGTTTATAGACATGGGTAAGGAAAAACAGGCGGCAGAGAATACACTCAAACGGTGAAAAAGAAGTAAAAAAAATGTTCAAGTTGGAACATTTTGGTTATCTTGCGTGACACTGGCTCTCGCAGTTCTGCTGTGACCAGGAAACGTTTCATTCTGTCACCAGCATCCCAAGGAGCGTGGTTGTATGGTTGGGAATGGGAAAATGTATGATCTTCATTATCAGCGTGCCTTCGTAATGGCCTCAGAACGGTGCTATTGATTACAGCCGTTCAGAACAGTATGCTTCTTGTCTACTTGACAGATGAAGAGCTGCCTCATTGTCTCAGTCCGCCTTTGGGAATAGTGCAAGCATTTCATCTCTCTTGCACGGCTGAATTCGCCACCCTAGGTCATCTCGGGGCATCTCGCATGGGCTCCGCTTCCCAGTGAAGTGCTAATAACCACAGAGGAAGAGAACAAAGTCACAGCCTCACTTTGCTCCCTCTCTAGTTTTCACAGAAGGGAAGGAATGATTTTGATTTTAGGCTGTCAGAAAGTTTTGGTTTAAATGTGTCTTCTCAATTTGGAAATATTGATCAGCGTTGTCATCTTTAGTCTCTTCTTAACATACACTGCTTTACAAATTTAATATATGTTAGAACATTTCTTAGTTAAGTACCAAGAATTGGTACTTAACTATGTTTTTATTGCCCATAAGTTCCAATTTATTAATAGCACCGACCTGTGGGGAAAAAATAATCTTCAGTACTCAGAAGTTGTGCAATTCCAATAGATCTGAGTGACCTGTCTGTATTGACCAGACTTATAAATACAGAAGCAGCACCGATCATGCTGTTGGGAACAAATGTCACCCAAGGGGTTTGTTGTAATCAGACACTCAGTCTTTGTTCTCTTGAACCACACGGAATGCTCCCTCGTTTCATTGACAATTCATAGCACAGAAACAAAAGAAAATGACTAGACGGTGATTTACAATTGGCTGCTGTGAGTGCGGCCATGGTGAACACTGTTGAGTGAATACAAGATCTTCTGGCCAAGTTGGTATGAACACCATCATTTAGCATTTGATTAACAGCACAAACTTTGGGATCAAAAACTCAGAATTCACACGGAAGCTCTGTGCTTATTCCGGAGAGCCTGTTCCTATCACCCAGGCTTAAGCATTCTCAGCTGTGAAATTGGGACAGTAATAATAATGCCTGCCATCTGCTGTGGTTGTGAGGTTTTATGTTGGTTTTTTATTGTGGTGAAAGATTAATACACATCACACAAAACTTACCATTGTAACCATTTTTAAGTGTGCAGTTCAGTGGCATTGAGTACATTCACGTTCTTGTGCAACCATCACCATCAGTCATCTCCAGACTTTTTTTTTATCTTCCCAAATAAAAACTCTATCCCATTAAATGACAACTCCTTGCAGCCCCTGGGAACCCTCGTTCTGCTTTCTGAGTACCTCATATGAAGTGGAATCATACAGTATTTGTCCTCTTGTGGCGGGCTTATTTCACTTAACATGATGTCTTCAAGATTCATCTATGTTGTAGCATATGTCAGAATTTTATTCCTTTTTAAGGCTGAATAATATTCCATTGGATGTCTATGCTATGCTTTGTTTACCCATTCATCTGCCCGTGGACACGTGGGTTGTTTTTCCCTTTTGGCTATTGTGACTAATACTGCAATGAACGGGTCTATGAATATCTGTTCAAGTCCCTGGTTGCAATTCTTTTGGATATATACCTAGGAGTGGAATTGCTGAATCATATGGTAATTCTATGTTTGTACTTTTAAGAAGCCACCATATTGTTTTGAGTTTTCAATGACAAATTAGAGCAAAGCACTTGGAATCCTTCTGACTTCTGCCCTTCAGACTCGGCATAGAAATAAAACTGATTTGCCCTGCAGCACCTAAGATCTCTTCTCTTGTTCAAACTAACTTTATAGGTATAGTAAATACCCTTTTTACGAATTGGTGGAGAGGTACTTCCAAGGGATGGCTTTTAGTTAGACCATGAAAGACTTGTTCCCATGGACTCATTATATTTTCTGGCTGACTTATTAAACTAGGCCTAGTTCACACATAATGTAACTAAATAATAGTAACATATACCCATAAGCCTTTGGGACTCACACTGAGCCTTTTGTATAGCAGGGCTAAATGTCACCTGGCCACCATGAGTGAGGGAATGCTGCAGGGATTGCATGTTTATAAAAGGTGGGTGGCAGGAGCAGGCATGTTGGTTTTAGGTGTTGTGAGAAAATTTCTTGCAACATCTAGAATTTCTGGCTCTAAAGCAGGTAGAACATTCTCCAGGAGGGTAACCTAGTGAGAGAAGTGTATGTTTGCACTAAAGGTGTCCCTTTGGGACTTTCCTGTCATTAACACCTTGTTTTGTGTTTTTGGTCTTTTTGTCTTTTTTCCAAGGGCTTCATTCTTTCTGGTCCCTTTCTCTTCTCCCTCCAACAAATCACCCCCCCCCCAGTGGCTTTATATACCATCTCTACCTGCTACTCGCTCCCAGTTTTCCCTCACAGCCCACTGTCTCTCCTGAGCACCTTCATTTATTTGACGAATGGTATCGTGTCCTCGCTGTGTGCCGGGCACTGCTCTAGAGGCTGGGGAGGTAGCAGTGAGCAAAGCCAGCGTGGTCCCTGCTCTTGGGCACTGATGTGACAGTGGAGGTTGCAGACAGTGGGGGAGGTTTGGTCAGGAGGCTTCCCTGAGAGAGGAACACGTGAGTCTCTCAGCATTGCTGCCTCTGAAACCCAGTTTGCCCAAAGCCAAATGCATGACCTGCCTTTCCCCCTGCAGTCTGTCCTGCTCCAGAATATTCTTAGTAAGTGGTACTGCCATCCTCCAGGAGGTTTAAGGCAAACACCCGGAAATCATCTGCAAGAACGTTCTCCTCCATCCCATCTAAGAGGTCACCAGTTCCACCTACAGAGTATCTCCTGCATCCGCCCTCTGTCTCTGCTATTGTCAGCGTCTCCTCATGCCTGGACGGCCTGTCTCCATCACCACTCCTGCTGCCTTCACACTACAGCCAGAATGATCTTGGAACGATGCACATCAGATCATGATATTATCCTGCTAGGACCTTGTAGTGGCCTCTCACAGTTCTTAGGTCAGAAACCAAACGTGTTGTCATCATGCCTAGGCCCTGCCTGGCCCAGGCCCTCCTTACCAAATTTAGAGTCATCCAGCATCCCTTTCCCCAATACCCCCTCCCCCTGAAACCCGAGCGCACCACCCTGCAGACGCCAGGCAGTTCATCCTTCCTTCCCAGCGCAGCGCCTGGGCATGTGCCGTTGCATCTTCCTGAATGCTGCCCACCCCATCCACCTAGCTAACCTCAGCCTCTGCTGGCAGTGTCAGTGTGACTTCTTTGAGCAGTCTTTCCTTAACCCCAGGTTAGGTTAGAACCTATCATTTTTGTTTCTCAAAGTCTTTTGCATTTTTCTTTGTAGGCTTTCTAATATTCCTTCATCTCTTCCGCAGATATTTACCAAATGTCTTCTATGAGCCAGGCAGAGTTCTAGGTGCTTGGGATACATCAATGAACAAAATCTTACAGGAAGAGGCCAAATAAATAAATAAACAAATTGAGCCCAAAAATGACATAGTATTTTAGAAAGTGAGATGGGCTCTGGAAAAGAAAGCAAGGCAGGAAAGTTGAGCAATGAAGAGGATGAGGGGCTGGGTTGCAATCATGGCCAACTGTGAACATAATAATTTTTAGTGTTATTATCTGTGTAATGTCTTCCTCCCGAAATGCTCAGCTTCGCTGGGGCGTGCGTTCTGTGGTCTTCCTTAGGCACAGAGGAGGTTCTGTTGAATAAGATGCGTGAATGAATGACTGAGGAAATGAGGGAAGGAACAAACAAGCACACGTGAAGAGCAGCCTGGCCCTGGGCCCGGACTATGGGGTGGAATGGGAGGGTGGATTTAAGAAATATTTTCTGTGGGAGCAGGCTCTGGTATTGGGCAATCCAGTTGACCCGATAAACCTCGGTACAGTCCGGACTAAGTTGTACCAACACTGAGGTTTCTGACTTGGAAGACACGTGGCCCGTCTGCTGCCCTGGGGGGGCCAGACACGTCGAAAGCACTTAGCCTTCTCTGCGTGTGACTGGCACAGGCAGTGGGATTTCCATTCTGAAAACATGCCATCAACAAAGCATTTTCCAATCCCATCTTGGGTTAAAAGTAAGTTCCTCTCTTGTCCCCTAAACCTCCAATTCATTTAGCTTTCTCTGTGTGCAGCAGTGGCTCTTCACTTGTGACAAGAAATTGAGGAGCCCTTCACAGAAATATGAAAACACTGCCAGCTCAGATTACCTCTACCTCGCCTCATCCTGCAGTTTTCCAATTTTTTTGTACTCTTGATCCAGAAATATGCAACTCCTGGCCACACTAGTAATCCAACTACATAGCCACGGAGCGCCTGCTTCCTTGCTTTCGCTCTCTTCCCCCACTCCACAGTTTCAAAGGTATAGTGCTGGTGCCATCACTTTTTAAAAATGTGGTTTTCCCTGAGTTGCTTACCTGAATTAAATGTGCTCTGTGATTATTTTCCTGAAAGATGCCAAGTTGTGAGTATCCTGTAGCTTACAAGCAAAATTATTTTCCCTACAGTGCCCATGTGCATCAGCGGTAAGTACTATGTTTCCCTAAAAATAAGACCTACCCGTAAAATAAGCCCTAGCAGGATTTCTAAGCATTTGTGCAATATAAGCCCCACCCCGAAAATAAGACCTAGTGATGGGCGTGGCTACGCAGCACATCTGCACAACCCATGCATTTCGTCATGGAGGGGTAAAGAAGACGAGCAGCCCTTCTCATCTGACCCATGGGAGCTCTGTTGCTCGACATGAGAGATTGGGGCCAATGGTTCTAAAGGAAATAGAGTCGCAAGAAATTCAAGATGGAATGCAGGGTTTGGAGAGTTATGATGATGTTCCAGAAGAAGATGAGTTAACCATATTTGAATAAATGTAGATTGTTGTACGGTACTTTAAAAAAAAATAACACATCCCCTGAAAATAAGCCCTAGTATGTCTTCTTGAGGAAAAATAAATATAAGACCCTGTCTTATTTTCGGGGAAACATGGCAGCTCCTGGGTGAGTATTTTCTGAATGCAGCCCCTGTAACGGCACCACACTTGGCTGGCGGCAGATGGAAGCAGAACTGGCCAATGGAGCTGAGCAGGGCAGAGACAAAAGGGTACAGACAGGGCTGTGGTAAGAAAGGAGACTTGATAAGCCTTGGCCTTGTTTTTGAGATTAATCATGGGGCTTTTCCATTTCAGACAAGATTAAGTGAGGATTTCCTCCCCTGTTAGATGAGTTTCTGTTGGGATTGCTTGCGGGCCCCTCTGGCCCATCTGTCATTCTGTCATCCTCACACGGAAATTTTGACTATTTACATGGAAAACTAAAGGACTCACCCATATGAAATATCGGTTCTAAATTCCCTTTGGCTCATTAGTGGCATTGTTCCATGGTGGTTTTACATTCGTCTGGAAAATAAAGACTAATTGACACTATAACTAACATACCAAATTAAAAACATCTCTAAGGACCAAATTTTAAAGTCCTAGGATTTACCCACTGGAATTCAAATGCACTTTAATCTTGCATGTTGAATGGAAGACGGTAGGAGAGCACAGATATGTGGTTTGCAGCCTTACGGCTCCTGTCTGTGGAGCCGGGCTGTCCCTTAGGGGTGTGTGTGTTTGTGCGTGTGTGTGTGTCGAGGTTGGGGAGTCTGGAGGGTCATGGAGCTCCGGGTGGGAGGACAGTGATATCCAGAAGGTGTATCTAGAGCTGACTGGCCCCACCACTGGGCATTCAGGGTTCAGGAGCAGCCTTCAGTTTCTGGGGAAGGCTGCATTGAATTGTTGAAATCTCTCCAGTTTTGGAGTCAGGCAGACTTGAATTTGAAGCCTGACTCTACACTTGCTGCCTTTATGATCTGGCCGGGTTCAAATGATTCAGGCTTAATTTCTGCTTTTATAAAATGTGCAGAAGATTTCACAGATTAAACGAGTTCATCTCTGTAGGTGCCTAATAAAAGTATTTGACAGGCATCAGGCCATGGTCAGTGTTAATTCCTGTTTCCTCCAGGCCCGGGCAGCAGGACTACGACAGGGACCACCTCATCCTAAAAGGGAACTGTAGTATCGGCATAATATGAAGGCAATAAATCAGAAATGCAAAGTGCCTGATAGGGATTCCAGCTGTGAAGCGGTGGTACAGAGCTTATCCAAATGGTGGTCGGGGCAGTGAACCGAGGGGAGCCAGTGCCCAGCATGACTTGTGTCCGTGTCCACACACGGGGACTTAGGGAGCAGGGATCTGGTGGTCCCACAGGGACACCTTGTCCTGGGCTTCCTTATCCGGGAGGCACAGTGGTCAGGACTGGGGCACTGGAGTGGGCCTCGATGTCAGCTCAGGGCAGGAGGGGCCACAGGGAGGGGCATGGGCTGAGCCCCAGCAGAGGGATGAGGGCAATGCCTCTCACTGTCCTCATTGTATTGTCATGTCCTAAATCCCTGTAGGCTCTTCACATGTCTATGGTTCTGAGAATAACTGTGAACAGGAAAGACTAGTATTTCTTTGGCTAAAAACAGAGAAGAAAAGAAGCAGAACCCTTAATTCCAGTGTTTCCAAATGTTTGACACTGTGCAGAAACAAACAGCATCTCTGCTACCGAGGGACTATTGAGTTGCTTATCATTGCTGTCATTTGCTCTTAATTGATCCTAAAGCAGCTTTATCTGCTTGGAAATGAACTTTCCTCATACCTCCTCCAGGACTTTACCACCACTTGGAGCTGCTCCAAATTCAGGGCTCGTTAGCATACCTCAGCCCGTTAAAGACTTACCCAAGCAAGCATTGCCAGCCCAGCCACGGCTTGTCAACAGTAATATCAGCTCCTCTCACCCACTTCCAAACAGTTCCCGTCTGAGGTCGCCTTCTTCTGGACTGGCCTGTGCTGGTGCAGAGCAGTGGACATAGCCCACGTACTCTACTATAGCTACCTCCCAGCGGCATCTCCCTGCCCTAGGCCCCTGGTTTGCTCGGGACCCGTCCTTTGTCTCATCTACCCACTGAACCAGGTTCTCGTTCTTTCCTTGCCTCCAGTCTTGCCCTACTCTAACCCATTTTCCCACCACAGAGCCTCGGCGATCTTTCCAAAATGTACACATGACCGTGTCAGCCCTTTTTTGGAAACCATTCAGTGGCTTTGTCTTGGCTCCATGATGGAGTCCAGGCTCCTTAATGCTACCAAGTGACAAGTGCAAATGCCGTGTCCTGTGTGTGCAGAGCACTTGGGTACAGCAGAGCACGATGTCGTCGCCACTGCCTGCAGCTTGCCCAGAGCAGATTCCTGTGGCCGTGATACCTGGGCTGGGTTTTGCAGAGCGAAGCAGAGCTCGCCTGGCAGGAGCAGAATGGGAAAGGCGTTCCTGAGGGAGTGAGTCACATCTCTAAGGCAACGCAGGGGACAAGCAGCGTGGCATATTCGCAGCATGATAAACAGGCGGCGAAGGAGGGAATGCCCGTCTCTGATCTTCTAAGGAGCGTGGGGTTTTATTTTGTACGAGATGGGGAATCATTGCAAGGCTGTCAACTGGGAATGATTCCTTTTGTATTTTAGAAAGAGGAGGTTGGCAAAGAGGCTGGCAGAAGGACAATAACATTCACAGAATAGCTACTACATGTCAGGAACTCTGCTAGATGTTTTATCTAGGTTATTTCTTTTCATTTTCACCAGAGGGGAAGGAAACTTAGATTCAAAAAGATTCTGAAACTTTTGAGACCATCTAGCATATATGTGGTAGAGCCGTGTGCTCTCCACCAGGGTAGGAGGCTCCAGTGGTCAGGGCAGCCTCAGAAACCCATGGGCTGGGGCCCTGTGGGCTTAGGGGGTCACACTCTCTCCTCACCCCCCTCTCTGCCCAGGTACCCTCTCCTGAGGCCACCTGCACTCAGCGCTAGGCTGGACCAGCACAGGTAATGTCTACTGGTTGATGGATGTACTAGCAGTCTGCAGGTTTCTGTTGCCACCTAATCAACTACTACAAACGTAGCCACTTAATTTATTAGCTCGCATGCAGCAGAACCGAGTTCTCAGCTGAAGGTCTCAAAGGCTGAAATGAAGGCATTGAATGGAGTTCTCTCCAGGCTCCGGGGCACAATCCACTTACCAGCTCGTTCGGATCTTGGCAGCATTGGCGTCCTTGCAGTTGCAGGACTGAGGCCCCTTTGCTAGCCCGCTGTCAGGGGGGACTGCTCTCAGCAGCTAGAGCCACCCACATTCCTGGCTGTGTGGTGCCCTCTCATTCCAGCCTGCAACAGTGTGTGAACCCTTCTTATGCTTTGAATCTCTAACTTCTTTTCTGCCTTCAGCGAAAAAAAAAAATCTGTGCTTTTAAAGGGCTCATGCGATTAGGTCAGGCCCACCCAGATCATCTCCCAGGTCCCACTCTCAAAGTCGACTGTGCCACAGAACACAAAATAACACGGGAGTCAGGTCCGTCACACGCACAGTGAAGAGGATTACGCAGGGTGGGTCACCAGGGGTACGGCTCTCAGGAGACGTCTCAGCATCCTGCCCGCCATACATGCCTTGACTGCATGTGTGTTCAGAATTTGCCATTATTTAAAATAAACATTTCCCTCTTGGAGAAGCCCAGATTTTTGTTCCTATCTATTGCCTAACTTTCACTAGGAATGTCCTTAGGGAAGAAGATCTTAGCAGATGCTGAATTTCATAAATATTTTAGGAAACAATTTATTCCTCTTCTGCTAAAGCCTGAGGGCTGCAGACTGGCCCATTCTTTCCTTCCTGTGCACATACCCTTCAGGTCTGACTGTTCAGGGTGGGAAACAGAGAAGGTTCCGGTTATTACCCCCCAAACCTACCTGGCCCAAAGCGACTGCCACTTAGTCAAGGCGAAGCCTTCTCAGAACCTGTGCCCTTCAGGCATGTGTTCAGACTAATGAAGAATCCAGGTTCTGCTCTTGATTAAAATGCTTCAGTTTATAACCCATAGTTTATAAGTTTTAAGCTCTATGAATAATAGATATTTTATACTTATTTCTCTTTTACAAACATTCTTCAATTGTATGGATTTTTTTTTTTTAACAACAACAAAAACCAGAGGTGAGAGAGGAACTATTAGCTGACCACTGCTCAGGTTGGGGGCTGAAAGCAGAGACAAGGCATGACTGTCCACCATCATGCTGAACATGCAGATGGCGGGGCGCCCTGCCCTGCAGAAAAGGGGGGTGACCTGGTTGGCGCCCTCATAATTAGCCAGCACAAGCCATTGCCTTTGTTGGAGGACCTCGAGAAAAGAGCAGCTGACGAGGGAGAAGAGTACGCAGAAGGATCAAAGTTCACCAGGGGTCCAGCTTGGTCCCAGAGTCATAAAATTCAGAAGCCAAGAGACACACGTGTGTTCGCTTTAGGCTTCCTGTTGAGGCTGCCGGCATCTTCCTTGGGAAATTTCCCCAAGGAAAAGGATACACTTCTTAGCCTTTTCTTAGATCGCACAAAATTTGGAAGCTTTAAAAGGATTGTAAAGTTTATTTATTAGGCTGTTTGTGTTAATTTGCAAATACAGTTTTCACACTGTTTGCTTGAGTGATTTTATGATTAGATTTTTAAATATCTGCTATTTTATTTTTGCACGGCTGATGGCTGGGACAGCAGACACCAGTCATAGCTTTACCGAGAAAAGTAAGTAAAAATAGGTTTGTTAAGTTTAGAAATTTTGTATTAGAGAAGACTTTCAAGGAAAGGAAAGTGTTCTGTTCATACACTTTCAGAGCCCAGGAGAGGGGAGCCTCAGATTTCTTCAGTGTCTGCCACGTATCACATACCCCACACGGGATGTTTTGATTCCCGACAGTGCTTGCTCTTCTGATGTTACAAATGTGGACGAAGGTGAGGACACATTAATGACTGTCCCAGAGTTGCCGTGTCCTCCGTGCTGCGGCGGCAGTGACCCCAGGGCAGGGTGACCACAGTCCCCTTACCTCAGAGCCACAGCCAGGAAGGCACAGCCGGAGCAGAGCAAAGGAGAACTCGCGCTGTTTTGATTTATGAGTTCAGTAAGTTTGGTGCCTTAAAAACTGTCTGTTTCTCTATAGAACCCAAGGATTCGTTCAGTGAAAAACATTCTCCACTAAATCGTCATGATTTAAACAGCTCGAAGAGCAGCACCGGTCTGTTTTCTGTTGGGTCCCCCGCACAGTTTCAGTGGAAATCAGTTGCTATTGATGTTATGGCGATATTTTTTATTTGGACTTTAGTACCACTCCCGGGATTAAGGTTTGGGACTGAGGCTGTCAGACATGGGGAATTTTAGTCTAGCTTCCCATTTTCTAATTGGAACTGATCAGAGGAGTAATTACAGAAAGCAAGGGAGGCTTCATTACTGAACAGTCATTAAAACGGCGTTGAATATTGGAAATGCATATTTATACAGTCTCAGTTTATTTACAGAATTAACCAAGAAAATAAGTGAGAATTTTTAGATAGAAAGCTTATGCAGCAGGGTTTGTTTATTTATTTATTTATTTTTTATGTGATCAGTCTCATTCTACACTAAGACAAGTAGGGACTGTATTTTGACTAAATCTTTCAGTTCTTCTTTCAGCTAGAGCAGTGGTTCTCAGCTAGGGCCAGGTTTTCCCCATTTGAAGACATCTGTCAACGTCTGGAGACATGTTCTGATTGTCACAACTTGGGCATGGGGAGAGAAGGGCAATGCTACCAGTTATCTAGCCAGAGATGGGGCTAAAACTTCCCACAGTGCACAGGACAGCTCCCCGGGCCCCAGCAAAGAATTATGTGGTCCAAGCTCTGGATGATGCCACTTTTGAAAAACTGGGCTAAAGGGAAAGAGTCCTGCAGTTGTGTTGAGAAATAAAACCCGTATATTGAAAGAGGGTGGGGAAAGGGAAGATAATCACCCTTCTAGACCCTGAAGGAAGAGAGGGGGTTTTCTAGCTCCCAGGAGGGGAGAGAAACTTGCTTAGAGTTCAAGGAATGAATATTATTTTGATTTACACGTTGACACGTCTCCTTAAAGCCAATATGCTGTTCAAGTGCCTACGTGGTTGTTTAATTTCTTCCCCTTTAAAGGTTTCATATTCCCTAGAAGCTACTAAGTAGAAAGGATTCTTCTTAAGAGTGTAAGAAATTCCTGCTAGCTAGTACAATCTCACTCCTTCTAAGAGTCCCTGAAGTGTTTATGTATATCTGAGAAAGGGTTTGAGGCTCAGGTGTAGTGATCCACTCTTCAACATTTGACTTGGTTTCTCTGGATTTGCACTTGATTTACTTTCAAAATGTGGTTCACTAAAGCAGTGTTTGACATGTAATAATCCACGAGTCTTTCAGATACCTCAAAATAACTAATTAGAGCTCTCACACAAAAAGTAGACTGTTTTAGAATGAAAAATCCAAGCTACAGAAATAGAGCACCGAAACTTTCCTATTGCTCTATTAGTAAAAGCTAATATAGAAGCCCTTGATCATTTCTATAATTTCTTACACCATATTAATAACTTCAAAATTTAAATTGAGTTCAAATCAGATGCTCTTATCTTATAACAACTTCCATACTAAGCATATAATTAAAATGCTCCAGTTTAAATATTTTCCCCAAGGTATTAACTACTGAAAGATTCAGACAATGATGAACTAGAGTTAGAGTGTTCATGGATGATGGCTCAAGCTTTTAAGTACTTCAGAGAGGGAAAAGGGATTTATTACACTGAGTCTAATTGATATAAAAGAGGAATGGTAAAAAGTTGCTTTTAATTACTCAAAGGTCTCTTGATATATCATGTTAGCCTTTGGTCTTTTAAGTAACTAACCTCCATCAATATTTGACTATGTTCTCTCTTTTGTGAATGTGACTTGGCAAATATTAAAGAGAATTTTCCAAATCAAAAGGAAGCTTTAAGTCATTTATGTGCCAGGAGTTCAAAAGTCCTGGGCTGGGTGATTACTGGCTTTGATCTTCTGCGGTTACTTCTATAATTTTCAGAGAGGCTGTGTTAGCACCCGTGGCCTTTGCTTTCTTTGTTAACCAGCTCTGTCTCTCTTAGAGTAGCTCTGTTACCCACAGGGAGACAGAGAAGGAAGGCATAATAGAGTGGTGGCACTCAACCAGGCTTGGAAGCACTGGTGGACTTGCTCACGGTCGCAGAATGCCACAGGTCTCTCGGACAGAGGGGAAGGGTGGCAGTCATTCGGACCTCCTGTGTCCCCAGACTATGAGTCTCATTTTACCAGTTCATCTGCACTGGTATGTTTCCCCTTTTCCTGAACAGAAATAAGAAGGATGATTTTTTCTTGCCATATATTAGAATGGACTCCAGAAGAAATATGGAGGCTGATCTGGAATGCCTGGTAGCTGGGAGCGGGGGTGGTGGATAAAGAGTTTCTCCCTCTACAATGATTCAGTTGTGGTCAGTGTCAAACAAAGTAAATTTGGAGGCACTGTGCCTAACCCTGGAGTACTGAGATTCTAAGACCATCCATCAGTCCGGCACTGCTCCTCTTGGAGCAGTAGAAACTTGTGAAGGTAGGGGGACTGCCAGTGTCAATACCTGCTCCTTGCAGAAATCAGCCACTTCAGTTATTGATCTGGTGGAGTCAGGGATGGTTTGAGGGTATTTCCATGGGGCTTGCATGGGACCAGACCTCGTAAAATGTGGTGCCATTTGGGGTCACATAGGACAGTTGGGGACCTTGAAGAAGTGACAGCTGATGAAAGAGAGCTGCTTCTTCTGGTCCTGGTGCTCACACTGGTGATGACAGCTGACAGTTACTGAGGACCAGGCAGTTTGCAAAGTGCTTTATATGCATTTTCTCATCTAATTCTCAGATTAACCTAATGACAGAGGGTGAATAAAAAACCAACTTAATAAAAAAAAAAGGGCTTCATTAATTTTCTTAAAAGAATGTTACTAGTAAGTTTCAAAGCTGGAATTGGACTTGGGCAGAGCCTATGGTGTTGGACTACACTGTATGATACTCATTATTGTCATTACTGTCAGAGACCTTGCTACCTTGCTTTCAGAGCCTGTCCATAAGAGCTTAGGAGCTTAGACCCTGCATCAGGACTCTACTAAATTCCCATGGACCTAGCAAAATCTTCTGCCTCCCAGCCCCAGCCTACAGAAGTGTATCCTCCCACTTGACCAGGATGTGGGGAGTAGACAAGGGCTTGGCCTCTTGCCTAAGGCTGGAACCTTTTACTGAACGCCTGGGGCTCTGTGTTGAGAACGACTCTGAGGCCACCCTCTGGGTCAGTGAGAAGCTAACATTTTCTCTGGATGAATGGCAGTAGTGTAATGCCTGCCCTGTGCTTCCTCTCCTTTCACTGGGACTTAGGCTGCTGGGAAATGATGGACAGAAAAAGAACCACAGTTCTCTAGCGTGGCCTCGTTGGAGCCAGACCTCCAAGAGTGATCCCAGATATTGCCTTGGAAAGATATGAAGCCACAGGAGGACCGGTGGCTGGAAGAAAAAGGACATCAATAGGCCAAGAGGCTTTGAATGAGGCTCCGTGTTGGGTTCGTGGGTGTGACGTCCCTGGCAATGCTTCCGTTTGCTGAGTGCTGATAAGGTGCCAGACACTGTTCTCAGCACCTCTTTATAAATATGTAGTAACTCTTTCTATATAGCAATTCTAATTATTGGGCACTACTGTTATCATTTTAAAGTTGAAGAAATGAGCCACAGAGAGGTCAAGCCACTTGTCCAAAGTCAGACACAAGTAAGTGACTGAGCCAGGATCTCAACCCAGGCAATCCTGACAACGTAACTATTAGCTTCTCAAACTTTACCAAACCTGGAGATCAATGCTTAAGATGAAACTAAAGTACAAACAGAAATGTGAAACAGAGGAAAATTATTAGGTAAACGGTACCCTCTCTTGGGGGAAGGGGCAGTGGTGCTTAAACAGAAATACTCCCCCCCCCAAAAAAAAACCCATTAAATTTTGATAAGCTCTGATTTTTACCTGTGTATTGATTTCAAAAACTTTGGAAAACCATCACACCACACTATAGACACTCCCTTTTAAGCAACAAATTCCCCGTCTCGATCATGCCCACTGCGACTGCATTCCTGGGAGCAGCTGTGAAAAGTGTGAAGCTTTTAGAGGGTCTATGGTTCAGGAACTGAAACGGAGAAGTGGCTATGATAGGAAGCAGTGGCCCCACGGGGCAGATTTGCATTCAGTACTTGATTCGTGTGGACAGCAGACATTTTTCAAGCACAGCCTTGCACACAGGAAGTAGGACAGGAAGCCGCAGGATGGAATCCTACCTGCCTGGCGTTTGTACTGTGCTTGCTGTGGTAGCAGGAATAGGGTGGGCTAGAGTTGAATGCCAGACAGAAGAGTTCAGACTTTATTTGGGAGACTGCGTAGAGTCACCTGCGCTGTGGGAGAAATGACAGGGCGCAGGGAGGAGTGTGAACTGAATGAGGGAGCCGTTGTCTCAGCAGGAAGTGCTAAGGGCTGACTTGGTACCCGTCCCAGGAGCAGAGAGGGGTAGATTTGAAGTCCATAGTAGAAACCCAGGCATACTGACTTGGCATTGGTTGATAGCAAGGGAAAGAGAGATTCAAGGATGACTCTGACACTTTATTTCCTCATTTCTAGACCCATGATGATGTCATTAACAATAAAGAATAATGGAGGCTGGGGCCAGCGTGCAGCTGGGAGGAATGTTTGCTTCAGATGCATCCTCCTCCAACAGTCCCTCCACTCCATCTCCAGTGGTTTCCCTCCTCCACCCTCGGGTGTTTCCTCGAGCTCTGTCCCTGGTGTTGCTTTCATAACAAGTCACGGTGTGTGATGATTTTGTCCGTGCACTTGTCTGTGGTCTCTCACCCCCACTGTAATGCAAGCTATGCGAGGAAGGGTCCACGTCTGCCCTGTGTTCCCAGCCGAGTGCAGTGCCTGGCCCAGAGCTATCGGCAGTCGTTTTTTTTTGCATAAATAAATAAATTGAATAAATAAATATGTAAAGTTTGAAATTTCACCAGATCGTTCCAGCAGGCACGTTAAGATGCAGGACTGATTCCTCCAGTGGGCTGGGATTCTACATGACAACTTGGGATGCGCTTGATGGTTGATGCCTTGAGATCCAAGGGATGAGGCCCCCAAGGAAAAGGTGTAGAGAGAGAAAAGGGAGGCCTACATATGAGCACTGGGGAAAGAAAGCACATCCAGTGAACAGGAAGCAAAGAGCCTGTGAGAGGCAGGAAGAGACCACTAAGTCAATGAGAATGGGAGTGCTCAGAAGGGAGGGTGCTCAGAGGCTTCAAGTGCTGCTAACTGGCTAAAGACCATTGTATTTGGTGACTAAGTGGTCATTTATAATCCTAAGGAAGGTAACTTTAGTAGACATCAGATTTTAAGGAATGAGTGAGTAGTGAGAATGAGGAAGAGATGATTGGCACTTTGAAAGTTTCAGAAAAATAGAGAAGAGAATCTTTTTTCAGATGGATAGAAGATTTGAGGAAAAGGCCTTTTGAAAAAAATGTAAAGGCCATTTGAGCTCATTTTTGGGAATGAGCAAACAGGGAGAAACTGAGAGTCAAACCATGTCCCTCCAATGACTCCCATTTTACTCCAGGTAAAAGCTGAGTCTTGGCAGTGCTCCCTAAGTCCCTTGAAGTCCTCCCCATCACCATGTGGCCTCCTCTGCCCTTTTGCTTTCCCTCCTCTGCTCTGCAGAAGCCACACTCGCCCCTTTGCTGGCCTGCACCCCCGACCTGCTTTCCTCTCCTGCCTCCTCCTCGCCTCCTTCAGGACTTTGCATCAACACCCCCTTCTCAGTGAGGTCGTCCCCAAATCACAACCCCCACCCCATACTCTGCTCTACTATTTCTCGTGGTACTTTGCACTGTCTAGCATACTATGTAATTTACTTATTTATTCTATCTCTTGCTAATTGTCCCCACCCACCAGAACATAAGCTACAGGAAAATTGGACCGTGGCAGAACATTGTCTCAGGAACATGCTCAGTAACTACTATTAAATAATAAAATTAGTGAGTGCAGTCAAGTTGAAATTGAATTTGGCAGAATATTAGCTTAGCAACCAACAGTCATTCTCCAGTGCCCACTTGTCAGTAGATCACATTTAGGGCCTCGATTCTTACAACAGAAGTCTCTGCCTTTCCTACTGGACAGTAGGCAAAAGCCTACTGAGCTGCATGAAGACTATCACTGATCTTTCTTAAAAGGAGACTGAGATTCAAGGGACCAAGACTATAAATCAGACTGTAAATCGAGCTTTGCTCTTGTTATATTCCTTGGCCTTCAAAAAAATAAACTTTTAAAAAGAACAGATAAGGAAATCAGGGAAAGAAACAATGAGAGTAAGAAAACAAGACAAAGCCAGAGTCAACATCAGTACGTCAGAATGAACACTGCACCACAAGACAGCATTCGCACTTGCCAGGATGCTGTTATCAAAAAGACAAAAACAAATGTTGGCGAGGATGTGGAGAAATAGGAACCCTTGTACACTGTCGGGGAGAATGTAAAATGGCACAGTTGTCATGGAAAACAGTATGGAGGTTCCTCAAAAAATTAAAAATAGAACTACCATGTGATTCAGCAATCTCACTTCTGGGTATATATCAAAAAAGTTGAAATCAGGGTCTCAAAGAGATATGTGCATGTTCATGTTCATTATGGCAATATTTGTATAAATAATAGCCAAACAACTTAAATGTCCACTAACAGATGAATGAGTTTTAAAAAATGTGGTATATACATACAATGGAATTCTATTCAGCCTTAAAAAAAGAAAATACTGCCGTGTGCGACAACCAGGTTGAATATTCAGGATGCTTTGCTAAGCGAAATAAGCCAGTGACAGAAACACAGATGCTGCATGGCCTCACCTATGTGAGGAGGTATCTAAAACAGTCAAACTCACAGAAGCAGAGAGCAGAGTGGTGGTTGCCGGGGGCTGCGGGAAGAAGCGGGGAGCTGCTATTCAGTGGGTATGAAGTTCCATGTGTGCGACATGAGTGAGTTCTAGGCAGCTGCTGTACAAAGTTGAGCCTATAGTTAACAAAACTGTATTGCACACTTAAAATTTGAGAGGGCGGATCTCACATTAAATATTCTTACCACAATAAAAAAAAAAATGTATACCCCAGGGGACCTGCTAAAGGCAGTCAAATCAAAGAGCAAAAAAACCCCATGTGTTGAAAGATTCCTGGCGCCCCAAGGTAAAGCACCTCCCCGCCAGGAGGAGTCTGTCCCGGAAAGGGAACTCCTGGAAGTGGTGGACGGCACCCTCCACCTGCCATCATGAAACATAAGCAGGTTTCCAGAACTACTCTTTAGAGCGGAATGAGTAAAATCCAAGCGCAGTTCAGTGATAGCTAACCCTCGGCGCCTAGCAATTCAGCAGAGACAAACTCTCTCGGGAAGCGGGTAGGGACAGAGAGTCACAAGCTGGAGCTCCTCTCTTTGGAGTCTGCCTGTTACATTCTCTGAGTTTCTGGGTCTCTGACATTTCATCTCTTCATGCGAGGAGAAACGATGGGGCCAGGCATTTGGGGCTGGCACCGTGCCCCGCGGCGTGCGCACTCGCTCCCTTTGTAAAGAGCTCCCCGGGTGACGGGGCTGCTCTCGGCATCACTCGGCCCTTTCTCCAGAACAGCTGTGGCTGCAAACCCTGTGTCCGGTGGGCGCCTGATTACTGTTGAGGCGGGCCTGGCCCTCCCTGGACAGACGGTTGGGCACATGAGCCATGTCAGGGAGTTGTGGCGTGCTCTCTGGGCGACCCTGCGCATCTCTGTTCTTACCTGTCACTGTCAGGGGGCATCTTCTCTGTCCCTTGGAAGTGTCCCTCTGGCTTTACTCAACCCAGTTTGTAAACAGAAGAGTTTCAGAGGGATTCTGCTGTTGAAAATCAAAATTAAATATATCCTCTTCCTTATTCCAAGCCATCTCTTGGGGTGACCATAAGCATCCTTTTAATCTATGCCTTTACAAATAGGACTGGAATTAAATCTCTGAAAAACCCTTTGGCTTCATGATCTCCACCTCTCTATTTCAGATATAGAAAAAAGGTGAGAATAATAACATGATAATAATAACGCCAGGCTTAAGAAGTACAACACATCATAGATTCTATGGCCAGTGAAATTGTTGGGACAAAAAGAGGTTTACTCAACTTTCTAGATATTCAAAACTGCTTTCCAAATGGCTTGTTGTAATTCACACTTACCACAGGTGGTGAATGTAGCATCGCCAGACTTTAATTTTGGCAATCAATTGGACATGATGTTAACTAATTTTAATTTTTAAGTTTCTGACAAATGTGGGATTGAGATTTTTTTTCATATAATTATTGTCTATTCAAGTTTTTTCCTTCCATAAGATGTTCATTCATAACTGTGGCCCATTTTTTCTACTGAGGAGTTTTCCCTTAGTTCTTTGAATACTCTGGATGCTGACCCTTTATTAGATATACATTTCAAATATTCTCCCAGTCTTTGGCTTTTCTTCACATTTATAGTCCCTTTCTTCAGAAGTTTTTCATTTTAGGGTAGTTGATTTTTATCCATCTTTCTCTCTCAATTTGTACTTTGTGTCTTAGACTATCATCCCTTATCTTGATATCACAAAGATGTTCTCCTGTATACTCTTCTAAAAGTTTTAAAGTTGTATTTTTCGTGTTTAGATCATTAATCTACCTAGAATGGGGGATGGGGTAGGGTTTGAATTTGTTATTTTCTACGTAGATGGCCAACTGCCTGAGCTTTGCATATTAGTCTAATCTCTCTGCAATGTCTGCATATACAGCTGTTGCATGCCAAGCTTCCATTCAGGCATGATTTATTAGGGTAGGCCAACAAACAACCCCCAAATTTCAATAGCTTAACAAAAGTTGATTTTTGATCATGAATCATCTAATGCAGGTGCCCTGGATGGTCTGCTGTCCTGGGGAGCTCTCCTCCAGGTAGAACAGGGACCCAGATTACTCTCATCTGGTGCTTTTGCCCTACTCTGGGCTTCTCAAGAGACCTACACATCCAGCTGGTAGATGGGGGTAAAATGAATCGTTCATGGGAGGATTTTATGGGCCATGCCTGGAAGTGGTGTGTATCACTTCTGCCTTCAGTCTCCTGATTGGAACTTAGCCACAGGGGCCAAGAAGGGAGGCTGGGAAATGTCATTTAGTTTGTGCCCAGGAGAAAAGGGATATGGTCTGATGCATCACTCTTTGCCATGTGATGCTCCCCTTGTGAGCTCTCAATTCTGTTTCATCAATCTGCCGTCTATCACTACCCCAATGCCATACTGCATTTATTTGCTATGGTGTCAGATCAGCCCTGGTGTACCGAACCTGTGTAAAGACAAGTACCCCAACCTTGATCTTTAACTTTAAAATTGCCTTGACTATCCTTGGTCCTTCACTCTTGCACACAAACTCTAGAATCTGCTTGTCAACTTCTATGAAAAATGAACACAATTAAGTCTTTCTTTTTTCAACTGCAACATAATTGAAGGAAGAGAGCAATTAGATTTAACTAAGATCAGCAAACATGCTGAGCAATAATTATACTCTAGGCACCATGTTACATGACAGAGACACAAAGAAGGCTCAGCATCATGAAAAAACATCAAACCAAGTGGTTCTACAGAGGGGCAGTGCTACTCCACAGGAGACGAAAATCTGCAAGGATATTTAGGGTTGCAGCAATGTTGGCATTGAGTAGGTGGAGCTGTCAGTATCTCCAGTCTTAAAACAAGCAGAAATGTAAGAGACCTTGGAGGACAGAGGTTAATAAATGTTAGCTGAAGGGTATGAGGCAGGGAGAAAAGACAACATTTTCAGCACACAATCACATGTCACAGAGAGAATTTCCCAACGCCATGATTAACTGTATTGAGCTGATTAGTTGTCAGCTCATTCGCCTTCATTCTCTTCCTTTGTGCATGCCAGTGGTGCTCTCTGCATGTGACATATTATTAATACTGTCACCAAAGTATGAAAGTATTCCACTGCTCATAGTAACTGAAGGACTAAGCCTCTTCCTTCACTGCTGGACAGTAGCCACTTTTTGTGACTCTATGCATCACCATGTCACCAACTTACCATTTGAAAGGCAAGACCCCCTTCCTCAGAGTGTGAAAAATCTGCAAGGTGTGATTTCTGCATGATTATAAGATTCAGCTGGGTCCGGTTCAATACATAAACCTAATCTCTTTATATTTTTCTCATTAAACCATCAGCATAATCAGGCTCTTTCAGCCAGATCCTTGAGGAAGGAAAATGACCTTCTTATTCTTCCTTCAGCGACAGCTCCTAGAATTCAGTCTTTACAGTGCTTGGATATCCTGAGCTGATCAATCAAGTCTATCGAAATCCCATGGAGTTGAACCCCTACCTTACACCATACACAAAAGCTAATTTAAAATAAGTCAAAGACCTAGATGTAAGATTAAAAATATAAAACTCTTAGAAGAAAACATAGATGTAAATCTTAATGATCTTGTATTAGGCAATGGTTTGTTAGGTATGACACCTAAAACATAAACAAGTATTTAAAAAGATAAATTAGATTGCATCAAAATAAAAAACAAAAAGCTTTTGGGTTTCAGAGGACGCTATTAAAAAAGTGAAAAGACAAACCACAGAATTAGAGAAAATATTTACAAATTGTATATATGATAAGGGTCTGGTATACAGGGTTTCTTCCTGAGACGAAAAATATGCTTTGTAATTACATACGGGTGATAATGCATAACCTTGTGATTATACTGAAACCCACAAATTGTACACTTTAAAAGGATAAATTTTATGTTATTTGAATTATATCTCCATAAAATAAATCTCGTCCATGAAGTTTTCTCCCTAGATCCCCTGGTGGGAACAAGTTCCTTAAATTGTGATTTAGCTCTGTATCTCTGCCCTGAGAGATGCCTGGTGTTCTTCTCTCGTGCAGTTCTTACTGCTCTTCTCTGCCCCACATGTCTATGTTGTGACTACTGTGCATTCCAACCAGTCTGTTGCGGGGTTGTCCTGTCTCCTGATGCCATGCTTTTATGTGACACAAAAATGAACATCCTCAAACCCACTGTTGCACCCCATTCATTACCGCAGAATGCCAGGCTCCACTCCTATGTAAGAAGAGTGATACTCAGTGTTTCCCTAAACTCCTTCACCCTCCTCATCTACTCGAGCAAAATTAAGTTTGAGTCTGGGCTGCTCTGGTCCTGCATTACTGCTACGGTTTGAGTGTGTTCCTTCCAAAATTCAGATGTTGCCAATGAGACAGTATTAAGAGGTGAGGACTTCAAAGTGATGAGGCCAGGAGGGCTCCTCCCTCATGAATGGGATCAAGGCCCTCATAAAAGAGGCTTCGCACAGAGTCTGGCCCACTGGCCCTTCCGCCTTCCCTCTGCCACGTGAGGGCCCAGCGTTCCTCCCCTTGGAAGATCCAGCCCTCCCCAGAAAACCAGACCTGCCAGATCCTTGATCTTGGACTTCCCAGCCTCCAGAAATGTGAGAAAATAAATTATTGTTCTTTATAAATTACCCGGTCTATGGTATTTTGTTATAGCAGCACAACAGCGAGAGGGAGACACGTGCAAACCAGGCCAGAAACGCCTGTGCTAAGGGAAGAAGGAAGGTCACTTGTAGAATTTTAGGCCCTGGGAGGAGGAAGAGCAGGTGTACAGGATCCCTGCTATCCCCCTACAAAGTAATGAGTGGTGCTGCCTCAGCCTCCTCAAAAGGATAATTTGGACTATAACTAAAGTCTGGGTGAGCATTTAGGGGTTCTGATCCATATTCAATGCTCTTTCCACTACTATTAATACATTTGTCGGAAACACCAATAAACTGAGCTTGAATTTTAAAAAGGAAGAAATAATGGCAATAAGGGACAAAACTAACTAGACCAAAATGAGATTCCTAAGGTAGGGGAAGGCTGTAGAAGAAAAGCAAAACAGTCATTAATAACATGATGGCATTACAGCCAAACTCTAAGATATGAGTTTCACTGATTTTGAATATTTATCAATATTACAATGATTAAACTAGTCTCTACACTGATTTTGTTTTTATTTTTATTTTTTTTTTACAATCTCAGGCAATCAAGTTGTATAATGTTCTGGCTGCATGATTAGCTAATTGATGCATATTTCATTGATTTAGCAGCATTTATCACTTGGTAATAAAATTTAGTTTAATTATTAAAGTATCAACTGAATGTTTTATTTCCTCTCTGCTGCATATTTTAACCCAGGTGCGTATTTTCTCTTTCACATTAAAGAGCTAACGTAACCCTGAGATCTTGCCGTTTCAGCAAAGCTAGTTCTTTTTCAAAATGAAATATCTAAGAAAAGTTGAGATTCCATAGAAAAAAAAAAGGTTAGATATGAAAAGTTTCAAATTCTGGCTCTCTTACAAAGAAGAGCTGTTAAGACTAAGAGAGAGGGGAGAGTTCTGAAAGATGGCTCTCAGAACAGTAAACCCTCACGGCAAGCTTTGGTGCTTATATAAATCCTCACACCAACCACCCGTGAAACATCGATTGGTCACCCTGATGTCTCATGCATTGCGGGGAAGCCTCAGAGATAAGGAGATGAGGGGTCTGGTCTATAATCTCGAGAAGCCCATATTTAAAGTGTGTGTGTGTCAGTTGGAAGAAATTCGGGAAAGATACAGTGAGCACTGCGCCAGTGCTGGCTGCTAACCCTATTGTTATGCCCACCAATTGGTGAATCACTGATGAACACGTGAGCTATTTGGTCCAGGGAAGGGACAAGAGAGAAACACACACTGCAATGACCAAGAAGAAAGTGACATGTATTTTAACAAAAGTACAGAAATAGAACAAGGAGAGCTTAAGTCACAGGCCTATGGGAAGGGACTAACAAAGGCATTCAAAGTGGGCTTTGGCAATCAGGTGGGGTTTGCATTTGTAAAGACAGGGAAAGGGACAGGGAAGGCCAGTGTTAGGGAAGTATGTGATTGGCAAAGAGTCTGGTTTGGCTGAAGAGTAAGATTCAAGAGGAAAAATGAGAAGTTCAGGGAGAAAATTGGAGGGAGGAAAGGAGAGAGGGAGATGGTAGAAAGCCATGAGTGACATGAGACCATATTTGTGTCTTACTTGCACAGCCAAGGGGAGTCTCTGCAGGTTTTGGACAGGAGATCAGGAGTTCATGATGAAGCAGTGAGTGTTGGCCAGACATGGGAGTGACACGTAGCCTACCTCCCGTGGAGCCCAGTCTGTGTGATGTTCCCTTCCTCTCCCCTCTCATCAACCTCTTGCTCATCCACCTTTGCTCAGGAGCTGTTGCAGGGACAGAAGGTAAAAGTCAGACCATAATTAGAAGAAACTGTCAGTGGTGAGTGCTGGCAGAGACAGGGAGAAGGGAGAGGTCAGGAAGCCAAAAGGTTGAAAGCCAATAACTTTATGAAAAAAAATCTCAATTCTCACATTTGTCAAAGACTTACAAATTAAAACCAGTTAATGTCATCTCCAACCGATTGCCAAAATTAAAGTCTGGCGTCACTACATTCACCACCTGTGGTGAGTGTGAATTGCAACAAGCCATTTGGAAAGCAGTTTTGAATATCTAGGAAAGTTGAATAAACCTCTTTCTTTCTGTCCCAGCAATTTCATTGGCCATAGAATCTATGATGTTGTGCTTCTTAAGCTTGGTGTTATTATTATTGTGTTATTATTCTCACCTTTTTTCTATATCTGAAATAGTTTATCATGCATTTTAAAGACAATCATACTGTTACTCTTGTCCTAGTCCTTCATCCTGCAGGTATTACCGGATTTACCCCAGTCCTTTCTTCTCACTTAGAGCAGCCCCTCTGATATTAATCCTTGAATACTTTCCAAGTTCCCACGAAAAACTGATTTGTCGTGATGACTAGCCACAGAACTTAAAATTAGAACATATGTCAATAACTAACCCATGAGAGCATACGACATACCAGACACTAAATGTTTTCTTGTCTTAATTCTTGCATCAACTTCTGAAAAATTCCCTGGTATCAGCTCTTTTAATTCTCACAACAGCGTAAAGAGGTAGAGTACCATTACCTCCACTTACGAAGGAGGAAACTGAGATGCAGACAGGTGCTAGGTAGAGGAGGTGGTCTTCACACCCTGGCTGTCTTGCTCCCAGATCTGCACCAGTAACCACCTCGCTGACATTTCTGCTGTACCGTGGCCAAGTGGAGGGTAGACACGTTGCCAGGGTCACTCAAACCAGAGTCAGTTGGGATTGGTTAGAAATGAGATACCTGCGTTAGACCTGGGAGCCACTTCCACTGGCTGCATTCTCCGGAACGTTTTTCTGGTTCCCACAGGCAGTTTGTTTATTTCCAGTTGTTTCCTTCCTCCTACCAAACAATGGTTTAATGTTGTCAGCATTGTTGTGAAGTACTTGGAGCCTCTATAGCATGCAACAGCCATTTCCAAATTCAGAGTACTTTTCATTTACTGAATAATGCATCTTTAATTACTGGCCAACTTAAGCTGGCTTTCAAAGAGTGAAACTGTTTATTGCCAGCTGTATCCCACAATCATAGACAAGAATAGAGTTTTATATTATTTTATTTTTTGGTAATTCGAGCCCTCTTTCAGAGAGGAGTACGTAGCTTCCCTAACACTTGTACTTCAAACAGATGAATTGCTTCCCAGCCTGGAGAGCAGCCAACTCTCTGAATTGACATGTTCACTGAATAATAAATTGCATGTAAGGGAATGGTGCCAGATGCAAGAGGTTTTGATAAAAGGGCATTTGAACTCTATAAATGATACAAAATATTTCACTTCTCAAGAAATTTTAATAAATTGTTGAATAAAAGACTCTATGAGAAAGGTTTTGTGCTTGATTCAGCTTCTGCTACGCATTTCAGAGAACAGATTATTCTGACAGTATGTCAGTAGTAGGCTAGACGTCAGATAAATACATGTGAACTACGTCTAGTGGCTGAGCTATCCACCCCCCATCTGAAATATCATACACACCGTAGAGATTCTTTGAGTGCTAGCACTGGACTGGTGAGTCCACTGGATACTTCAGAAGCTAAGACTCACTGTTTTGTAAGTTCATGGCCTCGCTTTTCCTGATTGGGTTTGGATCAAACCTGCTTTTTTATCTGCATGCTTTTTGCATCTGACACTTGGGACACAGTGCAGATATTTCTGTGGGATTTCAATGCATTCACTCTGTTTGCACGGATCAAATGCATTCTCTTAGCCCTATTTTGAACTATTAAAAAACCTTGCACAGCACCTTAAAAGAACTATAGGGCATAGGATCTGTGCTGAGAAATAGCACATTCTTCATTTTTTCCTTCCTAAATGTGCTTTTCTTTAGAAACAACACCAATCTCCACAATTTTAAACAGACTTTCAGGACTTCAGAGGGAGAAAGGCAACAATCTCTTACTCTAAATGGTTGAATAAAATGTCAGGATGTTATGAACACTAAAGCCATTTTGATAATGTTATCATTTTTATGCAGGCCCTATCTAAATAGAATGTTATGACTATCCTTTTTAAAGGATGAAAACAAAAATTTAATCTTTTATTAAAATGCTGTATATACTTCTTCCAGCTGTCATTGCTTATTTTTCACGGTAGATGGTCATGTTCCTACGTCTGGATGGTTTTATTCCAAACAAGCAGTAATCTCAGTACATTCAGGCTCTTTAAATTAATAGATCAGGGCTCACAGCTGTACTCAGAGGTATATTTAGAAGACTTATCCTTTAACAGAGAATAGACGGTGGTACCATTGTCTTTAACACATTGCAAATGTATAAACCACAAGAGGTTTGGAAAATTTTAGAAGAAAAGTTTGGGCCAAACAACTTTGCATATTTAAATTTGACACAAACACAATCCCAGTATGCCATGTCTGTAGAGGATCAGAGCATGGATTATAAACAAGCTGTTCTAGAGACAAAAAGACTATTTCTCAATTGACTAGTCAACTGCAATTATCAATAAATTGTCTTCTGCCTTGAAAATCAACTAGGCTTGAATTTAGAGTCCTCCCAGTTTGATAAGGCCTCGGCTTTTCAGGCAAAAACCTTTCATGAGTTTCAAAGGAATTCTCTGTCTCTATTCTCCCCACCCAAGCTTCTTACTGTGGAGGTACAGTGAGCTGGATTTCAGGGAGCTCTGAATAAACTTTTGGGGCTCACAGTACATGTGCACATTCTTATTCCCACTTCTGGGTCACTCACATTGTATATCCAAAACATGGGCTACCCATCCTCTGTGAGTTATCAAATAAATGCTAATTGTCTACATATACAATTGCACCTACGCATATGCAAACTCTATGTGCACCTGCACACACATGAAATTTTCGAGGAGTGAGGCTGCCCTTGGGTTTTGCGGAGCCCCTTTCAAGGCAGGGGATCTGTGTGGCAGACATGTATGCGGTGACTAAAGGGAGCTCTTTGCCACATACGGTTCCGGAGAGATACTTTTCAAGGTCACTCGCTGAGAATTAGGTCAGGTTCTAAAGCAGACGATGGTATTAGGATTGGCTGGCACGTGCAAATGGCAAGGGGGTCCATCCATTTTTCATGAAGTTATAATTAACACACCGTCTGCCCCCCGCAGGTTCAACCTTTGGGAACGAGGAGCAGCCGGCGCTGAAGGTGGCACTGCCTTCTAAAGACACACCCAAGGGGGCCGGCCGGGTGGTCCCGCCAGCTTCCTCCAGCGCGACAGCAGCCCGCAGGAGCTTACTTCCAGCGCCAAAATCCACTTCCACACCCGCCGGTAAGACTTTCTGCCTTGGGGAGGCTCGATGGTGGAGTGTCCTTTCTGCATTAATAAAGAGTCTTTTGAAAGTCCCCAAATAACATCAGTTATTTAGATGGGATGATGAGATGATATTTAATAACAATAATACCGCTATTTTCAAGGCATTTTCATGTATAATGTTAATGTGTTTAAATTCTCACAGCTGCCTCTCATTCTCCCCATGATTGGTAACCCCTCGAATCACACAGTTTCGGTTTCAGAAAGCAAGAACCACGCTATTATAAGCAGATTGGCATTTGGCTCAAGGATGCGGGTGCTCATGGAATCACTGCAAGGGCTGCAGGAGCAAGCTCCAGCCTGCACCTCCAGGAGTGAGTCCCAAGCCCCACAGGGAACGGCGGGCTCCACAACAGTCTGCGTGCTCTGTGTCCCCTGCTGGCCCTAGGCTCGGACCTCCAAAGCTAGGACCCAAGGATGGGTGAGCTGCTGCTGCAGCAGGGTTGGCTCTAGAGCCATGCTGTGCCTGCTGGATTCATGCCAGCAAGAGAAACCGCTGAGCCCTACCCCTCCACACCCACGGAGCTAGCGACTGGACGTGGGGAACTGAGCTGATGCAAAGGTGCACAAGTGCATCTGTTTGCCTGCAGGGATGTCAAGGCATGTTGTTCTTAGCGTTCCTTCCTCTGCACTGTAAAAGGCACAGTTCCAGGAAGGTGCGATAGATGTTGAGCCTTAATCCACCATGCATAGCTCACTCATGGCAGTATTTATTTTTTCATATTTTTTCTATGCTCATATAACCATATATCAATATATATACACATGCATGCACACATGGGTTTTATGACATTTTAAAAATGAGATTGCATCATACCCATTTTTCTACATGTTGTTTTCCTTATTCAGAGAACATCACAGAAATACCTTCAAGTCAGTGTTGTGGCTCATTCTTCCCAATGCTGCATGGTGTGGGTGTGCACCATGACTTATTCAACTATTCCCTTACTGATGGGCATTCACTCTGTCGCCAGCGTTTGCCACGACAAGCAGTGCCGCAGTAACAGCCTTGAGTGGGCGGCATTCTTTCTATGGGATCAGTTCCCAGAAGTGGGATTGCTTTGTTTGGTTCATTAATAGATAGCACTAGATTCCCTTTCAAAGAGGCTGCAATGTTTTCCACCCATATCCTCACTAGGAGTAGGTACTATCCCTTTCTAACATTTTGGTCCACTTGATGTGAGTAAAGTGTTATCCCAATGTTATCTTTTTTTTTTTTAATATCTCCCTGACCACTAACCAGACTAGCTGGAGCCCCTTGCTCTAATAGCAACTCGACATTCCCTTTGGTAAGCCTAAAATCGGCTTGTCTAGTTTTGTCCTTCAGGGGAAGGGAAGCTTCTGGGGGCAGTGACTGTCTATTTTGTCCAACACAGTGTCCCCACCGCCTGCCACAGTGCCCGACTCACAGTACGGACTCAACATCGTTTTGTTAATGGTTAAATGAATCAACGAATGAATGAATGTCGCATAGAATTTGAATCTTGCAATTCCAGTTTATTAACAGTTTGGCTTTGGTTTAATTAAAAAATAATTAGGCAAGCCTATGGTAAGTCTAATTACAGCTGTTGACTCAACCCTGTAGACCGGCATTTCTCAAACTCCAGTGCGTCAGAGTCTCATCGGTGGGATTTGTAAAAATGCAGATTACAAGGCCCCAGCCCCAGAGCTTTGGATTTGGTAGGTTTGCTTTGGGGCCTGAGAATTTGCATTGCTAACGAATTCCCAGGTGAGGCTGCTGTTGCTGGGGGTGTAGAGATGGTGCAACTCCTATGAAAGGGCAGTCGGCAGTATGTATCAAAACCACACGTGCATTCATTCTTTGACATAATGGTCCCGCCCCAGGAGTCTTTCCCAAAGGTAGACTGGCAAAGACACAGTCGTGAAGTGATTCATCGCAGCACTATTTAAAGTAACAAAAGACTGAAAACATCCTAAATCCAAAACGACAGCTGTCCTTATAAGAAAAAGAGAAGAGAGACACACACAAGGACAGGCAGAGAGAACAAACGCCCTGTGATGACAGCGGCAGAGATCCGTCATGCTGCTGCTTACCAAGGAACCAACACCAAGGAGGGCCAGCAACCACCAGAGGTCAGGGGAGAGGCAAGGGACAGATTCACCTTCTGAGCCCCCTAGGAAGAATCAGTCCTACTGACATTGCGATTGGACACTTCTGGCCTCTTGAACTGAGAAAGAATAAACTGTGTTGTCTTAAGCAAAAAAAAAAAAAAAGACTGAAAACAACTCAGATGTCCACTAAGCGGGGACTGGCTGAGTAGTCTGCAACACAGCCATATGATGTGTGGAAAGGTCTCTGTGTACCACTAGAAAGTGATTTATAGGAGACAAATCCTTAAGTATCAAAAGCAAGGTGGAGAAAAGTGTGTAGTAGGCTACCTTCTATCTAAACACTAGGGAAATTTTATATTACATATAAGCTCCTATTAAGAAAAAGCAATAGAAGAATGAGCTGTGTGTGTGTGTGTGTGTGTGTGTGTGTGTGTGTGTGTGTGTGTGTGTTTTAAATGATTACCTGTAGGGGAAAGGAAGGGGGCAGAAGGAGGGAATAGAGGTAGAGGCCAATGACAGATGTTGAATACACCTTGCTTTGTAGATTTGAAGTCACATGAATATTTTACACAATTGTGCATTAACATTAATTTTTTAAAAAATGATATCTAAACATCGAGTGGAGTTAAATAAATGAAAGTAATCATATAGCCTATTGGTGGCATAACCACACAGAGAAGTACATCCTTCATCGTATATACCCTGCGTTCCGAAAAGAATTGCCACAACAATCCGAAAGTGTTTTCAGTAATTACATTGTTGGTGGTAATGTTAGTGTTAGGATTCTGCATCTGCTGTTATTCTTAATGTGCATATTATGGGATAAATGTGATATGGGTATTATGGGATAAAATATGAACTCCTGTAAATTTATCTTTAAAAACAATATTCCCAGCTCTGTTCACTGGAAAGTTAAAAGTAGTGAGCACTCCTAGTGCTCAGACTGTGGTCTCCAAATGCCTTTCCCAGGACAGGAAGGTGGGGGTTCTTGAAGAAACAGCTGTTACGGGTCTAGGACAGGAAAAGTGGATCCCAGAACATCTTGCCATACTAGAAAGCCAAGAAAGAAGGGTTCTATTGACAAGACTCAAGAGTCAACCTTAATAAGCTTCTACTGGGAAAAATATAAAATTTTAAAAAGAGTTTGAATATCAATAAGATTAGTAACTGCAATGGATCAATACTCATCAAAATATATGTGTATCAGTGAGAATACAGGATATAAAAACACCCATAACCAGTCACTTGGAGCATGCTAGGAAACAAACTCATTTTAAAATCTCATAATAAAGGCCGGGCGCGGTGGCTCACGCCTGTAATCCTAGCTCTCTGGGAGGCCGAGGCGGGCGGATTGCTCAAGGTCAGGAGTTCAAAACCAGCCTGAGCAAGAGCGAGACCCCGTCTCTACTATAAATAGAAAGAAACTAATTGGCCAACTGATATATATATATAAAAATTAGCCGGGCATGGTGGCGCATGCCTGTAGTCCCAGCTACTCGGGAGGCTGAGACAGAAGGATCGCTCGAGCCCAGGAGTTTGAGGTTGCTGTGAGCTAGGCTCACGCCACGGCACTCACTCTAGCCTGGGCAACAAAGCAAGACTCTGTCTCAAAAAAAAAAAAAAAAATCTCATAATAAAGAAAAATAGCTGCTCCTCCTATTCACTCTGTACCTCAAAATAGCCAAATAGTTGATGAGAGGGAAGTTTCTCTTTATAAAAGTATTTAGCTAATAAAGAAGATATGAGAATATCACCCTTTTGCAGTTTCTAATCAATCAGTAGATGAAGGCAATGATCAGCAATTGAGAGAGATAACCAGATGTTATGAACCATTCTAATGGAAATATATATGACTTATCTATAAATTAGTCTTAGGGGAAAAAATGAATCTGATGCAGCCTCTAGATTTAACTAATTTACTGGAAATACAAAGCAATTCAGAGAAGCATATTCAATAACACCATGGAGACAGAGCCAGCAAACCCAGACTCTAGGAAACTCTGTAAGACAGACCAACTTATTCAGTCAACAATAGCAATCACAAAAATTGTTTTTCTTTTTAAAAAAAAAAAAAAATTTAAAAAGGTTTATTCTGAGCCAAATCTGAGGACAATGGCCCGGAGCCACGCCCAAGAAGCCTTGAGCAAGTAGACTCGCTGTGACTGGGTTACAGTTTAGTTTTTTATCAACAATAAAAATTGTAAAAATAGAAACTAAAACATCTTTGGGTGTGGGGGAAAGGATGGGGAGTGGGAACCTGTAGATTATGGAAGACTAATATATCAACCAATTGCAGTATGGATTAGATCCTAATTCAAACAAACACAGCAAAAAATTTTTTTTTGAAGATAATTGTGAACATTGGCTATTTGATATTAAGAAATTGTTAATATTTTGAGTTTGATGGTAGTGTTTGTGGTTATATTTTTTTAAAAGAGTTTTAGAAACTCACATATAAGAAATATGCGATCTGGGATTTCCTTCAAAATAACCCAGGAGGGTGGTGAGCGGAGTGTGTCTTAGAGAAGATGAAACAGCATTGGCCACACGCTGCTCATTGTTCAAGTTGGGTGATGGACTACAGCAAGTTAACCTGACTAGTCTCTCTACTTTATTATATGGTTAAAGTGCCACATGATAGCATGATAAAATGTGTATCGAGAGTGGTTGTTTTCATGGAAGGAGAGTTAAATGGAAATAAGGTATTTCAAGTGTCAAGAAGAGGGGAAACAGCAGGTGGTGTTTAGGACCACAAAGATTTTATTACTTTCCCAAGCATTTCTGCATAACATAGGCGATTTTTGAAAGCCATGCAATCTTGATAACAATTTTCCTCCACTTTGTATTACTTTATAAAACATTAATGTACAGAATCCTATTTGATCCTCACAACGATCCTAAGAGGTAAGCAGAGGCTTTATTACAAATGGAGAAACTGCAACTGAGAGATGTGAACTGAGTTGTACAAGGTCACCCAGTGGCCCCCAGAAGTAACCGTGTGTTGTATGTGTTCCCAGTGCTCTTTCCGTGATACTATTAACATCCAGCTGGGAGCTGTCGGAACTGTGGCTGCAGTAGGTCCATTACTAGTGCATGCCGTGTGTGTGGACTGGGAATGGTGGTCGTCGGGGCAGTACCCAGGGTTTCCCGCCTCAGCCCCACTCTCCTTGAGGCCACCTGGTTAGGAGTTCAGGTGAGGATGTCTGATCCATGTGTAGTCCTTCCTTACTCCTTGCTCATGGCTGAATAGACCCCACATACGATCTGCAGGTTTTCCAAAGAACTGAAAATAACGCCATTTGGGGAGAGAAGTATGAGCCTTTCCTAAACAGCAGAAATCATTTTGTGTGTGCATGGAAACATACTCCCAGCCCTTCCTCACTGAACACGTGTGTCACTTTCTCCAGAGGCAACATTTTAAGTCTATACTTGCTTGTTCCTTCTTATGATGAACTGAGCATTGTTGAAAAGTAAACATTTTATCAAGTGTTCTGCAAGCATCCAACAGATTTACTGCACTTGCTCTTCTAAACATAGATTTTAATGACCATAATAATTGCTTTCTTTCCCATTTGAGACAAAAGCACATTGTATAGTTGCTCTACCTTCCTGGATTCAGTGACCAGGTTACTGAGTGTTGTGCTGGGGCATAGACGGTCTTGGAGATAGAAAGATGAGTGAGACATGATTCCTGTCCCAAAGGGTTCACAGTCTGCTGGTAGAGAAGTACAGAAAAACAATTATTGAAAGATTGTTGATCAATGGGGTTTAGAGATTTTTCTTTTTTGTTTTTTTTCTTTTTTTAAAAAAATAGGGTCTTGCTCTGTCACCCAGGCTGGAGTGTAGTGGCATGATCATAACTCCCTGTAACCTTGAATTCCTAGGCTCAAGTAATCCTCCTGCCTCAGCCTCCCAAATAGCCTGGATTACAGAAGCCCACCACCACATCCTGCTAAGTTTTCTTACTTTTTGTAGAGACAGGGTCTTGCTATGTTGTCCAGGCTGGTCCCAAACTCCTGTCCTCAAGTGATCCTCCCACCTCAGCCTCCCAAAGTGCTGGGATTACAGGCATGAGCCACTGAGTCCTTGCCCAGCCTGTGGGTCGATGTTTTAAGGAGCTATTATACAGCCTAACGTGGGTAGGGCTTGGTCAGGAATGCCACAAGTGTCCTCACTCAGACAACTGGGAGGTTAATACCGCCTTTACCTACTAGACTGAAGGCAAACAGAGGATGAGGTTAGAGGACAGATAGTAAATTCGGTTTTGGATGAGATAAGTTTGAGGTGCTTGGGAAACATCCCAATTGTTATGTTCAGTGGCCAGCCAGGAATAAGCCTGGAGCCCTAGGGAACGTTTCAAGTCGGCGGTTTAGATTTGGAAGTCATAAACATATAATCTTTGCTCTGGGAATTGAAATGAAGGGTATATGTGAGTTTTCCAGAGACGATGTAGAGAGTGCAAAGGAAAAAAAAGGTCTGAGAGTAGCCCCCACACACACGCTGGTAACACCAACACAGAAGGAACAGACAGGGGAGGCCCCTGTGGAGAAAGAAGAGCCTGCAGAGCAGAGGGAGAGCAGCTGGGACAACGGAAGTTCTTGGTTATTAGAGTGAATGACACTTAACCTTTATGTTTAGAAGCATCGAGAAAAGGAGGGAGTGAAGGTGAGAGGAGTAGAGAAGAGCTGGGGCGGGGCTGTTGGGTGGGCGAGGCCAGGCCCTGCAGCACAGGGTGCTGGTCCTGGGCGGAGCTGCACCTTTTTTGTCTAAGATCGGAGGCTCCACTGGACTTTGGAGATGGAGGCTGAGGGAGCTTTGACAGAAGGGTTCGCTTGCTTTCTGACCCGCCATGACCTGCTGATTCACTAGTGGTAATGTCAGAACCCCAAGTGCACGTCCCAAATACCTGATTCACCATCAAGGGTGGCGCCTATACTTGGTCTTGGAATTGCAGCTGCTGCTCTTTAAGAGGATAGACTCAGAGACTGCAAAAACAGCCAAATTGTTTCTTCGTTCCAATGATCGTTTTGCATCAGTATTTCTTCTAGCTTTACTTTGTATATCCTAAAATAAATCCAATTCTTTGCCAGTTTTTTTTATTTAAAAAGTATGCTTTTCTACTTTTGTGTAGCAAATCAAAATATGAGATTTGTTTTCCTACCATATAGTTGTGGAAGATTTTGGTGTTGGGGCCCTGATGCTCGTTGGCACTCCAGGACTAAGTAGTCATTGAAGCATATGATGGAAACTTTTTTAGCTTTTACAGGTAGGAGAATAAACAGCCTTTCCCAGCAGAGCTCAATAGTGGACTAAAGGACAGGGGGTAGAGGCACCCACGCCCACCAGGAGGCCGGGTGGCCACCAATCCCAGCTCCACGTCCTGGCCATGCGACCCGGGACAAGTTGACATTAGGAACTCTTTTCATATTTATCAGTTTAAAAAGGTGGGGTGATAATAGTACCTACTGCATGGGATTGGTTTGAGAATTAATATAAATGAAAGGACATAGAGCATAGTAGGTATTTCCTAAGGGCTGAGCCTGAGAGGGTTGATTTGAGTGTGAAGAAATTTTAGGGGGAATGGACCCTTCGCTGTCTCTCATTGGCAGAAGAGGCTTTCATGAGACCTGCTGTGCGCTCTCTGAAATTGGCATTTATTTGTGTTTTCCCTGGCCCCCCTCACACCCACACTGCTCGGACCATGCACAGCACGCCTTTTCTCCTCCTCAACCAACTTCCCTCCTCTGAAACTTCCATTCAACAGTGCAGAGGAAAACCATACTGTAGGGGAAAACTTAACCTGGGATCCCACGTATTTCCAATAGAAGATGCCTGTACAGTTCTAAAGCTAGGAGACAAAAAGTGAAAAGCCCCTGAAACACTTTCTGTATCTTAGGCTAAGGGATTATTTTGCTGCTTTTGTCTGTTAATCTGTAATATTTACTTACTGGTTAAAAGATAACTAAATTTCCTGTGCCATGTTCCTCTTTGGTCGGGAGTTTGCTGAAAACAGGCAGCATCCTGGTTGCCCTTTCTGTAAGTCCTTCTGCTAGGAGCATCCTTTGTGCATAACAACCGGCCCCGCCCCCTCCCCACACAGCCCCGCCCCCTGCACACGGCCCCGCCCCTCCTCTTGTCCTTGCTCTGGTTAACACCTGTCTTTCCATCAGGTCTTGACCTGCCTGCATGTTGCCTTTCTAGGGCCCTTCCCCCTTGTAGCTCTTCTCACGAATGTAGTTGTCTGATGATTTCTGCGGCTGTCTAATGTCTCTGCTCTCATCCATGTAGTGGGGCCTGTTTTACTCACCCCCAAGTCCTTAGCACCAGCAATGTGCCTGGCACAAAGCAGGCTCTCAACAAACGCCTGTTGAATGAATGAAAGTTATGATTCCCCTAATGATTTTAGGGCACCTGCTAAAGCCAGTGCTCACAAAGGATTTGTAACTTGTAGCATGTGGCTATATAATGAAGCAACAGGACAAACCAGTTCCCTAGGACAAGCGATAGGCATGCCCTTCTGCTAGTACTGCCTCCAGCAGGTACCCCTAGAACCCACCTGTTCCGAGGCTCTCGTGGAACTGCACAAGGAGGTCGGCTTCCCATGCACTGACAGCAAGCTACAGAGCCCTGCCAGGTAGACCAGCTGACAGCTGCCTCCAGTCTCATCTCTCTGCGCTGGCCTCCTCTCTTCATTGCTGTTAACCCTGCAGCCTTGCAGTCATCGGCAGCCTCCTCCTCCTCCACGGTCCACGGCGAGGGACAGCCCCAGCCACTGGAGCACCAGTGAGACATGCAGCAGACAGTTCTTGAGTCTTCACCCAAATCTACTCAGAAACTTATTTCAACGGTGCCCTAAGGCTCTGTATTTGATTTTCAAAAGGCATAAAAACTTTCTATACATTTTCCCATCATTGACTCAAGGGAGGATGTACTAGGAGTTGTACAAGGATTAACAAACCCCAGTTTACCCGGCGGAGGACCCCGCAGCCACTGTGTAGACCCTTGGCCATGACCCCTGCAGGCACCCAGCAACCGCTGGCTGTGCCCACCTTTTCTAGCCCTGAACTGAGCTCACCGGTGGTCACCTCCATCAGCATCCGTCCTGCTAATGGCCATCATGAGATGGCTGAGGTCACAGGGCTCCCTGGTCTCAGGTTGGCTTTGTTCTTTCTCCATCATCAGGGGGTAAGATCCATGACAAAAAGGGCTTGTTTCTTTCGTTCCCAAGCTCAGGTAAGGAGGCCACAGAGAAGATGGAGTTGAGTTTTCCGAGGAGCCTGTGGATTGGGAAAACAAAGGGGAAAGCTCGTTTTAAATGTGTTCAGGACTTATTCTTCTAAGTTTTACCTAACTAACACCAGGCCGGGCGCGGTGGCTCACGCCTGTAATCCTAGCACTCTGGGAGGTCGAGGCGGGCGGATTGTTAGAGGTCAGGAGTTCGAAACCTGCCTGGGCAAGAGCAAGACCCCGTCTCTACTATAAATAGAAAGAAATTAATTGGCCAACTAATATATATAGAAAAAATTAGCCAGCCGTGGTGATGCATGCCTGTAGTCCCAGCTACTCGGGAGGCTGAGGCAGGAGGATTGCTTGAGCCCAGAAGTTTGAGGTTGCTGTGAGCTAGGCTGATGCCACGGCACTCACTCTAGCCTGGGCAACAAAGCGAGACTCTGTCTCAAAAAAATAAATAAATAAATAAAAACACCTAAGGTCTCCTTCCATTTTAAATTCATTGTGAAAAGGTAAATTTTATTACAGAATTTTAGCTTTGCATTTATTCCATTGTTTTGAATTTCTAATTTAAATAAAATCTAGTCTCTAAAACAAAATCTTGTTTCGCGTTACCTTGTTCTGTCACCAAGGTAATTGTTAATAAAGAGCAGAAGGTGGCCATGCAGATTATAGTTAAATCCCAAATAATTGGCTTTCTTGGGACTGTGAGGTGTTTGGATTATTTTAATTACTTAGACAATACAGACCTTGTTGTTTTAACCCCTGGTGGAAACATTTCTAAACTGTGATACTTTGTTTTCCTCCTTTAGTGATTCTAGGCTAATGATGGTTGAGCTTTTGTGTCTCAGCTGCTCAGTTACTGACATCCCCTGTCGTATGTAGGACGTGTACCAACAGCAGAACCTACCCTGGGAGTACTTGGGCTTCTTCCTTTAACCTAGATCTCTGATGTGAGTTTTTCTGTGAGTGACTTATCTCTGGTTCGCTCATTCAACAAACATCCAAGTGCTTGCTTTAAGGCACAGGCACTTGGAATCAAAGATAATAATTAGAACAGCCCTAACCCTTAAGAGACTCACAATGAGGCAAACAGGTTTGTAACCTATTAACATTGGAGTGAGAGTGATAGGCCTATAATCTTATTACCTGGACTCCAATTAATTCTAGTAGACCAAGCATTCACAGTCAGATGGGCTAAGAAAAGAATGGCCTGCAAAAGTTTAAATTAAATATAATTGGTTTATTGGTGATTTATTTAATCACTTTCTATTATGTTTAATCACCTTCTAATGTATTTGTTATTTACTCATTTTCTTATTTCAGAAGAAATCCAAAGTGGTTTGCAGTAAAGGGGATGGTATAATATAAATACAGAGATACAAATCCAAGTAATAGAAAGAAGAAGAGCATGCCAAAACCAGGCTCAGAGCTTCCTGGCTAAGGGCAAAAGAAGAAACATAATCGGGGGGGAAAAGAGCCTGCCATTTCATCAGGAGAGAAAAACTCACTTCCTAGCACACATTTTTAAGATCTTAATTCCATGAATTTTAAAACAGTTCATTGAAGAACATCATTGGCAATAATTTATGTCTTAAATCATTTTTTTCTCATAGTCAGATAATTAGAAAACAGTTTACAATTTTGGAATAGGGAAAGCCCCTCTCTAAGCATATCTCGAAAACTGGAAAAATAGACGGCGAAGGGCATAACAGCTGTCTGCCCCTAGGCTTGGGGGGCGCGTTACACGGCCAGGTGGGGGTGGTTCAGTAGTGGCCTCACCTCAGAGGCAAAGGGGAGCCAGGGCTACTCAGCCCAGAGCGAGACACACTCCAGCTGTGGTTCCAGTTCCAAGATGGCATGGCGCGCAGTAGGCGCACGGGCACAGCCTCATCTCCCTCTCTGGGGGAGCACCGCTGTGTGGGTGTCGGGCAGCTCCCTCAGCCGGGCTTAGTGCCTGTTAGGACTGCAGGGGACCTCAGGAGTGAGGTCTTCAGGTGTCCGAGGTGTTGATGGGGATTGCTGGGACCCTCTTGCTCACCTGGTCACCACAGGGAGAAGTTCCACCTGGTTCCCAGCTAATTCTGGCTGAGAGATGAGGTGGAGGAGAGACCCAGCTTTTCCTTCCCTTCTCCACGTGGCTATCCTGAGTTTCTGTGCTCACCGGGGTTTCTGTCATTCCTTGGATGTACTCCAACACTCTCCCGTGGTCATTTTCGTTAAGACGTAGTTGCTCATTTGTTGCTCTGGCTGTCGTTGTAGGGAGGACAAGTGCTACAAGCTCCTAGTTGGCCATCTTGCCGGCGTCACCTGTGGCTATTTCTTTTGGCCAAAAATCAATCAAATAATAGTTGTTTGAAGAGATTTCTTATGGAAGTTAGCATAATAGATCCAGGAGTGTGCTGCTTTTGAAATCTGACTTTGTAAGCGTGAGTTTAGAGACTGCAGGGAAGCAAATGGTCTTCGTGGGCTGTCCATGCAGCCGTCCCTCATGCTGAGACTTGTCTTGATTCAGTTTATGTCGGTAAATCAGTCAACATTAATTTGTCTTACATGTAATAATATTCTACGCTAATAATTGAAAGGATGCATAAGTGTTTTAGATACCAGGCATATAAATAACAACAGTATTTTATTAAAGCCTTTTCTTATTTCTTTTCCTTTCTAAAAAAAAAAAGATACATTTTTTGAGCATTCTCTGTGTACCATGCAGTATGCTTAGGACTTTATATACTCTGCCTCATTTAATGCTCAAGGAAACTGGAGAAATCAAGTAACTCCCCCAGCATCATACAACTTCTTTGTAACAGGGGGAGAATCAACCTAGGTCTGTCTGAGTTTAAAAACCTATAGACCTATCGTCTGTGCTATGCTGCTTAAATAGTCTTACTCAGATGGAAGCCAACTAATTACATTGTATTGAAATGACCATGATTACAAAATACACCTTAGAGACTTAGGTCTTCTTGTTGGTTACCTCACATACAGTTTCCCAGCTCCCCTACGATAATTCCGTGGTCTGTCCACAGCCCTCCCTCCCAGAGGCTTCAGACACAAGCTGAGAGCTAATGCACTGTGCTGAACATGTTTGCAGGTGTAAAATATGATCCACTTTTCTAATTTTGTTTTTCTATAAGTTAATAATGATCATTGCCTCATTGACATCAGTGTGATGACCATGGAAAGTGCTGTGGGTTTAGTGTTAATGATAAAAATATATATATACACTAAACGTCCTATGCAGGACTGTGTAAAAGGAAGGATCCCACGTATTTCAGGGATTTAGTCTTGATCTTGCAGTGGTTCTTTTTCTCAAACTTTTCATGAAATGCTTTTCCGTTTGTTCATATGCAAATACAACGTCTCTCTAGTACATTGAGCCATATAATTTCACATGGATAGTTGGGCTTTACCCATTGACTTCTCTAACTGGTTTGCACTGTTGTAGCAAATATGAAAATATTTCCAGTTGAAAATATTGACCTAAAGATGGATTCTTGATCAGTATGACCTCTGACTCTGTCATGTTGGCATGTTGCATTATAGAAAATAAAATTCCTTTGTTCAGACTAAGGTACAGAAGGATTTCCTATAGTTATACAGAAAATGAGCAGCTAGCATCTTATTATTTGAGTTCCTCTCTACCTAAGGAAAAAAATCCCTGAGAAAAGAGAGGCTGCCACCCTGTGGGTTACAGAAACTCTATTTATATCATAAATATTAATTTTGCAGGTGGTTGCCTCTGAATTAAATTTCACAAATTTAGGTATTTCTGGGCATACTATAATTTAAAAATATACATAGCTTGTCAACATCATCGAATCTGTTTATTGAGTACTTTGATGGGCACTTGCTCCAGACAGAGCTGCTCTACTCCCTGCCTCCCTCCAGTTCACTCAAGCACTCCTTCCTGGACACATCTTAAATAAAGAAACTGAGGAAGAGCTTGCTGAAACAAAGCACTCAGCTTTAGGATGAGACAGGGCAAGGAAAAGGGTCGCTTGACTTACTGCTGGAATCTTGGAACATATATATTCCTTTAATGCAAACTGCTCTAAGAGCATGTTATCTTCTGATACTGAAAGAATCACAGCTCCTCACAACGTGGAACCTCCTGTTGATTCAGGAGTGCTCAGAAACCTTCCAGCAGTGGGACTGGAAGAGGCAGCTTCAAATCAGTTAGGCTGCACTGGTCTCTTGAGTGACAACGGTGTTATTGCTTGATGTTGACTGTGGTCTCCCTGAGGCTGGGTCTGAATTGCTGTCACAGCATCAACTTGTCATCGTGAAGCCAACAGGGGAAGTCCGGGGTTAGAGGAGGTTGTAGGAGAGAAGTGTTTAAAAAGAATCCTTGTGGGAGAAAATAAAAGTAAGAAATGCGAGCCACGTTCCTTTGCATGAGGCCACAGAGACAGGAGAATACGCGGGGATGATGTATGTGATTTCTGGCGAGAGGAGCTGTCCACTGCATCATGCAGAGAGGAGCCGTGCGAGTGCGCGTGTTAGACAGCCCATCTGCTGTGCTTTCTGGCCAGGAAGCACTGTGACTCACAGGCTGTGACACCAAAGTCAACTCTCAGACATCCCGGGGAGTCAGGACAGGTGAACATTGGATGGGCCTCCATTTGTCCCACAAATATTACCGAGCACCCTCCTTGAGTTGAGCCTGTGCTGGATACCTGGGGAGATCATGACGAATGAGGTAGACACAGTCCCCATCCCTGTGGAGCTGATGGGGTCACAGAGAGAGGAGCATAAAACTCGTGCTTACACACGTCATTATTTAATTACAGTTATGCTGAGTGCCATGGAAATGAGTGTACAACGAAGGCATGTGGGTACAGACCTAACGTAGTGTGCAGAAAACACAAAGAGCCCTGAAGGTTTGGTAGAAGTTGCCAGACACTGATGGTGAGGAACTGCATTCCATGCAGGTGAATGACATGGATTCCTGTTTTGTAAAATTAGAGGTTTCCCAAACCTTCCTTTCCTTAGGGGCTAAGGCTACTAGCAATTAGACACCTTGTTAATTTGGAAATATACATTCTGCACCAACCCTCCCAGCCCCCCCCCCCCCCCCCCCGCCATCCTCTTCCAAACCTTTTATGGAGGAACTTGCAAGCTGTGAAATGGTCAAAAGACAGAATGAAAAAATAAATTGCACAGAAAATTCGCAGCAGCTTCATTAGTCTCTAATTTTACTGACGAGTCTAGTAAAATGTATTGGGGTAGTTTGAATTATTATCCAGGGCACTTGGGTTTAAAACCCTAATAACCTCATTGGCCCGGGGTGCTGTTTAGCTATTAAAATTGAAATGTCACAGAAGGATCCCAGTAAGGGAAAAGATCCATTTATCTTTCTCTGCTATGCCTTCCAAACACTTTCACTGTAACAACAGCAAGAATAGTATTTTAGATAATTTGGAAAGTGTTACAGGACCCACCCACAGTGCCAGAGGAGAAGTGATAAAACCCTGAGACTTACCTTGATATTAAGCCTCCTGCAGACTGGTGTGAAGTCTTTTATTTCATGGAGACTCTTGAAAAGTAGGGCACTAAAATCCTACCTCTCATTTAAGAGTGTATGCACATATTGTGGCTAAAAGGTTATACATCTGGCATTTTACCCACTCTGCTTGTCAGCCTTGAGGAGCTAAGAGAGCTAGTCCAGCAGTAATTAATGCAGATGGTCTTTTAGGGCTGCGTTTCCCATTGTGATTTCCAATATTTGTATGTTTCAAAAATCTGCCTACTGTACTATAAATGCATTGTTATGCAAATTGCTACCACAATGTAGCCCAATCTTTTAGTATGCAATGAGCATGGAACTTTTAATTACATATCACTGTTTTAAAACTTTTCATTTATTTTCAGACTTATATATTCTACTACCTATATTAACATGGAAAAAATACCAAATACTAACAGTAGTATTTGAAGTGTTTTAAGACAATAGTCTTTATGGGGTGTAGTATTAGAAGACAGTAGTGTTTGAAGACAGTAATCTTCATGGAGTATAGAAAATAAATACAAGTGTAAAGAGACAAATGCTAGTCATCTATTCTGTAAGATAACTGGGAAAGAGCAGCACATTTCTTGGGCATTGCAAAGTCTTTCACATCTTTCATCTTTAATGCATCAATCAGCAAATGTGTATTGAGAACCACTTCAGGCTCCAGGCTTTGCTAATCCATAATCACCCAAGCAGCCTGGCTGATATGAGTGGAAACCTCTCCAGCTCGCCCTCCCCCACTGCTGATGGCAGCCTGACACCTCTCTAAATGCAGGCCTGGCCTTGCTACTCCCCTGCTTAGGACCCTTTAGTGGCTCCCTTTTCCTGCAGGTGCAGATCCAGCCTCCCCAGCCAGCACCCAAGGCCCTTTCTGTGCTGCACCTGCCACCCTCAGCCTGCTCTCTTGCCACACCACCACCTCGCACCGCCAGCTCCCTGAGTGAGCCAAGCCTCGTTATATCTCTGTGCCTTCCTCACTCACACTGTTCCCCCTGTCTGCTGTGCCCTTGTCTTTGCCTTTCCACCTCCAGGCACTTGCCAAGCTACCAATTCTCATTCAGGATGGGCTTAACTGCTTGCATGGCAACACGAAGTGATCACCAACATCCTTGCGAGTATGATCTCTGCAATTGATTGCCTGTGTTACATGCCAGACTCTGCCCTAAGGGCTCCTGGCTCACCCTTCTTCTTCTTCTAGGCTGCTATAACAAAATACCATAGACTATATTGGCTTATAAACAGCAAACATTCTTTTCTAAAAGTTCTGGAGGCTGGGAAGTCCAAGATCAAGGTGTTGGGAGATTCAGTCTGGGGAGGGCCATTCCCTATACTTGGCACATTTTGGCTGTGTCCTCACCTGGTAGGTGGGGCAAACAAGCTTTCTGGGGTCTATTTAATAAGGACATTAATCCCATTCACAAGGGCTCTACTCTCTACTGTTACCTTCTAATACCATCACATTGAGGAGTAGGGCACAATATATGAATTTTGGAGTGACACAAATGTTTAGACTGTAATGTCTCTGAGAAAATATTTATAATAATTAACATTGCCAATAAGTACCATTTTTCTGTGTTTAATAAGTGCCTGGCATTATGCTGAGCACTTTTAATGCACTGTCCCATTTTATTCTCACAATAACCCTATGGGGTAGCTACTATATTACCAACTCATCTACACAGGAGGAAACCAAGGCTCAGAGAGTCTGAATAACCTGCCTGAGGTCACACAGCTAAAGACATTGTAGAGCTGGGTGTCTAGGCCCTTCAGTATATGCTAAAGAACCTCCCCATTATGTCTTTCTACCTACTTCCACCTCCAACTTGAAAATAATTGGTATTTATAATCACCATTTCTATTTTATAGTAGTTGCTGTCTCAATTGTGAGCCATCATTTAAACTACTAAGTTAATCATTAGTTTACATTTGAAAAAATATTGTAGATGAATATTATAATGAAATATGATCATAACATATCAAGTTTTTAAAGAGCTTACAAAATTATATTGCAGCCCTTACAAGTTGGTGCACAAAATAGCAGACAAAAAAGAAGACAATGATTTGGCCAACACTCTACAAAAGTAAAAAATAATCAAATGCCCAATACACATATTAAAATGGTGCTAAACTTTATCAGTAATCAGGAAAATGCAATTCAATTCACACTGAGGTATACACTCATCAGAACGGCAACATTTTTCAAATCCGACCTTCTAAACATTGGTGATCATGTACAAGAAAAACTCTCCTACAGTTCTGGTGGGAAATGAGGAATGGACACAGCCACTTTTGGAATTAGTGTCGTGTTATCTAATAAAGTTTCACATGTGCCATAACTTAAGGATTCCACTAATAGGTATAAGAAAAATTCATACACATGCATACCAGGACACATGTACAAGTCTTTTCAAAGCAGCACTTTTAATAAGTGCTAAAGACCAGAGGTGGGAGCAACTCAGACTTCTATCAATGGTAGAATAAATGAATACCTTGTGATACACCCACACAGTGGATCATGATTTGGCAATGTGAGTGAAATGAGAGCTACGTGCTACAATGTGGATGAAAATTACAGTACAATGTTTGGTAAAAGTTGCGAGGCCACAGAATCCGGACAGTATGATTTCATTGATAGAAAGGTTATAAACAGACTTAAGGATATTGCTAAGGGTACATAAGGAGTGATAAAACTATGAATGAAAGCAGTACATGATAACTACAAATGTGTGTCTTGACAGTGGTTTCCTCAAATGGGAAAGACCTGGCATGCTTCTGGACTGCTAGTGATGTTCTAATGTTCTCATTCTTCATCTTTGTAGCAACTCCATTGGTGTTTGTTTTAAAGTTATTTGTTAAACTGTACAGGTAAGTCTTGAGTATGATAGTTCACAGAAGGGTTTAAAACTACAGAGTATTTTATTAAGAAAACGTATATAAATACATGTAATATAGTCTGAATAATGGATTTTGATGGGTTCATAGTGGTATGGCTGGGTGAGAATATGATGAAATGAAGAAAAAGTGTATTTTTTTTCACTTTTCATGAATATGTATCCTTTCATAAGAAAGGAAATAAATTATTTAAATATCTATAAACCTTTGATGGCTGAGTCTTGATCTGATGTCTTAGCCAGATAACTTACTTAAAACTATAAGCAGTAGCAGCCAAAAATGGTTTAATTTCCTATTTACTTTCTATTGGTTTATTAGTCATCATTTCCGTTCATTGGCAACCTCAATCCCAAAGCTTCCCATTGATTGGGGGGAAAAAAGGAGGAAAAAAATAGTACAACAAGTATTTAATTGAACAGTAGTCATATTTGCCCATAACTTGGATTTTCAGGGGGGTGCACACACATGGGAGGTCTGGTGAAGTTGGGCATCCTGGGGGATAGAGACAACATAGGCTGGGCTTGAGGGACAGACCCCCAGGCTCATCCCCACCCTGCTCTCCCTGACAGCTGTCCCTTTACACCTGGTACCTTTGCACACAGTACCCCTCCCTGAAGTACCCTTTCCTTCTTGGCGAATCTTCTGGATTCTTAACGTCTCAACCAAAACATACACTTCTTCTGTGAAGCTCGGCCTAAATACTCCTCCCAGCTCCCAGAGAGAAGTCTTTATCCAGACCTCTGGGCTGGCACTTGCTGCGTTATCTTGTCGTTACCTGTTCATGTGTCCCACTAGTTGATGAACTTCTACAAACAAGGATTTCATCGTCTCACTTTGGAATCTCCAACAGCTGATAACATATCAAGGACAGTGGAGCCACCCAAATATATGTGGTGAATGAATGAATAGAAGGAATGCTTGGGCTCTTTCAAGAAAAGAATTGTTCAGAAAATAAAAAAGCATGATATAGCCTTTGGAGTAAAACTATAGGACATTAACATGAAGACGCTTTATTTAAGACTAAATAGACCATGTCAGGGATTTTTTATAATATTTATATGGGGGAAAATGTTAGCTCTAAAAAAGCACAGTTTAGTGCTCTTGAATTAATGTGAAAGTAAATTATTGGGTGAAATGAGGCAAATAATCTAGATCATGTCTTTCATTTTGACTTACTTAACTAAAACTACCACAGTGAATAAAACCCAAATATCAACTTGTGTAGTTTCAAAAATACAAAGTATTTTTTTTTTACCACTACTTACTTATTCACATTTTCTTAGTACCTAATAGATCATGCAGTGTCCTGATTCCCCAAGAGAACTGGGTTGTTTTCTTCCCGCAAATCCATCATATTCAGAGCTTTGCTCATTTTGTTTCAAACACTATGTGCAGTGATTTCTCATTAATCATTTACAACTTGCCTGTTTATTATGTGGGGAGAGAGAGGTGGAGAAGAAATAAGAAAGAGAAAATGAGAAGAGGTTTCACAATGTCAGGAATTCACCTAATCTCAAGGTTGATTTCATTTTCCATGCAGGAAGAACATGATTAGTTATAATAATAACCAACTCATTTATTTACAATCTTTACTGAGTAGGCGATTCTCATGGAATAGATAATCTAATGGGGAATGTGGACAGGTAAAAAGGCATTCACCTCCTAGTGTAATAAAGCTGTAGCCCCAGGGCATTATGGCAGCGTCCAGAGACCTCTGGGCCGAGGTCTGCAGGAAGAGCTATACAGCACAGTTAACTGGAGACGGGGGAGGTGGGAGGCCACTGAGGAGTCTGCAGGAGAAAGGCACTGGTCTGAATGACGAAATTGCAGTGACTATGAACAAAAAAAGTGGACTAAATTTAAGAGGCACAAGATGTAAATTTCACAAGATTTGGCATTTTGTTGAGTATAAAGAAATGAGAAAGGAGGAGATGAAAAACAGATCAATATTTCTGGCTTGAGCAATAAGCACATTTACTGAGTTCAGGAACATAAGAGTAAGAAGAAGTTTTGTTAGGTGACAATGAGTTCGATTTGGGACCTATTGAGTGTGATGTGCATGGGAGATATCCAAAGAGAAAATTCACATATAGGTTAGACATACATACACACACACATACATATATCTTGATACACATTTATATGACCTGATATATACACATACATATATAACATATATATATGAGGGTGTGTGTACATACGTGTGTGTGTATATATATATATCAGATTATATATGTATCAGGATATATAGTTGTATATGTATGTATATAGATCAGGTCTTATATATGTGTATCAGGATATACATAATGTGTAAATAGATATGGATATTATGTGTGTATATATTATATATGTGGAGCACAAATATTAGGAATTCCATAAAAATAGAACAGAGTAATCAGAGCAACATTTCAAGAGAATTTCCGAGACCTGTAGAATGAGAGTTTGCAGATTAAAAAGGCCAACCAAGTGTTCAGCATAATAGATTAAAGACAGACCCACATCAAGATACATCAGCATGAACATTCACAGCACTGGGGAAGAGGAGAAAGTACCAAGAGTTTCCCAATAGAGCAAATAGATTACACTAAAAAAATTGAGATTGAGACTAGCATTGGGCTTGTCAATAGCAACGCTGGAAGCTAAATTAGAGATGCCTTCACATTTCTGGGGAAAATTATTAGCACAGTAAAATTCTGCATTAAGCCAAACAATCAATTGTATGAAGAAATTTTCAGCCATGGAAGGTGTCAGATAGTTTACTGCCTATGCACCTTTCTCCAGAAACTAAAAATAATGTATGTGCTCTACCAAAGTAAGGAAGTAGACCAAGAAAGAGGTACACATGCGGGTCCATAAAACAGGACCTCAACATAGGAAAGAGGCGAAGGAATTTCCCAGAATGAAGATGAAGGGACACCCCATGATGTCAGCCATACAACAGTCCTAGAAATGACCCATCTAGGATAAAATGGAGAATTGAGGGTCCAGGAATAATGGCTTCAAGAAAGCAAAAGGGAAACAGGTGTAACTTTACATGTTATAATTGTGAGTGGAAAGTTATACTTTGGTGGATAGTTTTGGGGAGAATTAGCAATATATACATTGACAACTAAGCAAACAAGAACCATGGTGTTGGCTATTATTTGTGCTTTTGGTCATTGGTCTTCTTCTATTAGGGCATGAACAAGATGACTTTTTCCTCTCAAATTGATATGCATCATCTGCCACTGCAGGCTTCATCTTCAGTGTTGCTTCATCTCTTCTTAAAATGAGTTATTCATTTGTAAACTGCTGGTTTCTTTGGGACATTATCCCCATAAACAATTTGTAAAGCATCAGTGATTTCACCATTCTTTACACAAGCTTCACCATGAATTTGATACTTGTTCTTGCTTCCATTTCAGCAGAATTCATGTTGCTCTGATACAGTCTCTTTTCAAACTGATGTTTTAGTCTCATTAGTGCCTTTGAGGTACTAGTTCAACTAGATCCATGTTCAGACATGGCATTTGCAAATGCTTATAATAAATACATAAATGCTTATAATAAATTCAGACACATTATAACAAGTTAGTTATATTGACTTTATTTTGGTACAAAAAAAATTTGAAATCCATGCATAGTTTTTTTATAATACGCATTTTCCACAAACATTTTGAAGACCCCTTGTAGAACAAAAGAAGAAAAGGGGTAAACTTTAGGTTGGATAAGAAGGGAGGGGAAGAGAGAAGGAGACCAAAGGCTTGAAGAAAAAGGACTTACTGGTCTGGATTGGAGAATCGCGCTGATAGAGGGGCAACGACATAACAAGACAGCTGGAGCAGAGCATAGAAGGTTGTACCCAGAAAGGGGGATGTGTGAATATCCAAGGCCAAGATCAAGGTGGTGACAAGGTCCAGGCTGATGCTCAGGGTCCTGATTTAAGGTGTCTCTCAGGAGTTACAGGTGTCAGAGGACTGAAAAGCAGGCATGCTGGATGAGTTATGCAGGAGTCACTGATGTTTTCAAGGATGATGGCATCCTTGATGATGACCTGAGAATAAAGAGGAAGACCGCACCTGGAGAGAGCGAAGGCCAGTCACCATGCTGTAGGAACATCATTTCATCAGCCAGCCAGAAACCTAGAACCTCCAAGGAAAGGGGGCTTTACATGAGTGTGAGGCTTCATGTTTTAGCAGAGTATTAGAGTAGTGCCGGGAGTTTGAGATGCTCCCAGCGAAACAGGTCCCAGGTAGGATCGTGGCAAGAGATTTAGAAATAATGGAGACAAAGTGTAGTTTAAAGTGGCGGGGGATTCAGAGGCTCCCCAGCATTCCTGTGAGCCAGGAGGCGCTGCAGCAAGCAGTTCTCCTTGATCGTAGAATTATGTGTACAGATTATTTGTTTAGGCTTCAAGGCTCCCCAAAGGTTTCAAGAGATCCCTTACCTAATTCTGTCTTCAAGAGTAAATGGTTATAAAATTTTTCCAAGATACACATTTTAAGCCCTAAGTTAAGAATAAACTTAGCTGAGCATATAAGTTAAAGATAAAATTGCGTAAAGCAGGAACACCAAGCCTGCACACTAATCTAATCTATCTCTCTATATACCCAGACATGTGGTCAGGAGTGAAACAGGAATAGCCTTGAAGTTTATGATAGTTCCAGCTGCAGATTGTCTGCTGGGCTGACATTCCTTGATCAGTTTCTTAGCCTTGGGCTCATGCCGAGATCTGCCTTGCACAAGCTCCAGGCACTGGCTTGTAGGCCTTGAGATTCGGCGCTGCCTTGCAGTTGCCCCTGATCAATGGAATGCCCCCCTTGTTGCTAAGCAGTTTATGGTCTGTGAACTAACATGCCCATAGATTCCTTCAAGGCAAAGCCCTGCAAAACTCCTGATACTTTCCATGTCTCTTAGCCCTATTTCCCAACAGAGTAGCACAGTGCTATGTCCTGACCCAGACATAAGTTGGATGGGTAGGAAAAAGACAAGTGGCAACCATTCAAAGGAGGATGATATATATGGGAGAGGGAAAGGAGTAAGGCAGGCGTCCTCAAACTACAGCCCCGGGTGCCACACGCGGACCGCCTAGCACATTTATCTGGTCCTCCAGGTGGTTTTGCCACCGCTGCCTGTCCTGCTTAGTAGCTGACTCACCCCAGGCCCACAGTGTACACTCTCTAATAGTCTGAGGGACAGTGAACTGCCCCCCCCCCCCCGTTTAAAAAGTTTGAGGACCCCTGGAGTAAGGAGTCTCACACACTATGGAATATGAGTCAGAGATGAAGTTTGGGGCCAGGGATAGGAAGGATGTTGGGATTCGCTGGTCTCCAGTGTTCAAAAACAAACGGCTTGAGCCATTCCCTGGTCTCTTAGCCTCAGCCCCTCAGCATCTATCTCCTGCCCTTTCCCCCATGTCCCCGCTCCCTTCTGTGATTTCTCACCCCGGCCCCATGCTGCTTCCCTCCCAGCCTCCATGTGGAGTCAGACTCACCTGAACTCACTGTGCTTCCCAGGGAGGTGGTAGAACTCAGCACTCACTTCTCAGCACTCACCAAGGCCACCGCAGTGTGGCAAAATGCAGGCTAGAATTAGGGCAGGAAGTTGCAGGTTCAGATCTTGGCTCAGCCACATACTGGCAAGTGCAGATATGTTATAACTTCCGTACCTTCAGTTACTTCATTTGCAAAATAATGATACCCACAGAGTTTAGAGGGGGGCTAAAGTGAGATAATATACATAGAAGCAACTGCAACCTGGTACCTGGCATTTATAAATGTTTATAATTAATACACCCCATGAAAATCTAACCTGTGTGATAGCTCACAGCTGCCTCTGTCTTTCACTGGGACAGTCCCTGATGGGTACTCGTTGACTAACAATGAATGAATCAGTGAATTTATTGTTTGGTTTTAAAGCTTTTACACACACAGATATGTTAAACAAAACAAAACATTTCGTCCCTTTTCTTAGTAATCTTCAGAAGTAATTATTCCCTAGTCTTATTTTAGGAAATAATTAGGCCTCTGTTATAGGTGTAATTTTTGTAGGCCTCTCTTTGAGGACAGAGACCTCCCTTGTTGTCCTTTATCTTCCAGCTATAGGATCCACCCTCACGCATGCGATACATGGTTTTTGCAATGGAATGAACCTTCAGTGGGTTAGAGTCCCCTGCCCTCTCAGGTGTGCCCGGTGTTCAGATTGTTCCCCTCATTAACTCCATTCACCCCCAGTATCAGATATGCCTTTTGACTTTTTTAAAAAAAAAATTGCTATTGGCAGCTAAAAACTATTCTCTTTCTATCTTGTCCTTGCATCTAACTCCTCCAGAATGTGCGCCCATGCTCTCTCTTTCTCTTTAATTTGTAATGCATCTGGGTTTCTCTCTCTTTTTTTTTTTTATATGCTCTTATCTAGATAAGGTTTCCTTTCTTGTCCAGTCAATCCTCATAAATCTTACTTTGAAACATTCCCCTATCCGATTTGTCTCGCGAGCGGCACCAGGATCTGTGTTTACTAATTGCATCATTCGTGTTTCCCGTTCGCCCCTCCCAGCTGCGCCAGCGCGATACTGATCACTTGCAGTGTGGGCACGTTCGCACGTCTATCTTCTTGCTTCTCCCCGTCTTCTGTCTGCCGTCTCCATGCTCCTCGTCTGGGAGCGGGTGTGTCGGGCCAGGGAGGGATCAGGCAGGGGAAGTTAGAACTAAATCATGACGTAGCAGCCGTCAGTTTAACCCTCATGGCTTACCAATGTTCTAATTGTGCCGGTCAATCTGGGAGGATTATTTTGTTGCAACTTATTTTATTCTTTGGTATTTTAAATACGTTCATTTAAAAACTAAAATATACAAGATGAACAAAAATGTATTAATAAAAGGATTTGCTCTGTAAAATTTGGTTTCAGTCAAAAGGCTACATGTGGCCTTAAGGCTGCAGGCTCCCCGCCCCTGGACCTAACTGGCATTTCTCCCCGCTCCTGCTGTCCTCTTCCTCCTCCCAAAAGCGCCAATGGCAGGGCTCCGGACTGTGTGTACGCACATTCTTTTATGTGGCTCTGAGCCTTGGTGTAGATGGGGTCCATGAGAAGTAGTGTTGACCAATCTATAACCCTGTGAGAGACGAGCGTGCGCATTTATTTGGTAAAGAGCTGTTTTCTCTGGCCTGCATTGTTTCATTCGAGTCTTGTTTGGTTCCAAGTCACAGAAACCTAATTCAAACTGTGTTAGGCAAAAAAGAAAACAGAAGTGCAGAGAGACTTGGGGCTCGCACGATCCGGACGTGCTGCAGCCAGGGACCTCAGCAGCGGCATCAGGGATGCATCCCCTCTCCTGGCACTTCTTTCCCCCTTTCTGGCTGCTTCCTCAGAAGGGCTCTCCCTACATGGGGACAAAGACGGTCAGCAGCTGTTCCAGGCCTGCCTCCCGCCAGTTCAGGCGTCTATCAGAAAGGGAATGCTTTTCTAGTAATTCCAGCAACATTCCCAAGGTGGTAGGGCTGCCATTGTCCGGACTCAGGTGCAGAGTAACAGCAGCGTGAAGCAGAGCGGGTCACACGCCCGCTCGGATCCACGGGGGTCAGCCCCCCACCACGTGGACCAGGAGGAGGGAAGGGTGGGTTCTCCAGTGGTCAGCAGGGGTGCTGTTGAAAGAAGCTGCTCAGGCCAAACATGAGACGTTTGCCAGCAGATAGAGTCTGCACGGGGCGAGTTGAGTGGGCTCTAAGGGAAGACTGCTAGTCAAGAAAGGTTGAGGACATTAGGAAATTAGGAAAAGCTTCATAAATAAGTGTCAGGGACTCGGAGGACTAATATAGACCAAGCAGTTAGTGACTTTTTGATGAATAAAAAAGAGTTTCCTCATTTGTCTACTCTGTTAGACAGCGAAGATGTGGTAGGCTGAATAATGGCCCCCACGTATGTCCCTGTTCTAATCTCCAGAAGCTATGAGTGTTACTTTATATGGCAAAAGGGACTTTGCAGGTGTCATTAAAGTAAGGATGTTGAGGTGGGGGATTATCCTGGATTATCCGGATAGACCCAACGTAATGACACGCGTCCTCGTAAGAGGCAGGCAGAGGAGACGGAGGAGAAGGACACGTGATGACACAAGCAGTGACCGAGGGATGGGCTCTGGGATGGAAGGAGCGGCCGGAGCTGAGGAAGAAAGCAGCTGCGAGAAGCTGAAAAAGGCGGGGAACAGATTCTCCCCTGGACAGTCTAGAAGGAAGCTACCCGGCTGACATCTCAACTTCAGGCTGGTGAGACTGATTTTAGACTTCTGGCCTCCAGAACTGGAAGAGAATAAACTTGCGTTGTTTTAAAACACTAAGTATGTGGTAACGTGTTACAGCAGTAACAGGAAACTAATCCAGAAGGCTTCAGAGGGGAGAGCTGAGCTGGACTTGAGGATGACCTGGAGCAGGACGGGCAGAGGGTGTGCACGTGTCTGCAGGGGCAGCACGGGCTGAGGCACCGGGGGCGTGTGGGGACTGTGGCGTGGCAGCAGGGGCAGGCGGCAGGGGACAGGAGAGCCGCAGGATCTTATTGCATGCCATGGAGTTGGGACTTCCTACTGTAGCCCATGGGAAGTTCTAGAAGGCTAGTGACAGTAAGACCATGGGATCTGGTTCGTGGTTTAGAAAGGTCATTGCGGCGGTGGTAAGAAGGATGCAGTAGGTAAAGATGGGACAGGTGAGAACAAGACAGAGAAACCACGGAAGAGATTTCTGTAGTCGCCCCAGCACGGGATGGTGAGGACTGGGCTAAGGTGGAAAGTGAGAATGAATGAAGGGCCCGTTTCAGGAGCTATTGAAGGCCCAGCGTCACAAAGACCTAGCACAACCGGACGTGGCAGGCGAGGACGGGGACCAGCTGGTTTCTGGTGTCGTGACCAGAGAGTCCCCAAGCGGCCTTGTGTTCCTGCAGTGAGGCGTGTCAGCAGAGGGAGGGAGGAACTTGCCACCCAAGCTATTCCTGTGGGCTTGCTTGGACTGCACTGGCCTCTCCTTATCCCTTCATGAATCAGAGAAGTTATTTCCATTTGGGTATTGAGATCTCTCCTTTTGTTTTTGCCTATTTCTGATAATACAAGAAATCTGATCATCATAGAAGTGGAACCAAAGCAGAGGCATATTACAATAAAAAGTAAAAGCCCCTCAGCCCTACTGCTGATAAGTAACCACTATTAAAAGTTTGGTGCCTACCTTTTAGATCTTTTTATGTATTTGTAACTATAATACAGATGATATTTTATGTTATAAAAGTGGGATCATACCATGCATACTGTTCAACAAATAGCTTTTTATTTATCATGCACACCTTTCCATGCCAGTACAGTATAGACCTACCTCATTCTTTTTAATGGCTGTATAGTAACTCCATGGTTTGGATATACCACAATTTATTTAACCATTCTCCAGTGTGCGGTTTGGTTATTTACACTTCTTTATTATTGTGAACAATGTAATAAGCATCTTTGAACATATGCCTTTGCACACTTGTGGAAGTGTTCCAAGGAGAGATTTGTAGAACTGGAATTGCAGGGTCAGAGGTATCACTATTTACAGTTTTCATAGAGGCTTCAAATTGCACTCCATGAAAGCTGAATGGGAAATACCAAAGTGCTAAATACATATTCATATTTAGTTTTCCTTTAAGTATGAAACATTATGTTTAGTGGATATTTGGGTGGAGAAGCGAGACAGGTGGACATGTGGGGAGAGTGGGTGAGGCAGACCCCATGGAGCAGGGGCGTGGGCCCAGTCAGGTCAACAAAGAGAGGGAGGTTCATCCAAACCCCTGCCTCCCTCCCCAAATCCCAGATGCCTGCTCATAACGTCGTGGACACACAGGCACACGTGTGCTTGCACGCACACATACGTGGGTCTGTAAGAGTGTTTGTAAATCCATAAGGGGAGAATTGACATTTGAGCATATTAACATTAAAACTACAGTGCAAAGAAAGAGACTATAAATAATTTTTTGAAAGTGAGAGGCTTGAAAATATAATTTGCATAGCAGGCAAAAGACTGATATCTAGAATAAATGAAGAGTTCTTACACATCCATCAGAAAAATGGACAAGGGGCTTAACTAAGCAACTGACAAAGACATGCACATAGCTAGTGTGAAAAGGCTCTTGGTGTCCGGCACAAGTTAAATGATTGAAACTCTGAGGTCAGTAGGGTGTGGGGCACATGGAAAGAATTGTTCTCAGACACTGTAGATTGGGACTATGAATTAGTGAATCCTTTTTATGGACAGTTGCGCTGTGTCTAGCAATATTGCAAAGGAGTAGACTCATAATCTAGCAAAAGCACTTCTGCGCATTTGTCCTCTGAAGATACTGGTCCATATGTAAAAAGAAACAAGCAGAAGAATGTTTATTGTAGCACATGTAGCTATTTCAGTAGCTAAAACTTGCAAAGGGTGGAAATGTTCGACCATCCTTAGGAGGGATGGTAAACTGAATTACAGTACATCTTTGCCCATTATGTGATGTGGCACTTCAAAGAGATCTATAAATACATTGATATGAAAAAGATCTCAAAAAACTGTGGGTAGCTAAAATGATTCATTTATTCAACTAATAGTTACATTTGTATATGTGTGTATATTTATAAATTTCTAGAAAAATATCTGGAGAATAAATATGAAATTGCTAGCAACAGTTACCTCTGGAAAGAGGAGTGAGGTTGCAGGGTTTGGGGGTGGAAATGGGGGTGACATTTATGTTCTGCATCTAAGGAACAACCTGCCAAGCTTTGTTTTTGAAATGGCATAGCAGCGTGCTGAAGCGGAGAAAGGTTTAGGTACTTCCAGGTCTATGTTCTCTCTCTCATCTTCCACCCATTGTTCTCTGGCTTTCTGACAAAGGTGGAGTGAAGGTGAGTGTTGTGCCCAGCACACGAAGGAGAAGCTGCTTTGTGCCCTGCGTGTCCCTGGACATAATTTGAGAAGAGTCCACATGCTTCTCCCGGGCCAGCTCCGGCAGCAGGTTCCACTGAGGCTCAGCTGCCGCGGAGAGAGCTAAAAGCCTCTCCAGGTCACCGCTGTGGACCAGCTGCATGGAAATTAATTAGAGCCAGACCTTGTCCCCCGTGGCTCGGCTCGGGGTGATGCCGAAGTCATTAGCAGCTGTGTGCAGCTATAGCTTCCTTCCCTGTCTTCTGGAAATTTGTTTCGGCAGAGAGAGGCAGGCAGACCGAGCTGGTGGCTAAGGACAGTAAAATTTTAATTCCCAGATAGTTCGTCAGGGTCACTGGAGTGGCAGTGACCTCCAGAGAAGGGGGAGTTTTCCATCAAATGAGAGACAGCAGCGTGCTTATCCCCCGACCGCTCAAAACTAAATTCCCTTCCTTATAAACAAGCGTGGCATTCCTCAAGCACAGGGGGTGGTGACCATAGCAACAAATCATACAAATATTCCTTTTGTTGTTCTGTTTGCCTTTTGTGAAGCCAACCCCTTCCACAAACAATTTATGTTACCGTTTCAATTGTAACTAGCTTGCTTTCTTTCTATTTCTCTTTTCAAACTATACCTAGGAACAAAGAAAGAAGCACAAAAAGATCAAGATACTAGTAAACCTGCTGTTTCATCGCCTAAGAGAGTAGCAGCTTCAACCACCAAGCTTCATTCACCAGGTATTTAAGAAATCTAATGTGTTCTCTGGGGAGAGGACTTGAACTTGGAATTTATCTTATTTAGATGTCACTAATGCATGAAGTAATACCAGCCCATGTGGCGTGGGTGATTGTTCCAGAGCTTGACATACATATGCTGATGTTTTCTGACTCTAGATGAAATGAACCAGCTGTTGGCATCATTTTATCTTTAAAAAAAAAAACCAAGATGTTATGCTACGTGTAAGTGGGACAATCTTGTCTGTATAGGAATATCTGCTCTTCCAATATCATGTAGAAATAATTTACAATTGAAAAACAGACTTTAAAGATCTCACCTCAAGAAATAATATTTTCTAAAAGGAAGAAAAATGGAAATGATGGATATCAAATGACTTGTTAGTTTTTCAATGAAGAAATCACTTATTTACATTCATACATGAATAGGCTACATAAGGTTGCTTAAATGTTGAAAATCCTTTATGAATATTCATATTGTCATCTGACCCCTTCGTAGACTAGTATGCAATAGAACCTCAAAACATTTTCTTCAAGCCCAAAAATAGTGGCTATAATAGCAGCTAATATTTGAGCTCTTACTCAACATCAACCAGGTGCTGTCCTATGCTCTTTAAATGTATAAGTTTATTTAATACCCACAAGAACTCTGTGAGACAGGTGCTATTATTCCTCCCTTTACATGTGAGGAAACTGAGGTACAAAGAGTGTCGTTAATTTGCTCAAAGTCACAAGTAGTAGTGCTCAAATCACTAGTAGAGAGTAGAGAGCCTTGATTTGAGCCCAGGCAATCTGAATCCCAAATTTGCATTTTTAGTCACTACATTATTAACCTGAAAGCTTGGAGAATAGAACACTTATTAAAATTTCTAGTTAATTAAAAACTTATAGAAAATAGGCCAAAGCCACACATATGAGGGTCAGGAGACAAAGTCTGGTACTTAAATAGGGTCGGAGATCGGATCTGAGGACCCTGCGTTAAGTCTGGAATTTCTGAAGGGCAACACCTTCACTGGATAAACTAGGAAGGAAATAAACCCCACGTGCAGGAGACTGGCCCATTGCAGCTTCTGCCCTGGAAGCAGCAGGGGTGGGGCGGGGGGGGGGAACAGCCCTCCCTTAGGAACCTGTAGCCACAAGTCTTGTCCTCTTGCAATTTAAGAGCTGAATCCACGCTACCACTGTGCTCTGAACATACAATTTAAAATGCTGTCGTACCTGTGGCCACTTAGCCGAATAAAATGTGAAATCGTTATACACACAAAGGAAACAAACCATCATGAATAAGGTCCCTGCATTCCTGAAGAAGAGAATAAAAATATTGTGTAATTTTAGACTTTGTTAAGTTAAAGTATTTGTTAACATTTCTAGGATAACCAATAAAATACAGCATATAGTTCTGAACCAGTGGAGTGGGAAAAGTTGGAAGGAGAAGGGGTTAAAAAATTCAATCAGTACAAAGGGTGGCAAGAGGGGGAGAAAGGAAAAATGCAGAAAGGAGGGAGGGAGAGAGAGAGGGAGATGGGAGAAACCGAAAAAAATAAAATAAGGTATTAGGAATGAGCTCAAATGTCTCATAATAAATGCACGTGAATTAAACTCTCTAGACTAAGTTAAAGATTTAGATTACCAGATAGCATTCATTTGTCGAACAGTCAAAAAGTATTTAAGTCATGTTGTATGCTATAAAGTCTAGCATTAGACTGTTTCAAAGTACATGCCTAAAATATAGGGATATTAAAAATTTTAAAGTAAAAGGATGGAAATATTTATACCAAAAAAGTACTAAACCAAGGACAGTTTGTGGTGCTATAGTTGTGAAACATCTCTATTGTAGAATAATTTAAAAGTACTAAACTACCCATATTTAAAGTGTCGAACTTGGTAAGTTTTGACAGGTGTACACACTGCTGAAACCATTACCTCAAGCAATAACACACATATCCAGTGTTTCCTGGGGCCCCTTGGTAATCCCACCTGCCTACCCTTCCATTCGCCCACCCCATCCCTCAACACTGACCTGTTCTGTCACTATAGATTAGTTTGTATTTTCTAAAGTTTTATATAAATGGAATCATATGTATACTGTTTTGCCAGCTTCTTTCACTCAGTGTCGTTATTTTTGAAATCCATTCGCTTGACAATAGTTCATTCCTTTTTATTGGTGAATAGAATTCCACTGTGTGGATACCACGATTTATCCATCTACCTGTTGATGGAAATTTGGCGTTTTTTGCCCCTAAGATTTGGCTATTATAAGTAAAGCTGCTATGCACATTTATACAAATCTTGCTGTGGACTTCTGCTTTCATTTCTCCTAGGAATGCAATGGCCAGGGCATATGGTAGCTATATGTTAACTTCTGAAAAATATGCCAGACTTGTTTTCCAAAGTGGTTGTACCGTCTTACGTTCCCAACAGTAGTGTGTGAGAGTTCCAGTTCCTCCACATCTTTGCCAGCCACTTGGTATGATCAGGCTTTTTAATTATAGACATTCTGATAGGTGTGTTATGTTATCTCATGTGGGGTTTTTTTTTTGTTTTTTTTTTTGAGACAGAGTCTCACTCTGTTGCCCGGGCTAGAGTGTTGAGTGTTGTGGCAGCATCAACCTAGCTCACAGCAACCTCAGACTGCTGGGCTCAAGCAATCCTCCTGCCTCAGCCTCCGAGTAGCTGGGACTACAGGCATGCGCCACCATGCCCGGCTAATTTATATTTATATATACATATATATATATATATATGTATTTGTTGTTGGCCAATTAATTTCTCTCTATTTTTGGTAGAGATGGGGGTCTCCCTCTTGCTCAGGGTGGTTTCGAACTCCTGACCTTGAGCAATCCGCCCGCCTCAGCCTCCCAGAGTGCTAGGATTACAGGCGTGAGCCACCACGCCCGGCCTCTCATGTGGTTTTAATTTGCCTTTCCCTAATAATGATGTTATGATGTTGAATACCTTTCTATGTGTTTATTTGATAACTATATGTATTTTTCGATAAAATATCTATTTCAACCTTTTGCTATTTTTTAATTAGCTTGTTTTCTTATTATGGAATTTTGAGTTTTTATGTATTCTAGATATAATTCTTTTATCATCTATGTGATATGCAATTTTCCCCTGCAGTCTGGGGCTTGTTTTTCATTCTTCTAACAGTATCTTTTGAAGAATAGATGTTACTAATTTTAATGAAATACAATTTATAACTTTTTGCTTTTATGGACCCTGTTATCTAAAAAAGAAATTGCGGCCGGGCGCGGTGGCTCACGCCTGTAATCCTAGCTCTCTGGGAGGCCGAGGCGGGCGGATTGCTCAAGGTCAGGAGTTCAAAACCAGCCTGAGCAAGAGCGAGACCCCGTCTCTACTAAAAAAAAAAAATGAAAATAAAAAAATAAAAAATAAATAAAAAAAATAAAAAAATAAAAAAGAAATTGCATAACCCAAAGTCACAAAGGTTTCTCCTTCATTTTCTCTAAAATATCTAAAATTGTAGGTTTTACATTCAACTCTATGATCCACTTGAGTTAATTTTTATATATAGTGTGAGGTGTGGTTTGAATTTTTCTTTCCTTTTTTGCATAAGAATATGCAACTTATTTCTATTCTTATTGTTATTTCTTTTCTTCTGCTTATACTAGGTTTAATAGTTAAACTGATATCACTAGTTTGAGGTCTTTCTTTTTTCTAAAGTGTATGTGTAGTACAATAAATTTCCCTCTGTGTACTGCTTAAGTTACAACCCGTAAACTTTGATATATTAGATATTCATCTTCATTGAGTTCAAAATATTTTCAAATTTCTCTTTTTGATTTATTCTTTTACCCAAGATTATTTAGAAGTGTGTTGTTTAGTTTGCAAATATTTGGAGATCTATCAATTATTGATTTCTAATTTATAATTTCATTGTAGCTGGAAAACATACTTTGGGTGATAAAACCCTATTCCTCTACATACAACACTTCTGGCACTAAATGTGTGGGTTTTCCACACCAAGAAATTCTCCCATTCCTTTGGACACCCATTGGGTGTCCTACAGTTTGACTCAATTCTGATGCTAACTACCCAGAGCTGGCACAGGTCCCACAGGTTAAGGGCTCAATCTCACAAGACTGTCCTACACCCCAGGTGGCAATTGCAAGTAGTAAATGCTCAAGTTACCCACACTTGTCTCAGCTGCCTGTAAACTGGAGGTGCTGACAACCACCTCCTCAGGTTGGATAATTTGCTATAACAGCTCACAGAACTCAGGGAAACATTTTACTTATGTTTACCAGTTTATTATAAATAATACGATAAAAGACATAAATGAACAGCCAGATGAAAAAGTACATAGAGTGAGGTCCAGAAGGGTCCCAAGCACAAGAGCTTCTGCCCCCAGAGAATTGGTATGTGCCACCCTCCCAACACATGGATGCATTCCCCTACCCAGAAGCTCTCCAAACCTCATAGTTCAAGAATGTTTTTATGAAGCTTCATCACATAGGCACGCTTGATTATTAACTCAGTCTCCAGCCCTTCTCCCTTCCCCAGAGGGTAAGGAGAGGGGAAGCTGAGAGTTCCAAGCTTCCAATCATGGCTTTATCTTTCTGGCGACCAGCCCCCATCCTGAAGCTATCCAGGAGCCACCTAGAGTCTCTCATTGTAGCTAAAGTTGCTTCTATCACCCAGGGAATGCTAAGGGATTTAGGAGCTCTGTGTCAATCATCTGGGATCAAAACCAAATATTAGAACAAAAGATTCTCCAAATGCCCATATCACAAGAAATTACGAGAGTTTTTGGAAATCAGTGTCAGAAATTGGGGGCAAAGACCAAATATATATCTCTTATTATGTCACAGATGACTTGAATCCTTTTAAATTTATCAAGACTTGTCTTATGACCCACAACAAGGTCTATCTTGGTAAATGTTTCATGCATACTTAAAAACGATGTCTATTCTGCTGTTCCTATGTGGAGTGTTCTGTAAATGTCACAGGTCAAGTTGGTTGATAGCATTGTTCAACTGTTCTATGCTCTTACTGATTTTCTGTCTACATGTGCTATCAGTAGCTGAGAAAGGGTTTGAAATCTCAGACTATAATTGTGGACTTGTCTGTTTCTCCTTTCAATTCTGTCAGCATTTCTTTCCTATATTTTGAAGTTCTACTATCACATACATAAATTTTTAGTTTACTGTTTTGATGAATTATCCACTTTATCATTATGAAACGACTCTCTTTATCCCTGGTAATAGTCTTTTTCCTGAAATTTTTACTCATTAATAGAGCCACTCCAGCTTCCTATTAGTTTCAGTATGGTATAATCTCTTTTCGTATTTCACCTTTTCATCTGTTTGTTTCTTTAAGTAGGTTTCTTATAGGCAGTATATAATTGGGTCTTGCATTTTACCCAGTCTGAAATCTCTGCCTTTGATATATATTTGATATTATTACTAATTTAATTGGGATTAAATCTACCATCTTGCCATATTCTCTATTTAACCCAAATATTCTTTTTTCTCTTCTCTCTCTTTTACTGCCTTCTTTTGCATTGAGTAGTGTTTCATGATTCCATTTATCTCCTTTTTCATACGTTAGCTATCTATATTCTATTCCTATTCCTTTTCATGAGGGCTTCACACTCATAACCTGCTTCCAAATGCCATCACATTGGGGATTAGGGCTTCAATATATAAATTTCGAGGAGACACAAACAGTCCATAGCAGCAGGGTATGTACATGAAGGGGCAGCTTAGAACTTTGCTTGACACAGGTGGATTTTAAGCTAGCCCTAAAGAATGGCAACCTGGAAATGTCACATAACCAGGATAGAGAGATCCAGGAGGTACATTTTTTCTACTTCCAAGCTCTGATCATTGCGTCCTTCCTTCCTTTTTGGTGGTGACTCATTCAGATGACTGAATATCAAAGATCAACTGGAACAGTTAGTACCCACCTCAGGCTGTGGCCCTTCAAATGACATCTGGCCTAGGAGAGGATTTCTGGGTGGTAAATTTGAGGGGTACTTCTCTCCTCTGCTTGTCTGTAAATTGAATGATGGCAGGGACTCTATTTTCTGTCACCTCTCTTATCCTAAAACAAAACAAACCAGAACAACAAACTGCCCTGAGCCTTATATGTCTGATACATCTCTTTCCCTGTTTGTACAGCCAGGATCGGGAAAGAGTTGTCCATTTTCCCTGTCTCTGTCCCTTTGCTTACAAATGACTCCTCTACCCACTGCCGTCTAGCTGCCACCCCCACCATTCCACTGGCCCTGCTCTTGCCACTAGTGACTGCTTGCTCATTAAGCCTTAATAGACATGTCCTATTCCTTATCTTATCGCTGTGGCGTTTGACATTATTGATCCCTCCCTTCCTCCTGAAACACTTTCCTTCCCTCAACTCTGTGACATCCCTCTCTGCCAATTCTCTTCTTGCACCTGCAAATATTTGTTCCTAGCTGCATTTACCAGAAACGTTTTCCCTGCACCTTCTAAACATTTTCAGGTTGTCTTGGCCACAGATAGGCTGAACTGGATTCAAATCCTGATTCATTGGATGATGTGTGACCTTGGGTAAATTACATAACTTCTCTGAGCCTCAGTTTCTTCTTCTGTAACATAGAAATCCTATCCATGCTACAGGTTATGACGAAGATGAGTGATGATGCATGTGAAACACTTTGAGCATCAGAGCTCTTACCCTTCCATGGCTCCAGCCTTCTTGATAGCAGAGACCATATTTTAAAGGGACACAGGATATTCTGATGCAGCTATTTGGCACTGGCGTTTTGATAAAATGGCAGCAAAATTTCCCCATGTTCAAATGGCCCTATCAAGATATCCTTATTCAGTCTTCTTTTATTAGTTGAGCTATACTTCACATACCATACAATTCACCTTTTTTAAAGTGTACATTTCAGTGGTTTTTAGTATATTCACAAGATTATGCGACCCTCTCCATTAATTGCAGAGTACTTTTATCGCCCCACAAAAAAAACCCTGTACCCATTAGCAATCATTCCCTCTAGTGAGTGCCTTCCACCAAGTCCCTGGAAACCACCAGTCTCCTTTCTGTATTATGGATTTGCCTACTCTGGAAACTTCATATAAATGGAATCATACAATATGAGACCTCTTCTTTCACTTAACATAATGTTTCAAAAGCTCACCCGTGTTATAGCATGAACCAGTATTTTACTCCTTTTTTTGAAGGAATAATAGTCTGTTGTACGAATATAACAAATTTTGTTTATCTATGCATTAGTGGATGGACATTTGGGTTGTTTCCACTTTTTGTCTGCTATCAGTAGTGCTGCTATGAAAATCTGTGTCACTGTTTCTCACCTTCTGTGAACTCTAAGGATTGTCTTTCCTTATGCAGTGTTTAATCTACTGCTAGTTGCACCCAGTGTATTTTTCATCTCAGACATTGGAGTTTTTCTCTCTAGAATTTTTATTAAGGTCTTTTTGTCTTTCTTTGACATGTTCAGTTATTCCTCTAGCTTCTTGAAACATATGAAATATAGTTATAATAACTGTTTTAACGTCCCTGGCTAATTCTGTGTCATTTCTTGGTCAGTTTCAAATGATTGCATCCTCTCCTCATTATGGGTTGTATATCCCTGCTTCTTTGCATGCTGGAGAATTTTTTTAGATGCTGGACGTTATAAATTTTTCCTTTTTTAGCATTAGATATATCTTTATTCCTATAATATTCTTGAGCTTTGTTCTTGGATAAAGTTATGCTACTCAGAGAGAATCTGATCATTCTGGATTTTGCTTTTTGGCTTTATTGGGCAGATTGATAGGCAATTAGGCTCAGGCTAATCGTACCATCCTACTGAGGCAAGACCCTTCTAAGTACTCTCCCTGGTGCCCCCTGAAGGAGGAGGTGTGCCATTCCTGCTGGAGGGAACAGGGACTATTTCTGGCCTTCTGTGGACTCTAAAGACTCTCTAATCCTTTGCAGGCTTCTTTCCCCAGCCCAGGGCGCTTTCTTCACAAGCATGCACTGATCAGAACTTGCCTGGAAATTCAAAGGGCCTCTTCAGAGCTTCCACATTCTCTCTCTGTGGAGCTCAGCCCTCTCGGGGGCCCTGCCTTGTAAACTCTAACCCCCGACCTCCCTGAGCCCCCAGCTCCATTTTCCCAATCAAGTAAACCTCAGATCTCCACCTGAGCCCCCTGATTACCTGCACCACAGCCTGGAAAGTCAGTTCAGGCAATAGGCTGAAGCAGCTGTAGGCTCACCTCATTTGTTCTCCCACTCTTAGGATCACTGCGCTTCGCCGCCTAACATTTAATGTCTTGAAAGCCTTTCTCTTACATATTTTGACCTTTTTTTTTTTCTTTTTTGCTAGTTTCAGGTGAGAAAGTAAGTCTGATCTCACTTATTCCAGCCTGCTATATTTTTTTAACGTAACAATGTGGCAGTCGCTATAACACTGCTAAGCCACTGTTTTTCACCCTTGGAGGAAGGAGAGGTACAGGTTTACCTTGATAAGTAGCACCTGTACTTCTTGTAAATAATAAGTTCCCTGAAAACGAGACTATTTTATTCCACATTGTGTTTTATCTAAAGAGTAGATTATCTTAACAAATTTTTTACTGTTGGATTTGGAAACCCTGATTTTAACTTCCTATTTTATCTCTTCTTCTGTACTACAAAGTAGAAAGGAATCTCCTGGAGGTGGGAAATATAAGCCTCTCCCTTCTACAAGGTGTAGCCGGTCACTTGCTCGCTGAGTTATGTGTGCCTGGGTGTTGCCCGAGTTTGCAACTCCTTTCCTCTCCCACCCTTAGGACTGGCTGGACGGAAATCGCCACCCACGTGCAGTCTGCTCCTCGCCTTTGCTCACCACTAACCAACCCCGGCAAACAACTGCCAATGCTACACAGCAAAATAGTGTGCCACTGGGCAAAATTTTCAAAATAAATTTAGATTGGTTTAATAAAAATAAAGCCTGTGCAAGTCCACAAAGAACTCAGCCCAGTGCTCCCTGGGGTGGCCTGCTGGCTGTTAGGATGTTGACCGAACTCATCAAGTGCATTTCCTTAAAGTGGGAAGCCACCACAGTCCCACGCTGTCATTATTTCCCTGCCTGCGTACACTGTGAAGGTCATGGGCCATCTCCGATGTCACAAATATGCAGGTTCCAGCGCTGTTTGTTACTGTGTCCGTTAAGCTTTCCAGCTTTAAAATTAAACCAAGCTTTCCCATCCATTACAGTCCTCTGGGTAGTAACTGGATGGCTGCAGATGAATTTTTAATATTTTCTTTCCATTTCCAAGCGCTGTGTCCTCTCCAGAGCTCAGCCTTTGCACGCGACGCTCAGCCTTTGCACGCGAACCGTTCGCCTTCACCTTCGAGATGACGTTAAGGCTACTGGCTTTGTCCTAGAGGCCTCTGAGCTGCCAGTTGCCCCCAGCATCAGCATGGATTCCACCTGTCCCTAACCAGAGTTATGTAGCCAGTAGGATGGCTGAAAAGAAATTGTGATTGGGGCAAGCTTTAGACAGCAGGAGAGTGTTCTAGATTGAGGGTATGCCCCTAGCCTGTGCGATCAGATAGAGATGTTGGGGAGTGGTTCAGTGATAACAGCCCTGGGCGAGGCATCAGAAGACCAAGGTCCAGACCCAGTGTGGCCCCTCCTGGACAGTGGCTCACCCGAGGGCAAGGATGGGGCCCGGTTATTTCGCACTCCCCGCCGTGCCTTGCACAGTCTCATTCACAGAGTACGCGCTCAATAAAATTCATCAACAGTTTTAGTGCCCACAAACCACATGACTTGAAGCATGCATGTGGAATCACTTTGTCTAGGCCCAGGTATTTCAGCCCGTATATTTCATACAGAAGAGGTGCATTGGGGACGAGACTTATTAACAGCTGGGAGTGTACTAGGGCCAGTCAGTAAAAAAAAAAACAACTGCTAATTCTACTCTGTTTTCACTTTATTTAAAGACTCTGAAACCATTGATAAGCCCTGTGTTGGAGGTCTTTATTGACTAATATTTCTTTCCTAGTTCAGCTGGGTGGAAATCAGAAAGACATTGTAGGAGACCAGAGCTTTGCTTCTTTGGGAAGAGACCAAACCCAGAGAAGTGGCTCTGGCTGTCTGCACAGCGAGGTCAGGGGCACGCCTGCCTGCCTGCTTTGCTGCCTTGACCCTCAGACCGCCCAGAAGCAACAGAAATACTGCAAGGGACAGGGAAGGAGGTGACAACAAACTATGCCAGCATCTGGAAGTGTCTTTAGGGGGCATGGCGTGCCCTTCATTTAAAGCCTACATGGGGGATCTTCCCAAGAAATACAAGTGGAAGAGGCCAGGGGTGGGGGTCACCACCACCACTTCTCCCCCCACGGCCCACCATGTGCTCTGTGAGCTCCATGTGACCACTGCCTTCTAGAAGTTTGCCTTAGAATTGTCCCATTAACCCCACACTTCTAAGCGTAATAGCATTTTAGCTTCACTATGTGCTGGCTTTTGAGAGAGGAAAGCAAAGCAAACACCTGTTCTGAAACAGGTGACGCTGGCTGTGTCGGTGATCTTCGTCCAACGTAAGCTCTCGGTCTCGGAGGTGGCGTATGAACCTGGGCTGCGGTCTACGTGCACCACCCTGGGGGCTGTGCGACATGTGGGCAGACAGGAAGGGAGGTGACAGACAGTACTTCAGGGAGTCAACCGTGGGAGCAGTAACAAAGATTGGCAGCACGAGAACGAATACTGTCTTTAGCGCAGACCAAAGACTGCCACCGACAATAAAATGATTATTAGTCCTGGGCAAAGTTAAATTCGAGGTATTTAGAAAATGGCGGGACCCTTTTTGAGTGAAAGCAATAGAGAGCTCACAACCACCCCTGTTTCTCAGTCTTTCCTCGGTAAAGTCTCAGCTTTGGGGCCTGAGCCCTGGTCTATGCCATGGCAGTGACCGAGTACCGTGAGTCCCAAACCAGGGTTGGTTTCCTAAGCTAGTTTGGAGTCACAAAGCAGCTAAACTTTCACTTGGTGCGTTGATCACAAAAGTTAAAATTCACAGAGGAGCCTCTGTCTTAGCTTGGAGCATCAGTTGTTTGGGGGCCCAGGAGTAGAGATATGAGGGTACTCTTATTCAGTACAACAGTGGAGTTTTGAGAGTGTGAGTAAAAGCAATATAATAATGACACCAACATCAAAGTAAGTGCAAGAATCGTATTTCACTGAGTCCTTTTATATTGTCCATTTTCTATTGAATATAATTTCTAACCTGATGATGAGGATATGAAAGGTGGTAGGTCTTGGGGGGGGCATCCCACCCGGAAATAAATCTGATGGCTAAAAATACATGACAATGGGAATGCTTACTAATGTCCACAGCTCAGAGGTGACCCTATATACCATAGATTCCAGTTAGCTTTAATTCAGTGAGCTGGAAGTAGGTTCAATTATTTCCTTTGGATTTCTAGAAGAAGTGCCTGTATTGTAACAGTGTCAGGCACCTGCTACCCCAACACATCAATTAAAGCACTGGAGTGTTTTATAAAATCACCAGCCACAACAATAAAATGGCAAACAGTAATTGTGAACAGACATCTGCCTTAGCTCGTACTCTGTATCTTACAGTTTAATGCAGGCAGTAAAATCTCTCACCTTTTGTTGGTGGGGTTTTGTTGGTAGTCACATCTGTTTTGCTGTTTCCAGTACTGAGAATGTTGAGGTGAAATACATATTAACATTGATTTTTCCTACAACATGCAAGTGAATTTTCTGGATTATTATGTACTCTGCTATCATAAGGACGGTTTCTAACAAGCAATAATTTCACATTCTGCTATTCCATTAAGTCATGATAATTTAAGATATGCCATATGTGAGGTCACATCACAATCTCTGATGAATTTTTAAGAGGAGGCGGGTTTAATTAAAATTGGCATGGTTACCATTAAATTAACAATCAGGAGCATTTAGAACAATTAGCCGCTTTTCCCTGTAAAAGATGAGGCTGCCTGTGTGTTCCCAAGCCCCTTACTCTGCTGGGTCTCTGCATAGCAGGTGCTGAAGAGGCTACCGTTTTCCTGTTTGTTGCCCCTGATATTTTTTTGGGGGGGGCAAGAGGAAGAAAGAACATTTGAAATATTAAAGTTGATTTGTGAGCGTGCTGGTCAGTGTCCAGGTCACATCCTCTAGCAGGGTGACCTACCTGGGCGAAGGAAAGAGCATGCCTTTTAGACATGTGTGGGCTTGCTTTTCACTGCACTGGAAAGCCACTAGAGGGCCCACGCGGGTCCCGAAGTGTCCCGTGCGTGCACCTGCCGTTCTGGCTGCGGGGTAGCAGACCGAGAGCGAGGGCAGCGCGTCCCCTTGGAGGGCGAGCGGTGGCGGTGGCTGGGACGGGATCCCTGGCCGTGCAGGTGGCACGAAGTCACATGGTGGGAATATGTTGGAGGGACCGTGGCAGGACATGGGTGCTGCAGGAGTTCAAAGTCAGGAATCTCTGCAGCAGAGGAGATCGGCTGTCACTTGGACCTGACACTGGACAGGGTCTAAAGGGAGAGAGGGGCCCGAGGCGTTGCTCTCTGGTGCACAAGCACAGGTTGCTGGGTTATTGTAAGTCTGACTTCTCTCTGGATTATTCATTTATTTCCATTAAACACTTTCAAAGAGTAATCCCCTCTAAGGAAAAGAAAGGGAAAGAAGGAAAGAGGGAAGGAGGGAAGGAGGGAGGGAGGGAGGGAAGGAAGGAAGGAAGGAAGGAAGGAAGGAAGGAAGGAAGGAAGGAAGGAAGGAAGGAAGGAAGGAAGGAAGGAAGGAAGGAAGGAAGGAAGAGGAAAGGAGGAAGGAAGGAAGGAAGGAAGGAAGGAAGGAAGGAAGGAAGGAAGGAAGGAAGGAAGGAAGGAAGGAAGGAAGGAAAAGGAAAGGAGGAAGGAAGGAAGGAAGGAAAAGGAAAGGAGGAAGGAAGGAAGGAAGGAAGGAAGGAAGGAAGGAAGGAAGGAAGGAAGGAAGGAAGGAAGGAAGGAAGGAAGGAAGGAAGGAAGGAAAGAGGAAAGGAAGGAAAGAAGGAAAGGAAGGGAGGGAGGGAGGAAAGGGAAAGGAGGGAAGGAAAGAAAGGAAGGAAGAAAGAGAACCGCTTCAGTCTCTCCAAGCCGGCCTAGAAGAAACATTAAAGGCTGGAAGGAATTTGGCAGTTTTTTCTGTTATTCTTTTTCCAAGCACGAAACCTTGCTCCCAGAGCCCCATAACTGGAGCCAATAACTTTAGTCCCTGCCTGGTTCTTCTTTTCAATTCTTAAAAAAAAAAGATGCCAAACCACAGGCAATTCCTTCTCGCCCACTTGCTCTTGGAGAGCCTTCTGCGGCAAGAGGCCGCTGTCACCTCTGTGCCTGCCGGGTGCCCCGCGGTAACGGGACCTTGTCTCTTGCAGGCCACCCGAAGCAGCGGAGCGCGGCGGGCCGGAGCGCGTGCGGGCCGCGGCCGGAGGCGCCGGCGCGCGAGGCGGAGCGGCAGCTGGCGCAGCGGCTGCGGGAGCGCTGCGAGCGGCAGGCGCGGCAGCTGGGCCGGGCGCGCGCCGAGCTGGGCAGGGCCGCGCGCGGCTTCGACGCCCTGGCCGTGGCCGCGCAGCATTTCTTTCGAAAGGTGAGGCCGGGTCTGGGGACTGTCCGGGGGCTTCGGGGTTGCGGGGAGAGGGGAGGGGTGGTCCTGTGCGCGTGCGTGTGTGCGCGCGTTTCCATTTGGGTTTTGAGTATGGATCCGAGCTGAGTTTAGGTTTTCAGAAGGTCCCACAAACCCCTGTCATGTTCTGGGGCCGCTCTTAGCCGTACAGTGTGAAAAGCACTAGTCTGGGAAGAATGATTCATAACCTCCATCCCAAAAGAGAAAATTATCTTAAAAAGAAAAAAAAAATACATATGAACATTTTTAAAGAAAGTGGGGCATTTTTTCGAGGTGAGATATGCCCAGATTCTGACATTTCTGCTCATTTCAGATGGAAGGGAGACAGGGCCGCGGTGCAGTCCCTGCGGCAGTTGGGGGGAAGGGAACGTGGCGGGCCTGGGGCCCTTCCCGGCCATGCTCACCGCTCAGAGCAAAACGGAGTAGGGCCGGGGCCCCCCTGCACCTCGGTTTTTTCTGAAAATGCAGGGAGGGTTGGTTTCTTCTCAGCAAAATGTCTGGGGCTCCTGGGGCCATCCGAGCACTGAGCCTCCCCACCCCTCCCCGGGGCACAGCGGCTGGTGGAAATCTGGGGTCGGAGGGCATTTGCGCTTGACCCTGAAGAAGCCAAGGCTGTCTTAAGGGAAAAAAATGAGCATTTACCTTGGATGTTTAAACATTATGAATGCACATTGGGGGTTTCATAGATGGACCTTCTGCCATCTGTAAATGGGAGTAAGTAAAAAAGCTGTCTAAATGCTCTCCAGATAAGAAAGGGGACTGACTCAATGTCTGGCTAATTTAAAAAAGAAAACAAGAGTGTATGTGGCCCCATATCTGCTGACTTCTTCCTTTATTTATCCTCTGAACCTTGGAGCGTGGAGGACGCCTTGGCCTTTACGAAGCCCTGCACCTCCCCTTCCGTCCAGTGTAGACGCCAGCACTGCTCATTCTTGTTCTTAGCTTTTTTGCTCAAAGCTTTCAGCAAAAGGAGCCATTTATCGATTTGTTGTAACAATAAATGACAAGATGAATAGATAGCTCTGAAATTTCTGCCTTACCAATGGTTTCAGCCCCTCCCCCACCAACAACCCAAATTTTAACACCAGCAGGAGATGGCCAATGTGAGTCACGTCATGGCTCCCTTTCTGGTCTGGTAGTGTTGGCATCAACTTTGAGCGGCCAAAGCGGCTGTGCACCTACCCCCGTGAGAATGAAAGTGACAAACACACCTTTAAGGTGCCAAGGACGCCTGACTGGCCTCGGTACAGACGGAGCATGTTTGTTATTAGAGGAGGAGGGCGTGTGCTTTGTCTGTCAGCTGGGTGTGTATTTCCCACTGACTGGCAGGTCTTTTTGTAAGGAGAGGAAAACGGGGTTATTGACAGAAGTTGGGTGATCACGTTGAGGTAGTTACTCTGCCCACGCTAGGATTCCCCCTTCAGGCATCATTCACGGAGCCGTAACAAAGCCTGGTAAAGGTAGCATGTGCATGGACGCAGCAATAGATATGTTATTAATATATCAATAATATGTGTTGTGTTTCACAAATTGGAGGTTCGGGACTGCACTTGGGGCACCTTGGCAGGGGAGAGAGTTTCTGTGCCAACATTAAGGGTCCGTTCCCCATAGTTTTATGTATTTCCATGGCCCAGGAAAATTCCTTGTTGGCCCATGGCCCGTGCGTTTTATTTCTCTGCAGCATGCACGTGGCTCTTAATCAGGGACCGGTGAGGGCCAGCAAAGGCTAGCAGGTGATTTGTAGGCATCTCCACTGGACCTCCCTACGACGACAGCTGCACTTGGTGTGACATTTCTGCAAGATGGATGGTGGGCATGAATTTCATTTTCTTTTCAGTACATCACAACCAGCCACTCCAAACAGGCCTCCGAAATGACCACGGCATTTCACCTCCCACACGATGTGTTCTTTTCTCTGTCTTTTTGATCTCTACTCTTTCTTTCCTGATAAGCCCCAAGAGAAAAAAATAGAAGATAAGATGTCTTTTTTTTTTCTTTAAGTCTCTAATTGAACATAATCAGTGACCCTTATGCAGGCTGTCATGTGTGCCATGTGGCTTAAGATGATGGATTTGAAGGTTTGCTGGTAATACCAACTTAGACCGGGAGCTAAGACATGGGTGGAGTCCCTGGGAAAATAAAGGCAAAACAACCTTGGCTCATCCAGTGATGGAGCCCTCTGATGTGACAGGGCTGCAGAACCTGAGGTTCCCCGTGTCACTCTTGTGGGAACCCCGTGCACTGTGTTGCATGTGAGAAATGGTCAGAGCTGAGCATGCCAGCTACGCAGAATCATGACCTACATAGCCAGCCTGAAAACGCAGGCTCCCTCTGCTCTTCTGGTTAGACGACCCTGCCAGAATTCTGTCCTTAAAGGAATACACTGCAGCGTACCCGTCTGCAAAGCAGGGCGTAGTGGAGAGAGGGCACGGGGCTAGCTGAGAGTCAGCCCATCGCTGCCCCCACCCAGGAGAGAGATCTCGAGCAAGTCCCACCTTATGTGCTCCTCGTCACCAGCAGCAGGAGGAATAACACCCTTGCTCTCGGTGGGTCTCCCCCAAGGCTAGGCTAAGTCACCTCTGACCAGTCACCTTTGAGCCTCAGTTTCCTCCATTTCAGGGAGGATCTGCAATAAGTCTTCACATGGTTATTGTGAGAAAGTAGTGAATTAATGGGCAAAAGGCACTTTGAACAAATGCTCACTAAAACATTCTTTTTTGAATGCAAGGAAATACAAGACCTACCTCAAGGATTGCACTCTCAAGTTGGATAAGATGTATACGATGTATAAGATGTATACAAGATGCATAAAGTGAAAACACGGTCCAAGCCACTCTTATTTCATTGTATATGTCCGTAAAGGGTTTGGCCTGGGGGTACTTTAGAATAGAAATAATTTTCTAGTCTAGCTCTTCAGTCACTAGTACCATGTTTCCCAGAAAATAAGACCTACCCATAAAATAAGCCCTAGCAGGATTTCTAAGCATTTGCGCAATAGAAGCCCTACCCCGAAAATAAGCCCTAGTGATGGGCGTGGCTACGCAGCGCACCTGCACAACCCATGCATTTCGTTGGAGGGGTAAAGAAGACGAGCAGCCCTTCTCATCCGCCCCATGAGAGCTCTATTGCTCCACATGAGAGATTGGGGCCAATGGTTCTAAAGAAAATAGAGTCGCATGAAATTCAGGATGGAGTTCAGGGTTTGGAGAGTTAGGGTGATGTTCCAGAAGAAGACGACTTCAAACTATATTTGAATAAATGTAGATTGTTGTACTGTACTTAAAAAAAAAAATGACACATCCCCTGAAAATAAGCCCTAGGGTGTCTTCTTGAGGAAAAATAAATATGAGGCCCTGTCTTATTTTCAGGGAAACACGGTATGTATTCTTTTCCCGGGTGTGCTGATGCCATCCGGTACACGTTCGAAGTTAAGTCTCATCACTAGAGAAAAGGAGTCAGAAGGCCAGATGAGAACCTCCCTCTTCTGCCCCGTGCTTTAGGGCTCTGCGCAGAGCGGCTGTGAACGTTGTCAGCTCTGACAGCCTCAGCCCGGCGTCCAGGGACTCCAAGCTGCCACGAGTAGGTGCCAACAGCCGCCTCAGGCTTGCACCGGCTCCAGGCATGTTCCTCAACACAGGCCAGGGAGATCTGCTGAAATCCGTGGTCCCAGACCCCCAGGTGGTGTAGTGATGAGTGTGACTCTCTGGGACTCGCGCTTCTCAGGCAGGCTCAAGTTGAGTGGTTGCTAGCTTTCTCCCTCTCTGGTTCCTGAGCGTGCTGCTCTCTGGCGTCCCCAGGTGGCTAACTCATGAGATGATCCTTTCCACCGTCCTGCTGTAGGACGTGGGGAGCCTTGCTTTGCAGAGTCAAGTTTTATATGCGAGGATGTATTTATTTTCATTTTATTTTTAATAGATTTATTATACTTATTCAAGATTCTTTTCATATCTATTCTTGTCATTTTTTATCATTAACTTTATGAATGTGATAGTAGATGACGGTTTTTAATTGTTTTATTTATTACTAAATAGTTTAGGCATAAAAGACATGAAAATTAATATGTCAAGCATTTGTGGACTCTCTAAGCTTAATATTAAGAAAAAATTAACAATGTATCGACTTCCTTCTCAAAGTGTATATATTTTATAGCTTCTACTATTTGACCTTTTATTACAAATTAAAAATATATATATGGGAGAGTAGTAAGAATAACACCCAAATACTCATCATCTATAGTTAACACTTATTAACATTCTGAAATACTCACTTTATCTGTGTTTTGTTATTGTTGTTAGTTAGGGTTACATTTTTTAAATTATTTTATATATCTCAACTTCGACCCCTCAACTTCAGTTCACTCATGTTAGCAGAGGATCTTTATCAGCCCTTCCTCTACCATCCGGAAGAGTCCTGGGAGGATTCAAAAAAGTTAAAAATGGATCCTGAGTAACAGCAGAGCTCTTGTTTATGGACCATCTACTATGTCCTAGGCACTTGACACGCCTTATTTTAACCCTCACAACAACCCTTAACTGGTGTAGATATTATCCTCGTGTGCCATTTTGGGAAACTGAGGCTCAGGGAAATTGTGTAGCTCTCTGAAGACAACATAATTAGAAAATGATGGAGCCAAGATACAGATTCAGTCCAGTCCGCATCCAACGCCCACGTTTTCCCACTATATTATGGTGCTGCCTCTCCCTCCCCCACCCCTCAAGGTGCTTTTGATGTCGTTAAAAGGAAAGAAATGAGGGCCAAACAGGTGAAAAAATAATCTACAAGTTAAACATTTACTCAGCATGCTAACAGGAAATGACTTAAGGTGATATGTAACCTGTTGCCATAAAAAAAAAACCGTCTACATGCTCAGGTGAAACCTGAGCATTGCGAATGGGAAGGAGCCTTGGAAGAGCCAGTACAGAGAGCGGGGTATGGGGTGTGGGGTAAGGAGGAAAGAAAGCCCACTGGGAAGGGAACCCCCAGAGCCTCTGTCTGCACAGTGGCTTTCCCCTACCTGTCTTTAATCTTTGGGCAAGTTAGTTAATGGCTTGTGAACAGAGACCTAGGCACTAGAGAAGTGGTTTTTGGTTTTTTTTTTAATTTGCTTATATCATTTTTTAAATTTCAACATGTTCAGGGGGTACAAATGTTTTTGCTTCATGGATACGCTGTATAGTGCTGCAGTCGGGCCTTCAGTGTGCCCGAGGACTGTTCATGACAAGCTCCTCACAGGGAAGCCGGCCCTGGCTCATCTTTAATGCTCCACAGCACCTGGGTCGGCTCTTGGGTCAGGGCAGGGAATGTGTTATAGGGAAAGAGATGGAGGTGGGATCTTTTGGAAAACAAATGCTTGCTTACTTTGGCCATTTCATGCATTCAGATTTTAAATTCAGGATGAACACCTGCCCAAAAGCAAAAGAGAAGCCATTACTTCCACCAGCCGAGGGACTTCGTATCTCAGAGATATTCCCACTGACGGGAGCTCTCAGAGCTGTAATTACACCTGATCAGAATAGAAAACAGTAAACTCTTTGTTGCTCCCTAAATCCGAAAAATGGCCATTTACAAATAGCATTGTGCGCCCCTCCCCCTTATAAACAATGCCCTGTAATTCTCTTCTCTTCCCTTAACTTTATCTTGAATAACTAAAGGCTTATAGAAAACGTGAGCACTGAGGTTGGCATTTCTGACAGTTATTCGGTGCATAACATGGTGGGAACGTTAGCTAAGTGGTAAATTCAAGGTAAATTAATGGTTCCAATGGTTGTCGTTCCGAAAGAATGTTATGGGTCACACAAGTAAATGCTCCCACAGTGCTTTGCTGGAAGAACTGTGAGCATTTGCTTTTATCCTTAGTACTCTAGCTTAAGGAATTTCTTAGAACAACTCCCAAATATCAAAATATTGCCAATATCAGAGGATAGAATTCCCCCAGCTATGCCAAGAAGCTCTTTAATGTAATAAGAACCTCTGGCCTGGGGTGTCAATAATTCAAAGCATCATGGTTGGTAGAAAATAAAACTCAAAATTTGCAAAGTCTTAATATTTATGGAAGATCCTTGATACGAGAGCCTGGTAAAAACCCAGCTTTATTAATGATAATATAAACTTCATAATAAGATAAAAATAAATACTTGACTAAGGTAAAAACTAATTGCTCCTATGCAGATCCTCTTTCTTATGCATTGTCATCAATGGTTTATTTTTTTTTTTAATTAAATGACACACTCTTGAAGGCAGACGGATGCATTGAGAGAAGAAAGATGGGCCTCACTTGCTTCTTTGGAGAGGTGGTCTGCAGGCTTGCCCCTGGTAGGCAGGTGGTTAAAACTGGTCCGTAGTAAAAGTGCATGTCCTGAAGATATTCTGGGATACAGAATTCAGTGTAGTCTTCCTGCAGGCCAGACAGCCGTAGATCGGGGTGGGCACTGCACGTCACCAGGCTATGCCACCCGACCTTCTCTGGCCCCTCCCCAGGGCCCTGGCCACTCTTATTTCATCATATATTTCCATAAAAGGTTTGGGATATATTGGGGTGTACTTCAGAATAGAAATAATTTTCTATTATTTCTGGCTCTGACAGCAAAGTCTCTACTTAAATGTCACTGAAAACTTATTTTAAAATAAATTAACTGCTGTGAACTCCTCTCCAAATATAAACAAACCGAAGGAATGGTAATTTAAAAAAAAAATAATTACTGCCTAAGGAGATGAGATATGGTTGCCTCAGCCTCAAAACCTCTTTCCTGTGAGAGAGGGGTTTATTAATTTTCCTAGACCTCAGTTTTTCTATATAATGGGGTTATTCACGGTCCAGCTTCAGTTTTTCTATAAAATGGAGTTACTAATGGTCCAACTTCAGGGATAAGACCAGAGAGAAATCTCAGGCCCTGGGTCTGTGGTTTAATTCAATTCCTCTAACTCTGTGAGGCAATGTTGTCATGAAGTCCCAGAGAATTCTCGGCTCTTCAGCTCTTCCTCAGGTGACAGAGTATGCCCGGTGACCTGCGTAGCCCACTTTAAGCATACCTGCTATGTGATGCTCACAGTTTTGAAAATAGAAGTTAGATTATTCTCCTTGGGAGGACCAATTTAATAACAAACTTCTGCGGAGCATCTAAGACATGAGTCCATTTTTAAGGATACTATTAGTTCCCACAACTTCTTGGGGACACCACCGGTACAAAGAGAGATGGACAGATAACCATCGAGGAAAGGCCGAGCCCTCTCCTTGCCTTCTTTTGGTGTCTGGTTTCCAGCGGGTGTCAGTGACCTGGTGGCTTTGCTGGGCCTTTCTGTGTGAGACTAGAACGCACCTCACTACCCGTAGTGAGTTACAACTCGAGCCTTCCTCCACGTGTCCTCATCCATCCTCCTCCTCAATACACACACACTCTGAGTCATCCCTGATTCCCGAGGCAGGTAACGCTCCCCTTAGTCATTTAGTTTAACTCAACACCCACTGGTTACGTGGAAGATATGAGAACTAAGTCTTGGCACGTGACTTCCAATTCCAGAGAAGAGACACTCAAATCGCTGGGGCGCAGAGTGGAATGGGGGTGGGGATCCACGCTGCTGGGGGACCTGGGGACCCTTGAGAGGGGAGGAGGCTTGTGAACCGAGAGCCTCAGAGTAGATGAGATGCCAGCAGGCAGGGGTGGAGGAATGGCCTTCCAGGCAGCAGGAACGGGAGCGGGAGCACGCGCAGGGAAGGACCTCCTGCAGAGGGGGAAGAGTCGAGTTTGCCTAAAGCCTGGGGGGCAGGACTGACGGATGGAGGGAGATGTGGCGGAAGAGCTTGGGGCCTTGACCAGCAAGTAAAGAGAGGGGCCTCTCTTGGAGGCAGGAGCATTTTGGATAGAACACTAGAGTGGTATCAGCTGCGTTTTAGGACAATCCGTGTGGAAGCAGGGTACGAGATGGATGGTAGGAAGAAAACTCACGCAGGGAAGACAGACAGGAGGCCCTGCTAGAGGAATGATAATCCAGACAAGGGGTGAGAAGGGCTGGGGACCCGGGGTGTGACGGAAAGGAGGGCGTGGAGACAGAGCTGGAGGACCCAGCTGTGAACCTGACAGCTCAGTGGGTTGCCAGGGGCCTGGCAACCCCCAAATATGCTTCTAACTGGGATATCATCTGTCCCTTTGAGATTCAGAAGAAATAGTCTGGACCCCCATCCCACTTGCTGGGGGTATCTTTATATCTCCCGTCATCTCCAGGAATTTTGAGATGGCCCTGAATTGCTGATTCTCTTAAATTAATTAAGTTTATGCATACAGTTAGATAGAATAAGTTCTAATGTTCCATAGCCCAGTAAGGTGACTAGAATTAACAACAATATATTGTTATCTTTCAAAATGGCCAGAAGAGTTGCAATGTTCCCAACATAAAGAAGCGATAAATGTTTGAGGTGGGGGATCTCCCAAATACCCTGGCTTGGTTATTATACATTCTATGCATGTATCAAAATATGACACGTGCCCCATAAATATGCACAAATACATAGCAGTAAAAATAATTAATTCAAAAAATTAATTCAGCTTATGCTTCCAGCCATCCTGCCTCTCTCCAGATCTGATACAGCCCCCCTTTGTGGCTTTCCGCGACTCTTTCTGCTTCATGCAGCTGGGGTCTCCACTAGGGACTTAAACAGGGGTCTAGATGTCAGGAGAGGACAGGGGGGGCTGTAGAGAGGCAAAGCTGGACTCACTGAGAGGTGACACGACTGGGACGGGGTGACAGGAGAGCGTATGCAAAGGAGTGAAGACGAGGGACAGTCTTTTCCTGCCGCATGTGCCACCCTGCGGGAGCAGGGAGGGAGGCAGGGGGTGACAGGCTGCCGCAAAGGGGGTCCCCACCTCACAGAAGCCAGGCCGGGAGGAACCTCTGAAAGGTGACAGTGGTTTACATACAATTCCAGGTGCCAGACAGTGGGTGGGGAGGATACAGAATGAGGAAGTGCCCTAGAGTTTGGCTGTTAGAGAGGAGTATCTGTAAAGAGGGGAGGTCAACCAGATTCCCCTGGTCCCTCCCTATCGGAGGGCTTAGCGAAGTCGCCTCCCTCCCGCCCACGGCGTGGCCAGGTGTCCTGCGCTGTGACGCGTGGCAACGGCGCCATCTACAGGGCAGCGTGTGGAAATGCAAATCTGCGCGCAGAGAGAAGAAATACCAAAATTACCGCAAATTCCAGGGAATTTTAGGAAAAGCAAGTGCTGCGCTTTCCCCCCTTGTTCACTGAAGTGTGAACTACAGACCTGCCTATTCCACAAACTTAACTGAAATCAGGCTTGAAATTAAAAAACACAGCTGCTTTCATTTTTCATTTGATTACTGAAAATCAAATTACTAAGACAGTAAGATTTATGTGGTGTGCTGCAAGCAGTTTGCCTATGAAATAATTCATAAAAAGCAGTTACATATTGCACAAGCCTAACAGTCACAGTGACCTATATCTGTAGTTCAGTCCCTAGAGAGAGTGAAAACCCAACACTTCTGCCTTCCCGAGAATAGAAAAACCTTTAAAATCCCTGAATAGTGAGACCCTATTACATGGTAGTGTTCTCTTAAAAACAAAGACACCTTGTAAACACTGTACTGACAAAATAGATAGGAGGTGATATTATTTCTCAAATTCTTCTTCAATAGTATTTCCCCAAGTTTTGTTTCAGTTTGAAAGAAACTCAGAGCCAGAATTCTAAATTTACATTAAAAGCATGAAGGAAGAAGAAAAAGGGAAAAGAGAAACTAAGAACAAATGCAACAAATAGAAAACAATTACAATATTAATCCAACTGTACCAATAATCACTTTCAATGTGAGCAGTCTAAACACCTCAATTAAAAGACAGAGATAGTTAGAAATGATTTTTTTCAAAACCTGCTGTGGTTTGAATGTATCCCCCAAAGTTCATGTATTGGAAACTTAATTACCATTGTGACAGTCTTAAGAGGTGAGGCCTTTAAGAGGTGGTTAGGCCAGGCATGGTGGTGCACACTGTAGTCCCAGCTACTTGGGAGGCTGAGGCAGGGAAGATCCCTTGGGCCCAGGAGTTCAAGGCTGTAGTGAGCTGTTATCATGCCTAAGAATAGCCACTGCACTCCAGCATGGTTGGCATAGCTGGAGACTGTCTCTGAATAAAAGAGAGGGAGAGAGAGGGAGAAAGGGAAGGTAATTAGACCATGAGGCCACGCTCATGAAGGGATTAATGCCATTATTGCAGGAGTGGGTTCTTGATAAAAGGATAAGTTGGGCCCCTATCTATCTCTCTGTCTATGCACTCACTTCTGCCTTCTACCTTCTGCCATGGAGTGACCTTCACCAGATGCCAGTGCCATGCTCTTGGACTTCCCAGCCTCCAGAACTGCAAGCCAAATAAACATCTTTTCTTTGTTAATTATCCTGTCTGTGGTGTTCTGTTATAGCAACGGAAAATCAACTAAGATAAAATCGGACTGTATGTTGTTCAAAAGAAAAACCAATTTGGATATAAAGACTCAGAAGTCAAGGAATGGCAAAAGATACACCATGCTAACAGGATATAATATGGAACCACAAATCAAAAGTGAATCGGAGTGGCTATATTAATATGAGAAAAGTAGATTTCAAAGCAAAAAAATTACCAGAGATAAATAGGAATATTACAAAATGAGGAAAGTGTGCATTCACCAAGCAGACATAACAATCCTAAATGTGTTTGCATCTAACTAGACCTTTAAAGTACATCAAGCAAAAACTCAGAGAACTGAAAAGAAAAATAGATGAATCCAAAATCATGCTTGGAAATTTCAACACCTCTCTCTCTCTCAGTAATGAACAGAAGCAGTAGACAGAAGATTAGCAAGGATATGGAAGAACTGAATAACACTATCAACCAAAAGGATCTTATCGATGTTTATAAAATGCTCCACTCAACAACAGCAGAATGCACATTCTTTTCAAGTGCTCATGGAACATTTGCCACCATAGACCATGTTGTGGGTCATAAAGCTAACAAATTTAAAAGAACTGAGATTGTATAAAGTATGTTGTCTGACCCTGAAGTTAAATATAAATCAATAAGAGAAACATAACAGGAAAGTCTTTAACCACTTGAATGTTAAATAACACACTTCTAAGTAAACCATGAGTCAAGAAGGAAGTCTTGAGGAAAATTAGAACATATTTTGAACTGAAGGAAAAGGAAAATATAGCACATTAAAATTTATGGAACATGGCTAAAGTAGGGCCTAGAAGGCAATGCACAGCATTAAATACACGGAAAAGAAGAAGGGTCTCAAATCAGTAACCTACATTTCTACCTGAATAAGGTAGAAAAAGGAAAATAAACCTACAGCAAGTAGAATAAAGGAAATAAACATAGGAGGAGACATTAATGAAATTTATAACAGAAAAATAATAGAGAAAATCAATGAAACTAAAAGCTGGTTCTTTGAAATGGTCAATAAAATTGACAAACCTATTGTAAGACTGACAAAGAGAGAAAAAGACAAAATTGCCAGCATGAGAAATGAAAGAGAGGTTATCTCTGCAGACATTAACAAAGAATGAGCTCTGGATACATGTAACAGCTTGGCTGATTCTTAAGGACATTATGCTGAGTGGAAGAAGCCAGTCTCAGAAGGTTACATACTGTCTGGTTCCATTTACATGACATTTTACCAGACAGAAACTATAGCGACACAGAACAGATTAGTAGATGCCAGGGGTTAGAGGTGGGGAGAGGGTGAGCAAAGGGGGTTTTCTGGAGTGATGAAGCTGTTCTGCATTCTGATTAGGTTGGTATTTACATGCATCTGTGCACGTTTTAAAATGTATAGAACTGTACACAAAATAGTCACATACACACACAAAAAATACCCCACAAAGTCAGTGTTGCTGTACGTTAACTTTTAAAATAAATTTTAAAAAAGAGATTACAATTCATGTGGTCATTTTCTATGTTGCCCTTTGAGTCTTGTTCACTTGAAATGTACAGGAGTAGCAAATATGTTCGTGTTTGGTAGGGCGGGGCTCTCACTTCTTTGTGGGAACAGGTGCATCTGCAGCAGGCTGGTGCGGGCAGTGCTGAGTTGTGGCTGGTGGTCCTCAGAGCAGTCGCTGCTGCGCTCCTGCCCCCCTGACGTGGGCCACAGGCACCTCCCCACCGCAGTGGCCCTGGAGCTCAGCAAGGACTCCTGTTCTCAGCTTCACACCGAACAGGCAGAGAGACAGGAAAAGATTTGAAAAGAGCAGAGATTAATCTACAGCCTCCCTTTCACCCTCAGTTAGATGGAAATGATCCAAGCTGGAAGGGGGATGAGTGTTCCAGAAGAATCTTAAGATTTCAGCAGTCATCTGTTTTGCACCTGCCTCTGGCTGAGTCCTAGAGAAGAGATTTAAACACAATGGAGCCCCCATAATTTGGGAGATTCCAGAGTGGTGGGAAGCCATGTCTTGCTCACTCACTTGGACCCTTGGTGGCTACAAGCTTCCTCGGCTTCCCTCGAGCCACGGTGGGTTGAGAGTGGCTGGGAGAGGCTGCTGAATGAAGCGTGGACGGGGTGGCAGAGTCTCCTGGAAGATTCAGAGAGGATGGAGAGCAACCTCAACATCCCTGAGCCTGGAGGAGGGGCTCCAGGCCATCAGGTCTAGAGAAGAGTGTCATCAGAACAAGATGGGACGGGGACCTGCATAGACCTGACAATCACAGGAGCTCCCAGGATGCTGTGAGAACACAGCCAGGACCACTGTCCCCAAAGTGTGGCCGTGCCCTGTGGCCAGCATGGCACGAAAGGCAGCTCCCCTGGGCCCCTCCAGATGAGGCAGGACACTGAGGCCACCAGCCCAGGAGCGAGACAGAAGAGAAGCAGCATCAGCGAGTTCCTGCCCCCACCATCGCTGTTGCCGAGTGCCCTGGGGTGCGGAGAAGGTGAGAAGAAAGCCCAGGAGAGAGCTTTCTCATCAGAAAGAGGTTGATTTACGTAAACCTAGATTGGGAAATTATAGGATTTAACTCTTTACCTGCAAGCAACTGGATCATGTTTTCCAGTACTGAGGGGAAACAGAGACTCATGGGTAGGGATTAAGAGCAGTCAGAGGAAACTAAAATTATGCTTTTGAATTGAGGACGTTCCCATCTGTCACATACCTTTTAAGAAAAAACTGCTGTAGCTGAAAATAGGAAGGTCTGATGGGGTCAGTGCTTTTTGCCCTGGCAATGTGCTCCTGCATCCAGATGGGCCCAGGGCAGTGACTACACCCCTGCACGAGAGACAGTGTTGCAGGTGGGGGCTGGACCCAGAGAGGCCAGGGTGGCTGGGGCCACACAGCACACAGGCAGCAGCGCCAGGGCCGGAAGGCACCCGCCTCACCCTGCACCCTCGCCCTCTGTCCCACGCTGCCTCTCGCACCAAGCAGTAGCAACAGGGGTGGCCCGGCCGCTCCGATCTCAGGGCACCCTGCCCCATGGCGGGGACTGGAGCGCCTTCCCCCGGGGAGGTGCTGGTCCTGACACTGCACAGCCGTGACTCGCGGTTGGCACTGGAGAATAGTTCCAGAGCGCGGACTCACTCGTACTCCAGTGAGTCTTTACCGCTGTTGGAAGGGACACATGTTAACACTCGCTTCGTCTTTAAAACAGCTTTAAGTGGGGAGTTCCCAGGAAGAATTCTTCTACCCCCCATCGTTTCTCTGGGGGTTTGACCCGGCATAACTAGGGAGTGGTGATGTGCTGGTCGCCGTAGTCACGCCTGTGTCTAGTGGGTTGGGTTGTTCTACTAGAAGGCGCACACTGGGGGAGCCGGAGCGTGGCTGCTGTGCTTGTCGCTGCGGCAGGGACGCACGCCGGCGCAGGCTGCCGCAGAGCAGGTCCCATGCGGCGCCGAGCTGCGGTGTCGGCCTCTGCACACCCTTCTGGGACAGTCCACCGCGGTTTTAGAAGGAGGATGCTGCAGTGAGGGAAGAAAGAGGTGGGACAACCCGCATGAGAATCTGCAGCTGGCTGGTGTCCTTCCTGCAGCTGGGGTCCCGAAGGGGCAGCTGTCCGGGCTTCTGCCAGACACAGGTGCTGGCGTTGCGGAAAAAGGAGGAAGTTCTGTGCCAGGAAAAAACCTGGAAAAGATAAAGTAGGCTAGACAGAGTGAGGAGAAAGTTTGCAACTGTGGCAAGCAAAGGGGTAAAGTGGCTAACTTCCCAACACGATATAACAAAGGGTTTTTTTCTATATAAATCCATAAGCTACATCTGCTGTGTGCCTGTAGTCTCAGCTATGCAGGTGGCTGAGGCAGGAGTGTCGCTTGATCTCAGGAGTTGGAGGCTGCAATGAGCTATGATGACACCACTACACTCTAGCCCGGGCAACAGAGTGAGACCCTATCTCAAAAAAATAAATTAAAATAAAAACATAAAATCATAAGCTACAGAGCTTATGGCATATAATATAATTACAGTTTAGAAAATAACCTGCCAAAGTATAAAAATTGCTTACAGGTATTAGAACTAAGAGGAATCTGTCTACTGTTTATTATTATTATTGTTATTACTAGCTAGCATTTACATAAGCCCACTATGTGTCAAGCACTTGGGCAGCTGCTAACTGCACAGTGTCCTATTTAATTCTCACGACGGCCCAGTGGTGGGCACTGCCCTTAGCTTAGAGAGCTGAATCACTCTGCCTCGAGTCACACAAAGAAACCGGAGCAGGGCCGGGATCTGCAGCGAGGTGGCTGAGACGTTGACGCCTGTATTCATCGCGACATCGCCCTGCCTCCCAGCAGTTTATATTGGGACTGATACAATAAAGTGAGAAAACACAGCTCTGAGAAAACAGAGCCGGGGATGAGAACCTGTCCCAACTCTGCTCCATCAGCACAGACCCTGTCCCTGTTTCCCAGAGCCTGGAAAAGTCCACAGGGTCCCTCTCCGTTCCAATTTCCTCGTCTGTAAAATGAGAATATGTTGAAGGTGACTTGAGATGGTACCCGTGAAAGCGGTTTGAAACACACTACCGCCTTGTGCTGATGACCATTTATTCAGAAAGTAACCGTGGGCTGGAACCTGCCTGGCGACTGGGGACCCCACAGAGAGCACAGCAGGCGTGTCCTGCACCCTCGGGGAGCTGGGAGCCTGGCGGAGGGATGGATAAGTCACCACGAACATGAACATAAGAAAAGCAGCATCGGGGAGTGCGACCCACTCCAGGAGGGCAGAGAAGTGACCACTGAAGAAAGAGGCCAGGGAATGATGTTGCCAGCAGGTTGGTGGGAGGGCGGCAGGGCACAGGCTGGAGGGTGGTTGACAGGCCAGGCCTTGCAGAGCACCCTAAGCAGTGGTGGGGAGCCCCATCCTTATCTAAGAGCAAAAGGGAAGCCTCTGAATGGGGTGACCTGGGCAGACTCACATTGGAGGACAAATGGCGGAGAGGCCCAGCAGAAGCTGTGCGGTCACCCAGACGGGGGCGTGCGGGGAGGGGGGGCCGGACCAGGGTGTCGGGGATGGAGGAAGTCGGCCGACGGGTGGGTGGGGAGACCGGGGCGGAGCTGGGAGGAGTGGTGCTGTGTTGCAGAAGCGGGTAGAGAAAGGGCAGGGAGGCGTCTAGGACTCTGGCCGGGGCCTGGGTGAAGGGGGCACCACACGCTGGGAAGAGGGGGAGCCACGCAGGTGCACGTGCTGGGCTCTCAGGCAGCAAGGTGTGAGGTGCCTTTGAGACGTCAAGTGCGGATGTTCAGCAGGCCGAATAAAACCAGTGCTCTCCCAACCACTGGCTCGCACAGTCTGCCTGCCATAGACTGGAAGAACTGACCGGGCACCTGCCGTGAGCCTTCGTGGCTGCCGCGCTCCCTGATGGAGTTGGCCTCATTTGAACGCCCAAGACAATGGGAAATTGTACAATTCATTACCTAAGAGGAAGCTGTGCTGGACATGAGTGGAGAGGCTTCCGGAAAAAGTGAGGCTCAAATGTGAGAAGCCCAGCAGGCTGAGGGACAGACGGGAGGAAGCCGGTGACATAGCAGCATGAGCAGGAGAGCAATCAGGATGCTACTAAGCCATGCGGCAAGGCCGTGCAGTTGTAGGACGATTGTAGGTCGCAGTGTACCTATCAGATAACATGAGGTCATAGAGTCTAGCCACTTAATGCAGACATGTATTCAAAGATGGATAGATATTCTTTGTGTTTTTGGCTTTCTATTTCATTGGCATCTTCTGATCTTGTTAAAGGACAGGCCAATCATGACAACTGACAAACGTAAGTTCAAATGACATGAAATTGAATATATATATATATATATATATATATATATATATATATATATATATATATAGTCCCATGTAGGGCTTTAGGGAGTGTAGTGCCTAACAGCTATCTTAGCAAAAATGATGTTTTAAAATTGATGTGAGGCAGAAGGGAAAGGACAAATAGGATGTCTCTTTTGACCCCTTGGTAATCTCAGGTGTTGGGGGTCGCAGGGGTGACCCTATGAGCTCCTCTGGAGGCCCTGCAGCAAGCGGGAATGGACACTTTGCCCAGCCGAGGCAGGGATGTGTTTCTAAGGGAAGAAAGAATAAGTGGCTCTTCCCAAATTTTGGTTCACATGGAAAAAATGTTTTGTGATTGGAATAAAAAGCATGTCTGTACAGGGAAGACTTCTCATCCTGGGGCTTTCAGCTTTGCACTCCCGCTACCTCGGGCCTGCCACCTTCCCTCCCTTCTTTTGGGGACAGAACCAGCCCCTGTCATTTTAGATCCTACCTGAAGGTGCACACGGGAGCCTGGTGAGAAGAAATCTCTCTCCCAAGGGCATGGGCCGTGCTGAGGGAGGGACAAGGAGAGGCAGTGCCTGAAGACCCAGGTCCTCCAGGTCCATGTGCTTATTTCTGTCCTGGAAACCCGTCCACAGGCCACTCACATAGAGGAAACATTTGTCTTTAACTTTTATCCATCCACTTTTTCTCACTAAGAGGAAAACTTACTCATGCAAAACATATAAAGTAGTTCAGGGCCAGCCACTTTGGGGCCCATTTAAAATAAGTTGACCTATATTGCATATAATTAAACATGGGGTTGCATTTTGAAAAATGCTTTTAATCCAATGAATGCTTTTCCAGTGCACCCAGCAAAATCCCTAAAGAAAAGGAGAAAGAAAAAAAATCTGTATGTTTTTATAAAACATTCTCTTTCTGTGAATTTATTTGGTGATGGGAAATGTTATAGCCAAAAAGAATAGTCTTCTCTTCCAGGGGAAGAGACTTTTCATAATCAAACAAAATAACAATGAGTACCATTTACTTATCCAAGCCCAGAGGAACTCCTGTGTCCATTGGATATCTGATATCATCTGAACTTTCTGATATAATCATCATGATTTATAAAAATCCAGCTTTTGTAAAAATCATAAAAAAAAAATACCAGCCTTTTGTAACCCAGGGTCTGACCCATTATATTCTGTCTAGATGAAAATAGCTTTGGCTGTAGAACTTTGCGTGTGTATCCTCGCTCCGGATGCTGTTTCAGCACATGGAAAGGGAGCCCCAACAGGCCGTGCGCAGAGCTCATTGCAAACCATACTGAATTCCTACATCTGTTAACCAAGTCTGGGTCTCTTGAGCTAAAGGATTAAGATAAAGGCCTCTGCTACTTGTGATTACCAAGGAGTGTGTTCTGTGTGGTTTGTTCGTCTTATCTTCAAGTCCTGACAACAGCTGGGGTGCAGGAGACCTGTCTGCGCAGCTGCTGACATCTCCCCCGGGCGCATGCTGCAGACGTCCAATCCCTGCACGAGATACCCTCATCTGGCAGCTGGCGATCATTCAAACACGGCAGCCCCCGGCCTGGGCCTCCAGCCAGCAGTGCTCCTAGCCTGTCTCACTTTAAACCACTTACCTTTAGCAGTTATTTCCAGCTGAAAACAGCCTGCAACTCCTGCTCAAGACTTGCTACTTGTGGCCTAAAAACATCTATCTGTAATGTTAAAAATATGATTAGGGGGAACAGCCATATCAGTTTGTAATGCGATTGTTGGGACCCAGTTGTAATCCCAATCCCAGTCAGATTCACCCATCTGTTACAGTTTTCCTAGGGGTCCGTGGTGGGCCAGCCCCTGTGCTGGGCTCTGGGGTCTGGCAGGGAGCAAGACCAGCACAGGCTTCCAGACGACAGCTTGTTGGTGCCAGGTACAGTCTCAGGACCGTCGTTAGACGGGCTAAAAATGGGCCGACGTGTGAGAAATCCCAGGCAGTGCTGCCCAAATACTGGCCCAGCACGTGTTCTTTTGTGGTCCAACCAGGAGATCATGTCTGGTCCTGTTGTCCCTGTGAGCCCCACAGTGGCTCTTTGGCCCGTGCCTGCTCTATGACAGGTGGTGCTCTGGGTGCTGGGTGCTCCACACCTGCAGAGTCCTCAGAGGTCCTTGTGGCCCCAGTGGCCAGGCAGAGCAGGGGTCAGAAAACAGAGATGGCAGGGACAGCAAAGAAGCTTCTGGTTGCTTCCTCCTACATACCTTTCCTTACTTGCCTTCCTCCACCCTTCAGGAGGGGGGAAGAAGGAACAGGGAGTTTTCTATCCCCCCTACCTGCACCCCGCGCCGTCCATGCTTGGCTGAGGTCCCCGTGCTCCGCATCACGGAAGTCTCCAGCGCAGGTCGCCTGCTGCCTGCCTCTGCCGGGGTGCCCCTTCCCCCAGCCTGGGGACACATGAACCGCAGGCTAGAGCTGCTCTGTGCCCAGTCGATCAGTGACAGAGCCACCAGCACCCAGAACGCCGTCTCTTCCAGGCATAAGCCGAAGCGAGACATTTCTTGTTTAGCAGAATGGAAAGACTCCCGCACGCTGGGGGAAAGACAGGACTTTCCCAGCTTTCCTCCCCCGGCACTCTCCTACCCTGGGCAAAGCGGACCACCTCTGTCTCCTCCAGCAGGGAACTCTGCTTCAGCACACGTTTTGTAAAGAAGCCTATGACAGCACAGGGGTCCTCATCTTCTTGGTCCCCCAGTGATTGTGGGGAAGATAAAGGAATTACCTACTCAGAATGCTTTGAAAGTGAGTAGATTGGATGATGCAGTTTAGAATTCATTTTGAATAATGCATAGATAGGATGTGTTGTTCGATCCATGCAAAATGTCGAGGGGTAGGATATTCACCCGGTAAAATCTTTCCTTTTGTTGGAGAAAAAAATCACTCTGACCCTTGTTAAAACAGTAAGGAAGACTTTATTCAGGGCTACTGTGATAAGCGTCAAGACTTTTGCAAGAGGAGGGAGACTGGGCTCAACTCAGTACGCAAGAGGCAGCTGGGGATTCGTAGCCCTGGGCAGGGTGGGGGCTCAGTGAATGGAAATTGTCTAAGAGGGGACGTCAGGGTAGGGGGATTCCTGCTCGTCTGACTAGACAGGATCTTGCTGAAGGCAGGCCAGGATAAGCAGAGAGAGAGGACAGGGAAGAGGACTTGATCAGACATGGGAGGTGATGAGAGATCAAGGTTTGGGGAGATTCTCTCGCCAAACCAACTCAGCAGGATTCTTGCTGCAGCTGGACTGGGTGGTTTGAGCACAGACACCCGGGAGCAGGCCCGGGTGAAAAGGGGGCGCAGAGGAGCCTAACCAAAGTGTGATCAAGGACAGACAGTCACTGTCACTTTATATTGTTAGCACATTTTTTAATGAGTTAGTTTTCTTCTGTATTTATTCATGTACGTACATTATGCTTGAACAACAGAGTCCCACTGCCCGATTATCCTTCTGAAAGAGAGCCACCCCGGCAAGCCCACGTTCTAACCGGCAGGGATGTTAGAAACGGGAACGCGTGTGGCTCCTTCCTGCCTGGTTTGCCAAGTCAGAGCTGACTTGGGAGCAGACTGCAGACACCTGCTTCCCTCACTCACAGGGACGGCTGCTCGTGCTGATCAGTCTTGCCACTTGCGTCGGAGTAGATTTGCCACTCCAGGAGTTTAAAGACTTAATGGCCTAGAACCTCAGAGTTTTTATTCAGTCTGCACATATTTCCTGAGTGTGTTCTTTGTGCTAGGAGGGGATGCCGGGTCCTGGGGCTGGGGCTGGGGCTGGGACCAGGGCAGCAGCCCCTGCCCTCACTGAGTTTACAGAGAACTGGACAGATGCGGCTAAAATCAGAGCCCTACAGACACGTGTCATCCGTGGTCCAGCGGAGAGGCCCACTGTGCGGTGACGGCACACGGAAGGCGGGGCTGGTCTTGCACAGGAGAGGAAGGGGACAATTGCTTCTAAGGAAGCGGCATTCGAGCGGCGAGCTGAAGCTCCGTCAGGTAGCTGCAGACGGGAGAGGATGAGTATGCCAAGTGGAGGGAACTTCGCACAGTCCCCATCGGGGAGAAGGGTCCCAAGTGGGAGGAGTGGAGAAGGGGCGACCAGGCCAGACCTTACAGGGGGCAGGGCAGGAGCATCAGAGGCGGGGCAGATGAATGAGGGGACTTCCCTCTGAGAACGAGAGAAAGCAGGTTAAGCTTCGGTGGAGATGTGTAACAGTGGGGGTCATGTGCCCATAAAGATCACCCTGGCAGACTGGTCAAAGGAGAGGAGTGGGGACAAGTGAACTCAAGGAGACCAGCACGGTGCCATCAGAAGACTGAGGCAGGAGATGATGGCATCCTAGACACAGTGAGTGGAGGAGCAGGTGCGGTTGGGAGATGTGTGGGTGGTGGAATCAGTAGGACTGGGGAAGGAGTGGCTGTGGGGGGTATTCCGGAACGAGGTTTAGAGAGACCTTGGATTGCTCGGGGTGCGTGGCGAAGCCCCCCCGAGACTGGTAGACCAGTCCACAATCTAGTGAACAGAGGTGCCATGAATGGCGGTCAGCACTTTTAAATCCTCTTAGTCATATTTACAGCAGTTCATATAAAGACTAGACACTCGGTTAGCCTGTCACAACCAGAAATCCAGCACAGGTATATTATGGGCTCACCGTTTCACCCTGAGCATGTGTTTGCCGGAGCACATGCTTCAGCGCCCTGTGAGATCACACGCCTGTGGCTTTGAGGACCCAGCATGGCCCCGACCCTCAGAGCCTGGGAAGGACTGTCCCCCAATTCCACCAGTCTACGTGGAATTAATCCAGGTGTTGGGCAGAAAACCAGGATGGGAGGCTGTAATTTATTCTAGGTCTCGGTGACTCAAGCCAGGGGTATTTCCCAGACTTGACATTCAGTTTAACGCTGTGACAAGGGACCGTGGATTTGCTAACATCAGCAATGGAAAAGTTAAGATGGGGCCAAGGAGGTTGGCTTCATTCTCTTCTAATTACTTTTTATAGTTTACCTCATTGATTTTGCAGGTAAAATGAGCTGCCACTTGATCAAATGGAGCACATGGAGCTTTCTAAGCCTGAGAATCCAGCAAAATAGTGTCTAGTTGCCTTCGCTTGTAATCTACCGAGGCAGAAAGAGTACTAAGACTATAGACTTCATTCCCCAGGGGATGTCTACACACAAAGAGCTTGGATTCAATTCTCATTTTATTTTTCTTTCCTACTTATCAGAACATCCAAAAGTTAACATTGTTTATAATCTTCGAAGTCAATTTTGACTTTCCTCATTTTATTTTAAAAATGAAATATAATTAAGCCACCTTTGCAGGCATTGTAAATTGGGCTAAAAATTAGAAAAATACCTTAAGGCAAATGGTCTGTGAAAGATTTATATTGGATTATCACCTCTCAGTAGAATTTGAGTTTGGCTGTATTGGCACATGATTTTTGGTGGGCACATTCTCAACCTCTGTAACCATTTGAACTGAAAAAGACATATTCATATTTTATGTCTCTCTGCACTGTATTTAGCTTGCCCCAGGCTGTTCTCTTGCCCCCAGCAGTATTTCCTGATTGAGTTGCATTCTAAAGGGCCACCTGCATCCACCGACCCCCTTCCTTTTCTCATGTCAGTGATAATCGGTAAATTAAGCTTATTAACATTTTATAGACCATGTTGCATACTTGATGCCTTTGTTCTCATTGAAGATGATCTGGGTTGTTTTAACCATAGTTTTCTTTTACTGACAGAGAGGAAAAGCCAAAGATTGTTACAACCCTATGTATGTATTTTTATAATCATATATAATTATATAATAAATAATATGTAATAATTATATAACACATGTAATTCCTAATATTACATTTTTAAATGTATGTTACAAATTATATGATACTTTATAATAATTCTTTTCATGGCATTAATTCATTCAACAAATATTACTGCACGCCAACTATATATGCCAGGCACTGTTGTAGGCTCTAGAGGTATACAGATCGCACCAAAGCAGAGTTAGTGTTCTCATAACTTTATGCTCTAGTGGGGAAGACATAAGCACATATATAATATATAATTCCAATCAACAAAATTTCACATAAGTGCTACGAAGACAGTAAAGCTAGGGAACTGGCATGGAGCGTGTGTGGGGTGGGTGGCTTCTTTGGATGGGGGTATCACGGAAGGCTTGTCTGAGGGGGTGACCCGCATAGTGTGAAGAAGCCAGGCTTGGGGAAATTTGGAAGAAAGATGGTCCCAGCCAAAGGGAAGATGAAATGCACAGCTCCCGAGACAGCGATGGTATGTGTATATGCTTGAGAAGCTCTGGCTAAAATCCCAGGGTAAGGAGAATAGCCCAAGGCTGTGCAGGACTCAGATCCTTCATGCAGTGGTTTATGTTCTGTGGTCAGTCATGTCATGCGAATAGTGTGTGACTTGATTTACATTTGTACACGATCACCCTGGCTGCTGTGTGGGGAAGGGCTGTACGGAGGCAAGAGTGGACGCAGCAAGGTGGGTCAGGAGGCTGTCGACTGAACCCAGACGAGCGGTCTGGTTCTTCGGCCCAGGGCTGCCCACGGTGGAGGAGGCGGGATCTACCCTGAAGGTGGAGCACGCAGTGTTGGCGGGTGAGACTGCAGGGGGCCAGTGGAGGGAAAGAGGCATCTCTGATTGTCGGTCTGGATGGTGGGTGAATTGTGGGGCTGTTAGCTGAAATGAGGAACACTGGGGGTATGCCAGTGGAGAAGGTGGGGTCTCTTCACTCTGAGGGTCTGTGCAAGGTCAAAGCCAGGTGTTGCTTTCTTAAGCAAATCTGCAGCAGTTATGCCTGGCAAGGCCAGAATTATTAATCAGAATACCTCAAATCCATATTTATAATCGGTTCACTAGGCTATGCTACATTACAACTCAACAAACCCTTCTGGGGACCCTTGTTTTGCTTAAGTGAACATAACTCTTTTTATCAGAATTCATCAATATATTCATTATGTTGGAGGAACATTATCATGCCACGCTTTCAAAATATGATGTCTTTCTAGTCTTTTTAAAAATTGGTATCCTGTAAAATGTATCATTGGTACACTGAGAAAAGGAGAAAAAAATCCTTGTGGATATCTCATGCTATCAGGTTTGAAATGAAACAAATAAGACCCGGCTAGTACTCCTCCACCGAAATAGTTTTAGGTCTTGCTTTGCAAGCTTTGTGAAACTAATCACATTTGTGTGTGGACCAACAAGCTTGTATTTTTGTGTGCTCGGGCTCAACTGTGGCTAGGATGCCACTAAGTCACCAGCATTTGTTGGACACCCCCTGGGGGCAGAACATGGCCAGATCTGGTGAAAACACTTTCTAGAAGAATCGTCACATGATCTGCATCATCTAGAAGCTTATAATCCAAAGAGGAGAAGAGTACCACCTTCAGAATTCAAAAAAGCGCCAACACCGAACATATAATCAATATGTAGGAACTTCTGGTATATATCTTTTAATTTTCTGGCATTTAAATCTGTAGGAGTGAGTGCTGTGTTGAAAAACATCCCAGAGTCACTATCGGCTTAGCCTAGAATGGTGCCTGCCATGGAGTAGGCATTCGATAGTATGTGTTGAATAAATCAATGTCATGAAAAGAGTTATTACGAAATGTCATATAATTTGTAACATAGCTTTTTAAATGTAATATTAGCAGTTAAGACTGTGACTATCACAGTGCTTGATCTACTTTTTTAGTGAAATTAAGTTCAGTTAGGGTTTATTGTGTGGCTGCCACAGTGCCTGCGTGGAGTCTGAGAGGGGAATCCAAGTCCAAGTCAGCCATGTTCTTAGCGCATAGTGTGGTTTAGAAGGCCTGTAGCTCCTCCCCACAAAAGTATTTTCTGCAAATGGGTATATTGCATGTCTGCAGTTCCCCAAATCAACACTTCTGGGGAGATGATAAGCCAGCGATGCAGGGGTGGAACAGGGTTGCTGTCCTTGTTCAGCTCACTCTGAGCCTGGACCATGGGGACAGCCTCACTGCTGCCTTTAAGATCAGACAGTCGCTGTCTAGACCCCACATCCAGTTAGGATACTGGAGGCCGATCACATTTGACCATGATTGGCATCCCTGTAATCCTTGGCCATCAAGTACAAGACAGGCCTCCTCCCTTGCCCAGAACGACTTCATCCCTTTTACGGATGGGTCTTAGGTTGGGTTCCCTAGAAGCAGAGTCTGAGTCAGGGACCTCAGAGCACATGGATTATTGGGAGTAAGGGAAGCAGGACAGGCAATGGCAGGGCTGCTTGGACCACGGCCTAGACCTGCTGCGGAGCTCTTTCGCACTCTGGGTCGCACTTGGAACTCCCAGCCTTCCCATATCCTGATAAATGTGCCATAGTGGTATTCCCACATGTGGAATGTGCTGCCTCCAAAATGCATAACGGCTTACCAAGGGTTACACTTCTTCTGTGGTGTTAGGAAGTCCAAGGTACGATAATCTGGCCTTTATTTAGGAGATGTTCTGTCTTGCCACAGACCCTCCCCCCAAAATTTTATCAATGTGTCTGACCCCTATATCTTTGAAGAGCACAGGTGTCTTACCAAGATCTCCAATGCACTTGCCAGTTTTCGCTCGTCTGATTGAATTAACATGATTTTATCAATGTAGTGGATCCATGTCATGTTCTGCAAATGTTCAGATGGCCCAAGTCCCTTCAGACTTTACTGTGATAGCAGAAGAATTCACGTAGCCCTGGGGCAAGGCTTCAGTGCGTAATGTTTTTCATCCCATGAAATAGTAACTGCTTCTGATCTGCCGTGTTGATTGGTAAGGAGAATCACCCGCACACCACATTTCGTGTACCAGAGTCTATGTCCATCTGCTCTAGTAAATATTACCAGGTGAGGCACATGGAGCCTGCAGGTTGGTTAGGTTTGGGGTCGAGCAGTGTCATTCACCATGACCTATCTGGTTTTTTCAGAAGCCAGGTTGGTGAATTAAGTGGAGATATGATGAAGACCACAAGCCTTGCATCCTTTAAGTCTTTGAGAGTAGTCCTAACCCCTGCCATTTCTTCTAGAATACAACAGTGTTTATAGTTTACTGTCTTACCTGGGGTGGGAGGGGATAATTTTTGAGACTGCCATTTTGACCTTCCTATTGCAGTGGTTCTTACTCCTCAGGCTGGGAACCCATGTGAGGTTCTGCCAATGGCCAAGTATGTGCATTCTGATTATAAGCTTTGGAATTAAGGAAATAATCACTGAGTGCCAGGGACTTGGTGGACCCTTTTTGATTTGGAGATGGGACAGGATCCATTGGTTACCCAGCCCCCATGTGTTCCTACTCTAGCAGAGGGACCGCAATAGAGCACAGTGCAGGGACATTGGGTATCAGTGTCTACAGTGGCCTTGTATCCACCATCCCTCCAAAGGTCTAGGTATTGCCCCCTGTACAGTGTGTAGTTAGCCAAGCCAAGACCACAGGTTCCTTTGATGAAGGACTGGGGAAATCACTGTTATATAGATTTTCCATGATGTTGCAGAGTCCCAAACACTTAGCTTCTTCAGTGAGTGGATTTTGTGTCTGAAAACTGACTGAGGTCTGGAACCTGGCAAGGCATCTTGACTTTCCACTGGTGTGGCTCTCCTCCATCCTTGGCTCATCCATCCCTGATTACTCTGGGTTACGTATATTAATAAGTACCCCTGCTGGCTGCCCATATGTCTTGCCTCTAGGAACACCATGTTTGTTTCCATAGATCCCTGCATCAGCCCACCACACTGTCTTTCCAGTCCGGCTGATGGTCAAGTGCTGCCACATGGCCTTCATCATCTGGGACCGTCTTATCCCATAGATCCTGAAAAGTTGTGTTTCACAACAGCCTCTCCTGCCCTCAGCCCTGGATCACAGCAGGAGGCCTCTGCTGAGCTTCTCAGTGAAGCTCGTGTGACCCTCCCCAGCACAGTCCTCAGCACTGTGGTAACAGGTGTGTCCCTGGGGCCCTGCTGAGGAACATAGCTGGCTGGTGGGTCTGCCCAGCTTATGTGCAGTATTCATTCCACATGCTCGCTTCTCTGTTCCCTCCCTCCAAAGTGCCATGGCAATTTGGGCATCCCTATCTCATTTATTGTGGGCTGTCACTTTTCCAGGTTCCTGTGAGCCATTCTGGGAGCCTATCACAGCCACACCCCTGGCCCTTGCTGGGATGTGAAGCCCTGTGTCACCGAGAGTGCCCCACATCAATAGCCCCTCCCTCCCCCGGTCCCTACACTGCTCCTCCCCTGACCCAGCACCTTGGGACCCACGCGCACCACACTCCCCTGTTCCTGCCGTGACAGGTCGTCCAGGTCCTGCAGCTCCCTTGCTTAATCTCTCTCTCCCCTTCGCAGGCCCTGCACTTTCTGGTTAGTTGTGCCTCCATTTGACCCTAGTTACTGGTCTGATCACTAACAGGGAGGTGGGGCAGATCCCCAGGAGGACTCTTGCTTCATCTGAGGTTTCTGCGCGGTCTTCAGGCAAGGGGGTGCGGGAAGTACTGATCAGCAACAGAGGCCGATAACCACTTCTGCAGGCTGTGGGGTTTGTAGGGAAATCTGGGAGTTGAAGGTTTTCAAGTACATCCATCCTCACCCTGAGCCTCAAGGTCCCTCTACTTCCCTCTCAGGACCTTGACTTTGGTGTAGGAGACTCACCAGAGATGGGAGTTCTTCTTTCTCTGAAAGGACATGACAACTATTCTTAGACTAGGTCCTGAGCCAGGTTGGTGGAGAAGAAGAACTCCTCATGTGCTGCCAAGGAGACCCTCTGGCTTTCGTACTCGGCTTTAAATAATGTTCAAGTGCCCTGAGTCTGTCATTTTCTCCTCAAAGCATCAGTACTCCTCAGCAGTAGCCACCCAATCCCACAGTCCTTAAAATTCCTGTTTCCCTTCATACCTTGAAAATTCCAGAGACAATGCACAAGCCAGCATGCCACTTCCCATGTGTGTCTGTCCTTTCCCAGCTCACCACCGGGACCATCGCTGTTCCTCCTGCCCCCTCAGTGCCAGCAGCCTGGGCGTGGTTCAGTGCCAGAACCGTCCTTGGGTCCCAGGACTACTTCTGGGACCCCTGCGTTAGGCCAGGCTCCCCGGGAGCAGAGCCGAGACAGAGACTCAGGTGGATGTGACTTATGGAGGGAGTGCTCCTCAGGAAAACCCGTAAGAGTGCTAGGGGAAAAGGATGAGAAACAGGAAGGAGCTGGCCAGGGTGTGGTCTCAGTGAAGTCTAGTCATGGTCCGATCCCCAGGGAGCCCCTGGGACATAAACCGCACCACAGAGTCGCCCTGTCGAGAGCTAAAGAGCTTCACTGGCCACTACCAGGATGGGAGTGTTACCTCACAAGCAGCTCTGACCTGTCCCTGCCAACAACTCTTCTTCCCTGGAGAAGGTCACAGGTGTAACTCTCACAGCAGCTCAGGTGTGAACTGACACACCTGAGTCAGTTGTGTGGGCTGTGGGATCCGGCCAAGGCGCCCACAGTGTCTGCTCGGGACTCATGCGCTCACTGCCACGCCTTGCCTCTTCCCACCAATGTCTTCTTTCCGTTTTAAACAAACTCCTATACTTACCAACCTTTTCCAAAGATGTTCTGTCTGCTTCCTTTCATCACCTGACCCTCCTAACTCTTCAGTTTCCTTCCACCCAAACTTCAGTGTTCTTCCTCTCTTGAGCCCAATCCACGCTCCTGCCCTCCACGCTCCTTGCCAGGATCAGCCACCAAGTCCCCAGTGCCCACAGGACCAGCCCACCCGGTCCCGTCTATGAAAGATTTGCCTCCTCTGCCTCTTCTCTACTCAACTCCCCCCCGAACCACTGGAGGTTTCCCTAGGTTGACAACCCAAGCAGCACTGACAACTGAACCTCCAGTTCCTGGGCCTGCCCAACTCCAGGTTCCTCTACACCTCCACGTGGGCCACGCCCTCCCTGAGCTGTGTCCTGGGTTCTTCAGCCCAGCCCTGCTCTACACAGGAGCTCTGAACGGTCTCGCCTCCCTCTCCGCCCTCTCTGCTGTCCTCGCCCAGCTCTCGTGCCTTCCTCCTGCAGTCCCTCTTCTTCAGTGCGTAGACCTCCCTCCGGTTCCTCGGCCCCTCTGCTTCCTTCCACTGTGTCGGGATGCTTCTTATCTCATTCCCTCCGTAATCAGGACCGCTTGGCTACTCCAAGGGCAGTCCCCAGACCCACTGAGTCAGAATGTGCCTTCTGACAAGATGCCCAGGTGATGTGAATGCATTTTAAATCCGAGGAGCACTTCGGGGAACTACCGTACCTGTGGGTTTCCCAACGCTTTGTCTTGCTGTCAGACACACGGAGAAGGACCCAGCCATACGTGGACTCTGCAGTGTGGGCGCCCACAGTGCCAGCCCTTGCTGACCTGTGCTTCCTACCACAGTCGAGCTCTCTGAGCTCTTTATCAACCCTTTCATTTGTTTTTGACATCTCCTCCTAATTTCTCTCAACAACTCTTCCAGATGTTTACCATTTCCTACAATCCTTGACCCAAACCACTAATCCTTTTTATAAATTAAACTAGGTTTTAAGAAATGTATTAGAGTAAAATTATTATATTCTCTGATGTTTCAATAGTGTTTTGTTAATACAAATAGACATGTATGCTTTTCCAAGAAGAAAGGGAATTATGAAAAAATTAGAAAGAGAATTGTAAAACAAATAAAGCAAAAGTCATCTGTTTGATTTTGGTATTGTATATATACATATCTATTATATTACTTATTATACTTCCATGTGTGCTTGGCATGTCTTATAATTTTAAAATAGAATTTAAAATGTTATCCTTGTGCAAAGAAAAATTAATAAGTTAACTCTGATACTTTGTGACTACAGGCCAGCCCACATGTCTCTCATTCTATTTTCCTAGTCTGAAAAAATGCAATCCAAGGATTTAAATTTGAAATGAACTTGGATCTGAAGTGCTCCTACATAAGAAATAAAAGCAAAAGCTCCCAAGAGGAATGTACTTTCAACCCAGACCTCAAATGGCTCCCACACAGAAAGTTCCAAAAAGAGAAGAACACAATTAAAAAAAAATCACAACACATGCACACACACACAAAATAAACAGCCCAACATTAGAGTCAGAACAACAACAGACCCACATAGAGAAGACTTCTAGGATTAGAAATATCATAATTGGTCCTCAAAGCAAGTATGTCCAATATGTGTTTTTAGAAAGAGAGAAAATCCAAAATATGGTTCAAAGAATATCAAAATTATCAAAGGATCAGAAGTTCAAGAACTTGAAAATATAATAATTGAAATAAAAACATAATAGAAGTCAATTACAAATTAGATAATTCATGAAGATTTAAAGAAATTACACAGAACATAACCCAGAAAGACAAGAGGAAACATCAAAGATGATAAGAAACATGGAGGATAGCATGAAATGGTCCCACATATGAGAGTTCCAGAAAGAAAGAATTGAAAGAATTGGGAGAGGCATTATTAAAGTTGAAAGTAGCTAAGAATTTTTCAGAATCAATAAGTGACATGAATCATCAGACTTAAGAAAATAATGAATCAAGGTAAATAAAGAGAAGTTCACACCTAAATAATGTGTGGTGAAATTGCAGAACATGAAAAACAAGTACATTTTTGCAATCACAGAAAAAAGGAGTGTCTACAAAACGAGCAATGGATAGACTAAGAACGAACTCGTCAGCAACAACATGGAGAGACAGAGGATGGTGGGGAAAATCACCGCCAGTCTGTAATAGTACTTCTGGTGAAATTACCATTCAAAACTCTGGGTAAAATAAATACAGTTTTAGACAAAGATTGAAAGACTTATCCACCTACAGACTTTCATTAAAGGAACTTGAAAATGAGGAAAATAATCTCAGAAGGGTCTGAGATAGAAGAAGGAATGTTGTTTCTGGACATGGATATATACATATATATATATATACATATATATATATAACATAGATATTGGGTTATTAGTATGATATAGTTCCATATATATTAATACATAGAAGCAGCCAGCATTTATAAAGCATGCATGAGGAACTCCAGTAAGACAGTGGGAGGCCATAGAGAAGAAATAAAGACGTGGACTTTGCCCTTGAGGAATTTATGAATCAGTTAAGATCTTAGGAACATCTCTAAGCAGCACGTAAATTATGAATTGATAAAGACCTGACATTCTGGAAAAGAGAAGAGAGTGCAATATACTTACTGTGACATTTGTTCCACAAATTGAAAAGACCTCATATCTAATCAGAGTAGGCAATAAGCTGTCCTGGAATCTCTGAGATTTGGCCTTTGTGCCTTTTATGGACTGAACAGAGGGTCAGAGGACGGCCCTTTGTCAACAGCAGCCAGAGATAATAACTAAAATGTCATAGTTAGTCATTGCTTCCTAAGCATTCAGCAAATCTCTCTCCAGGAAATATTAAAAAGTATGCCCAGTAGTTCAGGGGCAGACAGAGTAATTTGGCAGAGTGGACACAGGCATACTTTTTAAAATTTCAAACCTTAAACACTTTGTTCTTCTCAAAAGAGGGCACTTCCACATCCTCTGCTCATTTTTCTTCTTAGCTTGTTCACCTTTTTCATATTAATTTATGATAATGCAGATATTAGAGATGCTAGCGTTTTGTGTATCATATGTGTTGCATATATTTTCTTCAATCTATATATTTCTTCTGTCTTTGGTTATGCTGTCTTTTAACATATATAAAATTTTACTTCCTGTATAGTCAAATCTATGACTATTCCCTTTGTTTTTTATGGGTTTGATTTATATTAATACTTAGAAAGACCCCCCTCCCAAAGATTATGATATTCTTATATATTTGCCTCTGATACCTTGATAGTTTTAATTTTAATCTTTAGATTTAAAATCCATATGATATTAATTTGGTACACGATTTGAGATAGAAAGTTCACCTTTTTGTTTTTCCACATAAGTAGCCTCTTGTCTCAACACCACTGATTGAATACTTTATTATTCCTTGTGGATTTGAAGTGCTACCCTTATTATATTATTAAAATATACATTATATTATTAAAATATACAATATTATTATATTATCAAAATATACATGCTTCTGTCTCTAGCTCTTTTCCATGAATCAACTTACTTTTATCTGTGCCATAACCACGTAGTTTTAATCACTATGGTTCATAACAAAGTTATACATGTTCAAAGCACAACTTGGGAATAGAAAAAAAAAGTTATACATGTCAAGCATTTTCTCCTCACCATTATTATTTTTGAAAAATTTTCATGACTCTTCTCATGCATTTTCTCTTCCAGTTGAATTGTGAAAACAACCTGTCAAGTTTGAAAGAAAAGCTCATTGGGATTTAAATTTTAATTACACTGGATTTGGAGATTAATTTGGAGGGAATTGACAGCTTTGCAATATAGGGTCCTTCAATCAGGAACAAGAAATGATATTACCTCATTTACTCAAGAATTAAGTTGTATATGAATATATTAATATATGTATACACATTTATACACATATCTATGTGTGTATATATCCATATCCACACTTTTTCCATCAGTTCTTCACATTTCTAAATATGAAATCTGTGTACAGGCTTGTTTCTCCTTTCAACTTTCTGTGCACAGCTACTTCTATAGGAAAGTCACCTGTGATACTTGAGTGCTCTTTGATTATGTCCTTGTGCTTGGTCCCCAGGCCCCACCACCCAGGGCCCCACAAATGTGACCAGCAACTGAGACAAAAACTCTAGCCAGTCGCATGCGCTCTGTACAGGAGAGCTCCTGCTTGCACCAATCAGAGCTTCGCTCTTAAGGACTTTGTTTCTGAGATCCAGAGAGAGTCAGCAGGTGGTAGCAGAGTCCAGTCGGAAGCTGCAGAGGAGGAAACAGTAAGCAAGAGGCAGTAAAATTCATGGCAAGCACAAAGCACGAGAGAGAAAAGAGTATAGAGGTAATAGTGGGTAGTGGCCACAGAAAAACAAACGGAAGACACAGGAACAAGCCGAGTCACGCCTGAGGCAGAGTCACAAGAGTGGGAAGCAAGGAACACCTGTTGCTAAAGGATGAACGATCACGAGGCCCCACTTGAATGATTCATGTTATTAAGCCATCAGGGCTGTCTTGCCTCCCATATTATATTCCAGTTGTCCATGAGGTTGGTCTGTAATACTGGTTTTCGCTTCTCTGTATTTCCTTCCAAATAAATACTTGGGAACTTAAGGCTGAACTTTGGAACCGGGGAGAGTCTGGTGCATGTTTTCAGCCCAGCGTCTCAAATGAGAAAGCTGCCTTCCCCTCTTAGCGGGAAACCTCGCCTCCTGCGTCATCGTGAAGAATGAGGCTGCCAAGCCTGGGCTCCCCCTCAGTTCTCACACCCCTACCCCTACCACATTGTACACATCGGTGTTAACTCTCACTGGCTTCTCACCAGTCTCAGAGGACAAACAGCGCCCCCCCCCCAATTCAAATGACATCTTTCCCGCCCCTCCCCCAACCCCTGGGCCCAGTACACACATGCCTGCACCTTGGTCAGGGTCCCTGGCCACCACTGCTGGGTCCTCGCTCCATTACTCCTCCTCGCATTTATTTCTTTAGTTTCTCCCTCCTTCCTGGCTCCTTCTCGCCCTATAAACATGCTTGAGCCTCATCTCCCTCCAGTCGCCAGCCCCTCTCTGCCCAGCGTCTGATCTAACCTTGCTGCTCTGTCCCCTCCGTCATCAGCGTCAGCTCCCCTCCCCCGCTGCGTGCTGCTTGCACGGAGCCCATCCCCAGTGACGTTCCAGTTGCCGATCATGAAGGACGTTTTTAAAGCCCTATCTTCTTGAATCTCTTTGCTGATCATTTTGGCTACAACTTCATTCTGGAAGCTCTACTTCCCTCACTCCAGTATCACACTCTTCTGGTTTCCCTTGTTTGCCATGCATGTTTGACTGTTTCTTCTCTCTCTCCTTTTTTAAACTGAGTTTCTCAACCATCCATAAGTATATGATACATTGACATGGTTGGAAAATACAGGAATGCACAAAAAGGAAACTCAGTCTCTTGTATTCCATGCCCATTCCCTGTTTTTCCTGTTTCATTCCCACCAACCCACCCCTGTAGTGATATGATTAGCCAGTCTATTCTTCCTACACAAGAGAGCAGACACGTGTTTATTTCCATGTCTTTCTCACATGGAAGATAGCACACTACAGTATAGATATTCTTGTGTACCTTGCTTTGTTCACTTAACAATATATTCTCCAGAATATATTATCTGGCATGATATATATATCATGCCAAATAAGTGCATAGAGATTTTATTCATTTTCTTTTTATTACAACCATAGTACTTCATTGAGTGAATATACCATAACTTGTTGAACCATTCTCCTATGTATGGGCATTTAGGTTGGTTTTTAATATCTTGCGATTATAAGCAGTGCTATAATGAACGCCCTTGTGCATTGTTAAAGGTGTGTCTTCAGGGTAAAATCCTAGATGAGCAATTTCTAGGTCAAAAAGTACATATATAGTTTTATTAGGTTTTGCCAAATTCCCATAGGAAAGACTTGCACCAGTTTGCAAGAAATGTATAAGAGTGACTATTTCCCCCCAAAGTTTTGCCAATGAAATACTCTGTCATACTTTTTCATTTTAGACAAACTAATAGGTAAGAAATGGCATCTCAATGTTGTTTTAGTTTGTATTTCTCTAATTATGAGAGTTTTTGAATAATTTTCATATTTTGTTTAAGGGCCATTTGTATATTTCTTGTAAATCTTGTTGATTTCCCATTTTTCTGTTGGATTTTTGGTCCTTGGTTTTGCAATTTTGAAGAATTCTTTGTATATTAGGGACATTAGTCCTTTATCTGTGACACATGCTGCAAACATTTTCTCCTAGTTTGTCAGTTATCTTTTGACTATATTATGGTAGTTTTCATCATCCAAACTTGTAAACATTTTTATATAGTTACATTTATTAGTTTTCTACTGAATATTAGTTTTATTGTTTTTAGTCATAATTAGAAAGCCCACACTGTTGTTAAAGAGAAATTCACCCTTTTTTGGCATTTGTATGATTTTGGGGTTGTATTTTTAAATTTAGATCCCTTCTCCATTTAGAGTTCATTCTTGGTTTGAGATATAGATCTAATTTAATCTTTATTAAGTGACTACCCAGCACTACCTATTATAAAGTTTATCCCAGAGATTTGAGATGCCTGCTTTATCATATACTAAATTTCCATATGTGTGTATCTTCTGAGCATTCTGTTCTAATCCACTGGTCCATAGTCTATACATAAGTCAGTCCCACAGTGTTTTAATTATAGAGGCTTCATGGTAGGTTTTAATGGCTCATAGCTCTAGACCCCCTGCTTAAATTTTCTTTTTTAAGTATTTTTCTGGATATTCTTGCATGTTTGTTTTTCCAAATGGACTTTAGTGTCAGCGTGTCAAACTCCATGAAACTAAGGCTTGTTGGTGTCTTCACTGAGATTCCATTAAACTTTCAAATTAACTTAGTGGGAACTGACATCTTTATTTAGGATGCTGAGTCATCTTTCCAGGAACAGAAAATGCTTTCCCATTCGTCTAAGTCTACTTTAGTTCTTTCCAGACTAATTTAAAGTTTTCCTCAGAGAAGTTTTGCATATTTTTGATAAGCTTCTTCATATGCATTTAATCTTCTTTGTTGCTATTGTAAATTAGGGTTTCTCTAAATAATTTTTCTAAATATTGTGTTCTCTAAATAGTTAATGTTTGTGCATATGAAGGATATTGATTTCTGTCTGCTACTTGTTTATTTTGCTATTTTACTTAATTCTTGTACTGTTTGAGTCAGTTTTATCATTGAATTTATCATTGAATTTTCTAGGGCTTTCCAGTTACCATTATCCTAACTTTGTCTTTTTCTTCTTCCATTTCTTTCCTGGATTCAACCAATTCTCTTTTTATTATTTTCTGTTCCTTTTCCATTTCTATTCTTAGTTTTTTATTTTTTCCTTCAAGATCTTTTTTCATATCCCAAATGCTAGTTTTGGTATATTTAAGTTGGTTTATAGTGTTCTTGCTTCATGGTTATTTCCTTGGGGGCAAATTTCATCAGTTGAGGTGTGTTAGGTTTTATTTTCTAATTCTTTATAACAACTCTGTTTATTCCAATTATTTTTTGTAGTATTGGGCTGATTTTTAAGACTCCTGATTTGGTGACTTCTTTTTGTCAGGGTGACAAAGTCCAGATTTTAAAATGGATTTTGAGAGTGAGTGAGGCAAGAGATTTGTGTCTTTCAATTTTTTGGTACTCTTTCCTCTTGCCCACATTTTCTGCCCTGAGCTAAAATTCCATTGATTACCGACCTCCATGAGGCCCTGCTCTCACTGGTGGGCCTCAGTGAAGTTTGGGGTCTCCCAGAATTAGCATCAGTTCGAAGCCAGCGTCCAACAGTCCCTGAAAAGATATGATTATTTCTTTTCCTCTGATGAACCGTTACCATGGTAAAAGCTAATAGGTTCCTTTGGGGAAGGCTGGGAGAAAGATTAAGTTTTTCAGTATAAATGTTCAGTTCAAGGATATTTAGCCTCCCTTTCATTCAGAAGGTTCTAGGTCTGTAAACTAGCTCATGCCTGGGAATTGGTTGAGTGGCCATGACTCTCTTTTTATGGTTGAGTTTAGACCAGTGGTCCCCACCCCCCACCCCCAGCCACAGACCTGTGCCTGTCCATGGCCTGTTAGGAACCCGGCTGCACAGCAGGAGGTGAGCAGTGAGGGAGCAAAGCGACATCTGTCTTTAAGGCCACTCCCCATCACTCACATCACCACCTGCGCTCCGCCTCCTGCCAGAGCAGCAGCTGCATTATATTGTCACGGGAGCACGAACCCTGCTGAAAACTGCACATGCCAGGGATCTGGGTTTCATGTTCCTTATGAGAATCTACTGCCTGGTGATCTGGGGTGGAGCTGAGGAGGTGACGCTGGTGCTGGGGAGCGGCTGCAAATGCAGATTGTCATCAGCAGCCAGGTTTGACTGCACAGAGCCCATCATGAATTAATTGCTTGTAAACTCATATCAAAAGCCTGTCAGTGAGTGGCAAGTGGCAAGAAAGCTGCATCTGGTGGCAGGCTTTATAGTGGCAAGTGAGCATCTTACTTCAGTTGTCAGGCTGTGTCTGGTGGCAGGCCTTGAGTCAAAACCTGACACTTATTTTAGTCTGTGCATGGCCCACCCATTATTTTATTTGCCACTTGCGTCCGCACCTCTTTCCCACGCTGCACACTTGTCTCAGTCACAGCCTTGGTAAGCCTAAAAGCTAACCCCGCAAAAATGAGTGAAAAACAAACGTCACTGGAGAGCTTCTTTGAAAAGGGGGAAAGACCCAATGATGACACAGCAGAAGACTCCAAGACTGCCAACAAAACGAAAGCCGAGTTTGAAAGAAAATCCCAAGAGTCCTACTTAAATTACAGGTTCATTACAACAGGGGATTCACATTCTCCAAGCCCACTTTGTATAATATGTGGAGACCAGCTATCCAATGAAGCCATGAAAGCTTCAAAACTGCAAGCCTTTGGAGTTTTCAAAAGAAAAAAATGTGAACATGAAGAACAGAAGCAATTATTGAAGGCCACCACTTCATCAGTGTGTCTGCACTGGGAGCATCATTCTTAGAGGCCAATGGGCCTCTTTGGTGAGGAGTTGACCCTGCCTGCTGCTAAGGACATTCACCATGAACTTTTAGGAGAGGCTGCAGTTCAAAAGGTGGCACGTGTTCCTCTTTCAGCTGCACCATAACTAGACGAACTGATGAAATAGCAGAGATTATTGAGGCACAATTGTTGGAGAGGATTAATGACTCACTGTGGTACACAATCCAGGTTGATGAGTCTACCAATGTTGACGACGATGCTTGTTTTTGTGAGATATATTTTTCAGGAGGACGTGCACGAGGATATTTTATGTGCGCTTTTGTTGCCAACCAGCACCACAGCTGCAGAACTATTCAAGTCTTAGAAGGATTGCATATCAGGAAAACTGATTTGGTCATTTTGTGTCATTATATGCACGGACGGAGTGGCTGCCATGACTGGACGGCTTTCTGGTGTCACTAACTGGGGTCAAGGAGGTCGCTTCTGAATGTGAGTCCATGCCCTGTGTCATCCATAGAGAAGTGCTGGCTAGCTGAAAAATGTCACCCGAATAAACAGTGTTTTGTAGGATGTGACTAAATTATCAACCATATGAAAGTACACGCCCTTAACTCACGTCTGTTTTCGCAGCTCTGTGAGGAGGTGGATGCAGAGCACACACGTCTTCTCTTATACCCAGAAGTGAGGCGGCTTTCTAAAGGTAGATCAGTGGCCAGAGATTTTGAGTGATGATAGCTGCTCTAGGGATTTCTTTTAGAAAAACAGTCACCACTGGCAGCACATTTCAGTGACACAGAATGGGTCACAAAACTTGCTTACTTGTGTAACATATTCAACTTTTTCAATAAACTCAATCTATCACTTCAGGGGAGAATGACAACTGTGTTCAAGTTGGCAAATAAAGTGGCTGCATTCAAAGCCAAACTGGAATTATGAGGGTGATAAGTGAATATTGGGATTTTTGACATGTTTCAAACATTAGCAGAGATTTTGAAAGAGACTGAGCCAAGGCCTTCTTTCTCCTGGCTGGTGCATGACCACCTATCTCAGCTTTCAAAAGAGTTTGAACATTCCTTCCCAAACACAAAAGACCCTCTAAATGGGAAGGAATGGATCCGAGACCCATTTGTGAATAAGCCAGGTGAATCCATTTTGTCCGTGCTACTAGAGGCTCAACTGCTTGAGATCGCAGATGACGGTGGCCTTAAAAGTATGTTTGAGACAACTTCAAATCTCCATACATGCTGGATTAAAGTCAAGGCGGAATATCCTGAGATTGCCACAAAAGCACTGAAAAGCCTCCTTCCATTTCCAACATCCTATCCTCATGAAGCTGGGTTTTCTGCAGTGAAAGCAACCAAAAATGAGATTATGGAGTAGACTGGACATAAGCAACACATTTCGGGTGTCACTGTCTCCCATCACCTCCAGATGGGACTGTCTAGTTGCAAGAAAACAAGCTCAGGGCTCCCACTGATTCTGCATTATGGCGAGTTATATAATTATTTCATTATATATTAAATGTAATAATAATAATAATAAAGTGCACAACAAATGTATTGTGCTTGAATCATCCCAAAAGCATCCCCCCACCCTTGCAGTCCATGGAAAAACTGTCTTCCATGAAACCAGTCCCTGGTGCCAAAAAGGTTGAGGACAGCTGGTTTAGACGTTGTTCACTTGACCTAGAAGTTTTCTGCTTATACAGACGAAGAAAGAATTTAGTAGGCTTCCTAGCTATTTCACTTCTAGGGACACCGTGGTCAACTAGCCAACTGCCCAGTTCTGCATGGGTCAGACTGATTGCCGCTCTGCCTCTGCTGTCCTTACAGTAACCACACCCACCTTGGCTTCAGGCATCGAGTGCCACCACCTGGCCACTGCCACCCCGGGATCAGTTACTCCCAGTGCATTCAGGTTTCCCAATTCAGTGCCTGCAGTTCCACTGTGAGGTCTGGACTGTAGAGAAGAGTGATCACAGAGCTCTTCAAGGAAGCTGGGGTTCCCTGGACAGATTTATTTCTTACAGTCGTAGTGAAAGGTATGTCTTCTAGACCCTCCCAGTCAGGGTGAGTAGGTCTTGAATGACAAATCCACTCCAATATTCCAATCTGTCTAAGCTTTTGAGTCTTTTCCTCTATATTAAACCAAGGCATGTCCTGCGTTTTCAGGCCACCTTTTGGTGCATGTTTCAGCCAAGCCCACAAACTGTTAGAGCCCTTTCTAATTCCCCAAGCTATAATACTTAATGATTCTAATACTTAATAATACTAATAATTCTAAATGTAGAATCTCTGCTTAGTGAGCCCATGTCAATAAACTCAGCCTGATCCAACTTTATGTGTCTTCCACCATTATCCCAAACCTTTGGTGTCCATTCCAACATGTTCCTCAGATTCTGTCTGTATACGTTAGAAAAATCAAGTAGTTCTTTTGGAGTGTAGCGTACCTCCCCAAGGGGTACACATGGTACTCCATCTTTAGGGGCTGCAGGGACTTGAGTCTAGTTACAGATCAGAGCAAAGAGAGTTGGCGGGGACGTCCTGAGGAGGGTCAGCATTGTCTTGCATGGCAGCTGCCTCAGAAAAGGTCGTTGGTTTCCTCGGGCCATGCAGGGTTAATGCCCCTGGAACAGAGGGGGAAAGACTGATGCCACTGGAGGTGGGCAGGCTGCTCCCTTTGGGGTTAGGGAGGCCAATTCTGGGGGTGGGAAGACCTCCTCCACTGGCCAAGAACACACATCTGAATGTCCCTAGTGCCATCAGGGTCTTCCTGTGTGTCCCAATCCCAATTTACAGGATCCCATTCTTTCCCAAGCAGTGATTTCACTATAATAGTAGACACCCTACAAGGCTGGGGGTCAATGGTGTGGTCATTCAGCCAGCTGCAGGATGAGATTTTGCAATTTTTGGATTCATAGCAATTTCAGCCCTGCAGCTACCCGGGATAAGGATCTCCTTCAGGGCACACATAGAAGTTGCCAGGTTACTTGTGCAGCACTTGAGCTGCGAATTCGAATCCATGAGCACATCCTTTTCTTTCTTGCACTGCTTTGTCCAGTGACATTAGAGTAAGCAGCCAACCTCATTAAATTTGTTTGTTTTCTAAAAATGTTTGAAAGTATTATATACAGAGTCACCCAGCTCCTTGCTTCTTGCAAGTGCTTGATAAGGAGTATCTGCTGCAGATATTTCGCCTATGTCTATAAACAGTTCAGCCCTGGAAATCAGTGCTCTGTTTACTACTGAAAATAGAGTTGTTAGCACTCTTTAAATCTAATCAAATTAAAGAGCCAGTTCTAGAAACGTTACGTGGTGGATAATGTTATCTCCATCTTATAGAGGAGAAAACTAAGAGTAAGTGACCTACCCAAAGTCACTCAACTAAAAATTAAGCTGAAATCTATCTGACCTATATACTGAAACTGCTCTTTCTTCTTTCCTTCTAGTCTTTCTTTGTAACAACCGTCACACTGTTGATTGATACCCGTGTGTGGTTCGCTGGGAATCATCCTTCTCATCTAATTTATGTCACATAGACAGATACACTGTGTGGACTTGCAGCTGCTTCCTGCCCCTATTCGGATTCTGCACATCAATTGTCCAATCTTGTCCAACCCATTTATCTAGCTAGTAAAGATCATTTCAAATTTCAGTTCTGAGATTAGTCAACTCTTGAGAATATAATAACAGAATATATAACAGAAACCTAAGGAGGATCTCTCTCTTGCAGTCATCCTAGTTACTGACTTAAAAGGAAAAAAAAAAAAAAGGTGCTGTCAAAGACTAACAGACTAGGAAAAAAAAAAAGATTATCTTAATCGGTAGCAACCTTTCTACTTGGATATTATAGAAAAGTGACATTTTTTTTTAGTTCTCTTTGACAAATATCTAACTACTGATCAAAGAACAAAAGCAAGTATGTCATTTGTTTCTTCTTTTTTCTCTCAATTTACTAACTCCTGATTATCCCATCAAAGGTGTTCCAGAGCGTCTATTGCCTGCACGCTGGTGATCCTAACCACCAGTCATGGAAAGATTTCTGTTTTGTGTTTTTCCTTTCCAGCCCATGCTCACCTCATTAAAATCTAGACGGAGTGTGTTTGGGTAAAGCTAGCATATTTTCCTGGCGATCCCCTCTGCTTCAATCCAGTGTTAGAGCTTCAGCTTATATTTTAGATGCATGGAAAAAGAAGGGACCTGGATGGTGGGAACAAAATAAACAGATGGTTGCCTTGACGATCTGTAAGGCAGACTCTTTCATGATCTTTTTTTCATGGTTTTCTTTTGAAATACATAGTGAGACAGAGATACAATTTGTGTCTCGACCTCCTGCAAATGGTACCAAGGCCCACAAACTGCACAAAACACCGCAGTGTTTCTGCCAAAAAGCAGATTGACTCGGATTGACTCCCCGGCAGCCCGGCCCTGCATGGCCTTAGGAAATGTTCACCGAGACCTATTCCCGAGGCAGATCGCTGGTGTTGCGGGAGTGAGTGGGCACAGCAAGGAGGCTGTGATATTTCGGGGGAAGGCAAAGGTAAACAATTATTATTACATGAGGCAGGATGTCATGGTACAAGAACATACAGAGGGACGTGAAGTCACAGAGAACGAGAAAATTCACTCCAAATGGGAAGGTTGGGCGGAGGCCCTGGTGGAGGCAAGGGGGTGCTGATTGAAGGAAGACAAAGAAAGAAACAGAGCTAATAAAATTGGACACCTTAACATTGACATGCACATAGTTTCTACTAGGTCAGTGTTTAAGTTGTTCAGACATTTGCTTGTAAATGTATTTAAACATACACATATGCATACACATTGAAACAGGGTCTCTTCTTCCTAGCTACGAAAATGTGGGGCAACTCCATAAATACGTTTAAATTTCCTTTTACATTTTCCTATGCTCAGATCCCTAATGCAGATTATGACACAGGCTTGGAATTCTATAGGCCTTGTATACAGAAGGTTTAACAATCACAATGCAATTAGCAAAGCACAGTGAGCTAGGACATAAGCTCTAGAGTCAGACCTGAGTTCACGGCCCCACTCTATCACTGCCTAGCTTTATGTACACCTGGCAGGTTGTGCAACCTCTGGGCCTCAGTTTTCTCATCTGTAAAGTGGAGAGGATAATAGTGCTCATTTCACACAGTTTTGTGATAGTTACGTGAGATAGTGTGTGCAAGCCCAAACTAATATTCATCATTAGTTATTGCTGCAAAACAGAGTGTTCATAAAGTTTTCTCCAAGGAGATACAACATTAGGCTTTCATATGACTTTTCTAAATGCTTGTTGCTATTCCAATGCAAGAAAATATGCCAGGAATAAAAAAACCTCTCCAACTCTTTTAAATATTGGAAGCTAAAAACGTCTCCAGTTTCATGAGCCTGTGAGGTCATAGTTTCCTTTTATGCCAGATCACAACAGACTAAACCCCCATTCTATTTGCCTTCTGGAAGTGTAATCTTTTTTCAGGTATCCAAGCATTTTGGGGACTCCCTGGAGAATTTTTATTCGGAGAGTACCTCCCTACCTGGCCCTTAGCTTGTCACCGTGTTATAGGTCCCGTTCATCTCCCTCAAAATGAGTTTCATTGAGTATTTTTCCACTACCTGGAATCTGGGCCCCAGCTTCTGAAAGCCAAGAGAAGGCGTGGCTTCCTTCTCACTGCAACCCAAGGCCCCATCCTGATTTCTTCAGTGGCTTTTTCAAAGGACATTTTGTCTGTGGGAAGGATCACTTCCTTCAAAGGAAATCTCATTCCCTCCACATGGCCCTCAAAAGACAACAGACAGCACCCTTTGTTGGTGGTTTCTAATTAACATTCCCAACTAGAAGGAACCAGAGCTCCTGGCAAGATAGATGATTCCAGATCTAGAGGAGGAAATATGCAAGATGAGCCTAGGATATCCTGTTGTGTCAGAAAGCAAGGAATACATACACTACATTTTGTTAATCCACTCATGAACTGACAGGCACTTGGATTGAATCCAGATCTTTGCAGTTGTGAATTGTGCTGCAATAAACATCCGCATGCAGGTGTGTTTCTGATAAAATGACTTCTTTTCCTTTGGGGAGATCCCCAGTAGTGGGATTGCTAGATTTAATGGTAGATCTTGCATGTAGTTCTTTGAGGTATCACCACACTGTTTTCTGCAGGGGTTGTACTAATTTGCAGTCTCCCTAGCATTCCTTTCTCTCTGCATCCACACCAGTGTCTATTGTTTTTGGACCTTTTAATATGAATTAACTCCTTTTGCAGCAATTTGGAAGGAATCTGAGACCATTATCCTAAGCGAAGTATCTCAAGAATGGAAAAACACAGACCACATATACTCTCTCTAATAAATTGGAACTAACCAATGGGCACACAAGTGCACAGAAGGAAGTAAAAGTCATTGGAAATCAAGCAGGTGGAGGGGAAAGAGGGGAGGTACAAAAGCCCACTTAACGGGTACAATGAACACTATTCAGGTGATGGACACACTTATATAGCCCTGACTCAAGCCATGTAACAAAAACATTTGTACCCCCTTAATATTTTAAAATAAAAAAATATATTTTTCCATTCTATAGTAAAAAAAATTTAAAAATTTTAAAATAAAAGAAAGCAAGGAAGGTAGACTACTGACTTGTGTCCAAAGGGCAAAGGGCCAATAAGAAGGGTCACAGGCCAAAGATGGGATGTATTGAACATGTAAAAAGGACAATAAATGCAACTAAAACACATTGTGTATATTAAAATAAATTCATGAGTTTATAATTTATAATGATGTGGGAGAAAAAGCGAGAGACAACAAACAACCTTAACAGCAACCTCACTGGGTACCATTGCAGCTTCAAGTCTTTATTTAGAGAATTGGCACTTAAAAGGAAACGATTAAGCATTTACCTTGTCCTTCCTGTACAAACCATATCGTGGGGAATTAAAACTGCCCTAGTTGTTCAAAAACACAATTAGACAGAAGGAATAAGTTCTAGTGTTTGATAGCACAGTAGAGTGACTATAGTTAACAACAATTTATTGTATATTTCAAAGTAGCTAGAAGAGAATATTTGGAATGTTCCCAACACAAAGAAATGGTAAATGTTTGAGCTGATGGGTATTCTAATTACCTTGACTTGATCGTTACACGTTGCATGTGTCAAAATATATGTACTCACAAATATGTATAATTATTATGCATCAATATATATCACTAAAAATCACCTTAGTTGATGAAGAAAAATTCTTTTTTGCATAAAAATTCCAGCTAATACATGCAGAAAGACAAAAAATAATCAGAACATTACATCGCAAGCCCCAGTGAAATAATCACTTCAGGTAATAATTATTAACAGATGAAACCATTACGTGCAATGTTGATGGGAAACTTTACCATGGAGGAGATGAGGCTATCACATTCTGACCCATTACAGCTCACTAGATGTGGAACATCCTGGTGAAATGCAATATGATGCCCATAGCATCACATCTGAGACATTGTTATGCCCAAAACTGAACTCGAATCTAACCCTGACTGGAAAGCTAAATTTCACTTAACAAGTGAAATGACATCACAAAGAAACAGAGGTAAATCCTGCATGTGGAACATTCTACAGGTCAGCTGACCCAGTTTCTGTATATAAGTCAATGGCATGGCAGAGAAAGGAGGGGAGGGTTTTGCTATTTGTTCATAAGAAACCCAAGAGATTTCAAACCTAATATAATAGGAACCTAGTTTGGGTCTCAGTTCCAACAAACAAACTGAAAAAAAATTTTTTTTTTACTATTGTCAGTTTTGTTCAATGTTTTAATGGCATTGTGGTTGTGTAATGAAATGTCATAATTTTAAGCAATGCATACTAAGGTATATAGGCCTTTGCTTTGAAATACTTGAACCAAAAAGAGAGAGAGAGAGAAAATAAACAAGTGAAAATAAGACAATAAAATCTTACTAATGGCTGGATCTGGGTGATGGGGGTATGAAGAAAAAATTTTTTAAAAAAAGGATAGATGAAACAAATACGCCAACATCTTGATAGCTGCGGGAACTAGAAATGGAAATATGAAGCTCCTTTGTATTTTTCTCTATTTTTTTAGCGTATTTCTGATTTTTACAGCATGTAAAGCAAACAAAGCACAATTCTAGGACACTGATACATTTCTCAAAATCTAGGTTGTGTGCGCCTAGATCCTACCACGTGTGCGATTTCGGAAATGCTACATAGGGTGGACGGGCCCACCCCAGTGCTGTGCCCCTTAGTGTCCCCTGTGCACGAGGAGAGAAGCTGCAAACCTCCTTTCTTTGTGCAGATTCTTCAGTCTCACCCTCATCTCCTGTGAACAATGTGTTAGCGACATCTCATACACCTCCCAAGAGCAAGCAGTGATTTTCCAGTACGGTGCCATCTAAATCCTAATTTAGAAAGAAACAGTTTCCCAAAGCCAGCTACCTGCAGGAAAACAAGTGTGCTTGGAAAAAAGCACCCTTTAAATCAATACGGGGAGAAGGTTAGCTTTGGGGAGCCTCCCAGCTCCCGCTGGCTCCTTCCTCACTAGGGGCCTTGCTCTGTCTTGTCTTAATCCCTGCCTCTGCTTCAGGAACTGTTTGCCTCCAGGTGAATTCAAGCTGCTGCTTTTTTTTCTATTGTGGTAAAATATAACAAATAGTTTACCACCTTAACTATTTTCAAGTGTACAGTTCAGTAGTGCTAAATGCAGACGCTCCTCGACTTATGACAAGGTTACAAAAACACACTTTCGACGTAGGATATTTTCAGTTTATGGTGGGTTTATCTGGGCATAGCCCCATCGTAAATTGAGGAGCATGTTGAATGTGTCTCACCATTGTGGAGTGGAAAACCCCTAAAATGACCTGTGTAAGTCAAGGACAGTCTGTATGTTCACACCACAGTGGAACCAATTGCCAGAACTCTTTTCATCTTATGAAACGGAAGCTCTGTGTTCATGAAACAACTCCCCGTTCCCCCAGTCCCCCAGCCCCTGGCAACTCCTGTATTACTTTCTGTCTCTGTGAATTTGACCTCTGTAGGCACCTCATGTAAATGGAATCATACAGTGTCTGTCCTTTGGTGACTGGCTTGTTTACTTAGTGTAATGTCCCCGAGGTTCATCCGTGTTGTAGGATGTGTCCAAATTCCCTTCCTTATAAAGACTGAATTATATCCATTGCACATATAAACCACATTTTGTTTTATCCATTCATCTGTTGATGGACATTTGGCTTGCTTCCACCTTTGGGCTGTTGTGAGTAATGCTGCTATGAACATGGGTGTACCAAGCCACCACTTCTGACACCAAAGTTTTTTCTCATAGAGGTTTCAAAAGCCCCAGGTTTCAACAGCTCTCCGCCCAGGTTCAAGCTCAAGGTACCATGAGCTTCTCTTCCTCTGAGAGGTCTGACCAAGCTCACTGCTCAGGAGCGTCACACTGTGCAAGAAGGGGGCAGCTCTGGACCTCCTGACGTCACAGAGCCCAGAAAGGGGTCCTTTCATTTTTCCCCTGGAACTCTTCGTTTTAAACCAATAAAAATAAAACACGCTGGCAGGAGAGTAAAATGTAGAAATCCACTCCCTCCTGTTTGCCATTCCTCAAGGGTTGGCGGCTGTTACATGAACAGCGTGTATCTTTCCAGAACTTTACTCCAAACATATACAAAGGTATATGTAAGCTTTGTTTTTTTTTATAAAAGCTTACTTTCTCACTCAGCAGTGTATCATCTTTCCGTGCATTGTAAAGGTACTGGAAATCTAAAGTATTTCCCATTCGTATGCTATTATGGACGATGCCAAATTGAGTATCTTTATGCATACATGCTTGCATATTTATATTAGTATTATTGCACTTTAGATGTGGAAATGTTGGGTCAATGTGTATGTACATTTAATATTTTGATAGGTATAGCCAAATTGCCTTTCTAAAGGATTATGCTCATTTACCTATTATCTTTAAAAAAATATTTGAGCTTATTCTTTCATGTTTATGGCAAACACATCCAAGTCCGTGCCTATTTGATCACCAAATATTCTTTCCTCTCTCCAAGCAAATCTAAGTAACCTACACAACTTAATTAAAATCCACTTAGAAAATCTCAGTAAAGTTAGTAAAATCATCTAGTTTTAACAACTATTGTCTCCTTGTGGCCTTAGGCAAATTTAGTGGGCAAAATGTAATTGTATATTTCTGCAGATGATAAATTTCAGAATTTCTCCTCTGAGGTCTGAGGACATATAAAATTAATCTTGTAAAAATATTTGCATCTTTTACTTTCAGGATTACATAAATATATTTTAAAATACCAATCTCTTTTTGGGGAAAAAAAAAAACACAAAACTTTTGCTCCCTGCCTTCTTCCCTTTTTGAGTTTTAACTGTTTGGAAAATTATAAATTGCCTAGATCAAGATCAAGTCCTCCAAAGCTTTTATACCAATTTGCCTAGTAAAAATATATGTCCCAGATCCCAATTTTCAATGACTTAAGTCTCTTGAATGGTTGGTGTATATGTCAGCCTAGGCCAGTGACTTCGCAATTATATTTCAAATAGGAAGATCTCGACAAATAAAGCAAAAAAAAAAAATTGTTGATGGCATGCAAATTTGAAAATGAGCAGTTGGTTGTCCCCATTAGCAACCAATACCCTGAGAGGAGTGTGCTGGGAGGAGAAGCTGTATGCATCTATGCATCACGTTTATAAATGTTTTTCCTTCTCTGAAAGATAGCAGCCGGGATTTGGGCAGAGCAGCCGGCAGCCCGGTCGTCCCTGCCGCGTCCCCGGCCGGCCGCCTTTGTGTGCCGCCGCGCGCTCCAGGCGTGTCTGCCGCGCGGCGCCCGGGCGCAGCCCACGCGGGGAGGGCCGGGGCCCGCCGCCCCCTTCGGGAGGGGTGGCACTGGTGAACGCTCCGTTGTCATGCGACTATTGATCTGCCTCCCTGTGAGGATCCCAGGGGCGAAGTGACCCTCCCTCCGGCAGGTCCCCTCCCTCCCTCGCTCCCCGCCCGTTCTCCGGCTGCCGAATCCCAACGCCGCCGCTCTGCTCGCCTCCCCCCACCCCTCATTCCTCTGCCTCCTGGATTCCTGAAGTTATTAGGAGAAATAAGGTAGCCGAGGGGACCACATGGAAGTTGTGACAGCTCCCAGCGGCGGCGCGCCCCTTTGGTGTGCGCCGGCCCCTGGGCTCAGGAGTTGCCCGCTGACGCGCTGAATGCAGGAGGTCCCCTTGCCAGCCAGCCTGCCGGGATGGGCCACTGCTGCTGCAAGCCTTATAACTGCCTCCAGTGCCTGGACAAGACGGTACTTTGCCTTCCCCTCTCCTCTTCCCCCTCCTCCTCCTCCGCAAGGGCAGAGAGAAAGCGGCCAGCCAGCCACCTCTGTCCCTGTCCCCCTTAGCATGCGTGTGCGCGCTTTGTTGGCGAATGGGAAGCTCCCTTTACTCGGACCACTCTGCTGGACCGTGAGTGGTGTTCACCGAAACATTTGGTCTCACATACTCTGCAGTGCCTTACATAATTCTTTATTCCTGCAGTCTCAAATGGTAACTGTTGCATTTTCCTGAAATAGTAGGGCTGTGCTCAAACATTCTGAAATCCGACCTGCCAAGAATATTCCTTGGAATATTCTTAATGCATTTTAATGTACCTGTGAAACCCAAGTCAGCCCAGTGGGGAATTTAGATTAGCTAGGCATGTTTTCCTTTGCCAACGGCTAACTTTGAAAGTTTACCACTCTTTTTTAAAAAAACAGCATCCATTCCTGTCATTCATATTCTTGACATCAGAGAGGAAAGCACACCAGTGTAGTTTTTTTTTTTCTCTCTGTACTTTGCGTCACAGAGGGATGGATAGCAGAGAGATGAAAACTTAAAGAGCCAGAGAGAGTCTGAGGGTGTGTTCAAGTCTTCACTGCAAGAAAAATTCACAGCCAGGGAACTGAAAATAGAGTATGAAAGAGAATTGTATAGCAATTCCAACACAAAGCCTTTCTTTGCTTTTGACATTTGCCTACTCTGCAAGCTTGCAGAGGGATTAGGTTATGCTTTTAATTTCACTGCTAGAAATCTGTGGACAAGAACTCTTGTCTCTGTGATAATATATTATTAACATATACATTTGGATTTTTCAAAGATGCATGGAATGGAATTTCACCGGGGATTAAAATTGCCTCCTTTCCACCATGTGGGGATGAGCTATCTAGATAGCTTGAGATATGGTATGTGACCAGGCCAAGGAAAATATATGGCTTAATATAAAACTCATCACAAGGAAGTCACTTGGGAACATCTTAGTTACCAGTTCTGCTTATGAACTTTGACTTAAAGTAGGGTTTCATACCACCTAGTAAAATTAAACTGATACCTTAGAAGTCACTTAGCACTTTTGCTCCAATGGAAATAACTACTTCAATAGGTTTGGCTTTTGCTACCATGAATATGAACTAAAATATTTATGTGCTTTTAACAAATGGAAATATAAAACATTTGCATTTTATGTCTGCAAATCCAACATTGAAGTGATTCGGCCCTTTTTCAAGAGAAGTGGTCACAAAAAGGTATTGAAGGGAGCTTTCCAACAGTAGTTAAAGTAAAAGAGAAAAATTTTCTACATGTGCAACAATACAATAAAGTTCACATTTCTAAACCCTGTTACAAAGGTTTTAGAAATAGAGGCTGTAATATGGAGGCCTTTTTGTTTGAGTAAGTTATTTTAAGTGAATTTGTTTCCCTGTTTTGATTGAGATCAGCTTCTTGGAAATAATTATCCCTATGTCATTTTTTAATTCAGAGATTTTAGAAGATAATTCAATGTTATTTCATCTCTTTAGTAGTGTGATATTTAAGTAACTTCTAAATCTGTTAGCTTTTGAACTTCAAACTCAATATGAATTATTCTTTACTGGTGAAAACTTAAAAATTTACACTGCATTTATCAACTTTTTCATTTTGTTCATACCACATTTCTTGACTTTTCTTTGCTATATTTCAGAATAGTATTCCCATTTGAGGTTTTATAGACAGACATTCATAGGTGTTCTTTTAAGGCATTGAGAACTTTCATTTTTTAAACAAGAAAAGAGGCATTGTTTTACAAGTTACTTTTCAGAATAACTTCACAAACAGTATGCCAAAACCATTTATTTATTTGATAGTTACCTACCCATTGGGCCAGGTATTGCATACTGGGACATTGTAGGATTCCACTCCAACCTCAAGCTCTAGAAATAGGTACTCCTTCAAATTCCACGATAAAATTCTTCAGTCTATTAATCACTTTCAACAACCTCAACATCAACATGGATTTAAAAAGCCTGATAAAATTGTTCATAAGATTGTTACTGTACTTTGCATTATAGAGCCCAGCTTAATAAACCTTAAAAAAATAAACATTTCCTCAGAACTTCATATAGATACAAAATAGAAAACTTTATTTTGAGAAGTAAAAACATTTTATTAACAGTTTGATCATAGTATAGCAAAAAATGTTCTGAAACACATAGTGGAACAATTAAAGATACTTTTCAGGTAATCTGTTTCAGAGATGTGGCTAAGAAATTTGAATAGTTAAATGCTTCTTTAGCCTTAAATTGTTAGGGGAAACTAGAATCTTTCCTAGAATATAAAATGAAAAAAAAAATGTTAAATGAACAAATGGTTTTTAAAAGCTATTTATGCTTACGTATTTCCAACTTATAAAAGCCTGTTCATTGGGAATATTTATTGCTGATTTACTCTGTGCCAAGTTACTATGGGGCTACCAAAGAATTCATAAAAGGCATGCCCTGCCTTGGGTAGTTTACCAATAATTGCTTTGGCTGTACTTCCACCTCTTCCAGAGAAATTACAAGTGGGGTAGGCACCAATAACACATGCAGAGCAACTGGACCTTAATACAGGACTGGAGTGTAATTAAGTGAACGTTGTATTGTGGTGGCCATACCTGTTTGTGGAATTTGGGAGAAATTAGGCTAGAACTCCGTAGGCAAGTTTTCTTGGAAAAAGTGGAACATGAATTACACGTTGAGTGGAATTTTATTAAACTGAAGAGAAGGAATGTAATGCCAAGCAAGGAGTCCAGGAGAAAAGGTGTGTTAGTCCAGTTTGATGCAGTGTGAGAGAGGAAATCTCATGGTAAACGTGGCGTGAAATGTGGCAAGTAGGGATTGTGGGGACTTTTCCAGCCTGAAAGCTGTACCCACGTTTTCTAACTTGAAGAAAGACTCATCTATAGGTATTTTGAAAGGAACGGTGTGACCCAGGAAGGCCGTCTGGGCACGCAGATAGATCCCATCGGGGCCATTCCCCTGTGGGCTCAACGTGGCCCAGGATGAGGCCAGCAGCTCTGTGTGCACAGAAACTCCTTCTTCCTGACCTCCCTTTGCTGATCGTTTGTTAGGATCGTTGAGTTATTAAGATAAATAAACTAGATGTGTAAGCTAGAAATGTCAGCTTGCTCCTTAACAATAAGAAATATGATGACAAGCAAACGATAACAAGCCTGATAAACATGTTATTTCTTTTAAGAGTCAAAAGTCTAGCCTCATAAGAAGCTTTGATGGGAATGGAATCCGAGCCAGCGAGTTATGCTATGTAAGAATGCAGGGGCCTCAGAGCCTGCCGGGCCCAGGTCCCATGGCCCCTACCCCCCTACCAACTGCCACTCACTGGGGAAGGCTGTGTGGTCGTCACTGGCCCTGCAGACTGCCTTTTCTAAGCTCCCAACTCCCCTTGGAATGGACTTGTTCTTTCTCAAAATGCATTGATAAATTCAGTCCGACACCAAGTCTTACTGGTTTAGGTACTATCCCTCCCTTTAGGGGTTCATTTGCATATCTCTACCCTAACCTTTTATGTGTTGATTATAATCTCAGAGGCTAGTCTTATTTACCTTTTCTCTAAATTCTTGGTAGGGTTGTGAGTTGGGAGAAGGCACCTCACTGTTCCTCCCAGGTATGCTATGCGTGGGTGCTCTGACAGTAATAAATTTGGGCAGGTGATTAAAGGAAGGTGGAATCCAGAAAGGTCAAGAAACTTCTTAAGCAATACATTTAATTCCTTTAGGACTAAAAATCAGTGTACTGGCTAATACTCCTTTCTCCTGCACTTGCTCTGAGATCTAGAATTTCCCAGCATTGCTTCTCTGAGTTAGCATTCCTTCTCCTTGGCCCCATTAATCTCTGTCCTTTCCAATTGCTCATTAGTAATCCAGCTATGGCATGATATTCCCTTGTTAACAACAGCCTTTCGGGAAATCTAGGTATTTTTTTAACCAGTAACTCTTCCCCACAAGCACAAGGGCAGAGGCTGAAATTATGCATTTTTAAATTTAGTCATTCTGATTTCTTTTAATACAAGGTATTACTTTGCTCATTTTTCACACACGTAGACACTGAAATGCAGGGAAGAGTATTAAATGTGAAGGATACTTTGTTTTTGACCAGCTATATTAAATTTCATTTCAGAAAAGCAGATCAGTATACAAAAACACAAAGGCCTTAGTGAAATAGTACTTATTGATCAACTCAAGACCTGGTATCAGTGCTGCCTTAAAGCTATAATAACTGAAATGAAAAACAAAAGGTCAGTCCACCTCTCCAGGGATTTTTCCACAGAGCGATGTTATGAATCTGGCCAATCTTTATAATATTAATACTGAAATGAATGCAGCATTCACAAAGGGTGGCATGAAAAGAACTCTGAAGACATGCTCTGTTGATGTCACCTTCTGGCTGGTGCATTTTAAAATACAAAAGACAGTGCTTACTGTCTTTTTTTTTTTTAAATTAAATTTATTAAGATAAAGTTCTACAATGTGGATTTAAACTCTAACCTGAACTCATGGAGCCCTGGGTGAGAAGTAATATTGTTTTGGGGAAGAATGAAAAATTCTTTAACCTCTTTGCTATTTAGTGTGTATGTATGTCACATTTGGATTTTTAAAATTCATAATAAAGATCTGGATGTTTCCTGAAATACCAGAATCCCACAGATCTCTTATTTAATCTCCTGCGTGGTTCTTTTGTCTAGCTTGAGAAAATATGGCCCAGCTCAGAGTTGGATTTTTCTGATCTGCACTGACTTCAGAGCAGGCTAAAAATATAGGAAAGATGATTTGGGAGTCTTTGGGCTTATGCATATATTTTTTAGTTTGTATACACACACACACACACACACACACATACATGTCTCTTCTTTAACAAAAAGGTAGGGAAGAGCTGATAAAAATGCTCAGAACTACAGTAAACTTTATGAAATTGTCCTCAGTACCCCTTGTAGCCAACCAAGAATTCCTGCAGGTGTATCACAGAACAAAGGCTGAAAGTTAGAAGGATATGAGAGGGGCCCATGGGCGGGGAGCAGACAGAGGTTCTCAGGAAGCCCTGGGAGCTGATTTGTGTCACTGGTTCTCTTGGCCTTTGCCTGGGGTGCTCCTTTCATACCTTCTTGCTCATTCATCTTCTGTTCTCAGATTAAATCTCCAGGACAGTCTTGCCCTGTTGAGTTAGCTCACGTTGTTTTGTAATTGCTTACCCATTCACTGACTCTCTGGGAAACAAGCTCCTTAAATGCAGAAACATCCTGCATGGCACGGTGTCTGTCTGGCACATAGTAGGCCCTCAGTGAGTATGTGCAATTTCTTATCAGTTTCTTATTTCTGGATTAACTGGGGTGAAAGCACCTCAGATTCATCCAGCATTCAGTTTTCATACTAAATAGGCTATTCTGCTGGTGTCTCCTTTGAGGAGGGGCATAGGTAGCTGATGCCCAAGTATAGAGTCACAGGGGTGATGCTAACCAGGAGAGGCATGTTCACTTCCTGTGGCCACCAGGTTCCCACAGTAGCATCAACCATCTGAGCAGATAACTCCCATTGACCAAGCGTGTTAAGATAACACAGTGTGGCAGGATTGCTTGGGGCTTGGCCACACACCCAGTGGCTTGAGGTTGGTGGAATGATTAGTAAATTGTCTGCTTTGCCAGGCTTCTCTAGCTCGGAGAGGTGAAAGGCAGCACCCTTTTCACCCTGTGAGAAGCCTTAGCGTTGGCAGGCATGTCTACAAAGATGCATAAGCCTCACTGTAGCAGACTTGCAGGGATTTGTTTATGGCAAGAGGTGTAGGGGGTGAGTTGGATGGTTCATGGGAAAAACTCTCCTTGCATTCCATCTGTGAGTAAGATATATATCCCGCTGAAATGAATAGGGAACGCAGAGTGCAAAGGAGAGAGGTACATGGCCAAATAAAAGAGGTAGCTAAGAAGATGCAGCTGCTGGCTTAGGGCTTGGATGAATGTTCCCTAAGTGTCCATTTCCAGTTAAGCCTGTCATGGAGTAAACAGAAATTTTAGAGGAATGGCCTTCTTAAGGCTTTGCGATTTCTGGACTGTATCACCAGGATAGTTTGGATGGTTAATACTGAGTTCTATTTTTAGCCATCTTGAGTGAAAACAGGGGCCCATGCTCTTGGCACCAGTTAGGAATTTTCCACTCATCCCCCATTTAGAGAAGCACTGATGTAACCCTGGGCGGCCTTGCTCATATTTCAGTCGTCCCGTGGTGTCATCACCCTGGACCTGGCTTAGGTTGGGGAACCAAGGGGAATGGTGACTTGATATCCTTTCAAAGGGAGTCCCTGGGGTTTGGCAGAACCTAAGGGCCTTGCAAGACCACGCTGGACTGTTGAGCCATGATGGATAGAGGGATAAGTTTTTGAGGCAAGGAGCCATGAGTGGAAGGTTCCTTTAAGTTCACCTCTTGCCTAAAGAACAGCGTTCCTGCAGTTGTAGCTGTTGACTCATCTCATTGCAGGCTAGCACTACGTCATTCTGGTTTGGCTTGCAGGAAGCAAGAAGTTACTTACTTGATGCAGAGAATTCATAAATTAGAAGAGTTGATATCATTTCAAAAACAAGCACTTAAGGAAGAAGGGCTGTCGCCAAACTGCCCGGGCTGGCCTGAGTGAGGCAGAGGTGAGCTTTGCCAGCATCTTTAGCGGGCACGTATCCAGAGGCCATCGGAAAGCATCCTTCTAGAGGTCGTTGGTGAAAACTAAATAGCTGCCCTATCAGAAGTTACCGTCCGTGTAGGTTATGCTGACGTGGGTCCAAGTCCTGGAAATGTATAATCCCAACATGCAACCCACACATCAACAGCAAGGACAGACACAGGTAGTTCAGGCTGTGGGGTGGGGTGTGAATGCACCCAGGGACTCTGTTGTTTCATTGCAACACAGTGGTCGGGAGCTGACTCCGCCCCTCATCCAGTCAGATCTGAAAAGCCTCGTGGTAATAAGTGCTCGGATCCAACCTGGAGATCGGTGAGATTTGAACCTCGGAGTTGCACCTATCTAAGCATGAGTAGGAAGGGAGATTCTTGGTGTGTTCATGTTTGATGAAGAGAGTGGATGATGGGTTTAAACCCCTGCCTCTGCCATTTCCTAGCGGGCTGCCCAAGGGCCGGTCATTTCACCGAAGATACCCAGTTTCCTTCTCCATGAAGGGAAATAAAACCAGGGCCCCCTGGACAGTGTTTGGAGGAGGAAATGAGGTAAAGGGCTTACCTAGCACTGTGTCTGGACCATAGAGAGCGTTTGGTAAAGGTCAGCATCAATGACCCTTAGTAATTAGTAAATAACACTTAGCCAAAACTTAGCAGTTTAGAGAATCAGCCAGAACTTACCAGAGTTTAGTCCCTTTCCTTGGCATTTTAGTCATCAGGTTTGTTGCTTATCTTTGGCAGCCACTTGATGACTGTAGTTTGAAACTGGTTGGTTTTATGGCCTGAGCTTGTAAAAGGGTGGGGCATATGGGGGGGGCATCTTCCTTCAGTCTCTTACCTCCTTCCTTCCATGGCCTCTGCGTCTGTCCCCATGTGCGGAGGGTACGAGGTCTCTAATTTCACTTCTGTTTCCTTCCTACTTCTCTGTCCATCTCTCACACTCACCCCTTTTCTTTTATTCTCTCACTTTGCTCCCCTCAATCTCATTTGTGTTTCTTGTAAAGCAATAGATGGGTGGGCAGGGCCTGGCCACAGGGCAAAGTGATTCTCATCTGAGGGTCTTCATCAGCAATCTCCTCCCTGGCCAGCCCTGTCCCCAAGCAAGCCTGTCCCCCTCACGAGGCTCCCAGCCACTCCTTCCCCAAATGCCTGATTCCCCTGTGGCTGGAAAGCATAGACTGATTTACTATGATATAGGAGAACCCTAGGGCTTGACATTGTTGACATCCAACAGGGCTCACTACATGAGGCTGAGGGACATGCTGGCTTTGGGTTAGAAAGTAGAGTTAGTTTGTTATTTTGTGATGTTCCAGTTGTTCACTGCCTGGTCTAAGTCTTTGCAACTCTCATCGCTCTGAAAGTGAGCACTGTAGTGATGCTATTTCTGGACTGATAAGAACAGTATTTCAATACAGTGGGTGTGTTTAGGAATTGGAGGACATGAGTGTTCAGAATTATTCCTGATAATGGAAAGTTAGTTTTTCTGCTAGTTTAAGATTATTTCAAGGTAAATACTGAAATTAACCCTCTTCAAAATATCAGATTTTCCTAACCTATAGTAACAAGTTCATTATCAGCTGGCCATATTGTGCTGTTATTAAAACAAGCATACAATCCCTGTGATCTGTCTGTTTAGGACATTTTCCCTGTTCTGAGTTCCCCAGTCTTTGGGCCAAATCAAAACTTAGAATGAAATCAGGGCAGACCAGGAAGGTGCTTAAAATACCAGAGCATAAGACTCATACGGAAATTCTAAACATATTTAGATAATTAATATGGAAAAGCACCTAAATTAGGTAATTAATATGGAAAAGCTAGTAAATTGGGTAGTTTATATTGGGTAGGATGTTATCCAGTTGCAAATGAAATAAAAGGAAACAACAGAACTATAACAACTAACATTTGTGTGAGCTTGCTAAGTGCTGGACACTATTCTAACTATATCATATATATTAATTTATTTAACCCTCATAATAACCTTGTGCAGTGGGCATGACTTCAAGGTAACATCATTTCATGATTAAGAAAATATACACTGTCAAGTGTAATTGCTAGCCTTGAAATTCAGGGAAAGCCAGGATGCTGTGGGCTGGGAAGGAGAGAGCTTCATGGATGAGATGGGGGAGGAGCTTGGTCTGTTGGGTCTGTCTTAGTCTGTTCAAGCTGCTATCACAAAATACCATAAGTTGGGTCGCTTATAAACAACAGAACTTATTTCTCACATTTCTGGAGGTTGGGATGTCCAGGATCTAGGCTCCAAAAGATTCAGTGTCTTTGGAGGGCCATTTTTTCATAGATGGTGCCTTCTGGCTGCACCTAAATATGGCAGAAGGGGCCACGCAGCTCTCTGGGATCCCTTTTATAATGCACTGATCCCGTTCATGAGGGCTCATGACCCAATCACCTCACAAAGTTTTCACCTCCTAATACTATCATGTTGGGGGTTAGGATTTAAACATATGAATTTTGAGGGGACACAAACATTCAGACCATAGCAGGGGCCATTGTCTCTCAAAGGATGGATCTATTGCTTCATTTTCTTAAGAGAACCATTGGCTAATAATTATTGATGCCTGTGGCTGCAATAGCTCTCTGTTTGTTATTAAAATAGAGTTTTATTTTTGGCATTATGAATATTATGACATTGCTTAGCAAATGCCATTTGAATAACCTGAGACCCTCCCGTAAACCCAAAGCAGCACACTTGTTGCCTGCATCTAAACACAGCAGATTCGGGAGCAAGATTATGAAAACTGCCAAGTCACCTGCAGCGCAGGGTCTTCAGAAGCCCCGAAACCAAAGGTGAAGGCAACAGTTAATAAAGAAAGAACATTCACAAGGCCCAGGTGATATTCGTGCCAGGTGTTTGGTCCACAATTTAGCCAAAATTCCCTCTCTGGAAATGTTTGCTTTCGAATACCTTCTACAGAATATCAGACTTTCTTTGGAGGCCTATATTTTTGGTATCTCTAAATTGAATAGAATTTTTATGGCATATCTTTCCTAGTTATTATTAGTAATAAAATTATAATAAACTGTTTATGGTGACTCAATAACCCAGACTACAAAGTCAGCATGTCTTCAACTACTTCCCTACTTTATGTCACAGAATGTATTGGGTTTGAAAACAATTTAGCAGTCATTTATTATAGTTACACGTGATATTTTTTGCGCTGCATGATACTTCAAGTGTGAGATTTCCTGTTTTTCCTACTGTTGATGCTGACAGTGGAACAAAAAAACCTTGGAAACCTTAAGTATTATTGTTGGTCTTATTACAAAGAGAAATGTTTCATGTTAAGTCTTCTGCTCTGATCTTTATTATCCATTAGGCAGCTAACCATGTATGGACAAAAGGGTAAGTTGAAGGAACAGTTGGTAAAGCAAGCATTTGCCCCTCAGAGAAATATAGCACAGACTTTTTTATGGTCAAAAATCTCATAATGTGGTAATAATTAAGAGGATATAATAATATATGACAGTAGATTAATGTGGGGGACATAAACATGCATAAAATCATTGCAAGATGATATACAGGAGGGTAATCTAGAGAAAAGCACAACCATGGGTATTATGAGTATTATCTCCCAAGCTGTGTCATTTGAATGTGATACAAATGAATGAGTCAGACTTGCCTTTGTAAGTTTTGTATGCCTATATAATGAGAAAATTATCTCCTTAAGGGCTGGGCCTATAAATATTTGCTTAATATGATTCATTAATTAAACATGTGAAAGTGCTTATCTAGCATAAAACTAGGGGACTGTCGGTATTCGTTTTGTTTTTTCAGAATGAAAGTGCCCTTGTGAAAGAAAAAGAGCTGTCAATCGAACTTGCAAACATCAGGGATGAAGTTGGTAAGTAGGGCATTGAAAACGAGGAGCATAAAGAATGTCTTTTCCTGATTCCTATGAATATGTAACAAAAGCAGTCATGTCTCCTGTACTGAGCCGGAGCCAACCTGCCCGGATGAATGAAGCACCCTACCCAGCACAGCAGTAGCCTGCAGCAGCCTTAGCAGGGAGCCATAATTTTTACATCGCTGTTGTTATGAAGACAGCTTCGTAACAGTGCACAGGGGAGCTCATCAGGCCTTGCCTCTGCTGTTCGCAGACGGCAGCACATACATCAGCCTTCATCCGGCTAAGCCCCTCCTGTAACAGCAGGTGCTGTCTGTGCGATGCAGATGTCCCATGGCTTCCTACCACCGCATACCCTGCCCTGAAACACTCCAGTGATCTAGAACAAATTCAAAACTCACAAATCTGGTCAGATTAAAAATGTGAGGGTTCCCGTTGAAATTCCCGGTGGCTGACGGGAGGTTCTAGTTCAGTCCGAACCGCAGAGACCTTACAAACGAGGGATGATCTCCAGCCCTGGGGATGCGGTAAGAGACGGGCTTTCCCTCTGGGCCAACATGGTGTCTGCCACGTTCTCATTTCTCAATCCCGTTTTCTCTCGGGACTGTCTGTTGCTCCATTTCTCCAGGAATCAGTCAGCAAAGGGGAAATAGACACGGCCTGCTCCCACTGGCCTGCTAATCCTCCTTGGCCAGTGAGCCTCTCTCCTCCTCGGTCTAGTGTGGTCCTGGGAGCAGCCCACCACCTGCAGGCGTGGCTTCCCCCAAGGGCGAGGGGACTTGAACAATCCCCGCCACCCCGGCAGGCGGCCAGCCACGCCAACGGGTGGGAAGCCAGACCTCCCTGGGACCCCAGGCCCTCAGGTCTGGTGTGCCGTGGTCAGGCTAGTGAGTTCCAAGCGGAGCTTTCCCCCAGTCTTTTTTTTTTACTATATCCCTTTAAAAATATTTTTTCTTCCTCCCCTATGAGGTTTCTGACTTCTTTTGTCATTGAAATGGGTCAGCAGTGGTCTCTCCCCCCCTCTAAGGAGAAAGGCTCTGTGGGAAAGGGAACCGTCCCAGCCTCGCCTGCGTGTGATCCTGAGCAGCAGGATCTGCCAGGGCCGCTGGGGCGTCTACACCGGCCACCCCCGCGTACAGCCCGGGGCTGAACCCAGGTGTGGGCTTCTCCGAGTGAGGCCGGCCAGGGAAGGCGGACTGTGAGGAGGGGTCCTGGGAACCCAGGCCGTGAGAGCAGGGTCTGAGCCCGCAGGAAGGAAGAGCAGCCAACCCGGGGGGGTCGGGGAGCCGGCCCGCGCCCCTCCTACCCTGTGGAAAAGCCTCATCCCTTTGTTGTTTTCACGGAGATTGAGTCTCACTTCTCCAAGTCACCACCATCCCTTCCAACCTGCTGTTTTTTGGGTATCACCCCCAAATGGCATTCTCAGACACGGCCCCGGGGACAACCCCATCGCCATGGCTCCGGGATTCAAGCCTCTGTGCCCCACCTGAGTGCCTTAACCAGTGTGGCCACCCTCAGGAGCCAGCCCCACCCTTGTCCTCAGAGACTCGCACTGAGAGCAGCCCCCACTTTTCCTGAAGGGAAGCCCCGGGCACACTTGCCCATGCTGACCCTGCGTGGTGCGGGGTTCCCGTTCCTCTCTGAGGATAACTTGCCACCCATCGGCCACTGGAGCCATCGGTCCCCCATGTGAGCTGTCCTCCTGTGTGTGTGCACGCTGTACATGCACACACTTGCATGTTGTATATGCACACGCATGCACGCTGTACATGCACACGCGTGCACGCTGTATATGCACATGCATGCATGCTGTACATGCACACGCATGCACGCTGTATATGCACACATGTGCACACACAGGCACGCACACACAAAGGCACACACACACAATGAGGGAGTCCTCATTGATAACTCCCAGGGGTCTCTTCAAAAGGATGTGCCCCCCTTCCCTACTGATGGAGACTATCTTTTCAAAGAGGGGCTCCTCCTTCCTCAGCTGATTAACCGCAGAGCCCCGCCCTCTCCAGCCCACCCTCGGGGCTCCCATCCGATGTGATCCCTCATCCCTCGGCTGCGCTGCGAAAGAACAAGTTGGTCTGTGCTGACCTTCAGGTCAGTTTCCAGGCGGCATGGGGGTGGGGACGGCTGTGAGTCCTGGTTCCCTTCTGGGATCACGCCCCGCCACCTTGTAAAGGCAGAGACCTCCGAGATGCCCGCGGCACTGTGTGAGCACTCAGAGACAGAGGGAGAGGCTCCGAACTCTCCATTCACAGTGACCGCGCTGTCTCGGTTTTCTTTCACAGTCTCAAGGCCAAATACATTCCTCACGGCAACGTTTATTAAGTAGGTAGGTCTGAGCAACTTAAGTTTGTATGTCCTAACAACTGTGTGGCCATTTGAAAAACCAACGTAAGTTGAAAGAAAGAGAATAATATTTTTATTTCATTCTTACTGATCATGATTGCTTGCCAGCGGTGATTTGGGCCCGTTGGGCCCTGCGTAACTCCTCCAACCTCGGAATCAGACTGCATAATGCCACCATCACGTCTGGTTTCACACTGATTTTCACTCCTACTTTTTATCACAGCAACAGCCAAAACTTCAGCTTCCCCAAAGATATCCTCAGAAGGAAGAAAGCATGAGCTAACATTGAGCTAATGTCAAAACTGTGAACTCTGCCAAACTAGGAGTCTGAGTGGTGTCCAGAGATCCAACATTGATGTGTGTCCCTCGAAATTGTAAAACCCAGCAGTGGCCCTGGTGTTTGCTAGAGTGGCTCAGCATGCCTCGGTACAGAGTTTGGGAACCACGGGCTTAGGGACCTTTCCTTGGTCTTGGTGGCTGAGAGACTCGAGCGTGAAGATGGGTGGGTCTTCAGAGACTCAGGAACCAAAAGTCGCTCACGAGTAATGGTTCATCCAAAAAAGTATACAGTATTAGCTCACGTGATGTATACTTCCTGCTACCTTTTCTTCCTCTTTTACCAAGACATGTTGGTCTTAATTTGGGAAGTGATAGAAAAGCATTAAATTAACATATCTCCTCCGCATTTTTAATTTGAGGGATATCAAATCTATATCCCTGAAATACCATAGGCCAATCTCTGAGACTATTTCTCCATGAAATGGATGAGTCTTTCGGTGATTCCGAGGACTTGATGGTTCCAAGCTTGGGCTTTAGGTTCAGGTAGGGCGAGTCAGTTGACATCTCTGTCCCTCGGGTTCCCCTTCACAAAATGGAAAGTCGCAGAAGACAATGCTGATGAAGCACGAAGTAAAGGTGACTCTATTAGGCGTGCAGCATCTTGAATCTAAAGACAGATGATACAATTTTCCACTCTAGAGGGAACTCCTCCCCAAAGAGGCGTCTACACCCCTGTGGGCAAGCTCTGGATCTGGGGACCCTGTGCATCCTGGTGTCGCTGGGTTGGGTGTGCCGAGTCCAATGCCACTCCCCTCTGTGCTTTCCTGAAATTTCTCAATGCAGCAGGCGCTACACAAGGAGCACACTGGGTTTTTGGTTTAAGTCTTCTTTGATTTCTGTGTTAGTGCTAAGAGTAGAGCAAGACTTATCTGCCAAATGGAAAAACTACCAGAGGGAGGGCAGAGGGCAGCACCTGGCCAGCCTTTGTCCTCTGTGGGCACGTTAGCAGCAAGTACCCAATCCATGGTGGAGATTGCATTTGTGAGAGAAGAGAGACGGAGGGGTTGTGGGGATCAGCTGTCAACTCTAAAGCCCCTAACTTCTGGGGTCTGCTCTCTGACACTCCTGCAGTGCATGCCCCTGAAGGGAGAGGAGAATTAAGCATACAAGTCGGACTTAGGAGCAGCCCAGGGAGAGAGTGTGTGGCCAGTCCTATGGCATCACCGCCGGCCCTGTCCTTATTCAGACTTTTCCTCAGCTGCCTCTGATGGGAGCTACAGGTGGGAGTGTGGGGGCATGTGGGGGCCATGGAATTTCTAAAGGTTGTGAGTTCAGACTTGGAGGAAGGGAAGAAGGTGCGAAACGTCAGAACAGTTCAGACGCATTTATTGCAGATAAATGATTTATGTATTGGCTGGCCTGTCCCCCAAATCTAAAAATTGCTGTTTAAACCTTTTCATTAAACTACTGCCCTAAATTCTACCGATATCTAATAAGTATCATCAGTTGTCCACACTTTTGGGGTGGATAAATGCTATCTGAAACTTTTAGCATTTAGGGTTCTCAGCCCTGGTGCATATTAGAGCCACCTGCAGTGCTACCCTAGGAACAGAATCAAAATATTTGAGGGTGAGGCCTAGGCATTTTTTAAAGAGTGAATGTGTTTGTTAAGTACAGTGACGTTTGAGGACCAGTGAACTACACTGAAGGAGCGAGCTGGGGCTTTGATTTGGGTCAGGGACGAGATGGGGCAGTAGATGATTTGGGGTAGACATGAGAGGGAGAGGTTGCATAGGTGAAGGCTCCAGGCAGCAAGACGGGCAAAGGGAGAGAGACACAGACAGGTGCTGGGGACAGGGCTCAGAAAAGGAAGATGCAAAAGACAAATTCCACCTGCTTGGTGATGACACAGGGGGCTGGCCTGGCTGCTGGAAACCGGGAGAGGAGAATCCCTTCTCTTTCCCCCTTCTCCCATCAGGCTGGGCGTCAGTCTTCTGAGGCAGCTACTTTCAGGGTTGCCTGGGCTTTGGGTAGCTGACTACAGAACGTAACCCCATGGTGCATTTGCTGACATTTCACTGTTCCTGTGCCTTCCCATTTGTGACATCTCTGGTGGAACCACGACAGAATCTTCTAGAAGGTCTATGGATTGACTGGCACCCTCTCCCAGGGACTTTGATAAGTGTCATCTCACACTGACGGAGAATCCCTGATAGATTTTAAGTAGGGATTTCCCAGCATTTGATTTGCAAGTAAACTTTGCGAACATGGCCTAGTGAGTGTTTTCCAACACCAGATGTGTGGGGGATGTTTCCGCAGCAACAGCCAATTCGTCCACACTCGAGGCATGCCCAGTGATTCAATTCAATGCTGACACTAACTACCAAGAGTTAGTGCAGACTTCATAGGTTCAGGTCTTTCTGGTCACCAGCCTTATCCTGAGGCCAAGTAGTGACCCCATCCCAAATCCCCATCAGCGTAAACCCAGGTATGATTGAGAAGGGCCCTTTAGGAAGAACAAAAGATACTCCTATCGCTCAGGAAATTCCAAGGGTTTTAGAAGGACAAACACTGAATATATTATTACGCCACTCCTAGACTAGGCACCGCAGTTATGGAGGTTCTGAGCAGACTCGTAGCATTTTAGAGCCAGTGCAGATCTGAGAGACCACAGCCTAGCCACTGCATTTTAGAGGTCAGTCAGCAGACTCGTTCAAAGGTCTTGGCTGAAGCTGGGACATCTGCAAAAAGCACCATGAAGAAAAACTTAGTTCTCTTTAATCTCAGGCTGTTCATTTATGCAACAGATATTTATTGAGCACCTACTTTTTGCCAGGCTTAAGCCAGGCAGGGTCACCATGGATGGTGGAGCAGGTTATACCCAGTAGTGGGACACCTCTCTGAGTGGGGATTGAAATGCATCCACTCCGGAGCCACTCACCAAGCCCCGTGCCCTGGCATGGGGCTGCTGCCACTCAGAGGAAGGGGCACTCTTTCCCCAAATTGCACAAAGGCCAGCTTGAGCTGGTGTGGACTCTGTAGTGTGTAAGACTCAGCCCATCTCAAGGAGTTCACGGTCAAAGGTTCCATGGAGGAGGTACGATGTGATGGGCCTTGTATGCTGATGAGGATGTAGATGTAGATAGAGGCATGCAGGCAGGGACAGAGAGCACAGTTATCCAGCACCTACTAAGGCCTGCTGCCCCCAGGGAAGCTGCCCTGGACCAGGCACTGCCCATTCTGCACACCTAAGGAAAGACAGACTGTCTCCCCATTCCTCTTTCCACATATCAAAGATTTCACACTTGTCATTTCGTAGCCATAAAACATTCTATAGTGCTAATGAGCCAGATTAAACTCCTCTCCTTTGAGCATTGGGACCTTTACCATTTTTTGCTATTATGCAACAAGTGTAGTGTTTGCAAATTACTTTTTTTCTTCTTGTGTTATTTTCTTGGGAATATATACTTCAAAGCACAGACCAATAACTTTGATAGGATTTCACATTTGTTCCAAATTTATCTGTATGTGAAATGCCCTTAAATTTATTCTGTAAATCAAGACGTAAGATTATTGTGGATTTAATCTCAGTGTTGCTAGGGTTGCCTTCTAAAGAGAAAATTAAATCTCTCTTTCTCCCTCTCATACACACACACACCTGAGAAGAGACACATAATATCCAATTATATGTGTCAGGGTGTGGTTTAGGATGGAGTCTTTTGTGGTCCAAGAGTACAGTCCCTATGGGATGGCTAAATTTGCCCTTATTTGTGTTATCTTACACAGACTGAACATCCCCAATCTGAAAATCCGAAACCCAAAGTGCTCCAAAATTCAAAACTGAGTGCCGACATGATGCTCAAAGGGGTTGCTCATTGGAGCATTTCAGATTTTTCATTTTTGGATTAGGGATGCTCAGCCGGTAAGTATAATGCAAATATTCCAAAGTCTGAAAAAAATCGGAAACACTTCCGGTTCCAAGCATTTTGGATAAAGGATACTTAACCCTCAGAGACAGAGCTTTCTTTCAAAAATGACATCAGGTTAGAATTCAGGTTAGAATTTCAAGAGTTTATTGTGCATCCACATGAAAGAACAGTTCATGAACTGGGTAACCTCAAACTGAAAATGGCCCAGAGTCCCACTTGCTTATGCCCAGCAAGTCACAGCACAGTTAATAGAGCATAAAGGAGGAAATATTTTGTCTTTCTCATGGCTAGTAGTCACATATTCTTTTTTTTAAGGCAAAAAGAGCTGTTTAGGCTGATTTGTCATAGCTGATTGGCTTAATTTCATTGAATCAAGCTGATAAGGACAAAATGCTTATGTGTGTGTGTTGCTCAGGGTTAGGGTTAGCTGTTTGGGGAAATCAGAGTGGACTTAAGATTTGGTTATGTGGCTGCAGTTGGCTTTGGAGCGTCTAAGCTGTGGCCCCCACTTTTACTTATTTTTTTAAGACTGGTCATTCTCCTAAAAGCTTCTCCTCCTTAAGTCGTCCTCCAGGGGAGATGGCTCTTGCCTTGTCTTTGGAGCTGTCCGTAACTGGGTCTGTCCTTGGAAAAGCCTTCCCCAGGCTATGGTGCTTGTGGGGATGAAAGGACCTTTTAGATCCCCAGGAAACTGGAATCCAGGACCACGCCCAGGGAAGGGGGAGCAAAGATGCTAGAAATAGATTTAATATTTAATTTGATTTTTTAAATCGCATTTAAAATTTTTTCTAGAAAATGTAGTTTTGAAAATATGACCTTAGAGTGCCATGCTCCAAAGTTAGAAGTGGATTATTGGATATTTGAAAGGTCACTCTTACATTTGTAAGCACTGAAATAGATTTATAAGACGTTCTTCCTAGAAGCACATCAGTTCCTTTGGAGACCGTATGCCTTGAGTTTTGTTTACTGCTGTCAGACGGATGTTCACGGTTCTCTCTCTAGCAAAGCTGAGAGAGAGGATGACATCACGGTCTTATCATTACTGCCTTGTTAGAAAACCTGAACCTTAAAAGTCAACATGAATTAGATAAACTCCCCCAGACAGAAAACATGCAATGCAGCAGCTAGGTACAGTGGAGCCTCTGGCTGACACTCCTAGTTCTAGACCCTGATGCTCTACCAGCCAGACTGGAAGTCCTGTTTGAAATGCACATGCAGACTGGAGCGGAATGGAAGCTGAGTGCACTGCAAACCTCCCACCAGGTCTCTCCTAGGGCTACTCAGAACCATGACTATCTGAATGTTGTGTGAAATTGGCTCTTATCTCTGAAGTTCTTAATCTACCCCTCCTCTCCTCTGGCCTTATTCACCTGCCACTGCCCACCCCCATCCCCAACAGCTGCCCATTGCTCCGGTCCCCTTCTCTCTGCCCCCTCCTCTCTGGAGCTCCTTACAGTCTCTGTTCTACCTGTGTCTCCCCGCAAACCAGGCCCACAGGTTTTTATCTTCCTGCCAGCTTCAGACTTAAGATAAACTTTGGGTTTTTTTTTTTTATCTGTACTGAACACTGTTAAAAACATCAAAGATGAAATATAGCTTCAAAATAGACAGCTGTATTTATTAACAAAGCAATCTTTCTATCAAAGTTTCTCAGGTATTGTACAGAAATCTGGATGGTTAAATCCACATTTTGATTAACCTCAGCTTATTGAAATACAGCAAAAAGAAACTTGAATGTTTTCTATAATATAAAGAGATACTAAAGAATTTTAAGAGCTTTGATATAAATGTATGGTAAAAATCTAAGTTTGTGGCAGTCACTACTGAATTATTCATTAAGTTCTTAAGTTACTAACTAGCCTGCATTTTTCAATTTACTCTCATTTATAACTAGCAACCCACACATGCGCACACATGCGGTGGAAGTTATTTGTGAGATGATTTTACCTTTCACGGTTATGCATAAAAGTCGTCTTCTGGTTTTATGATCATAATCCCTTGTATTTACAAAGTGTTTGGTACCCACCAAGCTCTGCTGCATGATACACTCTATTTATTCAAACAACTCAGTAAGGTAGCTGTTGGTGTCTTTATTTTATAGATAAGGAAACTGAGGGTCAGAAAGCTTAAGCGATTTGCTAAGAGCATACAAGTATGTGGGAGAGAGTTGGGTCTTCATTACTTGCCACATATAGTCAACCACAGAATTCCTACCTCCACCACCAAACAGGCTCTCTTCCAATTTTTAATTTGATAAATTGAAAAATCAGATAAGCAAAATAAAATAGTTTTCTCCTAATTCTATGTTACTTCCATACAAAACCAAGCAGATGATAGTATGAATCTTTCCCAACATGGATTTTAACGCAGTGCCATGTTAATGGGTCCTAGACTACATGCATCAGGATTAGGCTCAGACATGAGTAACACAATCCCAAAACAAGGCAGCTTTTCTTTTCTGTCTTACATGATCGTCAGGGGGTGAGCACAGAGGGACGGCTGTGGCTCAGCTCCCTCGTCCTCTGGAAACTCAGGCTCTTTACAGGTCTCTGTCCTACTCCCCACCCCCACGGTGGGAGAACTTGAGGCCTCCTCCTCACGGTCTCATGTGGCCGCTGGTGCTACAGTCATCACATCTGTATTCCAGGTAGCAGGCTGGGGGAAGAAATGAACAAGGTGACAGAGAGAGTGGACCAGATCTCTCTAGGGGAAACTTTCCAGAGCTGCACTTAACTTTACATCTCATTGGCCTGAACTAAGTCACAAGGCAAATGTAGCCACAAGGGAGATTGGGAAATGTGCTTTCTGTTCTTGGTGACTTTGCCCAGGTATTATTTTATTACTGTGGAAGAAGGGGGGAATGTGTACAAGCAGCCCACGCAATAGGGCCTCAGTTGTCTTGACAATAAGATGGGGATACTAGCCTGTCACACAAGGTGGGTAAAAGCAGAGAACCTGCCAGAATGTTTAGAGGAATAGTGGGGGCTCGGTATGTGTTAATTCCTTTTTTAGATTCTGTTGTCTTGCTCCCTCTTCAAGCTTTAAAAAAGCTGAGTCAAAATGAAGAAACCAAGAATGCAACTTAGAAAAAATAACCAACTTTGAGATCGCAAAAAGAATGCACATTTTCTGATTTGTAAAAATATCTCTTCTAAGCACACCAACGAAAAGCCAGAGTTTGTCAGATTGGACAAAAAAGCAAGACTCAGCTATGTGCTTCCTAAAAGTAACCCACTTTAAATATAAAAGAATAAATAAGTGAAAATTAAAAGGACTATAACAGAATTAGTCTATAAATCAATAACATGATAATATCTGAAAAAAACTCCAGACATTTGGAAATTAAACAACATACTTCTAAATAAAACATGGGTCAAAGAAGGAACCCACAGGATAAATTAGAGAATATGTTGAATTGAATAAAAGCACAACATGTCAAAAATCTGTGGGATGCAAAATTCCCTCTGATAGGCAAAATTGAATCTTCTAAATTTACCCAACAAAATTTGAGATGGGGCCACCCAAAATATGTACCAAGCATTTTCCTAGATAGTATGGTGGTGAGGTGAGGAGTGTTATTTGAAAGGTTTTGATTTAGTAGGTTTAGTCTACTGTCAGAAATTTGAGTGTAACAATATAGCTTCAAATATACCAATTTCCTTGCAAAATAGAACACCCAGCATGACTAAGTCTAGGAATCACCTGCCCCTCTTGTAGGGAAATGGTACCAGTTCTGAGCTGGGAAGAATTTAAACCAGTGATGTCAACTGCCATGAGCAGATCTTATTCCAGTAAATATGATTTTCTAAAGTCATTTTAGTTCCTATTCCAAACAGGTGCTAACCCTTGCACAGTTAATATTAAAACTGCAGACTCCTTTAAATGTACTAGAGATTGGGTTTGGTTGCCATGGAAAATACATTATCAGCCTCAATTTCACAAAACTATTACACTTTCTCTGACATAATGATTTCTTCCAGTTGGCAGCAACACATTTCTGGATTTTTATAAAATTCTTTTACACCTATATACATAATGCTTTTTAATTATTTTATGTGGGGGTGTTTGTTTTGTAATCCTTTAAAATATTTACCCTTTTATGAATAGTGATAATTTTTTCTGATATATGTTAATATTACTGGTTTAAAAATCTACGGGTTTAATCTTTAACTAACCTGAACTGTCTGGCTAGAATAGCTCAGATACCCAGGGCTGTCCCTAAACCACCCTGGGGACAAGCAGCTTCTCAAAATGCAGAATCAGCTGCCTCCATGATTTGGGACTCCATAAGTCTAATATTTATATAGTGGTGTATAGTTCACAAAGCTCTTTCACATATATTACTTCATTTGATCCTGACAACAACAGCAGGAGATAGGTAAGGTGGATTATTTTAACAGTAAATAAGTCATGGCTATAGAGAGTAGAAGCAAACCCCAAATCTCATACCTATTAAGAATAACAGAGCTGTGTTCTTATCTCTTTCCACAATAACCATGCCAGGCTGGCTTCACGTTGTAAGATCTAAATTGGTGTCTGGGGGGAAGATAATAAATGGCAAGGAGAATATATGACATGTTATAGATTTAACCCGAAAATCGCTGAAGAGCATTTTGCAAGACATTTGTTGTAAATTACAGACACTCACATACAAATTATGCAAATGGAATCGCCACTCACTTGCGTTTCTCAGGCACACGGATCTCCTCTTATTTGTCTGTGTATCTTTAGTGTCCAGCCCAGGGCATAACACAATGAATGTGGACCATACAGCTGCTTCATATTATAAACTTGACTGAACCCAGGAGGGGGAAAGGGCCGTGGCAGGGCTCTGACATCCAGGAATGCCTGTGTGTTGGGTCCGGTGCAGTGAGTAAGCTGATGGTGGTCTGAGAGGTCAGAGGAGGGCTTGTAGCCCAGTCAGCAGTCCAGAAAATGCCGTAGGGGAAAAACAGCTGAGTTTCAAGGAAATGTTGGCGTCAGTGAACGTATGATTCTTCCATTCACTTGATCGGTTACAGAGGCAGCATTAATGACACCATCTTTCTATTGGGAAACTGGAAAAACAATGAAGACGGTTATGTTTGCTACATGGCTGTCCTTAAGCAAAAGGAGTACAGCAAATGAGTTTGTTTATAAAACTCTAAATATTACTTGCATTAAATATCAGGGCCAGTGTTTGGGACATGAGACTCAAATGATTCTCTCTTTGGCAGACTTTTTAACATTTTTTCTTGTCATGTCTAATGCGATTATGAATTAGTTTCATTCAGTCAAAGAACCAGAGATGTCACCAAGGCCATGGTCAGGTATTCAAGGTATATCAGTCTTTTTGCTTAATTTGGCAGCTTATTTGAACAAATATATAATTTTCAGTATATGCTTATGTGATAGTCAGGTCACTCTTTTGATAAAAATTGTAGTTTTTCAGCCAAATGGCAGGCCTTTGGGAAGTTAATTTTGTTGAGGAAGATGATAACTAGACCAATTCTGCCTTGCAAGTAACCATGTAAAGACTTAACTAGGTTTCAGTAATAATGAATCTCATCAACATCTCAGGGTTGTTCAACATAGCTGACTTTTTAAATTTAAAAATTTTTTTTCAAACACAAATTGCTTACTTTATTTCTTTAACAATGAAACAGTAATGACACAATAATTCAGTTGTAACAAAGCTAAGTAATAGGCATTGTGTCAATTCAAATCAGTTATCTCCTTTAAACAAGAAAAAACTACCATTAGTCTAGTGGTTCTCAATCCTGTCTGCACACGAAAGAAATGGAGAGAAAAGGGTGCTGGTGCTTAAAAAAAATAGTTACATCCAAGGCCCACCTCAGAACAGTTAAACGACACTCTCTCAAGAGGGGGGCCCAGGTAAAGATTTTTAAAGTGCTGTCAGTGTTGAGAACCACAGGTCTGAAGGAATAGCACTACAAACCATGCCTTCAAAGCAATGCAAAACCAAGAAACTGATCATATGATAAATTTCTTTCCTCTTGTACTGGGAAAAGGGGTCAGGGGCAGGCACTGACCCATTTATCATTGTTCTTTATCCATTTTCAATTACCTGTAGTAGAGCTTCACAAACATTAGATATTAGAAGTTATGCAAACATGCTACCCAAATTGAAATTATCCCTTTTACATTTAGAAAGCTCTTTCAATTAAAACAATACTAGCTTTCAGAGAGAATCCTTCCTGTTTTAAATTTGCATAAATGTTCAAGTCAACTATTTGTTCAACTAGGAGTCAATAAAATGTATTAAAAGTATTTTATTAGTAACTTATTATAAAACAATATTTATTTCAAGTACCACAAATAAACTTTTTGGTGCAAATGGGAGGAATGTTTGAGGGTTTCCCACCTATTTCTAAAACTTCCAGGATTTCTTTTTCTTCTTTCTTTCTTTCTCTCTTTCTCTGTTTCTCTGTTTCTCTCTTTCTTTCTTTCTTTCATCTTGTTCTGTTGCCCAGGTTAGATGCAGTGGCTCAATCATAGCTCACTGCAGCCTCGAACTCCCGGGCTTAAGCAATCCTCCTACCTTGGTCTCCCAAAGTGCTAGGCTTACAGGTGTGAGCCCACACTGGGCCTCAGATTTTCTTTTTATAAGATCAATATCTTCAAATTTAGAATCTAAACAAAGCATTTTTCCTTAAGAATGCATACATACAATACTTCCCCTACAACTGCGCTACATCCTTGACAAATCCCTATTGGGAGGTTTAGTATTAAGCGCAGGTATTGTCAAAAACCACCTTTCCTCCTTTTTCAGGTTTGGAAATGACATCACATCAAGTATGAAAAATAACTTTTTCCTTAAGAGTAGTACATGAATCCACTTAGAGATGTCTCCTAAAATTCAGTGAATCTCACTTATTCAGCTCCTTATGCCAGGACCCCAGGTCCCTCCCAGCCACGTCGTTCTTGCGCTGACTTCAGTTACATCTTCAATGTCTGCCAGATCACCAGGTGGTAAAGGATGCTTCCTTACCCGAAGGCGTGACACTGCCAGCATCCTTCACTGCGCAGGCGCGGCGCGGTCCCCCAGTCCCCGGCCCTTCCGGCTGGGGCAGCAGCCGGCGCTCGCTCTCCAGGCCGCCGCCCTCCCGCTCCTCGCCGCCGGGGGCGCTGCTGTCCCCGCTGTCCCCGCACCTGCGGGGAGAAGCCGTGGACGCTTTGGGTGCAGCCTAGGGACACCCAGGAGCTGCCCAGATTTTGAGGGCCTCGGTGGCCAGACCCAGAGCGGCCACAGCGGCGGCTCCTGGGTGAAGTCACAAGCAGGAGCCACTTCCAAGGCATGTGGATCGTCACTGGCCGGTCGCACATCGCTGGGCCAGGAGCCACAGGCCAGGGGCCAGGGGCTCCAGGTGACCGACAGCAGAGTTGCATAGGCAGAGAGCGCAAGGGCGAGGCCGAGGTCCAGCGAGGCTGCGAGAGGACCGTGGGGCAGGGTGCAGGGGCAGGGCCGAGGTGCCGCCTCTATTTTTGTTTGTTTTTTTTTAAAGCTCCGGATAAAGAAAATGGCCAGAGTTTAGCCAGTCAGAATGATGGTTCCAGGTGAGGCACCCTTCAGAGAGAACAGGCTGGCAGCTCAGTGCAGGTGTTTACCTTAGTGCTGCGGTCCCGACCCCCGGGGCTGCCAAGTGGTACCAGACCCTGGCCTGTTAGGAACTGGCAATACAGCAGGAGGGGAGCGGTGGGCCAGCCAGCCAAGCTTCATCTGTATTTACAGCCACTCCCCATCGCTCACATCACCGCATAAGCCCCGCCTCCTGTCAGATCGGCAGCAGCATTAGATTCCCATAGGGGCCCCAACCCTACTGTAAACTACACATGCGAGGGATCTAGGTTGCGTGCTCCTATGAGAATACATAGAATTCACTGAAATCATCCTGAAACCATCCCTCACACACACAAACACATCCATGAAAAAATTGTCTTCTGTGAACCCACCCTTGGTGCCCAAATTGTTGGGGACCACTGCTCTAGTGGACTCACTGTCTTGCAGCTTTTTAAATTTTTCTTGTTAGTGCAACAAGAATGGCTCTGACACTCAGGGAAACACCTTTTAACTAAGTTTACAAGAGCCTGATGTAGGAATCCAAAATGCCAATTTATTAATTTATGATAAGAAATATATATCCTTATAGGCATATCTGCCCAAAAAGCCAAAATTTTCTTCAGAGTCTACTCAGTGGACCAAAATCAATCACCTGCTGTGAATACTAATGGCCTTTCGCTGAAACATTGTTGAGCAGCTATCTGCAAACTCTTTCTTTTCTAAACCCTCGGTTCGTAGCCAGGAATCTCTACAGGAGGAGATGGAAGTCTATTAGAATCACCCAGAAGCTTTTACCAAGTATTCATGCCCTGCCTTCTGCTTCCAGCCATAATAGCCTAACTGGTACTGGACATAACGTGCCATGGTTCATAGCTATAAAACAGACAAAGTAGATGAGGCAACTCTTTCCAAGCACTGGTCAGTGCATACCATAGCCTGCGATCCCTGGAAAAAAGGATGCACACTAATGAGTCCCACATCAGCACCAGCTCTCTGCCTGGGCCACTTACCAGACTTGGGCACAGGGTGTTCCCAGCCATAGCCGTCATCTTGCTGAGCTGAAGACACAGATAGTAGAGTTCAGGGTGCTTAAAATGGCTAGAAATTGAGAGACACATACTGGACAGGAGTAAGATGAGAAAGGGGGTCCCAGAAATTGCATAGTGGGGGGTCATTCCCATGTGTTCTTAGGTGAAGGGTAAGCCGCACATGTGCAGAGGGCCTGCTGAGGGCAGCTGCTGCAGGACTGAGCTGAGTGGTGGTAGCAGAGGCTGTGCAGTGCTGGGAGATGTGGAAATTCCAGCCCCACAAGGGTGGGAAGATCTCACTAAGTACCGTGAGCATTCAATCGAGACCTGAGAGGGGCCAGTCTCTAGAAGGACCATGGCCTAGAGCAAAAGTCTCTCTAGGAAAGACAAACTGAAATAGACCCACCCTAAAAAGAATAAAACCATATGTGACAGAATCAAAGGAGTCTTATAAGTTAGCTGCCAGCCAGAACAAAACTCAAGGCCTATTAAAGGAAGACAATGTAATAAAAACTCCCTACAATGTGTCATCCACAATATTGAGCACCCACACACAAAAATAAGACATGCAAAGAAACAGGACTCATAATCAAGGAAAAAAATAGTCAATAGAAATGGTATCAAAATGCTCCAGATGTTGGAATTAGCAGATAAGAAATTTTAAAAGCTATTAACATGTTCTAACACTTCTAGAAAAAAGAGGAACACAATGAGTAAACAGGTAGGAAGCACAACAGAGAAATAAAAACTATGTTAAAAAAAGAATCTAATAGAAATATTAGAACAGAAAAAGGACCTATAAAATGGAAAATTTATTAGATGGGTTTTACAGCAAATTTGAGACTGATCAATAGGTATTATTCAATCTGAAGAACAGAGAGGGGAAAAAAATTCTTTTAACAGGCAGAGTTTCAGTAATCTGTGGGACCACACCAAGCAGTATAAAACATGTATAATTGAATTGTCAGAGGAGACTAGGAGAGACTGGAGAGAAAACAAATTGAAAAAATAATGGGCAGAAACATCCTGAATTGGACTTTGAAAGAGCAACATTCAAACCCAAGAAGCCCAGTGAAGCCCAAACAAAATTAACACAAGGAAAACCACACCTAAGCACATCATAGTCAAACAACCGAAAATGAAAGATAAAGGAAACATTAAAAGCAACTAGTAAAGAGACACATTACATACAGGGTAACAGGGATATGAATGACAGTTAACTTGGTCAGAAATGAATGGAGGCCAGAAGGCAGTGGAATGATATTTTTATAAAGTGCTAAGAAAAAAAAAAAAACCTGTCAACCCAGAATCCTATATCTAGAGATAATATCATTTAAACAAAATGGAAACTTGGATCTACAAGACAGAATTAAGATTATCACAGAGGTAAATATGTGGATATATATAAAACACTATTCTTTTGGTTTTTTTTTACAACTTTTTTATTATTAAATGTTCAGTTTGATGAGCTTTTGCTATAATACATCCATGTAAATGTTCAGTTTGATGAGCTTTTGCTATAAATACATCCATGTAATCGCCACCCAAAACAAGATATGGGACATTTGCATCACTCCAGAAAGTTCCTTTATGTCTTTTGCAATCTATTCCCCCTGCCTCTAAAACAGCTACTTTCTTATTTCCATCACCATAAGTTAGTTTTACCTGTTCCTGGATTTCATACAAGTAGCTTCCAACAGTATCTACTCTTTTATGTCTGGGTGCTTTTCCTCCACGTAAAGAGATTCGAGATTTGTCCACATTGCTGAGGGTGTCACTAGTTTGTTCCTTTCTATCGTTGATTAATGTCCATTTGCACAAATAACTGTACACCACAATCAGTCACCCATTCTTCTAATGGTGGACATTTGGGCTGTTTCCACTTTTTTTGTCATTGTGAATAAGGCTGTTGTGAATATCCTTATACAGATCTTTTTGCGGGCATAGACATTTTCATTTCTCTCAGGTAAATCCCTACCTGTAGAATTTCATGGTCATAGGATGTTTGACTTATATGAGTTTAACTTAAGGAGAAAATGCCAAACAGTTCTTGAAAATGGTTGCACCATTTTGCACTCTCCCCAACAATGTTTGAAGGTTCCACTTTCTCCACCACCTTGCTTGACAATTACTTTGTCAGTTTTTTTGTTGTTAGCCATTCTAGTAGGTGTGAAAAGAGTATCTCATTATGGTGTCAATTTGCATTTTTTTGATCACTGAAGATGTTGAACACTTTTTATGTGATAATTGGCTGTTTGTATACCTTCTTTTCTGAAGTGTCTGTGGCCCATTTTCTATGAGTTATTTGTCTATTTACTGAATGACACCTGTCCCCTTCACCTGGCACACAGGCTGTCTCAGGCTCGCCCCAGGTTGCACCTGGCTCGCTTCAGCCCTTTGTGCATGTGACCTGTCTTCCAAATTCCAGCACTTAAAGACTAGCTCAGAATGGCCTAAGTCTACAGTCATGAGATGGAAAAATAGGATGCACATCTATTGCTAAGATATAAAGTATTTTAAGAGTGCTGTTCTTAGGATAATTTTGAATGCCTATGCTGCATAAAAGTATTCTAGGTGTCTTATTCAGGGATGAGTAAGCTATAATCCATGAACGCAAACAATTTATAATCAGGTGGGCAAAACACATGCCAGCAAATGATTGTAGCATAAAATGAAGTAACTGCTCTCTCCTTAATGTATTCATTTGCTCTAGATACCGTCCCAAGCCCTCATTCCTTCACATTTTCCATGATCTCTCTGCTGATCGCATCTCTCCCTGCGGCTTTAACTACCACCTATCAACTGCTCCCTCCTAGATCCATGTCCCTAGCCCTAATCTTCTCTTGGGCTCACCTCTTGGTGAACCACAGGCAGCACAACTCTTTGTGGTCAAACAATTCTGTTTCCACCCACTGCATACTCCCCACCTCAAAACAAAACAGGATAAAACAGATCTCTGCCTCACCTCCTATATGCCTAAATTAGTTCAAGTGCAAGCTAAAATTCCATAACAAAGAGACCCCCAAATACAATGGATTAAATAAGATACAGGGAATTTTCCTTGCATGTAATAGTCCAAGGATGAGAGGCACAGGGACGGCTGTGTGTCGGTGCTCCACTGTCCCATGGCTCTTGTCCCCATCTATGGCATATGGTTGAGGCTGGTGCCCACCAAGAGCATATTTCAGCCTGAGAGAAAGGGAGAGAGAGAGGAAAGGACCAGAAACTTCCCTATAAGAATATGATCTGGCCGGGCGCTGTGGCTCACGCCTGTAATCCTAGCTCTTGGGAGGCCGAGGCGGGCGGATTGCTCAAGGTCAGGAGTTCAAAGCCAGCCTGAGCAAGAGCGAGACCCCGTCTCTACTATAAATAGAAAGAAATTAATTGGCCAACTGATATATATATAAAAAAAAATTAGCCGGGCATGGTGGCGCATGCCTGTAGTCCCAGCTACTCGGGAGGCTGAGGCAGAAGGATCACTCGAGCCCAGGAGATTGAGGTTGCTGTGAGCTAGGCTGACGCCACGGCACTCACTCTAGCCTGGACAACAAAGTGAGACTCTGTCTCAAAAAAAAAAAAAAAAAAAAAAAGAATATGATCTAGTTGCACATGTCACTCTTGGCATCCCTTTGAGTCAGAGTCACATGGCCACATAAGCTTCCGGCCAGGGAGGCTGGAAACTGGAGCCTGTAGCAGGAAAGCCATTTCCATCAAAACCTGGAGAGGACTGTCGTAGAAGAAAGCAAGCGCAATGGGGACACTTTACAGGCTCAACCACAACTTTTTACCCCTGCCATGGACACACGACAATTCACAGAGTAACTTGGTCCCTGATCTGGGAGTCATCGTTGATGCCACTGCCAATACTTTACATCCAGTAAGTCACCAGGTCCTGTTCATTATAATTTGGAAGTGTGTCCTAACTGTTTTCTTTTTCTCGTTCCTATAGTGACTCAGTCTCTCCCATTGCACAAGCTTCCTCACTAGGCCCTTTACCCTCACCTTTAACCCTAAGTCCCTCCTCCCCACTGCCACCACTGGGGATGTATTTGGAATGCAAATCTGACTTCACCTCCCTTAAAAACCCATCGGTAACCATGTTTGCCGCCAGCAGGAGCAGCAGTTGTCTCTAGCTGGATGGTCAGGGTTGGAGGAAATCTCACTTTTTGCTGCATTCCCTTTCATAGTGCTTGACTTTTTTTTTTTCATGTGCAAAAAATAAAAATCAAAGCACAATGATGAAGAAAGATCTTCCATCATTCATAGCTCAGCCAGGACCCGAGCTTTTTAGCACAGCATCCTGAGACTGCTGTTTTCCCTCCCAGACTCAACTCCTGCTATGCCCATAGCCACATCCCCCACAGAAGTTCTGCCAACTTCCCTCACCTCTTCCTGGACTGTCCTCTCCTCTCTTCACCCCTCCAACCTCCCCAGGGTTTCTGGACTCCAGTGTCACGCCCTACCTGGGCCATTGCTCCTTCCGGAACTCCTGCTCCATAGCCCTTCTCCACGTCTGCGCTTCCATAGGACACTGTTGTAGCACTTGTCACATGGCTGTCGTGGTTCGTTCATCCACCTGATTCTCTGTTCCTGTACTAGACCAGGGCTCCTCAAGGGGAGGGGCAGAGGAGGGGTTATGTTTAGTAGTCAAGGTTAGTTTCCTAACTAAATCTTGTGCAGAAAATTTTGTATTTGAGGAATATAAGAGCACATGGGGAAAATTATTTGGGGAGACTGAGCTTGCAAGAAAAGTCCTTGAAAATTTTTTTTTGCCTTATTATGCCATGGTTTGAATGTGTCTGCCAAATTGCATGCAATTTCATGCATTGCAAACTTACTCCCTCAATTCAGATGACAAAGAGGCATATGTGGCTGGAGCAGAGTGAACAAGGGGAGAGAGCTGAGCTGAGGTCCAGAGGCGCCAGGGCCCGGATGGTGCCGGACTTGACCTTGGCCCTGACGGAGATGAGGGCTTCAAGCAGAGCAGAATCAGTAACCCAGAGTCTTCAAGGCCTCTCTTTGTCTTTCGCTAATGTCCGGTCCTCCAGTGTTCATAGTTCCCAGTACTGTGGCTGGATTTCTTGGTTCCCCTCCTCACAGGCATGGTCCTAAAGCCCAGTGGTGCAGAAGCAAGACTGGGACAGTGAGAACAGTGGGGCTATTGCAATAATCTGGGTGAAAGATGGCAGTGGCTGCAGCCAGACATGGTGGCAATGGGAGGAGAGACGTGGCCAGATCCCAGTTGCGTTGCAAAGGCACAGCTGCCAGGGCCTGATTGCAGCTGTTTGAAAGCCAATGGGACATAAGGAATTGGAGCAGGGACAAGGGACCTGTGTTTGTTTTGTGAGGCTCTCTGCTATGAAGAAGGACGGAAATGGAGGGTACAAAGCTAGAGAACAGAGGGGGGAGGGCTGTGCTTTCCTGAGGCTATCACGTTTGCAAACTCTTCAGTCACTGCTCCTTGCACTTGGCTACCAGGGACCTCCATGAGGGGCAGCCTTGAGCCAGACAGCCACCGTACTGAGGCCTCAGGAACGCACATGCATTTAATCCTGGTCTCCGCTCCATGAGGCAACGTTACCTTCCCTGTCCAGATGAAGGCTGCTTCTCTAAATGCTCACTCTGTCGTACTAAGTTAGAGCAGTCTGCGTGTTGGCAGTAAGCCGGGACTCCGAAGAGAAACTCCTACTGCAGATGCAGTGATTCCCATGAAAGCTGTTTTATTCTAGACCCATCCCAGGAGGAGACAGTTACCAGTGAAATGAGATTCACCCCTGCAGTGGGGACCCAAACCCGCTGGCCAGGAGACCCAGCACACCTGAAGAGGGGATGGCTCCAGGGATCCTGAAAGGGGTGTGGCTCTCCCAAGCCACTGTCTCAGACAGGCCTGCTCCCCTCCCTGGGAGGAGGCCACTTGCCACCTATTCCTCAGCAGACCAGGGACTCTGCAGGAAGTGATCTCCCCGCTTTTGTCCAAGTCAGTGCTTATTTATGGAAACGCGCCGCATGCCTGGCCTTGCGCTAAATAAACGGCAGACATCCGAAGATGAAGGTGGCCCAGCCGAGGTCTAGCCAAGGTGTTGGATGGACATTTCTATTAGTCATAATTACAAACACACTCTCGGGCTATTGTTGATTATCTAAAGACCTTGCTTGTTCTGTGTCTGTGCCTAAAAATTAAAGGATGGAGACAATCCAAGGTGATCTGCTTTGTTCCTCGGAATCCATTTGATATACTTGGAAGTAATGGAGTGAGGTGGGGAAATTCATGCCTTTCATGCTTAAAATTAGGTTCTATAGATTTAAAACATTAATCCTTCATTCCCTTGCAAAATCAAAGGCAGAAAGTCCATGAACAACAAATACAGACAACCGTAGGCATGGACAAATCTCAAGGAGCTATCTCCCAAATCCCATGGGAAACACAGACTTCCCAGCCAGGGCATGATTTGCATTTGACACCCTGAAAAAAGGAATGGAAAATCTGACTCTATCACCATCAAATGCATTGAAATGTGTTATTTATTAGCCACGTGGTCCACACACCTAGGAGCAAATAAGGGTAACAGGGCCCCCAGAACCATGGGCTAGAGCAGGCGTCCTCAAACTACGGCCCACAGGCCATATGCCGCCCGCCTAGGACATTTATCCGGCCCGCCAGGTGTTTTTGCCTCGGCTGCCTGTCCTGCTTAGCAGCCGACTCGTCCCGGGCCCACAGTGCGCACACTCTCCAACGGGCTGAGGGACAGTGAACTGGCCCCCTGTTTAAAAAGTTTGAGGACCCCTGGGCTAGAGGATCGAGGTTGCCGCATGCTGTGGAAGGGGCCTCTCCAAGCTGTGAAGCTACTAAATGATCAGGTCACAGGAATTCATTCTTTAGAACTCTGTAGGGCAAAGTCCACACAGTGAAGAGGGGTCCTGAACTTAAACATTTACCTCTGTTAAAACATTTTTCAGTAATTTACTTAAAGCTCTTTCTAAAAGGGATATTCAACATGGAGACAATTTACTTGTATAATTTATGTAACAAATATTAAGATAAAAATTAAAGGGTCATCTTTCAATGCTCCTTTGCACAGGAAAAATAAAAATTCAAATTAGTAAATGCTCAAGGACTGTAGTCACAGGAGCCCTTTCCGAAGCCCTGGCCTTAGGCAGGGCCCCTGTGCAGTGTATCGCAGGAGCCGGTGCCATGGAGACGCTTTAAAACTCTGCATGCCCAAATTAACCTGGAGGAAAGGAAGAAACAGACTCTGCAAAATCATTTCCCCATAAAGCCATTTCCTAGTTATGGGCAGTAGCGTTATTAGTGCTCATTTGGACAGCATTAAAAAAAAAAAAAAAAACCAAACTCATAACTACCTGCTTAAATCCATTTCCCCTTTCCTCTTTTGCACCCATAAATCATTCTTGTATTCTCCTCTCAGACCAAGTTATACCTTGCAATTATATTCACACAGAAGATCGGTCACTATCCATTTGTCAAACTGCTCATCCTTTGTCTTAAAGGACACATAAAATGCAGAAAGTATTTATTACTAAAAAAAGACCTTTAATTGGGATTTTTGTATCTGCTTTTCCTTATATTTCTTGTTTCCCTTCGTCCAAAGCATATGGGAGGGTAAGAGCGTTAATGAGATTTGGAACACCTGGATTCAATCCTGGCTCCCTCTCTTTTGGGCTGTGTCAGCTTAGGCAAGTCACTAAACCACTCTAAGCTTCTATTTCCTCTTCTATCAAATCAGAGCTAAAATGCTTGCTTCATCCAGCTTTGAGATTTGCTGCGAGGGTTGAACAAATTAATATTGTGTGTTAAAGAACGTTATAAACTATAAAGCACATACAAATGTCAAGCATTGATATTACTATGAATTTCTCATGTCACTGGGGAATGAGCAGTTCTGCAAAAGCATGTTTTCCCTGTAATTGAAGCTTATCTCTTTAGGGCTGTGGTCCCCAACTCCTGGGCTACAGACCTGTACTGGTCTGTGGCCTGTTAGGAACCGGGCCACACAGCAGGAGGTGAGTGGCAGGCGGGCAAGCCAAGCTTCATCTGTATTTACAGCTGCTCCCCATTGCTCACATCACCACCTGAGCCCCGCCTGCTGTCAGATCAGTGGTGGCATTGGATTCTCTTAGGAGCGTGAATCCTACTGTAAACTGCACATGCAAGGGATCTAGGTTGCGTGCTCCTTATGAGAATCTAATTCCTGATGATCTGAGAGGGAGATGAAACAGTGACGCTAGCCCTGAGGAATGGCTGCAAATACAGATTATCATTAGCAGAGAGGTTTGCATAATTATTTCACTATATATTACAATGTAGTAATAATAATAGAAATAAAGTGCACAATAAATGTAATGAGCTTGAATCATCCCGAAACCATCCCCCATCCCCCAGTCCATGGAAAAAAATTGTCTTCCATGAATCCAGTCTCTGGTGCTAAAAAGGTCGGGGACCGCTGCGTTAGGGGTCCCTTTTGAAGGGAAATCATAATAAAAATGGTGTATCCTTTCCTGTCTTCTTTAACAGAAGACAGTGGACGTAATGCAAACTCTTCTGGGTGACCGGGGCATCATTACGATGACCATAGACATGTAGAATGCTAAGGCCGAGCACTCAAGGCGCCCAAGCTCCTCTTCTGACAGATGAGGATGTTTGGGCCCAGAGTGGCCCAGGGGCTTGCCGAAGCTCCCACAGCTGGTGTGGATAGAGCTGGAATAGTGGAGGCCAGAGACTGTGTCATCCCCTCCCGCCTCACCGTTCCGACATCTGCCTTTGTCCCTTCTCCTCCCCTCTCTTCTGACGACTTCCGCTCCTGGACTTTCATTTTTTCCACCCACCCCTTCGAATCTCTTCCTATCTGGAAACTCTGATCTTCGGGCTTCAGTGAGCAGTCAGTTACCTTGGAAAGACATGGACTCGGGGATATTTGAGACCTCTGCAGTCATCCTGTTTAGGGGACTGTGTCCCTGAAGTTCGACTCACAGGGAAGTAAAACGTCAGTGCACTCCAAAATGCCACCTTGATAAGACATCTTTCGGTACCTGTCCCATAGCATCCCAAACCCCTAGCAGCTAGAAAACGCTCTTCACCTTTCTGTAGCCGAATCTCACGTATCCTTCCACAAGCCCTCTACAGACCCTCGGGGAGAAAAACACAACTGTCAACCTTCTCCCAAGTCACCGGGGGATTTACAGCTAGAGTTTCTCCCGAGGCCTCACACTTTTAACACTTCCATATTGTGATAAAATAGACCGCAGCAGGTGAACCAGGTGATATAGATTATCATCATTAATCATTAAAGTGTCAACTCAGCAGTCCTGAATTTCATATTTTTTCCTATAATTGACAATGTCCAACAACCAGGAAGACCCTTCCTGAGCATCGTGGACCAGTGGGGAATTCCCCCGTAACATCTGTGAACCGTGGGCCGGCGCATGGATGCGAATGAGCCTGTTAATTCAGTAAAGATTTGCGCAGTGCCCAGTGAGTGGCCGTCATTCCTGCCAGACCCTGCCATTGGTCCCATCTCCTTACCTGCCACCTCCACCAATGGCCTGAGTCATTCTTGATTCCTGCCTTTCCCTCGTCTCCCTCACCCAATCCGTGAGCAGGTCTTTGTCCCCCAAGCGCATCCCAGATCTGTCACTTCCCATGCAACAGTGAGAGTCCCGGTCACCATTGCATCTTGCTGCCCCCACTCCAAATCACCCCCTCACTGACTCCTCGCCTCCTTCCTGGCCTCCTGCAGTCTGTGCTGCGTGCAACTGCCCGAGGGACTTAAAAGCAAATTTGTTCTTGTTGTCCCCTGTGTGAGACTCCCGGGGGACTGTCCACTGTGACTAGAGTATAACCCTAACTCTTTGCAGGAACCACAGACCCTGCACGGTCCGTCCTTGCCTTCCTCTGGAACTTCACCTCCCTCCCCTCTCTCCTCCGGAATACTTGAGCCCCACTGGGTGTCTTTCTGTCCCTGAGGATGTCAGAGTTACTCCCACCTCGGGACTTTTACACCTGCCATCCCTTCTTCTCGGAGCTCCCCTCCCACACCTCTGTGCACACTCCCTCGTTCCCATCACTCGGGTCTGTGCGAATGGCGTCTCCTCCTAGCGCCTTCCCTGTCCAGCCTGGCCGCCCGCCGTAGCCTTCTCTTTCCCCAGTGCTTCCCCAGCATTTCGCCTATTGGACTTGCTTCACCGTAATTATCTGAAGTTTTTGCTATCTGACATTTTGCTATTAAATGTTCCCCTCATTCGTTTGTCTGCCATTTGTTCTCCACCACGCCTAGAGTGATGCTTGGCGCACAGCAGGTGCTCCTCGAGGTCCCTGGCTGTGTATTGACTGTCACCTATCTGACCCAGACACGAATATGGGTATGGCACTGCGCCCTTGCCCACTGAGCGGGAGACAGATAGGTGCAGAGATGTGTTGCAACTCAAAACGAGGAAGCTGTGTCAAAGCATCACCACACTTGCGTGTAGTGGAGGCTTCCACCTGAGGGCGGAGGGAAAAGGAGTGGCCTGGGCGGTGCTCCGGCCTCGCTCTCTGGGCCTCGCCCTCTCTCACCTTGACCCAGATTCTTAGCTCCTCTTCCTGAGCCCCGCCGGCTCTCTGCGAATGTGTGAGGCTGCCTACCTGTAAGGTTGCCCACCCAGGTGAGACTAGCGCTTGGCACCCGGGAGGCACTCTGCAGGTGCCAGCGGTTCTCCTCACAGTGCCAGCTCCTGCCTGGCCGCCAGGCCCTGGGAATGCTGCACGGACCTGCAGAGACGGCAGGACAGCCAGTGACTCTCCCTGCTCTCCCCCTCTCGTCCCCACTCTTGGTCTGTGAGCTTTCATCCTTCATTCTCAGCCACTCCTTTTCTCTCCTCTTAACGTTTCATCAGAAAGAAGGTTTTAGAGAAAGAGAGAGTAGGGCGTACAGGGCAGTGTGTCTGGGATGCCATGACCATGTGTCTATGCCTCTGACCCCAGCACACCTGGCAGATGTCCCTGTGATCTAGCACCTTTGGACAAATACATCCGCCACCAGAGGGCATTTTTCAGGCAGCCTCGCTCCCCCCGCTGGTCACAGATTTGTTACAGGATCTCTGCCACCAAAAAAGAAAAGAAAAAACAGGCTTCACTGCATAAAGATACTCACAATATGTGATTCCACTCCCAGGAATTTATCCTAATAAAAGAAAAATTATATATGCGTGAACATGTCCACTGCATTATCTATAATGCTGAATCTTGGAAACAACCCAAATGTCCCATAGTAAGGGGATGTAAGTTATGCTACACCGGCCTGAGAATATAAGGTAGCCATAAAAATGTCAAGTAGGAAGATACGGGAAATTCCTAACAGAACATTAAGAATTCACACGGCTGCAACACTCTGAAGGGATTGCGCAATTGAAAATTTCATTTTCTTTGTGTAGTAAGATTATGGGTAATTTTTAAATTAAATTTTTTCCTTGATGGTAATTTTGTCTTTTCAATTACTCTCCAGCTCCTAAAGAAACAACTTAATTTTTCATCTAATTGTGGCATTGCCTTCCATCAATATGTAATGATAGTAACTTTTATAATCACAACCTGTACATACTGTATGTGTATATACATAATATATAATATATATACTGTGTATATATAAAATATAATATATTACATATATATTATAATATACATTATAATACACATAGTATGTAATTATAATATACATTATAATATGCTTAGTGTATAATATATGCTATGTATATATTTATATAATAGTAACATGTATATATACTGTGTGTATATGTATGTATATATATACACACACTGTATATACACACACACACACTGGCTTTTTTTTAAGAAATAGGGTCTCCTTTTGAAACCCAGGCTGGAGTGCAGTGGCACAATCATAGCTCACTATAACCTCGAACTACTGGGCTCAAGTGATCCTCCTGCCTCAACCTCCCAAATAGCTGGGACTACAGATGCGAATCACAAAGCTAATCTTTTAAAAACAATTTTTGTAGAGATGGGTCTCACTATGTTGCCCAGGCAGGTCTCTAACTCCTGGCCTCAAGCAATCCTCTCATTTTGGCCTCCCAAAGTGCTGGAATTACAGGCGTGAGGCACTGCACCTGGCCCACAGATTATTGTTTCATCATATTTTGATGATTTATTTTATAACTGTTATTAAATCTAAAGCCTTCTCTATTACATGAAAGGTGGCATATTATTCCTTATGATTTTATCATGAGCTACAGAGCCAGATAGTTTTCTTCTGTTTAAGTCTAGCGCTATAATTACCTATCTTTGCTACCTCTTTGGAAAAACCAATGAAAAGTTACAATTATTCAAGAGACACTTGGGAGAGCTGTTGAAAGCAAATTGATCTTACTCGCTGAGTATTCTCCTACTCACTTGATTTATGAACTGTGGTAGAAACTAATGATTCCAACAGCAATTTTATGCTGCTACTGTCTGAAGGATCATACTACATCTTAATGGTTTACACTCATAAATTGGTCATATTAAAAATGTCTGAGGGTGTTCCAAATCCAGCTTTAATAATATTTTAGCTACTTTTATATCATATGTATGTATTATTCATTATCAGTAAAGATCAATTATTTAAAACTGTACAACAGAATCTATTCCTCCTGCTGCTTTTCAAATTCACACTTATGAATTAGAAGTCTTATATTCTCTTGGCCAATCATAATTGTATTATTTGAAATTTTATTTTCTCAGCTTCCTGGGTTCTAGAGATTTATTATGGTGGTATTTGCCTTTCACTGTTAAGTGCTATATGTTTGCACGTGAATAGAAATAATGAAAGTAAGATTCCAGATGTTGTCTAATGCTATTAAATTAGCTTACATTAATCTCTGTCTGCAAAATGCCCCAATAGAAACATTTTGGAAGATTTACCCGAGGCAAGAGGCTATTTATTTCTTTAGGGACTCCATTATGAGAGCTCTTCCCCCTGGAGCCCAGCTGCTCTTATTATCCAATATCTGCTACAGGCCTGGGGCTTACAACAGAGGGTCGCTGGAAGAATGTAAGTATCACCTCGTATATAATAGCAATTGGGAATTTGGGGATTGGAGCTATATCTGCACAAAGTGATTACTTTTCCACTTCATAGACTGCAAAACTGAGGCCTACCCAGTTAGTGATTTATTTAAGCCCACAGTGCAGCTGGAAGACAGCTCTAGAATGAAAAGCAATCTCTGAGCCCGCACTAGAGTACCAGCTCCATGAATCATCCTGCCACTGATGCAAAAAAAAACCTGCAAGTGAAATAGAAAAGTCTGACCAGTGGACACCAGAACTTTTAGAAACTTTTTTAAACCCAGTCTTCTTTTTAATTATGATAGTAATTTTTTTACTTATAAAGCATGTAAACAAATAGTAGGGATTTTATTGAACACATATTGTTACAGATGTTTAATGTACAGTGAATCCTGTAACTTGACACCCAGCCTACCAAAGGAGAAGGGATAGAAATATATAATAGATACGTTTTCATTACAAATGTAATTATGCAATCATACTGTTTGTACATCCTGCTCTTTTTTTTTGGTTTAACAATATACTACAGATATCATTCCATAATACCACAAAAAGGTTTGTCTTATTTTTTACTGGTTGCCTATATGTATATTGGATTTATCATCATCTATTTAACTAACCCCCTCCTAGTTCCCTAAGGCAAATCATGCTATCGTGGTCACCTTTGACCCAATTTTTTTGTGTATTTGTGAAACTGTTACATTCAAAGGTGTATGTCATTTAATATTTTTCACCAATGTAACCGATTTGTTTTTATTCACTTCTTTACCTTTTTGTCTGTTTTATTCCATCTACACAATCAGTATAGTCAATTTATTGCCTTTATTACCTGGAGTTAAAGCTACTGATATTAGCATATAATACATTTTTCCCATGAAAAAAATAGTACTTTGTAAAAACAAAATAAATGATTAGCATTTTTATTATTTTTATTTGAGTTTCATGTGCTCAATGTATCTCTAGTTTAGAAACTGTTGGAATTATTCTTAGGTTCTACAAACAGTCATACACTGCATAATGAAGTTTTAGTCAATCATAGACCTCATCTATGAATATGGTCCTATAAGATTTTAATGGGGCTGAAAAATTTCTCTTGCTTAGTGACATCATAACTTCATAGTGCAATGCCTCACCCACCTGTTTGTGGTGATGCTGGTATAAACAAACCTATTGTCCTGCCAGTCATATTAAAGTATAGCTCAAACAATTATATACAGTACATAATACTTGATAATGATAATAAATGACTATGTTACTGATTTATATATTTACGATACTATGCTTTTTATTGTTTACTGTACTCCTTCTGTTTGTTATGCAACACAAGCTAACTGTATAACAGCCTCAGGCAGGTCCTTCGGGAGGTATCCAGAAGGTGGCATTGCTATCATAGGAGAAGACAGCTCCATGCCTGTTATTGCCCCTGACAACCTTCCAGTGGGACGGGATGTGGAGGTGGCAGAGAGTGATATTGATGATCCTGACCCTACGTAGGCCTAGGCTAATGTGTGTGCTTGTCTTAGTTTTTAATAAAAAAAAAGTTTTAAAAGAAAGGAATACCAAAAATTTTTTTAAATAGAAAGAAGTTTATAGAATAAGAATACAAAGAAAAAATATTTTTGGACAGCTATACAGTGTGTTTGTGTTTTAAGCTAAGTGTTATTAAAGAGTCAAAAAGTTTATAAAGGTAAGTTACAGTAAGCAAAGATTAATTTCTTATGGAAGCAAGAAAAAAATTTGTTATAAGTTTAGTGTAGTCTAAGTGAGCAGTGTTTATAGAGTCTCCAGTAGCGTGCAGTAATGTCCTAGGCCTTCACATCCACTCACCACTCACTCACTCACCCAGAGCACCTTCCAGTCCTGGAAGCTCCCTTCATGGTAAGGGCCCTATACAGGTGTACCTTTTTTTGTATCTTTTATGCCGTAATTTTACTATACCTCTTCTTTTGCCATTGTGTTGCAATGGCCGACAGTATCCAATGCAGTCACATGCTGTGCAGGTTTGTAGCCTAGGAGCAGTAGGCTACGCCGTACAGCCTAGGTATGCAGTGGGATGTCCCCCCTAGGTTTGTGTAAGTGCACTCTATGATATTTGCACAATGACAAAATTGCCTAATGACTCATTTCTCACAGCATGTCCCTATGATTAAGTGATGCATGACTGTATATCCATATGTGTATACATCTATGTGTGTGTAAATCTAAAACAGTGCAGTGGTGGGGTTTTCATTTGTGTTTTATTTTGCCAGCATTTGTTTTTACCATTATTATATAGGGTTTTAACAACAGAATATCAACTTTCCTTCTATAAAAACATCTATCATTATTCTCTGTGATCTATTCCCTGTTACATTATTTTTTAAAAATCTTCTTCCCTTTTCTGGTAAAAAACTATATTGAGATATAATTGCCATACCATACAATCCACCCATTTAAAGTGTACAATTCAGTGGTTTTCAGTATATTCACAGAGTTTTGTGACTGTCACTACAATATTCTTTAGAATATTTTCATCGCCCCAAAAACAAAACTGCATTCTTTAGGTGCCATCTCTGTCATTTACATTTTGAAAGATATCTTTGCCCTTCAGAACAGCTGTATCAATTATAGTCCCACCAACAGTCCATCAGATGCCAGTTGCCTCCTCGTCTTCCTGTATTATCAGAATATCTCATCTTTCTCAGTCTTATAGAGGAAAAATTATTTCCTCTGTAAGAATGAATGGTGCTGCCCATCTTTTCACGTGGTTCTTGGCCATGCGCCTCTCCTCTCTGTGAACTTCCCTGTAGACCTGTTCTGAACACAAGCAACATATTGACATCACTGCTTTATTCTCTCCCATCACGTGACACGTGGAGCAATGACGTTAGATCACTGAGAGTTACGGAAATGAGAGCACGCTGCAGCTGCAGACAGGCCTCCCCACCCCCACACGCGAGCTGGCTACCAGGGTGGCCCCAGCGGGGCATGGTGGGGCCCATGTTTTTCTCTGTTGAGCAGCTCTGTGCTTTTTCCCAACGTAGAAAAAATTCTTCATTCTCTACTTGCTTTAATTTGACTTTGTCTCGACCCATCCATCACTGTTCTTTAATTGGCATTCCATGGTCTTTGTTCTATTCTGTTAAAATCTAGTCATCCCAGGGTAACCCTGTCTTTACATATGCACCTCTTCTTACCCTGCCTGTGGATCCTGAGAGCTTTTCTCACGAGCTCAAGTCCCTCGTGGAATCCCTGATAACGTTTTTAGTTGGCAGGAGCTCTTTGGGGAAAGCTGAAGCTTCGGTAAGGCCAGGGGCTCAGAACTGTTGGGCACAGACGTTTATTTCCACGCTGCTGCCGCCAGATCTGAGCCATGTTGCCCATCAGTCACCATTAATTAAGTTCCTTTTGTGGGGACTGTAGTCCCCAGTGACCAGAGCAAGGGGAGGCCTCTGGGGCTCCTCCCCTGTCCCCTCCCTGCCAGGTACCACAAAGCCTCTGACCAAACCTGCCTTTCGTACTAATATTTATTAGCAAGCAAAAGGCCATCTTCCTACCTGTGGTCAGAAGCTCGGTGTCTTCCAGCTTTGTTTTTTAAAGATTTACACACAGCAGATCTGATGATAATATATATATATTGAGGATATATATTGAGGTGCATACTTAATGTATTTGATACCCAAAATGGGCCATTTTAACACCCTTTCCTCTATACCACAATATTACCTTCAGTTGCACCACATAATAATCAGTAGCACATGTTATTTTCCTGGCTCACTACGTAAACAGTTTACAAGGAGGTTTCCTTTTTAAAGACATTATTCAAATGCATTATTACTGACTTGAGAAGAACACAGTGCCACTTCTGTGACATTCCTGCCAAACATGCACGACCCGAATCTAGTGAACGGAATCATCAGACTCACCGAACTGAGAGACGGTCTACAAAATTCCTGATCTTTACAAGTGTCAACTTCTTACTAGTCTAAATGACAAAAAAACAAAAACAAAGTGTCCAAGTCCCCAAAAGTCAGGGAAAAACTGAGGGACTCCTTCAGTGCAACGTGTGATTTGGAACTGGATGCTTTTTCTAGAAAGGTCATCATTGGAACAACGGGAAAAACTCAAATGGGCCTGAGCATCGGACGGCACAACTGCATCCGTGCTTATTTCCTGACTTTGGTGACAGCATTGTGGTGGGGTCGGGGAGTGTCCTCACGGTAGGGAATATGCAGCAAGGACAGCAGGTCCATGTTTTCCTCTCAAATGTTCATAGGGAAAAAGTCATTTGTTCAATAATGCCCTTGTACCATACTTCCAACTTTTTTCTGTGTTTGTGATTTTAAAAATATAAATAAATAAAGCCCTCAACAATTCGAAACCCTCAACAGTGATGGTAGCAATTGTTTAGAACGTAGGCCAATCAAAGTCTTTTTTGAGGAGGAGAGTTTGTTCGCCAGCATTGCTTAGATTTGTTGGTGCAAGGCGGTAATAGAAAGCAGAGGTTTGGTTTTCATTTTTAAACTCTCTAGGGACAGTGCATCTCCTTATTGGCACCTCCAGGGGCGGACAGCTCCTGCCACGCCACCCTGATGGCACTGGCAGATCAGAGCCCTCCGTTCAATGGTGGCACACAGGACAGTGGGCTGATGAAAGCCTTGGCCAGGAAGGCCATGGGGACGGTACGAGGCTGCCGGGCTGGCCGGATGTGCACACGCCCTTCGCACGGGGCGGGCGCCTGTACCACAGCCAGCCAACCTACCACTCAGCTCACCAGGGAACAAAGTTAACATCCCTCACCCTAATTAAACTCTTTCCGAGCCAAAGGTGGCAAAGAAGCCCTTGAATTAGCTGCCTCTGTAGGGTGGGACTTCCGATTAGGGTGTTTCAAACGCTATTTAACGTTCTTGGCTGTCTATTCCTGCTCATAGCTAACCGCCCCTAGGGTGTGGATTGCAGTTAATCGGCGCCTGTACCTGCTCGTGCTATTTTCAAGTAAACGCCAGTGTCTCCCAGCTTGTGGCACAGAGCAGAGAGCATGGTAGGGCTCGACCTTTGTGGAATGTAAATGACGGATATGTGCACCGCGGCGTGTGTGTGTGTGTGTGTGTGTGTGTGTGTGTGTGTGTGTAATCAGCTCCCCGTGGCCTAGACATAGCACACTGTCAAGGTCTTGGAAGCAGGCTCGCAGTTCAGGGAGAGAGCTTTAGCGGGAAGGCGCTCGGCTCTTGCCCAGGGGACGCACTGATAGGCCGAGGAGGAGCTCAGGCAGGAGTGCTGGTGGCTGCTGTCATCGCCTCCGGCCCAAACCCTGACTCCATGATTGGGACGGAATGCCTCTGCAGAAGGGATAGTGAGTAGTATAGCTTTGGGGTACCTGAAAGGAAACTCCCGCACCTTCTCTGAGATTATCCAGTGTGGCATTTCAGCTGGGGGGCATTTCAGCCATAGGAGCCGGACCCACCCCCACCTCCAGCTTGCGTAGCACGAAGCTCCCGAGCCACTCAGGGACTCGCTAACACTTGAGGTCCTGAGTTCCTGCCCCAGGGGCTCTGATTTACTCGGGGCACTTAGGAGTTTTACATTTTTAATAAACACCCACTATATTTGATGCCTGTGGTCCATGGACCCTCTGAGAAGCAGATCTAAGGGCCTTGCAATCAGAAAGCCCTGACTGGCCTTCCCAGCTCTTTCTCTGCACACCGATGACCTTGAGTCTCTCGCGAGTCTCTCTGAGGCTCTGGCTCCACCTAAGTATTCAGGGTCTGCTGCCAGGACCAAATGGGGTGGAAAGGAAAGCACATTGCAAACTGGCCGGGCCTCCAGAAGTCAGAGGGTCTCACCTGTTTGCTACGGCAGCCTTGATCTGAGCGTGCACGTTGAGTCCTTTCCTGAGCCTCCTATCCAAGTTTTTAAGAACGATCTTGTGCTTTCCGCCCAGCCTTCCATACGGCAAAGTGTGAGAAGCTACAGAAGGAGAAGGAGGAGCTGGAGAGGCGGTTCGAGGACGAGGTGAGGAGGCTGGGCTGGCAGCAGCAGGCCCAGCTGCAGGAGCTGGAGGAGCGGCTGCAGCTGCAATTTGAGGCGGAGGCGGCACGCCTGCAGGAGGAGCACCACGACCAGCTGCTGAGGATCCGGTGTCAGCACCAGGAGCAGGTCAGTCTGCGGCGCAGCCCGGGCTCTGCGGCTGGGCGGCGCAGGTGGCAGATGGAGGGGAGCCAGAGCCACGCGTTAGCAAGAATTCCTGCTTGGTAGGTGAGCTTGCCGTACAGTCGCTCTCCGACTCCCATTCTTCCTTCTCTCCCCCTCTCTCCTCCCCTCCAACCCCTCTGGCCTCCTCACTCTTCCTCAGGGCTTTTACACTTGCTGTGCGCTCTGCCTGGAATGCTCTCCTCTAGACACTGCATGGCTCCCTCTCTCCCTCCCCTCCAGACTCTTCTCCAATGTCACTTTCTCAGGGAAGACATTCTTTATGTAGAATGACAATTTCTTGCCCTGCCAGGCACCCACTCATCGTGTCCCCCTCCCTGCATTAGTGTCTCCTCGGCACATATCACCATTTAACAAATTATATATTTTGCTTTTGTACCTTATCTACCCTCTGCCTATTTCTATTAGGGTAGAAATAGTAACAAGCAAACATGTGCCTAGCACTTGTTCTGCACCAGGCGCTGCTCCAAGCTCTTTACATGCACAATTCATTTAATCCTCACAGTTCCCCCGGTGAGGAAGGTACCCTTCTTATCCCCGTTTTTACAGGTGAGAAAGCCAAGTTCCCGAGGTTAAATAACTGCCAGAATCCATAGAGCGGGCCATGGAAAAGCCAGGGTGCAGCCCAGCTGGCCGGACAGTCCATGGTGTTGGCCACCAACGTGGAACTGTCTGCCGGGTTTTCTGCTGGGGCTCTGGCCCCTGAGCCGGGCCTGCACCGAGCGGGCCAGTGACATGCGTTTGCTGAGTGACAGAGTGAATGCGGCAGTCAACCCCAGCCCAGGAATCTTACTGGAGGGGAAAATTCATCCATGCACTAACTAGGAAATAATTCCCAGGGAGCCTGTCAGCGTGAGAGTGGAAGGAGCCAGACCCCCACCCCACAGCCAGCCACCCTGTCCCTTCCTGTTGTTAGGTTGATGAGAGACAGGCGGTGGGGCTCTGCTTCCATGAGAGCTGCCCCTTTCCTTTCTTTCTAAGCTCCCTAGCTCTGATGCCTGCTCCTCCACCTTCTCACGGGTGTGTTATTGGGCCCATGGTGAGTTGACATTTGTGAAGAGCACTCCTTAAAGCTCAGTTGACACTGAGCTCAGTGCAGAGTGGCTATGAGTTCTCACCAACCTTTCATCCGCCCTCCTCGGCCGCTTCCAGGTAGACCCCCACCCATCACCCACTGCCCCCGAGGCTCGGGAACCTTAGGGGGCACAGGAGAAGCGTCAGAGTAATAATATGTGCTGCCATTGTAATGAAAAAAATCTCTTATAGCATTTTATTCTGTACGGCCTCTCGGGCTAGACATTCTTCTTTTCTAGAGGCCTACAAAAGCCAGACACAGCTCCCTGCTCGAGGTGGTTTAGACTTAGACACCGGGAAACACAATAGGTTACAGCTAGAGTTACCTGCTGGCACTAAGATTAGAAACTGAATCCCTGGTGTTGTGCGTCCCGAGCCCTCTGGGCGCGACTCCCGTTAAGCAGACGTTTGCACCGGCTGCTGTCTACGCCGATACCCAGCTCATGGCCACAGTGTATGGTGCAGGCACATGTCAGCCTGTGCTCTGTGTCTCTGCGTCCCTGGACTCTTCGTTCCCAGTTTTACGCAGAGAACACGTTTATACATATATCTACCAAAGGCTTCCGGTCCGAAGGTTTGGGTTGGTTGAGAAGATGCCCGGAGGTGGGGAAGGGCAGGAGGGGGTCTGTGGGCAGGAGGCGCTGAGCCGGGGATGGGCCGGGCACGGATGACTGCAAGGAGGAGCACGCCTCCCAGCGGAGCGTGGCCCGGGCCAGGACTGCTCACTCAGGCTTCATCTGTATGTGCCAGGAGATGTGTCCCCACCTGTCCTTTAAGCTGGGATGCAGCAGCCTTTTAGAGATTTCACATTGGGAGCGAGGAAGGGAGAAAGCCCCTGATTTTCCATGTGAGAATGAGTTCCGTAAGCTGTCTGGCTGTATTTCAAAAGTGCTCAGTCTCATGAAGGCCCTGAGCTCTGTTCTTCCCCATCCCCAATGATAGCTGAAGTCATTGATTTATTTACTCCTCCGCCCGCACAAAAAGAATATTTATTGGGTGCCCACTGTACGCAAGGCACCGTGACGGGATACTGCAAGAGACGTCAAGAGTTGTAAAACGTGGGCTTGCTTATCCCACCGGGGAAGCTTCGAGACAAGTGCCCACAGAACTGCGAGGCGCGTGGGAGATGCAGACGGTGTGTTTAGGAGCTGAGAGTTGGGTGGTAGCAGTGGGGAGGGGGAAGGTGTTACCGCCGAGACAGCACGTGAGTGCCTTACATGTGCAGCTAGGACCTGGACCAGGGAGTCACAGGAGGTGCAGGAGCTTGTTCTTCAGTCCTGCAGGCTCGAGTTAGGGCCTGGGGGTGGGGGTGGAGTAGAGTGGGCGGGGGCGGCCTTCCAGCTTGGCTTTCTTAAGTGAATTTAAAAATATGGTATAACCCTTATTTTAAAAGTACGATTATAAAGGTGTTTACTGAAAATCAGCTCTCATTCTACTGCAAGCTACACACTAACAGAAACCAAACTGCCACAGCCTCCCTTTCTCCCTAGAAACACACATGCATCCTCCTTTCCGCCCTGAACCTAACTCCTTCTCAGCCAGTTTCCAGTTTCCCTTTCTGGGCCGCCCTTGGCTGTTCCCCACACACAGGCAGCTGCAGAGCCTGGTGCTCAAGGATCAGACTTGTGACCTTTGAACCATCCCTCCAGGACCCTTTGGCAGCTTGTCTTGCTCTGCAACTTGCCCCAGAGACGCTCACTTCAGGGACGGCTTGTTCCCGGGCGCGTTACGGATTCTGCTCCGTAAAGTTTAAGCAGAGATTGCTCCTGCATAAGGAGCAGTGGAGCTCATCCTCTGGAGTTTAAATTCGCTTTGCCTCATATCCAGGACATGTTTTCAACCCTTCCAAGAGAAATCATCCTTTTGGACTAAATGACTGGAAGAGCATCCTGCAATTAATCCTAATGCACAGAAACCACTTTGTCCGTCCTCTTGCATTACGTCTCCTCGGCCCTGCTGGGCGTGGGCTCACAGCCGCCGAGCAGCAGAAACCGCACTCTCCCTAATCAAACAGAAGGAGATCCTGGGGGCCTCGGTTTCCCAGCACCAGGGCCCCCACCCATCACCTCCTAGGTTCCATAAGCAGGGAGGAGGTGGTGCAGGGGAGATGGGGACTCAGCCAACCTCTGCCCACGTGGCGGGCTGCAGGGGGGCAAAAGGCACACAGACCCCAGAAGGGGCTGGGGTGGGACTGGCAGCTCCGCATGGCTAACCACCCGCGTGGAGCCGGCGTCCAGGGTGCTACAGCAGGGACCAGGTGAAGGGAGGGGGGGTCCCCTCTTTATCTGAAAAAGAAAGTCATTAAGAGAGTGCTGGGGAGGGCGAGCATGACGGGCTCCCTCTGTCTGATCCCATGTGGATAGGAGTCTGGGATGGGGGCAAATGGGAGTTTAATCTGGTTTGGGTTTCATGAGTACAGCCGAGGCAACATAAAGCACATGCTTCTTCATTGGAAATGTAAGTCTTCTCTAAGTGAATTGCCAAAGCCCAAGATAATTACATTTTGCAAATGCTAAATGCAGTAATCCCCGCAGCGCTGTGCTTACCCGTCTGAGCATCTGAGAGGGCGGCCTTCCCACCCTGCGCTCTGCTGTCACTCAGCCCAGCGGGATAGCAAACGACTGCAGGAACAGAGGCATAGCACAGGGACAGTTGCTTTTCCGGGCAGCTAGGACTATTGGATGGGCATAGTGACAGGCCGCTCCATGGCCCGGCTCAGAACTCTGTCTTGTGGAGGAGGCAGGAGCGGGGTCCCGCGGTGGCCTAAGGGGCCCCCACCCAGGGTTCTGAAAGGAAGAGAAGGATGCTTCCTCCACAGTAAGTTTGCCACAGGCTGATCACGGAGTGTCACCTTTCGTCCCTGTTCTGCCAATCTACAATGCACCAAATGATCGGGTATTTCCCTTGTTTCAAATCCCCTCAATTGCCTTCAGATTTCAGGGTCTTCCCAGCCTGGGAAGTCTTCCTGGCTGCTCCACCAGTGTGAACCTGTGCTCTAGAAAGAAACCAGGAACCCCAGGGGAAGAGGTCAAAGGGATTAATACTATGACATGAAAGAGGATGGCAATAGCAGGCAGCCCCCTCCTCACTGAGGGAACATTCTTTAAACACCATGAAGTTGCATGAAACCTAAATTACTGAAGAGCGAGGATTATTGTGTCTGGAATTTGGCTCATGGGTTCTCACTGATTTCTTTCCAAACACACTGGGCATTTCTCTAATTCCATGTGGACTTTTAGAGTTAGGAGATCGGTATTTCATTTATAAAAAGCACCCTGAGAGGCTGTAATGGACGCATCAGGCCCTTACATCACCCTTAATACGTTGGGTGTGGTATCCCATCACCACGGAATCATAGACTCTCCTTCCAGCAGACCAGAAGGGCTCACACTTAGGCCACAAACACAACGTGGCATTGGGGGCCAGGGCACACCCAGCCCCAGGGACTCGAGGGACTCTGCTGGAACTTAGTCCCTCCATCTGCCTCTCTTTTCTGAAACCACCCATGGCCGTTTGTGTATCAACCCCAGAAATTAGAATCATGCCGAGGACCAGTGAACAATTTCTCGTTCTGCTGAGCTGTGTAACGTACCTCCAAACGGCGCGTGGGCGTTGGTCTCTGCAGACAGTGCGCTGGGGGCTAACTGACGTCTGTGATGGAGCAGAAAGAAAACATATTTCCTTTTTTTTCCATATTTCCCCCTTAACCCGTGATTTATTTTTCCAACAGGCTGAAAGGCTTTGGACAAAGATGTCATAAAAACCTTGTATAAACAGGAATTGGACGATTAAATACTGTTGTAACCAGCCTTTCTGCTGAGTGGAATAATAGCCCTGATCCCCAATATCAAGAATGGCCAGTAAATAGGAGTGAATCGCTGTATGCCACGTCCGTGTCCAAACCGAGGTGTGGCCCTCCCACTGCTGTGGGTTTTGCCCGGTGATGTCTCTGTTCCAGGGGATGAAGTTCTCTTTTGCCACAGGAGAGAGGAGTCAGGAAAGATTTCCCATGCAATGATAGTATCCAAAATGGGAATCTACCCCTTTTTAAATAAAAATACCCCATGCGAGGACTTCAGGAGCAGGCTTCCTGTCTCGTTCAGAGCCCTTCCTCCTTTCGGATGGAAGGCCAGCCTTCGAGTTATGCCCAGAGAATAGGAAACCCCCGCAAGAGGCTGCATATCCCCACCTGGAAGCAATGTCTTCTTTACTGGGCCTCAGGGAGCTTCAGGACCTGCGATATGTTTCCTGATTCAGTGTTTTCCAAATGCCAAGTTTTGACACGTTAGTAGGTTGTGAAATAAATGTAGCGGTCCATAACCAGCATGTCGTAAGACCAAGTGAAATAGAATTGAAAAAAAAAAAATGTAAGCCAGATGATTGCAGACAGGCAGGGTACGTTTTGTACTGTGAAACTTCGGTGTCGGGAGCAGGTACGTGGGGGGCGGTCCGTGCTGTGTCACGTGCACAGTGGCAATTCCCGCAGCGGGTCGCTGAAAGAGAATTTGGATAAACACCCTTGTTGCGTGTCCAGGAGAGGTTTGTGATGACAGGGAGAGGTCGTTTGTGGAATTACTCCCATAAGTCACACACTGGAAGTTTAACAGAAGAGTGGCCACAAGAACGGTAACAGTAAACCTGGTCGGCAGGCGAGTGAGGAGTTGAGGGTGGAGGTAGGGGCCAGAAGCATGAACATGCTAAATCCTGGACCGGCCGCACTGCTTGTGGTCAGACTCCCACAAGCACACCTCAGCTGGGAACAGCAGCCCTTCACGGGAGCAAGCACCGTGTCAGGAGGTCAGATTGTAATCTGGCGGGCAAGTTGATGTTTAGGACACTCCACACAGGTGTGCCAGCCTGGCCTGGTATTGGTGACAGAATCCTAAGGTGTTAGTTGCTGGCTTTGCTTCGGGGAGGCCACAATTGTGTGTTTGAAAGAGCTTCACCTTTGGTGTCAGACAGAGTTGGGCCCCACTGCTAACTCTACCATTTACTACCCTTGGGCAAAACATTTCACATCTCTCTAAGCCTCGCTCTCCTCATCTGTAAAATGGGCCTAAAAATATCTACCTCATTAGGTGGCTGTGTTTAGTGGCGTGAGCTGTAGCAGGTAACTTAATAAATGCTAGTTCCCTTTGTTTACCGTGTACTGTCGCTCCCACCTGCCACCGGAAACACAGAGCCGAGACCACCTTGCAGGGAGGACCCTTTTCTTTTCATTCTCCATCATCACATTGTAAGTGAGTGGCTCAAGGAGAAGGAATGGGAGTGGGAGGGGATGTTCCTGAGCCACCCACGCCCAGGACTCTAAAGAAGTGGCTCAGGCAGTGGTCCCTGGCTTGGAGCTGCCATCCTCCCGCAAAGACCCAGGTGTGGCAGTGACTTCCCCGTGACTCTGGGGACTGCCACATCACCGCCAGGTTCTGACTCTCCCCAGCTTTGGCACAAGGCCGAGGGCAGCTACGGCCTCAGGAAAGTGACTTGTCCTGGATGTTATGGGCCACTGACTTTTTGACTTACGGAATTCCACCTGTGTTCTGCAAGCGAGCATGTTCCCAGCTCTGTATAGCCGGTAACCGTGACTCCTCCGCAGGTGGAAGACATCACAGCCAGCCATGAGGCTGCTCTCCTAGACATGGAAAACAGCCACACAGTCGCCATCGCGATCCTGCAGGATGACCACGACCACAAGGTCCAAGGTACCTCCCAGCCTCCTGCGTGGCGGGCAGGGGAGGGTCGTGCGAGCCGAGCCTTCCCTGCTGCAGAAGCAAGAAGCCCTCCCTTCCTCCCTTGCCTCTCCTCTGCTATCTTTCCTTCCCGGTGTGTTTTTTGTGTTGGTTCCTATGAAAAGAAGAGATAGAAATCAAGGATCCAGGTAATGACTTCTTTTCTCCAAAGCAGCTATTCCCAGCCTTTGCTGAGTGTTGGAATCCCCTGGACCCCTGGGGAGCTGCAACAAAAGGCCAGCGCCAGCCTCCTTCCTACCCCAGGGATGCTGATGTCATTGGCTGGTCAGGGTGCAGCCTGGGAGTCAGGACTTGTAAAGACTCCGTAGGTGATTCTAACGTGTAGCCACGCTCCAGGACCACTGTTCTGAAGCAAGCATGGCAATCTTGGGCTCTGTGTTTTGTAGCCTTATAAAACCACACAGAAGCCCCAGTGTGGGTGCACTTGCCCCGTGTCTGTGTGGTTCTCGGGCCCACGGCAGCACCACTGGGTCTGGGTCTCCAGAGCTCACCCTCACGGGCCACGTTCCCCGTGGACGTGTGTTGAGTCTCCAGAGCTCTCTTTTTACATTTTTGTAACTTTGAATTTTCAGTGTTATGTGAGTCATAACAGCAATGTCACTAAGGTTTAGTAAGAGTTTCCTTTGTGAAAGCAGCAGCAGCTTTTTGTACTTGCACATGCATTAAAATTAATATATGTGGCCGGGCGCGGTGGCTCATGCCTGTAATCCTAGCTCTCTGGGAGGCCGAGGTGGGTGGATCGTTTGAGCTCAGGAGTTCGAAACCAGCCTGAGCAAGAGCCAGACCCCGTCTCTACTATAAATAGAAAGAAATTAATTGGCCAACTAATATATATAGAAAAAAATTAGCCGGGCATGGTGGCGCATGCCTGTAGTCCTAGCTACTCGGGAGGCTGAGGCAGGAGGATCGCTTGAGCCCAGGAGATTGAGGTTGCTGTGAGCTAGGCTGATGCCACGGCACTCACTCTAGCCTGGGCAACAGAGTGAGACTCTGTCTCAAATAAAAAATAAATAAATAAATCAAATTAATATATGCCATTTCTTTTTTAATTTCTGCTTCCTTTACTTTTCCCCCTAGTCAGCTGGTTTTTGAAGTATATATTTTTTAAAATGACATTTGGCCCTAGATTAATAGATTTCTAAAATTTGAGAATTAACATCAGAGTGTTTTATGATTGTAAAAATGTTCTGTGCAAGCGACAAAACCCAGCATGCAGTCATCGATGCTCACGTCAGCGTCCCCTTCACGCAAACTATCAGTAAGGGACGGCGCAGAGCTGGAGGCAGGGGCCATGGTTTCCTGAGGGCTATTTAAGCCATTGCCCGTGTCCTGGTAGCGTGTTTCACACTCAGAGTGCAGGTCCCCACACTGGGCTGCACATGGGAACCACGTGGGGAGTTCAAACATACATACTGATGTGCGGATCCCACCTCAGAGCTTCCCACTTGACCACTCTGGGGTGCAGCCCAGGCAGCAGGATGTTGTAAAACTCCCCAGGTGATTCTAATACCCAGCCACATCTGAGAACCATTGTCTCGGAGCACAGTATTAAGCACGGGGCAGAGTGTCATGAACTCGAAATAAAGAAATACCTTATGAGGACACAGATATCAGCAATGGTTTATATCATCTTAAGAATAGATCCTGCCTTTTCTTTCCCCCTCAGGAGTTGGGGTCCTCTGAAAACACCCCGAAACCCCTCACTGCACTGCAGGAAACTTGCCTCAGGAAAAGCAATATGAATGGAGATGGTGCAGAGAGCCTGGGTGTCGTCTTTTTTTCTGCATTTTCACATAAATAGACCCGGTAGATTTTTGTGACTAATGAAGTCTCAGTTAGACACCACATCCAATGCCTTTGAATTAGAAACGATGTCAAGGCGATGTGGGCGTATGTTGCGGTAGATAAAAAGTCCGTTGTTATGGTCAGGATGGTGCTCTCGATGACTATTAAAGCGAATCCTTTAGACAGAGACAGGTAGACCAGAAGGCCACACGATTTTACATCAATGAAATCAACACAAACATTTTTTTTTTCCAAATGTAAATCTCAGCTATAACAATTGCATTTCTTCATGACCCTCGCCCACCATTAGTTAAAAGATTTGGGTCGATGGAAACCGCAAAGTTTTTCCTAATTGCAGCTTGTGCCAGCCAGAATGGCAACTGTTGGTCTCCAACATGCTCCTGTTCTAAGCACTAATCAGATCCGGGCTGATTAATGAGGCCTTTCCTCCCTCTAGTTACTGCATGAAAACAAATTGCTGGTGTAGCCAGAATGAGATGGGCTTCACCCAGGTAATACGACTGTTCTCGTCTGAAGGAAAATAGAATCCATTTGCTTAATAACTCTTACATGACATCTCTCTCTGCCTAACTTGCAAATTATTGCTGGGATGACACTTTTCACAGAACAGAATCGTTCCAAACCCTCCAAGAGGAACCAGTCCAATTAGTCCTTCCTTCCCTCTGAGTGTCTTAGTGCTGAGTCTTTGCTCGGGCAAGTTGCGGGGCTCTGTGGTGTCCCGCGTAGACACGGCACTGGTCCCGTGTGCCTTCCTGTCTACCTTCCCGTCTGCCTTCCGCAAGCCCGGGCGGGCAACGCGGCTGTTTGCAGCTCTGGTCCCCTCAGAAAGCTGCCTTCCTCCGCCCATGCCGCGGGAAGGAAGAGTGACCCAGGGAGGGGAAGAGAAGGAGAATTGGACATTAATTCCCCTGTGGTTTTACCATTAGGGAAAATTAGAGAATCAGTGCGTCATGTGAACAAAGGATCCGACTTGGGCAGGATGGTGGAACGGCGGGATGTGGAAGTGTGTGTGTCAGAGTGTGTGTGTGTGTGTGTGTGTGTGTGTGTGTGTGTGTGTGGGAGGGTGTTTATGGTGTGTGTGAGTCTGTGTGTGTGGTGTGTATGTTCAGATGTGCTCTATTTGCTTCCCTCCCTCTTTTCTTTCCTCGTTCCTTCTCTCTCTCCCCCCTACTCCCTTCTTCCTTCCTCTCTCCTAAATAGCAACCTAGCCGTCACGTACAATTTCAGAGTAGTGGAGGAGTCTCTTTACACTTGCATCTGCTCTATAGAGCAGTCGTTTGGTCTCAGTCTGCCAAAAAGCATCTTGTTTTAGCCTTTTCAAAAGGAAGATCAACTTAAACCATCTTATGTCTCCTCTCCAGAATTGATGTCCACCCACGAGCTTGAAAAGAAAGAATTGGAAGAAAATTTTGAAAAGCTGCGGCTGTCATTGCAGGTTAATATTTCCTTAATGTTCTTAGCGGCTATCAAGGTAACAGCACCGTCATTATTCCCACCCACCCGCATTCCCCCAGCACCCGCTGTGTCCTGGAGCCTGTACGAGACACCGGAACCCAGAGGTAAATAAGACATACTCCCTGCCCTTAAGGAATCTGCCGTCTGCGCAGCAGGCTGTGACACAAATAGCAGCAGACAACAGCAGAAGGTAACGCAGACGTGCACCAAATGGATAATACAGTTAGTGAGTGCGACAGAAGTTCGGAGGGATTTCTCTGCCC